>NC_041739.1:38289725-38918940 GCF_004115215.2 Ornithorhynchus anatinus
ATAAAGTTGTAAAAAGTCATTCTTTTATCTTGATAATGAGGTGAGAATGCAGTCCAATTTTCTTTCTTTTTGTGAGGTTGTGATTTGGTTCCACAGGGTACGTCTATGCTATGTAGAACCGCGTAAAAATGGCAGAGAAGCTTGCTTTTGACTAGGCCTCAGCAGATCGCAACATTGGGTAATGAGGTGTCTTCTCACAGTCACCTCTCTCCTCTGTCATCTTATACTCTTCCTCCTGCCGTCAGGAACTCTGTAGTTGCATGTTGTGCCAACATCTCAACTTCAGTATATCCAAAACTGAACTCCTTATCTTCACCCCTAAATCATCTTCTCCACCTAATTTTTCCCATCAAATTTGACAATACCACGATTCTCTCAGCCTCTCAATCCCATAGTTTTGACATTATTCTTGACTCCTCACTCTCTCTTTCAACCTCCATAGTCAATCTGTCATTAAATCCTCTTTCTTCTTTCTCCACGACAACCCAGAATCCTTCCCTTCCTCTCCATCCAAACTGCCATCGTGCTGCTGTAGATATTCATCATGTAATAATAATAATAATTATAATGATGATAATTGTGGTATTTGTTAAGTACTTACTATGTGCTGTACTAAGGGCTGGGGTGGATACAAGCAAATTGGGTTGGACACAGTCCCTGTCCCATGGGGGGCTCACAGTCTCAATCCCCATTTTGCAGATGAGGTAACCGAGGCAGAGAGAGGTGAAGTGACTTGCCCAAGGTCACACAGCAGACAAGTGGCAATACCAGGATTAGAAACCCTGACCTTCTGATTCCCAGGCCCGTGCTCTATCCACTGCATCAGTCTCTTTGTAGACCACCTGGCCTCTAGCCTTTCCCCTCTCCAGGCAATATTTCACAGTCCTGCCTGGTTCCCCTTTCTAAAACTTCTATTCTATTCTATTAACTTTCTAGTCCTCAAAACCTGTCAATGGCTACCTTGCCTCTCCACATCAAGCCGCAATCCTTTACCACTGAATCCCACTCCCTCCTATTTAACTGTGAGCCCTGTGTGGGACAGAGAAAGTGTCCAACCTGATTATCTCAAGGCTTTAAGCTCCCTCTAGACCTTAAGCTTATTGTGGGCAGAGAACGTGTCTACCAACTGTCGTACGTTGTACTCTCCCAAGCGCTTTGTACAGTCCTCTGTCCACAGTAAGCACTCAGTAAATATGACTGATCGTTATCTACCTCAGTACTTGGTGCAGTGAATGATACATAGTAAGCACTTAAGTACCATAACAATTATTGGCTTTAAGACGCTCATTCAGCTTTCTCTCCCTCCTACTACACCCCAGCTCAATCTCTTCATTCCACTGGAACTAACTTTCTCATTATACCTCATTCTCATCTCTCTTGCCATCAGGACCTTTGCTCATCCTTCTCCCCGCCCCCCGCATCCAACTCCCCGCCCCCCTCCCCCCCCCCCCACTTCACCTTTGTCAGATCACTGCTCCCCATCTTCACAGCCCCTTTTGTCCTTGTTTTGGGAGAGAAAGGCCTCAGGGTCAAATCCTCCTCGAGCCTGCAACTTTGAGAAGCAGCATGGCCTAGTGAATAGAACACTGGCCTGGGAGTCAGAAGGACCTGGGTTCTAGTCCTGGCTTTGCCACTGTTGTGTGACTTTGGGCAAGTCACTTCACTTCTCTGGGCCTCAGTTACCTTGCCTGTAAAGTGGGGATAAAGACTGCGAGCCCTATAAGGGACAGGGGCTGTGTCCAACCTGATTAGCTTGTATCCACCCGTGGAACAATGCTGAACACATAGTAGATGCTTAACAAATATCATCATCCTCCTCGTTCCAGGAGTAATCTTTCAGATCCTCCGCTCCACATTCCCCTCAGTTCAAATGCTACTTCAGTACTTTTGTGTCTCCTCAGTCGGAATTCACTCCCCATCCTCCATGCGTACTTACACGTATGTATATGTCTTTATACCCTATTGCTTTCTCCTCCCTGTAATTCTAGGTTGTAAGCTCATAAGGAAAGGGCTCAGGTCTGCTAACTCTATTGTACTCCCAAGCGCTTGTTACAGTGCTCTGAATAGAATAATTGCTCAAATATGAATGTTATATTGTTATATTCTCCCAAGCATTTAGAACAGTGCACTGCACACAATCAGCACTTAATAAATAAGATTGACTATTGATTGATTGATGCCGGTGTTGATTTCCCAAAGGATTCAGGGCCCTTGAAATAACTCTAGCTAGCTATGTTATGGAAGACTATAAATGCCACTTGCAAGTCAAAGTTCTAACCCACCCTTTCTTTATGGGAAGCAGCATAGTGCAGTGGATAGAGCACTGGCCTGGGAGTCAGAAGGTCATGGGTTCTAATCCTGGCTCCGCCACTTGTCTGTTGTGTGACTTTGGGTAAGTCACCGCTTCTCTGTGCCTCATCTGTAAAATGGGGGTTGAGACTGTGAGTCCCAAGAGGGATATGGACAGTGTCCAAACTGATTTGCTGGTATCCACCCCAGCGCTTAGTACACCACATAGTAAGCGCTTAAAAGATATCACAGTTATCATTAACTATTATTTCCTCCCATGATCCAGATTTAAAGATGTCTTGAGTGAACCTTGAAATCATTTTAGATTAACTTATCGAGCTGCAAATAGATTTAGTTGCCTCTACTGTGTCGACTCAGTCGGTTCTTCCTCAATCACGTTTTCTGGGCAACCACGCACATTTTTTTCTTCTCCTCCCCAGGGTCTTTCCAAGTGAGGGGCAATTCCTCAATGACTCCTTATTGCTCAGTAGAAAAATTCCAGCTTGGATTAGAATCTTCAGGGAGCAAACCTAATCTAAAATGGGCTTCGGCATAGCGCCAGCAGGCCTTAACCAGAAGTCAGTCTGTCTGCAAGATTGACAGAGAAAAACCTTCACCTCCTTTCTGGTCTCCTCTCACCCCCCGCCCTGCCAATTTGAACAGTGCTTAGCATATAGTAAGCACTTATCAAATACCATGATAATAATGATGGTAATTATTATTATTATTGAGCAAATAATTGTGATATTTAAGTGCTACCTATGTGTCAAACACTGGGGAAGATACAAGATAATCCAGTCAGCCACAGCCCTTGTCTCACACAGGGCTCATAATTTAAGTAGGAGGGAGAAAAGTATTGAATACCCATTTTCAGATGAGTTAACAGTCACAGAAAAGTAGAGTGACTTGCCCAAGGACACACAGTGGGCACCTGACCGAGCTGGGGTTAGAACGCAGGTCTTCTGACTCCGAGGCCCATGTTCTTTCCACTAAGCCACGCTACTCCTCACTAGTCCATGCTTCTCCTCATCAGGCAGAAATCTTGGTTCAGTCAAGAAATGCATTCCAAAATGCAATTTCTCAGGAAAATAAAGATGTATTTATGATTGCTACCTAGAGTTTTTCAAACTTCTTAGCAAAGGGGCTCCCAAGGGGGCTTCACAGCCAGAGGTAGAGAATTGGGAGCCCCGTGGTAAGTCACTTGGGCTTGCGCCCCTGTTTTGTAAAGCACTCAGTCACCTTGCCCCCTCCTACCTAACCTCACTGCTCTCCTACTACAACCCAGCCCACACACTGCGCTCCTCTAGTGCCAACCCACTCACTGTACCTCGTTGACTTTGCCGCTGACCTCTTGCCCACATCCTGCCTCTGGCCTGGAACATCCTCCCTCTTCATATCTGACAATTAGTCTCCCCACCTTCAAAGCCTCACTGAAGGCACATCTCCCCCAAGAGGCCTTCCCCCTTCCCTGATTACGTTCTCATTTCCTTTTCTTCCACTCTCTTTTGCCCCGATTTGCTGAATTGCTCCCTTTAGTCACCCCTCCACCTCAGCCCCACAGCATTTATGGAAATATGCATAATTTATTTCTATTAATGCCTGTCTCCCCCTCTAGACTGTAAGCTCACTGTGGGTAAGGAATGTGTTTGTTGCAGTGTTTTATTGTACTCTCCCAAGACTTTAGTATATCAGTCTGCACACAGTAAGTGCTCAGTAAATATGATTGATTGTTTGATTGATTATGCTAAGCCCACTATGCTACTGACTTGTTGTGGACAATTCACTCAAATTCTCCATTTCAGTTTCCTCATCTGTAAAATGGGAAGAAGATGCATGCTCTATCTTCCTCTCAGATTACAAACTCCATGTGGGACAGAGTCCTGTATCCATCCTGATCATCTTGTATCTACCCTGGCACTTACTGAGGAAGTGCTTAATAATTGCTATTAAAAATACACAAATACTGTGTGAAACTTTGTCACGTAGAAATCTTGAGGTCATGTCATCTTTCTGCCTCTGAAACCTTAAGTAGCACTTACTAATTCTCCAAAATACCTTTCTTGTAGAATTTGAAATACAATAGGAGTATAATCTCTTTCCCCAAAAGTCTTTCCACAGGATCACATTCAGCTGTCAAGGAAAGTGTTTCAAACAGAATCACGTTCAGTTGTCAGGGAAACACAATCTTCCCAGGCTTTGCTGAACATTAGGGCATTGCCATGACATTACCCATGGAGAAGGGGTGATGGTAACCATAGAATTTATCGAGAGACCACTAGGAGAAATGCACTATACAATGCACTTGAACTGGAGTTTCGAAACTTGCTTGGGTAGGTCGGACGTGATATTTAGACAAATTCCATCACTTCCAAACCTTCATTTTGCCATGCGTAAATTAGAGCACGATATTCACTCCTTCCTCACAGCGAAGAGGAAATCAGTCGATCTGTGGTATTTATTGGGTGCTTCCTGTGTGAAGAGTGCCATACTAAGCACTCGGGAGTGTACGATACTCTCCTTTCTATATTAGTCTTGATCCTCGTGGTGCTCTAGATGAGACCTCACTAAGCATCCGTTGATGTTCTGGAGAAATAATTTGGAGAAAGAAATTGGCTAAATGGATCCTTCTCTTGTCTTATGCCGTCGAGTCGTCTCCGACCCTTAGGGACGCCACCGGCACATCTCCCCCAGAACGTCCCACCTCCATCTACAGTTGTCCTGGCAGTGTATCCATAGAGTTTCCTTGGTAAAAATCCAGAAGTGGTTTACCACTGCCTCCTTCCGTGCAGTAAACTTGAGTCTCCACCCTCGACTCTCTCCCATGCTGCTGCTGCCCAGCACAGGGGAGTTTGTAGCAGATTGCCTTCCACTCACTAGCCACTGGCCAAGCTAGGAATGAATGGCTATGCCTCAGCTTGACTCTCCCTCCCATAGTTGAGACTGGCAGAGGACTGAAAACGTTCCAGGTGCGACCCAGAGAGGGAAAATGGAGGTGGCTTAAAAAGCGACTAGTGTATTTATTCCCTTTTCACCAATAAGGGTCATACCCAGTGTTGGGGAATTGCTTGAATTCCCCAGAGCCTGGAGACCTGGAGGCACAAAGCCATTCTCAATTAAGAGGTGAAAGTCTTTTGGACTGACATATCTTTGCTTTAAAAGTCTGTGTGGTGGCCGGTGACACTCTTTCGTCTGGTATCCTGGTTGTGCTTAGTCACTGGAGTTTCTTTCTAAAACTAAAGAGAAAGGATTAACACCTTGCAACTGCCATCACTCTTCTTAAAATGCTCTCCTTTGGCTTCAGTGGTTTACGCTAATCCCCTGAGTCATAGACTACCCAAGTAGCTAGAAATGTAGTAGTGATAATATTTATTAAGTACCTTCTGTGCGTAAAGTAATACATGCATGCATTCAATCATATTTATTGAGCACTTACTGTGTGCAGAGCACCTTACTAAGCACTTGGGAGAGCACAATACAACAGTAAACAGACATGTTCCCTGCCCACAACAAGCTTACCAAGCCCTGGGAAGGAGTAAATGGGTAGGAATTCGACCCAGTCCCTGGCCCTCAACCACTGGTGTTTATTGGGCACTAACTATGTGTGGAACACTGTGCCAAGTTCTTGGGAGGGTACGATATGAGTAGGTAGACACGATCCCTGCCCTCTAAGATTTTACAATCTAGTAGATTGTCAACCCTCAAGGGGCTCCCAAGAATAAAAGGGGTAGACCAAGAAGGAAAAAATGAAACAATAAAAGCACAAAAACGACATAAGCTATAAGGCCAAAGATTACTACAGAATACAAAAAATGAAAAAGCAGCTGGGTATTGTGGCTAGAGGAGTAGTTTTGGGCTCCCTGTGGCTCAAAGTCCATCATTTCAGCCACAAATACAAACAGCCATGACTCCACCTGCCAAATTCTTCCCAAAATATCTGTTTCTGCCTTTCCAGCCCCAGCATGGTGTAGTAGATGGAGCATGGGCCTGGATTCTAATCCCAGCTCTGCCACTTGTCTGCTGTGTGACCTTGGTTAAGTCACAAAGGAGCAGCGTGGCTCAGTGGAAAGAGCACGGGCTTTGGAGTCAGGGCTCATGAGTTCGAATCCCAGCTCTGCCACCTGTCAGCTGTGTGACTGTGGGCAAGTCACTTAACCTCTCTGTGCCTCAGTTCCCTCATCTGTAAAATGGGGATTAAGACTGTGAGCCCCACGTGGGACAACATGACTCCCCTGTGTCCACCCCAGCGCTTAGAACAGTGCTCTGCACATAGTAAGCGCTTAACAAATACCAACATACTTCACTCCTCTGGTCCTCAGTTAACTCCTCTGTAAAATGGGGATTGAGATTGTGAGCCCATGTGGGAAAGGAACCGTGTCCAACCCAGTACGCTTAGTACAGTGGCTGGCACATAGTAAGCGCTTAACAAATGCCACAGTTTATTTTATTTTATTTATTTACTCATTATTTATTTTATTTATTCAGTGGGGAGCAGGATCCCAGGATGACATGGGGAGGGAGGACATAGTCCAGGTTTTTAGCGATGCACCTCAATTCTTGAGTGGGTGTGGAGGCTCAACAAGCCTGCTGCTGCTCTCTCTAAAGAGTTTAGCTTTTTTCATTTTTTCTTTTAATGGTACTTGTTAAGTGCTTACTGCGTGACAGATACTGTACTAAGCTCTAGGGTGGATGCAAGCAAATTGAGTTGGACACAGTCCCTGTCCCACGTGGGGCTCACCGTCTCAATCTCCATTATACAGATGATGTAACTGAGGCAAAGAGAAGTTCAGTGATTTGCCTAAGGTCACACAGCAGACCTGTGGAGGAATTGGGATTAGAACTCAGGTCCTTCTGACTTTCAGGCCCTAGCACACTGCTTCTCCGTTGTTCTTGAGGCAGGGCCAGGCAGATAGCCTACTATTGTTTTGAACCTGTCATAGTTCTGAGATCTCGGAAATGTTCTCTAGGTGTAGAAGGTAGTGATGACTACTCACCTCGATCTCATCTATGTCACTACTGACCCCTCGCCCACATCCTGCCTCTGGCCTGGAACTCCCTCCCTCTTCATATCTGATAAGACCATCATTCTGCCCATCTTCAAAATCTTGTTGGCAACATATCTCTTTCCCCAACCAAGCCCTCATTTCTTCTTCTCCCACTCCCTCCTGCATCACCCTCGTACTTGGATCGCACCTTTCATTCACTCCCTCAGCCCTACAGCACTTATGTCTGCATCCGGAATCTATATTAATCTCTGTCCCATCCTCTAGACTAAGAGCTCGCTTTTGGCAGGGAACGTGTCTACCAACTCTGTTATATTGTACTCTCCCAAGCACCTAGTACGGTACCTAGCACACAGCAAGTGCTCCATAAATACGATTGATTGAAGACTGCCAGCAACATCGTCTTCCTAGAAGAAAGTCTATTACTAGAAAAGAAATTTTCTATCTGGTTTATCTGATCGGATTGGCATGCAGGAAAAGGAAGAAATGTGATCCACCTGTCAAGAGTACAAGCAGAATACTAGCTTGTCATGGGCCCAGAACTCTGACCACGTCTAGATTGTAAACTCGCTGTGAGCAGGGATTGTGAGCCAACCCTGTTCTATTGTTCTCTCCCGAGGCTTTGCACACAGTAAGCGCTCAATCAATATGATTGCCTGATTAACTTCTTGTCACTGAGGTGTATGACTAAATCACTAATGAAAATGGGGAAGGGATGAACAGGTTGTTGGATAATTAGGAATTCTGACTCGGGCAGAGTCTTTTTAGAAATTTTTTTTTTCTTTTGAGGCCTGGGAGCAGATATTTAAAATTCCAGAAGGAAATTAAGACCAAGTTTGGACTTTGAAATGATGCCATACAGAATTTCTGATTGAATTCTTTATTTTTTTTTTTGGTAATTCTGTGGTTTTTCAAACCTAAAGCCTCAATTCCCTTCTTTTCAAATTCCCTTCTCTTCAACCCTCACTCGTAATTGCAGTCTATTGAGGTGTTGAGTCGCATTATAACTTTCAGTCATTTGAGAATTGAGGTGGTTTGCCCAAACTAATTTTTTTTTTGGTCCTTCTGGTAAAATGAAATATCCTATTTTAAAAAAAAATGGGAGAACAACAGTAGTGTGTCCTGTTTCTGCTCAGTTTTCTGAACACAAAGAGTGGAGAAAAGGCGAAAATTAAAGTGCTCAAACTGAGACGGTGAAAGGGTACTTTTAAGAAAGGATTTATGTTTACTACTTTATTTTTTAAATTGTCTCAATTAACATTTAATAATGAGCACCCCTTCCCAGATCTCAAAACTCCCTCTTGAAACCGGGAATGCCATTCAGTGCAGAGACAAGCCAATTGTGATGAAAATGTTTTAAGTAGCTGAAATATCCCAGGAGATTTTCCCAGCTGGGGAATAACAGTAGCTGGATACAACACCGGGGAAAATGGATGAATTGTACCGGGAGGGACGGGTGGCTTTGACCACTGACATTTTTCCCTCGAATGGCTCTTAATTTAACAATATATTATTCATTCATGGATTTGGATTCTGAATGCTTGCTTTTTATTTGCCTTACCAGAATCATAAACCTTCATAAGCAGTGTTCTCCCATCAGTGAGTTTTTTAGGAAAGAGTCCCCCAGATACCATTAATTAAACAAAATTAGGATGTCTGAATTCTTTGTTGGGTGCAACCCGTCAGTTGCTTTTATCGGTGACTATCAAATACGTAACCTTCATTAGGCTGGGCGCGGTAATATCAGTGTATATCTAAGGGTAGAGCGGAAACCTGAGAGAAAAATCTTCTTTGGACATATATTTTCATCCTCCCCTCTACCAGTGAAGATCTGGGAGTGTTCTAATTCCTGAAACGGGCATATCATTTTATTATAAATGCAAACTGATTTGACTTTCCAGAGTCTATTTGTGGGAGAAGCCATCCTGGAGGAATGGCGTTAGCTCACCTTCCATCAGGTGCTTGGAAAGTCATCAAGCCAGCTGCAAATCAGAATGTCTTTCCCAATCTGAATGACTTACCCAATCATTTGATTTTTTTTAGCCCTTAGGCTTGTAAATGTGTGCGTTTAGCCATCAGTTCATTTTGTGTGGTCTGAGCTCTAAAAATGCCCCCACTGGTTTTTCCCTCCAAAAAACATGTTTTTCATTTGGGGAAACTTATATACTTTTTTTTTGGTGTGTTTTCTTTCGTATGGCTTTAAATGAATAACAAATGTACTCTCCTCCTCTCCATCGCCCCAGATCCCCTCCTTCCCCAACCCCTAACCCCGCTCACCTTTCTTCCTTCCCCCAACTTTGCATGTTCCAATTACGGAGTTGTGAAAATAAGTCATCTTTCGGCTTTTGTTACTTTCCAACAGCTATCGGTGATGTCAGAGTCAATACTAAAAGCATTAAGAATGCTGGCAGAATGTAATGCAGCTGCAATCCAGAATGATGTTGGAAATGGGGTTGAGAGCATAAAGGCTTTCCATATTCCCAAGGCGCACAACTGCTCGCGGCCTTGGCTTTGATCTCTTCAAAGGCTGCTGCCTCCTCATAGATGCAGAGACTTGGCTGCCACCCGCTCACATTGAAAAAAGGCAGAGGTCTCTATTCAGGCAGAAATCAATCACTGTGCAGAAACAATTATGTGTAATTCAACCATCATGAAAACAGGACGAGATTATGGGTTTGTTACCTGAGTGAATGTGCGGAGCCAGGGGAGCGGAGAACAGTGGAGTCCCGCTGACACTCCGCGTCTCGATGACAATTATAAACATGTGAATGATGGGGTGGGCGGGAGAGCCACGGAGACGAATGCCGGTCACCCCTGCCCAGCAGAGCAGAAAATGAGGTTACAATTGGGAGATAATGTTTGCATATGTAACCATATTTCGGCAAGCTGGGCAACTTCGGGGACGAGAGCGGAACCGTCGTAAACTCTGTGTGCGTGCGTGTACATAAACCGGGAGAAGGGTCTGATGTCGACTAAATGAAAAAAGGGAATAATCTGGAGGTCACACTGGAAGATGGAGAGAGACAGAGAGGGAGATTGGAGACAGAGGAGGTGGAAAAACAACTGGGTTCTAGGATAGAAATTTGGACCTCGCAGACAAAGTTACACTTTGTTATTTCTTGGTTGAATAATTGTGGTGGTGCGGTTACCTTTCTGGGTGCTGGGCCCTCACCAACCCCTTGGAAAGTCATGCTTTTCACTGGATTGGAGACATTTGGAAACTGATTTTTTTGTTAAGGCAAGGACACTGTTTTTGATTGTGGATTTTGTTTTTCCTAAGGCACCTGCGAAAATGTATGTCTCCCTTCATTGTGTATCAAAGGCAGAATTTTGTGGATGGAAAAGCCACACGTTTTGTGCTAAATGACTATTAAATATTTAATAGAAGAGCACCGGCATGAATAGGTTTTTTTTCAGGAGTCTCATTTTTATTTACACTTCATTCCAAAAAGGCTTAAAATAACTTCTCATTCTGCCAGATCACCCTGCAAATAATAATAATAAAAAAAAGCGGGCCAAATAAGATAAAAAAACACAGATGACTGATTATAAAGTGTTGCTCAGTTTGCTTCCCAGGACTGAGTTTTACCTTTTATGCTGCTCAAGCTTAGACATCAGAGGCGTGAGAGCTGCTTTGAGTTACATTTCTTCAAACAATAAGTCAAAACAAAAAATCAATCCCTCCGGTCCCCGGGTGCAGTTATCTAGAGATAAAAGAGAAAAATAAAGTTATGCTAAAGCAGATAGAGGAAAGGAGCAGATCTGCCAAGGAAACACAGAGGACAAGCGCAGAGTTGAAGTGGGCCTATACGAGCCAACATCAATGAATTTTTATCTTATCAAAAAGTTTTAGGGTTGCCAGTTCTTTTCAAACTGGATCCAATGTGCTCCAGGGTTGCCTGAAGCATCGGCTTCAATAAAGTTGCTTTTTTTTTTCCACCCTCTTAAATATAACCACACAGGAATTAGATTGCATTTCACTCAAGGTATAAAATTTGCCGCAGACTTCAACAGCAAATTAGGGGTTTTGATAATCCCTTGATATTTTGAATATAAGATTGAGTGGCTTTTTTTTAATGTTTAGTGAAAGGTGTAGATTTACAGGAACAGTGAGGCAAATCTCTGTAGTGTGAAGTTCACTTCCAGCAACATTTTTAAGTACCAACCCCTCCCCCTACCCCACCGCCTCCATTCCCCCCACCCCCAACCAAGTCTTTCTGAGGTAAGACATCTGGAGTTTCCTCCCGGCCTCAGATATTTTTGGAAATGCAGTCTTAACTCCTGAAGCATTTTGGTCAGCACAAACACATGAATCAGTGGGGGTTTATGACCAAGTGTAACAAAGTGAAAACAGCGCTCACAATTTTCTTTCTTTTGTCTTTTTTAAAGCGAACCTGCTTGTTCAGTGATTTTACAGCTGAAAACATTTTCGGATGAGCCAAGACGCAAATACTAAGTTGCCTTCCAAAATGGTAGCTGTTCTAAGTCTGGGTAACACAAACTGACAGCCTAGGTCTCCCTTCCATCATCTCTTCTCTTTTATTTTGTTTAAGATCAGCCATGTAAGAGAGAAGCCCCGTGTTTCAGCCTTGAAACAGTCAGTCAGATTTATTGAGTGCTTACTGTGTGCAGAACACAGTACTAAGCACTTGGGAGAGGGCAACATAATATAAAAGACATATTCCCTCCCCACAACAAGTTTATAACCTTGTGCAGAAGCCTCTCTGGATTCATCACGAAGGATTTTTCAGTTGCAAAGCTTGTGACTTTTTTTTTCTAGGTTGTGTTGTGGGTGTCTACATAATAGCTTTTCCTCTCATCGGAAGGTTTCTCTTCCTGGCTTTTTTCCATTGGAGTGCCATGTACTTCCTCTATCCGGGCTTCAGATTGGAGGCTCTTCAAACAGGCTGCCATCGTTTGGAAAAATGAGAATTTTAGGGGTCCTGACACTTTGGGCATTTGTAGTGAACTGCTAAAAACTTTAGCCTAGACCGTAGGCCTTGCGGCAGGAGATGGAGTGACACATCGTTATGTATTCAATGAGTCAGTCGTATTCTCCTATTTGATCCGTGCTAGTGATATTCTCTCTTTCTCTCACTCTATCTCCTCTCTCGCTCTCTCTTTCCCCCTCCCTCTCAATCAGTGGTATTCATTGAGCACTTTACCGTGAATAAAACACTCTAATAAACACATGGGAGAGTACAGTACAATGAAGAGTTGTTAGCCACATTCTCTACTCTCATGAATCCTGTCAGTTCTACCTTCACATCGCTAAACTCTGCCCTTTCCTTTCCATCTAAACTGCAACTGTGCTGATCCAAACATTTGTCCTTCCCCATCTTGACTATTGCATCAGTCTCCTCTCTGACCTCCCCGCCTTCTTTCTCTCCCCACTCCAGCCCACACTTCACTCTGTTGCCCAGATCGCTTTTCCTAAAAAAAGTTCAGTCCGTCTCCCCATTCCTCAGCAACATTCAGTGGTTGCCCATCCACCTGGGCATTAGACAGAAACCTTTCACTACTGGTTTTAAAGCACTCAATCACCTTGCACCCCTTCTATCTTACCTCATCGATTTCCTACTACAACCCAGCCTACACGCTTCTCTCCTCCATCACCCACGTACTCCCTTGTACCTCCATCTCTGTCCTTCTGTCCATCGTCTCCTTTGCCCATGTCCTTCCTCTGGCCTGGAACCCCCTCCCCCTCCATATATGCCAGATCGCCACTATCTCCTCCTTGAAAGCATTACTGAGGTCACATCTCTGACCTGTTCTCCCTTCTGCATTATCTCTGCACCTCAATCTGTGACCTTTGGATACTTGATGTTCACCTCACCCACAAACCCACAGCACATATGTACGTACCTTTAAATTAAATAGATTATGTTATTTATCCATATTAATATCTGTCTCTCCCTCTGGACTGTAAATTTGTTACGGACAGGGAATGTGTCTGCTAATTCTGTGGTATTGGACTCTCCCGAGGTGACATGGGAAAGGGGTAGAGAGATATAGATGAGATCAGGGCACAGTCAGTAAACTGGCTCTAGAGGAGCAGCGTGTGCGGGCTGGGCTGTAGTAGATTAGTGAGGTGAGATAGGGTGAAGCGAGTTGACTGTTTTAAAACCAATGGTCAGGAGCTCCTGTTTAATCCTGAGCTGGGTAGGCAGCAATTGGAGGTTCTTGAGGAGTGAGGAGAAATGAACTGAATGTTTTTATTGATAAATGATTCGTGCAGCAGAGTGAAGTATGGATTGGAGTGGGGAGAGACAGAAGACCAGAACTAGGCTAGGAGGCAGATGCGGTCGTCAAGGCGAGATAATAAGTGCTTGGATAAGCATCGTAGCAGTTCGGATGGAGAGGAGAGGGCAGATTTCAGAACTGTTGTGAAGGTAGAACCGACAGGATTCAGTGACAGGTTGAATATGTGGGTGGAATGGGAGAGATGGGTCGAGGATGACACCAAAGTTACAGGTTTGTGAGATAAGGAGGATAGTGGTGTGGTGACGGGAAAGATGGGGGAGGACAGGGTTTGGGTACGAAGATAAGGATTTTAGATCGTAAGCTCCTTGTGGGCAGGAAACATGTCTACCAACTCTGTCTCCCAAGCTTTCAGTGCAGTGCCCTGCACACGGTAAGCGCTCGATGAATGTGATTGATCGGCTGAATAGCTTACAAGTTAGTGGAGGAGGAAGACATTAAAATACACTACAGTAAAATACGCTACATATAAAGTACGCTACACATAAGCAACAGTGTAAAAATATGTACATAAGTGCTGTGTTTTCTCTCTCTTTCCTCTCCCTAAGCCTCCAATTTCTAGCTCTCTTCCCTCTAAATCTTTTTCAGGTTTCCACTTCCACTCTTCCCTAGTTTCCTCATCTCCAGTTCCTGCTTGCATCTAAGTCTTCAGTTCCATGATAATGTAGGGATGGCATTCTCGACAACCCCTGTGTTAAGGAAAGCTCCTTAAGGGGAAATAAGCAAACCTCAACCAACAGTGTATGTGCACAGACTATCTCTCTGAGCAATGTATCGTGTTCTATCCAGACAGAGTGGTGTGGTTGGAAGAATATCCCTCCTAATTCCCCAGTCAATCAATGATATTTATTCATTTGTCCATTCATATTGATTAAGCGCTTAGTGCTTATTGTACTAAGTGTTAGGGAGAATACATTACAACAATAAACAGTGACAGTCCCTACCCACAGTGAGCTCACACACTAGAGTTGGGGAGACATACATCGATACGAATAAATAAAATTACAGGTATATACATAAGTGCTGTGGGGCTGGAAGGTGGGGGAAGGGCATAGGACCACTTACTCTGTGCAGAGCACTCTACTAAGCTGTTTGGAGAATACAATAGAGAGAGTTGCTAGACACGTTCCCTGCCCACAATAAGCTTTTGGTCTAGAGGGCGAAACAGACATTAATATGAATAAATAAATAAATTATGGAATTGAACGTACTCTGCGGTTCTGAGGGAGGTGTGAATATCAAGTCCTCAAAGAGTACAGATCCCTAACAATATTCTATTCAAAACTGAGGGAATCCCCTAGAATGAAAGCTCACTTTGGGTAGTCAGTCAGTCAATTAATCGATGGTATTTACTGAGTATTTACTGTGTGATTAGCACTCTACTAAGCACTTTGGAGAGTACAGTATAGCAGAGTTGTTAGAAATGTTTCATTCATTCATTCATTCATCCATTTATTCGTATTAATTGAGCGCTTACTGTGTGCAAAGCACACAGACGCATTCCCTGCCCTCAACGAGCTCACAGTCTCCTGTCTACCTACGCTATTGTACTGTACTCTCCCAAGTGTATAGTACAGTGTTCTACACACATTAAGTGCTCAGTAAATACTACTGATGATGATTTTTGAAGATAGCATGGCCCTAGGAGTATGAAGGCTCTGGGATCTAATGCCGGCTCTGCCACTTGTCTGCTGTGTGACCTTGGGCAAGTAAATTCACTTCTCTGAGCCTCAGTTACCTCAACTGAAAAATGGGGATTAAGACTGGCAACCCCATTTGGGACAGGGTCTGGGTCCAATCTAATTACCGTGTATCTTCCCCAGCATGTAGAAGAGTGCTTGGCACATAGTAAGCGCTTAACAAATGCCATCATCATTATTATTATTGTTAAGGCAGCTCCTCAACAAGCTCCTCTCAGACCTCAAAAGCGATAGCTCCTGAACTTCAGAATTAATTGCCACTGAGTCTGAACAGGTGGTCCTGCAGCCTATCAGAATTATTCCATAGTGATTATAATGGTTGTTCTTTAATACTGCATCTGCCAAGTGCTTACTCTGTGCCAAGCACTGCATCAAGCACTTGGATTGATTCAAGATAAGCACAACTGTCGTAACGTATCACCAAAGCCTAACTGCCCTGCTTAAAACATGCGATAGCGAAGATGTTGACTTTTCACTGTAGTGCATTTCCTCATGCTCTCCCTAGAATTTCATGAGTGTTCACAGTGGACCTCGTTTCTGGGAGCACCTTAGTGTCTGGTTCGCGCTTTAGACGGGTTTGGTAGGCCCATAATATAACAAGCATCTGTGTGTGTCTCTTGAAACGGCAGCAACAACGAGAGGAAGTGTTTCCTGTGGTTTTGTTGCAGTGGTTCTGGGGGTCTGGCATGATCTTGGAAGACAATTTTTTATGACATTAAAAACTTCTTAAGCTATAATGTACAACATGTTTGGAAACTCCCCTTGTTTTTCAAGTGAAATCATTGTTCTTATTTTGCCTTGTCTTTTTAACACGCTAAGAGAGATAGTCATTAGCTCATTGAAATGGAAATTAAAAAAAAAAGTTTCTGCCTTGCATGAAAATATACAATGTGGGCAGAGTTCCAGATATGCTAATCGGATATTGTGCGTGTGCCCTATAGGAACATATTCCAAGTGGATAACAACGTCTTTATGAACTCCTCTAGCATTGGGAATGAAACAAGGAAGCCGTGTCAAAGACGTCTGAATACCAAACGACATACATCGAGTAGACATTTGGAATTCTCAGTATTCAGGATGCGGGGGGAATTTCGGTGACAGATGGCAAGATCCAGGCTATATAATAGATTATAGTCCTACATTAGAAACAACAGTAAGCTATGAACCCCAGTGAAGGGCTCTCCTTTTATACCCAGTATGCTCCCTCCTCTTTCCGCACCGTGTCACACAATCTTTAGCCATCATGCCAACAAATAATCAATGCTGCTTTATCTTCTTTCCTCCCCGAGTCTTTGAAGTCTAGCTCCTCCACATACAGACTCCAAATGGAAAGTCTGTTTCAGTGTGAAGAGAACCCCGTTGTGATGTTTTAAATATTACTTGAGTCTTCTGCAGTTCACTGGGAATTTCCAGTTTGGGTGATTTCTGTTTCTAAGATGACACACATTAAACAGTTAAAATATAGTCTAGGTCGACTTGCCTATTATTATCCTTTAGCGTTTTGTGAGTTGCGATAGTGAATGCAAGTAGCTCCACTCTCCAGTTAAGTGAAATTCCAGCCAAACATCTTAATCAGGAGGTTGAATTGAAATAAATCTTCGTAGCTTTTTCAGTGAAGGAAGTGAGTTAGGTTAGAGCAAACAAGGATGGAAAAAATGAATTTTTCATCTTTAGAATAGGAAAATACAATAGCAAACTGTGGCAAAATTTACAAGCCATCCATTGCTCACTTTTTTCCCCCTTTTTTGTTTTTTTGTTCATTTAGTTGTTGAGTGGTTACACTTTTAACTCCTCTACAAAAATCTGTAGAAAATAGCTAGCTTCCTAGGATTTTCTTATTTTTGAATCTCTACTAATGCAACAGTTGATAAAACCAATATAACCCTATATAATTCAACACTTTCCATTTGTGTAGAATGGTACAAACCATGCATTTTGTAAACAGGGCACTTCTAACCCAGTTAAATCAACCCCAGGATTTCAGAATTTTAATTTGGTCAGCTACCACCCAGATTTTTGTATGGGCTGACCAAGCTACAGATGTCAATACCCATCTTAGGTATTTAAGGTCAAGGAGCAAAGGAGACATTTAAGAAAAAGGAAATCGACCATTTCATTTGAGAGAAGCTTTCTTATCAGTAGAGGACTCATGTATAAAAGAAGAGGAAGCCTAATAATTGTAGTGGAGCCACAGGGGACACGTTCATTGGCAAAATTCTAACCTGCTTTGCACCTCTTGACCTGAAAATAAAGTCTTCCATTGGCTTAAAATAGTCATCACAGGGCAAGAAGTCATGCATGCTAAACCACCTCCATGTTTTGCCCTGCCCACCAAGCTCTCTCCCCTCTCATGCAATCCCTCGAAATTGATAAAAAAAATAGTCATTCTCTCTGTCCTTTCATTATCAGAGGTGGTCCCAAGCAGTGTCTCCCAACAGATCCGTTTACTGCGGGGAGAGAATGACTATTTCTGTTTCTAAAAACTGATTTCAAAATTTCATATGTCCTGAGTGTTTAGTTCTACAGGGGGAGTGTTGACAATCCATGGTATTTACTGAGCACTTACTGCGTACAGGGCAAAGGCTTTTAACTGTTGTCTAGGTGTTTGCTCTAAAGTTGGTCGCTTCTCCAGTAGAGCAGCTTGTCTCCGGCAGGGTGAAAGAAGGAAGTGGAAATAACTTCTTTAGTGGGAAGAACACGGGCCTGGGAGTCAGAGACCTGGGATCTAATCCCTACTCTGCCGCCTGTCTGCTCTGTGACCGTGGGCAAGTCAAGTAACTTCTCTGTGCTTCAGTTTCTTCAACTGTCACATGAGGATTAAGTCCTATATCCTCCTTCTTATACTGTGAGCACTCATGAGGCAGGGACAGTGTCTGACCTGATTATCTTGAATCTACCCCAAAGTTTGGTACAGTGTTTGGCACATAGTAAATGCTTAACAAATACCATTAGTAGTAGTAATAGAAATAATAGAATAATAATAGAATAGTAGCTGCTATCACAAAATTTAGAATGATGTTGAAAAGGTTGTGTAGTTGAGATTAGGTAGCCCCAACTGGAAAAGTGAATTGCCAGGAGACCAAAACCCATTTTCCCTCAGGCCTAGTGTGAGCTTTTATGGTTACTATTGTTGTTTCTGACTTGCTCCTTTCAGCCTATTTTCTTTTTATTGTTTGTTTTCCTCTCTTTCCTTGGGGCCTGTCCTCCCCTTTTTAGGTTGGGAGCCCTCTGGGATAGACAAACTAGTCTAGCGTGCAGCTACCACCAAAGAGGCTGTTCTCCTTGAGTGGAGGCTTTGTGAAGTTCAGGATAGCATGAGGAAGACTCCAAAACAGAGACCCACCATGCAGCAAGTGTCTAGTCTTAAATGTAGGGAGTGGGGCAGGGTGTGGTATTCACACGGTGGCCTTTTCTGTCACATTCACACTTCGCACACACAGATATCGTCCTACCATCAGAAGCATCAGTTTGAAAAAGGAAAGGTGACCAAATAATTACTCGCACAATCACCTCCACCACGTAATTGGCCTACACTGATATTTGTGGGAGGGGAAAAAAAGATCTTTTTTTGTACCACAAATTTGTGTGTAATAAAGGCGCTACTGGCCGAGGGAGGGAGAGAAGGAAACAAGGAGCCGGTCGGAAAACACTTCTGAATCAGTGCCCATGAATGTGTTCCAATGGATCAATTAGAAGCTGCATGGAGTAATGGGTAGAGCACAGGCCTGGTAGTCAGAAGGTCAAGGGTTCTAATCCTGGCTCAGCCACTTGTCTGCTATGAGACCTTAAGCAAGTTACTTGACTTTTCTGTGCCACAGTTACCTCATCTGTAAAATGGGGATTGAGACCGTGAACCCTACATGGGGCAGAGACTGTGTCCAACCTGATTTGCTTGAATCCACCCCAGCGCTTAGCACATAGCAAGTGCTTAACAAATACAATAATTATTAATCAGTGGAATTTATTCAAAAGGTTACTGGATGCCGAACTCTGTTCTAAGCGCTTGGGATACTTAAGTACAACAGAGTTGGTAGAAGTGATCCCTGCCTACCACGAGCTTATCATCGGCTACAGTGCTGGCTACCGTACTTCTGCCATTTAATAGGAGTAGTTTCCTTGGGAAGGGTGGCCTATTAACTAATTTGGGGGTGACTTTTGATTCAAGCCATATAACCCTTAGGCAATCGGGATCATTCATCTAACAATAGCCTTAGGTTGTGCTCTTCACAGCATCAAGAAGCAAGTCAGAGAGGATCAAACATATTTATTGCGCGCTTACTGTGTATAGAGCACTGTACTCAGCTCTCGAGAGAGTACCATACATATATATGTATATATAAATATTTATATATATATATATATATAGTAATGCCAACCGTAAAGTTAAGTTTAGAGGGAGAGAAAGACAATAATATGAATACATAAATTATGGATATGTACTAAAGTGCTTTTAAGGCAGAGAGACACATGAGGCAATTCTGTTGAAATGTTCCGTTCCAAAATACCCACATAAGGCTCTCCCACGTGCACAAAGGCAATAATAATGGTAATCATAGTATTTGCCAAGTGCTTGCTCTGTGCTAAGTGCTGTACTAAGCACTGGGGTAGATACAAGATGATCACATCCCACACGGGGCTCACATTCTCCGTAGGAGGGAGAAAAAGTAATAATAACCATTATGATATTTGTTGAGCACTTACTTTGTGCCACGCACTGTTGCAGATGAGGGAACTGAGGCACAGAGAAGGAAAGTGATTTGCCCAAAGTCACATACCTGACAAGCGGTGGAACTGGCATTAGAAACCAGATCTTCTGATTCCAGGGCCCCTTAATCTTTCTACTAGGCCATGTCCTAAGCCAAGCTGCACCTATAGGTAACAGTTATATGTGTAAGATGAGGTCATGAGGCCCAGAGAAGTGAAGTAACTTGCCCAAAGTCACACAACCGACAAGTGGCAGAGGAGGGATTAGAACCCACGACCTCTGACTCCCATGTTCTTTCCACTAAGCCACGCTGAAAACAAAGTTGCTTTCCATTCCTAGGGTCCGTATTCTCCCTAGATTGGTTGGAGAGAATGGCTGGATAGTGTGTTCCCCAAACAGGATTTTGAGGGTGAGAACGTAATGCTAAAAAAATTGGTTTCCGAAATCACAGTCATCAACTATGGCTGCTTCGTGTCCCGTGTTGACCGAAGTTTCTTGCACAACTAATTTGTACATTTCCAAAAAAGCAGTCAAAACAAATTTTCTGACTAATTCTTTGGTTCCCTGAGAGAGGGAGAGGGGAAACCATGGGAAACTAATCAAAAACGATTCCCATCGGCATAACCTTGCATCTTTGAGCTTTGGTGGAAGAACGTGACTGGTCGTGTGTAGGAGGTTACGGAGTCTTGTGGGCTAGAAAATTCATGATTCTGAACGAGGAGGAAATCAAAGGCTTTTATTTAAATTTATGACGATATTTTAAACAACCCTATGGTAAATGTTTTATAGTATATTTTACAAGGGGAATTAAATTTTCATGAGAAATCTAAAGACAGTTAGTGTTCTCTGTTATGTTTTTGCTGAGAAGCAGAGTGAGCTTTGTCATGTTCTGAAATAACCAAGTTTAAATGTTAAAGTGAAACTATAGACTAGAGGTTGGTAACCTTTTTGTGCCGAAGAAGAGCCAAACAAAATGAAACCTTTGAGCCGCTGATGTGCAAAGGGCCAATAACCCAGTTTAAGCCTGCATTAACACGGCTTACTTGGTTGTGAATCTAACTGATTTCATTGCTTTTTCCTTCACTCCCACCCCTCACCCCCCACCACTTGGCAGTGGCTGGACCGGATTAAACCTTCCCCTCCAGGGACCCAGGGTTTCTCGGTTTTATGCGGCATGGCTTAGCAGATAGAGCCAGGGCCTGGGAGTCAGAAGGTCATGGGTTCTAATCCCGATTCCACCACTTGTCTGCTGTGTGGGCAAGTCACTTCACTTCTCTGTGCCTCAATTCCCTCATCTGTAAAATGGGGATTAAGATAATGAGCCCCGTGTGGGATAGACACTGTGCCCGACCCAATCATCTCGTATCTACCCCGGCGCTTAGAACAGTGCCTGGCATATAGTAAGTGCTTAACAAACACCATCATTATTATTATCATTATTATTATGGGGTCCCTATATGACATATAGTGCCACTGTATCTTGTGTGGCACAGTGTGGTAACATTATTACCCCCTGTGGCTGCTTCCTAGCAAGAGCAGTTATTTTTTTTAATGGTATTTGTTAAGTGCTTTCTTTGTGCCAGGCACTGTACTAAACGCTGGAGTAGATACACGATTATCAGGTTGGACACAGCCCCTGTCAATCCTAGGGCTCACAGTCTTAATCCCCATTTGGCAGAAGAGGTCACTGAGGTCCAGAGAAGTGAAATGGCTTGCCTGAGGTCACGCAGCAGACTAGTGGCAGAGCTGGGATTAGAACCCAGGTCCTTCTGACTTCATAGGGACAGTGGTAGAAGTAAAGATAGGAGGGAAGTGGAAGAGAAGGAAGGGAAGGGAGTGAGAAGAAAGAGGTGGCATATAAGCAGAATGAGAAGCGGTGTGGCTTAGCGGAAAGAGCACGGGCTTGGTAGTCAGAGGACGTGGGTTCTAATCCCTGATCTGCCACTTCCCTCCTGTGAGCTCTTGGGTAAATCACTTCACTTATCTGTGCCTCAGTTACCTCATCTGTAAAATGGAGATTAAGACTGTGAGCCCCATATGGGGCAACCTGATTAGCTTGTATCTACCCCAGTCCTTAAAACAGTGCTTGGCGCATAGTAAGTGCTTAACAAATACTAACATCATCATTGTTATTATTTTTATTATGTAGACTCATTATGGGAAGGGAACATGCCCACTAATTCTGTTGTACTCTGCCAAGCACTTAATACAGCAGCCTGCACCTAGTAAGCACTTGATAAATACCTTTGATTGATTGATTGACAGGCTGCCTCTGTCAGAGGTTGGTCTCTTCCTCCTCCTCTCTCCCTTGCCCCAGGTGTATGAGAAGGCAGAAGCAATTTGACCCCTTCCTCCCTGACCCAAATCCACCGGGGGAGGACAGGAGACCCTCCCTGCCCCGTGGAAGCTTCAGGGACAAATATGTCCCTAGCTTAGAGCAGGATATCACCTCTCTCTGCCTCCCCCCATCGCCCCGTAGACTGTACGCTTGTTGTGGGCAGGGAATTTGTCTGTTTATTGTTCTATCGTACTCTCCCAAGCGCTTAGTACAGTGCTCTGCACATTGTAAGTGCTCTTTAAGTACAGCTGACTGACTGACCGTCTCCCTCCCCCGATGGTCCTGGGCTCCGCACGGTCTGACGCAGCTGTTTGAGAGGTTGTGGCCACGTCGCCAAGGCTCAGCGCCCCATCTTCCCCGCCAATAGCCCGGGGTCCTAGGTGGGGTATCAAATCCGCTCTGCCCCAACCCCTCCGCCCTGCCCCCCTCACCCATCTCACCCTCTCCCAAGCCAGATTCGATTCTGGCCATGCCAGAAAATGACACCTGCATGTTCAGACCCCTCCCTTAGAACGTCCTCCCGGTTTTAATTCAGGAGCGGTGATAGAGGAGAAAATAAATCGACGAAAATACTTCAGGCGTAGGTGAAGGACTTGGCAATCTAGCTTAGAAACAGATACTCCTGGGGTCACAAGACTAGTTTGCTGGCATAGTCCAAGATATTTGGGGGCGGCGGTGGTGAATGAAAAAAATAAATCCCGATCATTATTTCCACTCAATCCCACATTCATGTTTTGGTGAACCAGCGAATAGGCAATCTGAGTTTCAATCGTTTCCTTTTGGGAAGAGGGAGTTTTAGAACCCCGAGGGTAGCGGGCTGGGATGGGGAATGAAGAAGATTTTAGGGAAGATGTAATGGGCTGTAACTGAATGGATCTCCAGGTGTTTTGGGCCATGTTGTAACAGCATGACAGAAGCGTAGATTCGAAGATCTGGAACAGTTCATTTAGCCCCCAGCTAAGCTTCACATAAATAATAATAGTATTTGTTAAGCATCTGCTATGTGCCAACCACTGTACTAAGCACTAGAGTAGACACAAGAGAATTGGGCTGAATGCAGTCCCTGTCTCTCGTGGGGCTCACGGTCTAAGCGGGAGGGAGAACATTCCAAGAAATATCTTTCTTCTGAAAAGTCTCAGGGAAAGGAGATTCCACAAACTCCTTTGGAAATCCTTGATTCTATTTATTGCCATTGTTCTTGTCTTGTCCGTCTACCCCGATTAGACTGTAAGCCCGTCAAAGGGCAGGGACCGTCTCTATCTATTACCGATTTGTACATTCCAAGCGCTTAGTACAGTGCTCTGCACATAGAAAGCGCTTAATAAATACTAATGAATGAATGAATGAAATCCACCAAGTGTACACTCAAACTTTCCTGCAGGAGGTACTTTCTAATAGAGAAGCAGCGTGGCCTAAATGGAAAGACCACAGGCCAGGGAATTAGAGATCTTGAGTTTTAATCCCAGCTCTGCCATCTGCCTGCTGTGTGACCTTGGGCAACTCACTTCACTGCGCCTCAATTGCCTCATCTGGGAGTAAATATCTGTTCCCCCTCCCCCTTAGACTGTGAGTCCTGTGTGAACTGATTAACTTGTATTTACCCCAGAGTAGAACAGAGCTTGGCAATAGTAAGCTCTTAACAAATACTATTATTATTATTATTATTATTACTATGTAACATTCCTTCTGCTCTGTCTGAAGCCCTAAAGATAGTTGAGTTGACTGACCCCCACACTTCAGGTGGAGATGCCGTATGGTTCTCTGAAAATGGAAGCAGTATGGCCTAATGGATAGAGCACGGGCCTGGGAGTCAGAAGGTCATGGGTCTAATCCCGGCTCTGCCACTTGTCTGCTGTGTGATATTGAGCAAGTCACTTTACTTCTCTGGGGCTCAGTGGCCTCGTCTGTAAAATGGGGGTTAAGACAGTGAGCCCCATGTGGGATAGGGACTGTGTCCAACCCCATTTCCTTGTATTCACCCCAGTGCTTAGTACAGTGCCTGGAACACAGTCAACACTTAACAAATACCACAATTATTATTTGTCTAGTCTATTTTTGTCACAGACTTAAATGAAACTGTGATTATTTCCCACAAAGGGAAAATGTGCTCTAGTGTAATAAACCATTTTGTTGGGAAATGCATTCCTAAGTCATAAAACATATTCTCCTCATTTTCATTCCTAATTACATCTTTTGAGGCCACCCCAAATGATTCCTCCCTGCCCTATTTATTTATGTCCTTCCAATAACGGTAGGTAGCTAACTTTGAGTGGGTTCTTCCATAACCAATTCATTCATTCAATAGTATTTATTGAGCACTTATTATGTGCAGAGCACTGTACTAAGCACTTGGAATGTACAATTCGGCAACAGATAGAGACAATCCCTGCCCAATAACAGGCTCACAGTCTAAACAAACAGAAACGATAATAACAATTATAATATCAGTGGTATTTGTTGAGCATTTACTATGTGCCAAGATAATCGAGTCAGAGGTCCTGTCCCACAGGGGGCTCGCAGTCTAGTGGGGAGACAGAGCCAGTGAGATAACTGAGAAGTGAAGTGACTTGCCCAAGGGCACCCAACAGGCAAGTAGCAGATCCAGGATCAGAACCCGAGTCCCCTGGTTCCCAGGTCTAAGTTCTTTCCACTGGGTCCCACTGTTTTCCAAGTTAGGGGGCCCAGATTTTAAAAATGAAAAGGGGGTTATTCCTGGAACAACCGTTCTATTAAGTCAAACAGAGAACCATTTCCTGAAAATAAGGAACGACTTTCCAAAGGAGAACAGTCGGACTTCCATCTGCACATAGTAAGCACTTAATAAATGTTATTACAGTTACTCCTTGCTGCCTCTTACTTTTCCTTACTTTACCATTCTTTCCACACCCCCACTTTACAGGTTGATTTATTGTTGTTGTTAGGTTTTCCTCTTGAGTCATTCAGTTAATGGTGTTAAGGAAGCAGCGTGGCCTAGTGGAAAGAGCATGAGCCTGAGAATCAGAGGCCCTGGGCTCTAATTCCAGCTTCGCCACTTGTCTGCTGGGTGACCTTGGACAAGTCACTTCACTTCTCTGGGCCTCGGTTTTCTCATCTATAGAATGGGGATTAAATCCTACTCCCTCCTACTTAGACTGAGTCCGACCTGAATATCTTCCTTCTTGTCTTGTCTTATGCCGTTGAGTCGTTTCCGACCCATAGCGGTACCACGGACACATCTCTCCCAGGACGCCCCGCTCTCCATCTGCAATCGTTCTGGTAGTGGATCCACAGAGTTTTCTTGGTAAATATCTGGAAGTGGTTTTCCATTGCTGCCTTCCGTGCAGTAAATTCAAGTCTCCACCCCTGACTCTCCCCAATGCCGCTGCTGCCCAGCACCGGGGAGGTTTGACTTGTAGCAGACTTGATCACCTTCTACTCGCTAGCCCCTGCCCAAGCTAGGAATGGAATGGTTAGGCCTCTGCTGGACTCTCCCTCCCATAGCTGAGACTGGTGGAGTACTGGAAACTCTTCAGGTGCGACCCTGAGATGGAATCTTCTATCTACCCCAATGCTTAGTACAGTGCTTGACACATAGTATGTTTTTAAATACCATTATTATTATTAATGTTATTATGACACGGTGACCGTGTGCAGAGCCCAGTTCTAAGCACTTGGGGTTAGAAATCAGGTCCAGTTCTCCTTATGTATTCTCTAGTGCTTTACACGCACTAAGCACTTATTAAATTCTACTACTAGTGGGAGAGTACAATACAATAAATTTGAAAGACATGACCCCTGCCCTTAAAGAGCTTATAATCTAGTGGCTTGCTGTAGCCAAACATCTAAGTAATCTGTTGGTCTCTTCCTGTAAACTCTCCACCCAACTTGATTTGTGCAGAAATTAGAAAAGCAAACAGACCAAGTTTGCAACTTAAATAGTAACTGAAAACCAACTCCTTTCCACTTCTTTTTGTCTGCTTTGTCTCCTTTCCCCAAATTCCTTGTTTGCCTTCCTATCTGGGGCTCAGAAAAGAAGAGCAAGTTGAAGTTTCACCTTCCTTACTTTGCTTTCAGAAGTCAAACCCAATTACCTAAAAGGAATCTTGGTGGATGACCACCAAGGACCCCTATCCAGACGTAGCAACTTGTGCTTTTCAGTGTGAACAGATTTTACTCTTTGTCCTTTCCAAGGCTACGCAGCTTTTTCCATTTTCATTTCACAGCATGTGGTAAAATTGAAGCAAATATTGATTCATCAGTTAATCAATAAATCAAATGTATTGAGTGTCCACTGTGTGCAGAGCTCTATCCTAAGCCCTTGAGAGAGTACAAGAGAGTTAGCAGACATGACCCGATTTCGAGGAGCTTACAATGTAGTAGGGGAGACAGACACTACAATAAATTTCAGATTGAAGCAAGAAGAAGAAGCAGCTATATGTATATTCATCCAATTGTATTTATTGAGCGCTTACTGTGTGCAGAGCACTGTACTAAACGCTTGGAAAGTACAATTCGGAAACAGATAGAGACAATCCCTACTCAACAACGGTCTCGCAATCTAGAATGGGGGAGACAGACAACCACATAAAACAAAAACAAGTAGACAGGCAGGTATATGAGTTAGTGTTTAAGTGAAAGATATGTGTTATCAATCAATTGTATTTTTTGAGCACTTACTGTGTGCAGAGCACTGTACTAAGTGTGGAGAGTACAATTAACAATATAACAGAGTTGATAGACAGGTTCCCTGCCCACAGTACGTTTACAGTTTAATTGGGGAGACAGACATTAATATCAATAAATGAATGAATGAATAAATAACTGGATATTTTCATCAGTGCTCTGGGGCTGAGGGAGGGGTGAATGAAAGGTACAGATACAAGTGCCAGGATGACAGAGAAGGGGGTGTGAGAAGAGGAAATGAGGGCTTAGGGAAGACCTCTTGGAGGAGATGTGCCTTCAATAAAGCTTTGAAGGTGGGGAGAGTAATCGTCTGTCAGATATGAGGAGGGAGGACGTTCCAGGCCAGAGGCAGGGCCACAGATCGGCGGCGAGATAGATGAGACTGAGGTAGGGTAAGATGCGAACAGAACTGCCCTGGGTGGTTATAAAAGGATGTAAATTTCAAAATCTGCTGGTAAATAACTAATTTGCTTTTTTGTATTCTTCTTTGGAACGAGCACTAGCTGCTGTTCCCCTTTATTGAAGGCCAGTGCCTTCAAGAGCCTGTAGAGTAGCAAAGGATGTCCTGCTAATCAAAGGACTCTGTTGAAGGGAACTGAACTTGGATATTTGAAGACCATTAGCCTTTGATCTTTGCTTTATAAGATCTTCTGAATAGTACTGAACAAAGACCAGAAATCCTTTGGTTCCCCAGTTTGAGTTTTGAAAAGTTCTAGCCCCACCTTGGCTCACACAATGTATGTGAATAGGAAACCTATTATAGAGCTCATAAATTGGCCTTAGAAATAGGGAGAATTTTCACCCTCCCCTATCCCGTAATCCTCCTTGGCTGTCAAGCACCTAATACTGTGCTTCGCACCCAATAAATACTCAGTGGAGATGGCTAAGGGGTCGGGCTGGGTTATCCACTTAGCCGCCCACCCGGAACTCTATTGCTGTGAGCACTGTCTCTACACAGGTGAGCTGACTGCAGCCCAAATCACCCTGGTGCTGATCTTGCCCTGCCACGGGATGTTAAGACTAGCGGCAGTGGCAAAATCCCCCCCCCCCAAAACTGGAAGCGTCTTCCACAGTTACTCCTCTGACTGGAAGCTCCTCGAGGGCAGGGATTGCGTCTACCCACTCTGTTGTACTGCAGACTCCTAAGCATTAATACAGTGCTCTGCCCACAGTCAAGGTGATTGATTGATGGTTATCTATTACTCACTCTCTTTTCTGTCTGTCTTTTGTCCAGGCCACGGCTCAGTAACCCTTCTCCTGGGCCTGGCCGAGGACAATAGCAGGAAAGGAAAGTTATGCCATTTTTATTACTAGCTTTAGAAGAAGATTTGACTCAAGGGTTTGAGGTAATTCACCAAGGTGATATTTTTAAATCATTTTTGAATTTCAACTCCTATAGGTCATTAGCTTCGATGGCTGAGAATCGGTTCCAGGTGTAGGGGTCGGTGTTTATGGAGAGGGTGGATATATAATTGTTCCCAGGCACAGGGAGGCTCAAATGCAGAAGCGAGTTTGGAGTTTAAAGGTATTTCCATAAGTAATAGAAGAAGGTTTCAAAATAGAGGCAGTGTGGCTTAGTGGAAAGAGCACGGACCTGGGAGTCAGATGACCTGGGGTTTAATCCCAGCTCTGCCACGTATCTGCAGGGTGACTTTGGGCAAGCTACTTTACTTGTCTGTGCCTCAGTTCCCTCTTCTGTAAAGTGGGCATTAAATCCCGTTCCCTCCTACTAAGACTCTGAGCCCTTTGTGGGACAGGGATGGTATCTAACTTGATTAACTTGTACTTACCTCCAACACCTAATACAGTGTTTGGCACAGGGTGAGCACTTAACAAGTCTTGTCCTGTGCCGTCGAGTCGTTTCCGATCCATAGCGACTCCCTGGATACATCTCTCCCAGCGCCCCGCTCTCCATCGCAATCATTCTGGTAGTGCATCCATAGAGTTTTCTTAGTAAAAATACAGAAGTGGTTTACCTCTGCCTCCTTCCGCGCAGCCAACTCGAGTCGCCACCCTCGACTCTCTCCCATGGAGCTGCTGCCCGGCACAGGGGAGTTTTGACTTGTAGCCGATGGCCTTCCACTCGCTAGCCACTGGCCAAGCTAGGAATGGAATGGGGAGGTCTCTGCTTGACTCTCCCTCCTGTAGCCGAGACTGGTGGAGTCCTGGAAGCTGTCCACGCGTGACCCTGAGCGGGGAACTTAAAAAGTACCATTTAAAAAAAGTAAAGATGGGGAACCATAATTACCTGAACCCAGAGATATGCAACTCTCTGAACAAAAGTGCTATGTCTCGTAAATGTATAGTGTATATTCAGGACGCATAAAACTCAAGTACTTTAATTGATCAATGGTTGTTTGTTTGGTGTGTTTTATGGGGAAGGGAATGATCAGTTGTTGACACTGCAGTGTATGTTTTGAGTGGTAGAGTTTTAAAAATGAACAACAAAGGATGTGAGCCCTGACTTGCTCCCTCTTTTCATCCTCCTTCACAGAATTTATGAACATATCTGTAATTTATTAGTTTATGTGAATGCCTATAAACTGCAAGTTTATTGTGGACAGGGAATGTGTCCGTTTATTGTTGTTTTGTACTCCCCCAAGCACTTAGTACAGTACTCTGCACAGAGTAAGTGCTCAATAAATACGACTGACTGACCACTACATAACAGGATCCAGACATCTGTTGGTGATTACATAATAATAATAGTATTTATTAAGGGTTTACTCGTGCTGAGCATTGTGCAAAGTCCTGGGGTAGATGCAAGATAATCAACCCCAGTCCTATGTGGGGCTTGCAGTCCATAAGGGAGAGAGTGGGATTTAATCCCCATTTTCCAGATGAGGTAATTGAGGCACAGAGAAGTTAAGTGACTTGTGCAAGGTCACACAGCATAAACATGGCAGAGATGGGACTAAGACCCAGATCTCCTGATTCCCCGGCCTGTGCTCATTCTACCAGTTCACACAAATCAGTAACTTGGACATATTTCTATTAATGACTGTTTCCCCCTCCAGCCTCTAAGCTCGTTGGAGGCAGGGGATGTGCCTGTGTGTTGTTATATTCTCCTAAGTGCTTAATGCAGCGCTTGGCACACAGTAAGTGCTCAATAAATACGACTGAATGACTGAATGACCGAGTTGGGCATAGAGCCTGTGGAAAAGCACTGATCAGCTTCTGCTCCTTAGAAAAGGGAATCAAAACGGGCCTCTCATAAATTATCTATTGTTTGAAATTGAATAATAATAATGATGGCGCTTGTTAACGTGCCAAGCACTGTTCTAAACACTGAGGTAGATACAAGTTAATCAGGTTGGACACAGTCCCTGTCCCCTGAGGGACTCACACCCTTAATCCCTTTTTACAGACAAAGTAAGTGAGGCCCAGAGAAGTGACTTGCCCAAGGTCATGCAGCAGACACGTGGTGGAGCTGGAATTAGAACCCAGGTCCTTGTGACTCCCAGGCCCGTGCTCTATCCACTGTGCCACGTTGCTTCTCCAAATTTAATGCCAGACAAACTTTCTCCCCCCAAATACTCTGAACTCTCCCACAACGTATTAAGAAATACTCGTGGAGGCGGTGGATCCGCGCACCGATCGTTTTTCCCAACGCAGCGGCGGGCCGTGTCTACACAGGTCGTGTTGTCAGAGGAACCTCCCCGAGCCCCCCAGCTATGTCCAAGCCAGAACCAGGAGTGGAAACGCGAGATCTGGAGCCCTGAGTGAACGCGTAGGAAGGAAGGATGATCTACTGAATGTGGTTTTGGAAGCCACATCACAACATGATGCCAATTTCACCAGCATCTCATTAACTGACTGGGCACGGTGCACACCCATTTTCATTCACTCAGCCATTCAATCATATTTATTGATAGTTTACTGTGTGCAGAGTACTGTACTAAGCTCTCGGGAGAGCACAATACAACAATCGACAGACACATTCCTTGCTCACAGTGACCCGCCTGCAGGGTTAAGGCCCTGAAAAAACACTAAAATGTTGTGGGGAAAATTTCCGCTTTGAGGGCAGGCTTCCCAAAACAAGATACGTCCCGTGTGCCCGAGTCTACTTGGAATCTGACCTTGCAAGCGGCATAGGTTATTTTAAACATGGGTTCCTTCCATCTGTCGGTTTTCGAAGCACTTGGCTTAGTGGATAGAGCACCGGCCTGGGAGTGGGTTCTAATCCCGGCTCCACCAGCTGCGTGACTTTGGACAAGGCACTTCACTTCTCATTTACCTCATCTGTAAAATGGAGATTTTGAGTGTGAGCCCCATGGGGGACAGGGACTGTGTCCAAGCTGATTAACTTATAACTACCTCAATGGTTAGAACAGTGCTTGGCACATGGTAAGCCCTTAATAAGTACCATTATTATTATTATTATTATTATTATTATTATTAGGATAATAGAAGCAGCCAGTTTTAAGGATCGAAAGGTGGAGGTGATAAACCCGTAATGCCTAGGGAAAAGCCAAGTGTGAGCTGTGCTTTGATGTCTACCTTCCCCACCCAGAGGAAATATGAAACCAGACTGTGGCACGTGTTAAATATTGGGATTTGTAAATTAAGTTTTCATGTGGCATTGTTTGGTAGAGAGGCCAATGAGATACAGTGCTACCAACTGCTAAAAGTGCCCTTGGTACAGATTCCACAGGAGTGAACAGAGCTTGTGGGTGAAACCACTATACCCCAACTGTCGGATTCATCTCCCAAATATACCACATCCTGGGATTGACAGTAAACCACCTTTATTGGCCGTCGTTTGGATTTTGCAAGATCATAGAATGCTATTTGAGGAATTAGTGATTGTCACTTGTCTTGGATTTGCCAAATTGGCATTTACCTCTCCTTAAATAGTTTGACCCGAACCCCTCGTAAAGGAAAAGAGTAAACTCCGACAGATTTTAATTCAACTCAGCCAGCTCACTGTCCGCTGTGAAAATCAGAGGCAAAATAGTACTGCCCTAGCAGCATGGTTTTAGAAAGAAAGAAAGAAGCAGGAGTTTTGAGATAAAGTGGAGAAGAGAGCAGGAGGATTATTCATCATTTGCTCTAAGAAAACTTTGTGGTTCAGAGCCTGAAAAGGCACTCTTCTTCAATAAATGTTAATGTATGTGTGTGTTGGGGGGAGGGGGCAAAATGAATTTCCCCCTTTCCTCATTTGTTAACATTTTTGTCTCTCTGTAAACAGAGAAAGCTTCAGTCAACCGTCAACAAACCTTTTCCTTGGCCTCTTTGACTTCAAAACTTCATGAAACCCAGTGAACAGAGATGAGAGAGTAGGAGAGGCTGACTATATTCATGTGAAATTCGGAGGTTGCCAAAAAATAAACTAGTACCACACCAGTGCCCCCTAAAGTAAGAAACTGCGTTTGAAATGTACAGAGTTAGACTCCTGAAAGAGGGAACCTTAGTTTGAAAGGCATTATGTATCAAGGGTTTATAGATTTGATTTGAAATTGCCTTCAGTTATGGATAACATTTCAGGGGAATAATAATAATGATGATGGTATTTGTTAAGTGCTTACTTATTACTGTTATAAAAGTAACAGCCCAGTGTCCACCTCTTCCATTATTATTATTATAATCAAATTATTATTTTCATGGTATTTATTAAGTCCTTACTCTTTGCCAGGCACTCTGCTAAGCACTGGGATAGATACAAGCAAACCAGGTTAGACATAGTCCTTGTCCCACAAGGGGCTCAGTCTCAATTCTCATTTTACAGATGAGGTAACTGAGGCCCAGAGAAGTTAAGTGACTTGCCCAAGGTCACACAGCGGGCAAGTGGCGAAGCCGGGATTAGAACCCACGACCTCTGACTCTGCAGCCCGGGCTCTTTCCACTAAGCCGTGCTGCTTCTCTAATCTGTCAATATCTATATCTATCTGTTTATCTTTATAGATATAGGTACATATGTATGTATGTATGTGCATATCGATATATAGATATAGAGAGATCTATTATTTATTATTGTTGTTGTGTATATTTTGCCTAAATATAGATATATGGACATTTAGCACCCAAGAAGCCTAGAGCGTAACCCTAAACTCTTTTAATACAGATGTTAAAAAAAGAAGCCACACTTAAGTTACCTAATGAAAAAAGAAGTTCAAGCCAAGATCAGATCAGAATTGTAAATCTATGTAAAACAGAACCAAAAAAACAGGTTAGGTGGATTTGGTGTTTATACCGTCTCATTAGAGAAAATGAGTCAAGATTGATCTAATTAACTCATGGATTCAGCACATTTTATCCACTGTACCAGATGTCCTAGCAGTAGCAATCTCGTACCACAGCTGTTTATTTAAATTGCTCTGAGTCATTCTGAGCCAGACCCCTTAAAATAAAAATACTATTTGAAATCGGTGTTTTTATTCGATAGTGATCTGACACAAGGTTTGTAATTATGTACCTGGGAGAGTAAAGCCCTTTCAACAATGTGAAGTTGCCTCATTAAATCCTTTTTAGAAGAAATTCCCCCTCATTTTGCTTAGCGGAAGCTTGTGTGAAGAGAATGGGTCGGAGTATTTAATTGTGGTTGTGTTTTTGTCTTGTTTTAATAAGAGCCTGAACTGTTATACATCCTAGTTTGGGGCACGAGCCTCTGGAAAGGTTTGTAAAATTTTGAGATTGCAAAGCAAACAAATTAGATCCAGTGTTAGTTTGAAAGTTGCTAGCGTGGATGATGATATCAAACCTTGAAATCTAAATTAAAACAGGAAGACTCAAAGTACCTTGTGATCAGCAACCTTGTCTACCAACTCTATTGTTCTGTCCCGAGTGCTTAGTACAGTGTCTTGTGCACGATAAGTGCTCAGTAAGTACCATCGATTGAGTGAGTGATTGAGGAAGAGGTGTGGGTTTGAGATCTTGGTTAACAAAATCTCTTAGTGAAGTTGAACTGTGTCCAATCCGATTTGCCAGTATCCGCCCCAGCGCTTACTACAGTGCCTGGCACATAGTAAGCACTTAACAAATAACACAGTTTTTTTCTGATCTTGATCTTGGCAGTTCTGATATTGTCGGGAAAGCTGCCGGGTTTGAATTTTCTCCTTTCCCCTCCCCACCTCCCCTCTTTACCTCCTGAATCTATGTTCCTCAGTTAGTTGTCCCTCGTCGTGAGAAAGCCCTGGAGGAGGTCATGCTTTTCCGTGAACAGAGACACTCAACTGTCTGTAAAAGTCGGCACAACCCACATCTCACAGCAGAAGCTTCAACATCTTTCCAGTGAGGCTAAATCTGGCTACCACAGGTTACTTACTCTAGACGGTAAATTTTTTGTGGGAAAACAATGTGTCTGCTAACTCCGTTGTTTTATACTCTCCCAAGAGTACAGTGCTCTCAACATAGTAAGCGCTCAATAAATACCATCGACGCTGATCTGAACCCCTGTCAGAGTAAGGTTGCAGAATTAGGTGTCCCCGGGCTTACAAGCCAAAGACCTAAAGCTAACACCTGGTTGGGGTTCTTTAACAAAGCATCTTTTTGTTGTCTTTCTGTGGTTTTTCTAAGTTGAGTGTTTGTTTTTCTTTGCGGGGAAGGGAAGTCTGAGTTTCATCATTAAGAAACCTTGCCGTAAAGAAAAATGTTACCCTTTCCAAAGACGCCAAGGGCAGAGAGTGAAATTGGAAGTTTTCAAAATGGGGGTCTTTCTCATCTCACGTGGCTCATTATCTAAAAAGGCAAATGAACTGTTTCCAGATTCAACCACAAAATATTGGCACCAAAAGATCATTTTGGTAGTAGATATGCCTTGGGAAGCCTCAAATTCCATTAACCGTGAGTTTTGCTTCCAGATCAGATAGGTTGCAGAGAAGGTTGGTTTTGCCTTAGGGAAAATGACTTTGTAGTTATCCCCATAGACGTTCCTTGACGCTTCTTACTATATTTCATCTTTGGAAATCCTTTGCTAGCAATCAGCCAATGATATTTAGTAAGCACTTACTGGAGGCGGAACACTATCTACTGTGCAGAACATGAGAAGAAGCCTGGCTTAGTGGAAGAAGCAAGGGCTTGGGAGTCAGAGGTCATGGGTTCTAATCCCGGCTCCGCCACTTGTCAGTTGTGTGACTCTTGGGCAAGTCACTTAGCTTCTCTGTGCCTCAGTTACTTCATCTGCAAAATGGGGATTAAGACTGTGAGCTCCACATGGGACAACCGGCTTACCCTGTATCTCCCCCCGTGCTTAGAACAATGCTTGACACATAATAAGCGCTTAACAAATACCATCATTATTATAAGTGGGTAGTGGCGTGCAGTACAGTTGGAAGACACAATTCCTGCCCGCAAAGAGTTTTCAGTTTAACAATCTGATAGCAGTCGTGATCCATTCTGTGACTTTGCCCTGATTCCGTTTCCTCAGCCTTTCATTTTGAAAATTCTCCTCCAAGTCTTAATTTTCTCTTGCCTGGACTCATTCTCTCACCCACTACCACTGGCGCTTCAGCCTGCCCAAAGTCACACAGCAGGCAAGTGGTGAAGTGGGATTGGAACCCAGGTCCTCTGATTCCCAGTCCCCTGCTGTCTCCACTAGGCCATGCTGCTTCCCTGCTCATTCACGGAAGACAAAATTTAACTCGGAGAAAGGAGGGAAAGAAGCCAGAGAGGGTCTCTGCCTTATTAGTTTTGCTATTTCTGGAACATACTCTATTTCAGTGTAGCTCAGTGGAAAGAGCACGGGCTTGGAAGTCAGAGGTCATGGGTTCAAATCCCTGCTTTGCCACTTGGCAGCTGTGTGACTATGGGCAAGTCGCTTAACTTCTCTGTGCCTCAGTTCCCTCATCTGTAAAATGGGGATGAAGACCGTGAGCCTCACGTGGGACAACCCGATTACCCTGTATCTACCCCAGCGCTTAGAACAGTGCTCTGCACATAGTAAGCGCTTAACAAATACTAACATTATTATTTACAAGAGCTCTTGAGCTCTCTGAATCTAGTCTTCAACTCGGCTAAGTCACTGGACGCAAACTCAAATGATCTAGTCTGACGGAAGCTGCTTTTCAGAATTCTCAAGACCGCCAAAACAGGTTAATAAAGAGGGAGCATGGTTTTGGAATCAGGGGATCTGAGTTCTAATTCCAGCTCCGCCACCGACCTGCTGGGTGACCAATCGATTGCATCTATTGAGCTCTTTCTGTGTGTAAGAGCACTGTACTAAGCGCTTGGCGTCGAGCTTCTCCCTGTCTCCGTCTCCTCAGCTGGAAAACGGGCATTCGATGCCTGTTCTTCCTCCCTCTTAGACGGTGAGCCCCGTTGTGGGCCAGGGACCGTGTCTGTTGGGATTGTATTGTATCTACCCTAGTGCTTCACACAGTGCTAAGCACACAGTAAGCACTTAGCAAATGCCACAGTTATTTTCACATCCTCTCCTCGAGTGTCTTCAAAAGGACGGGGAACCTCCGGCGTACAACCAGAATTGGCATTTGGGAGGTCCCGGCTCAGGAATGAAGTGCATGTGCCTAAGTGCTGAGATTGGGGGAAAAGGGAAAAAGAAGAAATATGTTACTGTTAGCCCCACTGGGCCACCCATCGTCTGCATTTGCTAAGACGATCTTAATAAAGAAGACTCGAGATGAGCATCGTTTTGTTCTGTTTTCAGCTGTAAAGGATTTAGTTCCGGACACTGGATTCATTTAAAACAACTAGAGAAAGACAAAGGCTAATGGGAGAGCAACATACGGTTCAAAGTCCTCTGAAATTTAAGACAATAGTTTCATTTCTTTCAATTGTAGAGATTGCGGGACATCTTTCCTCAAAGCTGCAGGAACTGGAAGTTTGGTTTCTTGCCATTTTACAAGTTTAGCGAAAATGCCTGCTTTTCCACTATGGACATTTGGGGAGAAAGCGAAGTTAGCCGTTAAAAGATAATGCACTTGGATACTCTGTCAATCAACACTAACTGTGTGTTTGAGTTTAGGAGACCCTTAAGGAGAACTGTATCCACACCAGATAAATCTTCTCCAGCAAGGGCAAATTCTTGTGGATCGCCTATCCTTACAAACTAAATCGTACGATCTATTTCAAAGTCAAATATGGGGGTAAAGCAGAGGAAGCAGCATGATCCAGTGGATAGAACCCGAGTCTGGGAGTCAGAAGGACCTGGGTTCTAATCCTAGGCTCCGCTACTTATCTGCTGTGTGACCTTGGGCAAGTCACTTCACTTCTCTGGGATGCAGTGACCTCATCTGTAAAATCGGGAATAAGACTGCAAGTCCCATGTTGGGACAGGGACTGTGTCCGACCTCATTAATGTGTACCTACCCCAGCACATAGTAAGCGCTTCACAAATACCTGGGGGAAAAAAGGCAAAGGTAAGGAGATATGCCAGACAGTTGAAAGACCCAAAACTATTCCACACAGGAATTAATGCCACTTCTCAGAGGAAGCCTGCCCCACTTGCAGCCGAGAGCGCTTTGTGGAAAGGTGAAAAGGAGGTCACTGGGGGCAAAGAATAGACAAAGCCCACGGAAGCAGTGTGGCCTAATGGGAAGACCATGGGCCTGGGAGTCCGTTGATCTCGGTTCTAACCCCGGCTCCAGCATTTGTCAGCTATGTGACTTTAGACGAGTCACTTCACTTCTTTGGGTCTCAGTTACCACACCTGTAAAATAGGGACTACGACTGTGAGCCCTCTGTGGGACAGGGACTGTGTCCAATCCAGTTATTTTGTATCTACCCCAGACCTCAGTACAGTGCCTGGCACATAGTAAGCCCTTAATGAATTCCATAAAAAAAAAAAAGTCCATACAATGACTGGAATAGGTCCATAGAAGGTTTGAAAAAGCAGAAGGGAAATTCTGAACAGACACAGAAACGAATGCCAAACTGAAGGAGTCCTCTGGGTCAGGGTTGACGTGATTGCATGCAATTTGAGATTCTGAGATAATCGACTATTTACTGAGTGCTTACTGCACAGAGCTATTCTAAGTACTTGTAAGAGTACATTATAACAGAGTCGGAAGATAGGTTCCCTGCCCAAGAGCAGCTTACAAGTATAGTATATGAAAAATTTGGATTTGGGTCTTGGGGCAAGTCATAGCACTTCTTTGTGACTCTGTTTGCTCATCTATAAAATGGGGTTTCATAGCCTGGTCTTCTTCTGACTTGGACTGCTAGCCCCATCTGGGACAGGGACTGTGTTTAACCTGATTTACTCTTATCTACCCCAGCACTTATTACACTGCTTGATGTATAATAAGTGCTTAAGTATAGTAATAATAACAAATAATAAGGGTAATGATGATAAAGGTTGGGCGCAGTCTCTGATCGACATGGGGCTCGTAGCCTAAGAGGGAGATGAGGTATTTTATGCTTTCAACCCAAACCCTTGGACCTGGGCTAATTCTCAGAAGTAATAGTAGTTACTCCAGGAGGTCTGGTCTGATCTTCACATCTTCTAATTCTTTTATATTCTCCAAAGCACTCTGTACAGTGCTTGGCACACAGTAGGAGTTCAGTAAAAACCACTGATCGATTGACCAGTTGCCTGATCTTCGGCCAGCCTCAGATGAGAGAAGACACATGAGAGACAAAGAGACGGGGGAGGGAGGGAGTGGCACAGATGGAGAGAGAGAGAGACAGAGGGAAGTGGCACAGATGGGACGAGATTGGGCACAGACCAGACCAGACCAGACCAGACCGAATTCTTGGGGAAACTTCCAGTGGGAGAGGTTGCTAAATCACAGTCTGGTGTGACACATCAAGGAGGCTCCAGCCAGAGGCCTCAGCGCCAGCCCTGCTTCTGGGGGGCCTGAGGTTAGAAAACCCAAGGCGGGCACCCACCCAGAGGCAGCCTGGGTGGGTGGCACGCCCAGTGTCTTTGGCTTGGCGCCCAACACATCTGCCAGACACCAGGGCAGTCTCTCGGAACTTTAATCCCATCCCCTTCCCTAGTATGCATTTGCTCCGTGCGTCCCCTGGCCGTCCGACGCTTGGTCTTTTGCGCCAGGTCGGCGGTAGGGTGTGTCAATCAATCGATCTGTGATATTTATGGAGCGCTTACCGTGGGCAGAACGCTGTATTAAGTGCTTGGATGCATCATGAGAACACCTTGTTGTTGCATCACCCCCCCCCCCCCGCCCCCCATACTCTAAGGTCCTTGAAGGAAGGTAATGTGTCTGTTTATTGTTGTATTGTTCCCTCCCAAGCGCTTAGCAGAGTGTTCTGCATGCAGGAAGTGCTCAATAAATACAATTGAATGAATGAACGAACGAATGAATGGTCCAGTAACCAGTTAAAATTGCACTCTCATAATCTGTTGACCAAATCGCTGGATACCGCCAAATGGTTATCTTCATAGACTGTAATCCCCCCCCACACACACACACACACTTCCCCCCACACCCTGCCACAAGAAGATCAGGTCCAACGTTAAGCTTTCAGTGGCTTCCCACGATAGGCCTAGCGCTTGACCCATTAAACGACGTTAGACACAGTTATTACCCTCAAGGACTTTGCAGTTTAAATGAGATGCCAATGCCAATTAGCTCGTCATACAGAAAAGACTCTGAGAATTTGGGAAATGGAGAACAGGAAGAGAGGAGAAAATGAACTAAACAACGTCAACCGTCGTCATCAGGGGGATTTATTGAGTGCTTACCATATGCAGAGCATTGTACTCAGCTCTTGGGAAAGTGAAATTCAGCAGAGTTGGTAGACCTGTTCCCTGCCCACAACAAGCTTACAGTCTTGAGATGTTACAGACGTTAATATAAATAAGCAGTTTATAATATATAATTTGCAGATAAGTACATAAGTGCTGTGAAATGGAGACTACAGCGAATATTAACCTGATTAACTTAAATCTACCCCACTGCTTAGAGTGCGTGGCACAAGGTGAGCACTTAAGAAGTACTATTTTTATTATTATTATGATTAAATGCCCCAAAGTCACAGATCCAAGTGCATAAAAGATGCGGAAGGAAGAGGGAGCTGGGAAAAAGAGGGCTTCATCGCAAAAGGTGTTTTGGCTTGCAAAGGATTCCATAACAAGGGAGAAGAGCGCTACACACCAGGCCAGATTGAGTTCTGTAGTTTTGCAAGTAGTAATGATTATTCATGCTGGGGTTAGAGTCAAGATAATTAGATCAGCCAAAGTAATACTAGTGTCATTTGTTACACACTCACTATGTACCAAGCGCTGTACTCAGCGCTAGAATAGTTTCAAGGAAATCATCTCAGACATAGTTCCTGGCCCACCTGGGGCTCACAGTGTAAGGGAGAACGGGCATTTTACAGATGAGGAAACTGAGGCCCAGAGAAGTTAGGTGACTGGCCCGTGGTCACACAGAAGACAAGTGGCTGGGATGGGATTAGAACCCAGGGCTTTCCGACTCCCAGGCCCCTGCTCTATCCACTAGGCTGCACTGCTTCTGCCACTGCCTGGAACCCCCTTCTTCCAGCAAGGGCAAGTGCCCTGAGGGATCTGGCCCCCAGCTCGAGGGAGACAGATTGTCAACCATCCACCTCTCCCAGGTCCCAACTTACGCCTCTTCTTTCCCCTGACAGTCAGTCAGTCAATCAGTGGTATTTATTGAGCACTTACCCTAGGCAGAGCACTGTACTGAGCACTTGGGGGAAGTATAGTCCAACAGAGTTGGTCAGCACACTCCTGCCCACAAAGAATTCAAAGTCTATAGGGGAAGACAGGCAGTAAAATAAATATGGTTTGGGGAAATAGAGTATAAAAATATGTACATGAGTGCTGTGGGGGTGGAGTGAGTATCAAAGATAATAATAATAATACTATTAATAATAATTGGGGTTTTGTACTTCTTACTATATGCCAAGCACTGTACTAAGCACTGGAGTTGATACAAGATAATAGGGTCCCACAGAGAGGCTCACACTTTAAGTTGGAGGGAGAACAGGTATTGAATCCCCGTTTTGCAGATGAGGGAAATGAAATATAGAGAAGAGAAATTACTTGCCCAAGGTCACACAGCAGGTAAGTTAGAACCCAGATATCCTGACTCCCAGACCAGTGCTCTTTCCACTAGGCCATGCTGCTTCCAGCCAAGTGTTATGCAGCTAAGTGCATCATCGACCCGGAGAAGAAGTTGGAGAGGGAAAATGAGAGCTCTTGGATTTTAAGAGGGTTTTGAAGGAAGGGAGAGTGATGGTCTGACAGATATGAAGGGGCAGGGGCAGGGAGTTCTAGGCCTTGTGGGGGGAAACATGGGCAAGAGATTGGCGGTGAGGGAGACGAGATGGAGCCACAGAAAGTGTGTTGACTCCTTTCCTCGGCTGTGTCCGTGCTGATGGGGAGCAGGGAGCCAGATGTGTTCGGCTTCTGTGTCTCAGGAGCTCTGGGCCGCCTCCCCGCCCATCTGACTCCTATGAGGAGGGTCGAGGCCGGGTTCCCGGGGCACCTGATGGCCCAGTTGCGGGGGCCGGGGGCAGGTAGGCAGGGCTGGGGTTCGAGCAAGCCGCTTCTAGGGCTGGACCAGCTTGAACAACTGCAGCTTGTTCCTCCCAAACATCCCCCCTGCTTCCCACCCAACACCAAACTATGGGCTTCAGGCCCCTCCACCCCTGGAATCGCCTTGCTTTCTGCCGCCCTGCAGGTTCCTGGTTCTTGGGGAAGCCAAGAAAGAGCAGTCAAACCTTTTCAGTAGATTATTTCAGGAGGCAGCTAAGGGAGTTGCTTGGGGAGGATGAACAAGCAGGGGATTCCGGTTAAAAATTGAAGACGGCTTCCGTGTTGTGGCAGAGGGACCGGGGAGTGGTGAGAACCGTGTGCACACGTAGTGGCTATCTTGAGCTCCCATCTTGGGAGGGTCAGTAGGTACGGGGCAGGGACAGCCTGGATGTGACCCTTTACCTCGCTTACTTCCTGAAATCAACCCTGCACGGGCTCACAAACCAAAAGGTCAGGAGAAGAGATATTTTATCCCCACTATATGGCCGGGACTAGGACTCGGGTCTCCTGACTCCCAAGCCCAGGCTCTTTTACTAGGCGGCACTGCCCTTCGGTGTTTCCGCATTTAGTCAGGTCAGGAGGCAGGGGTGATTGGGCCAAGGAAATGATCTACATCTTAAGGAAAGGCTTTCTCCTCAGGCACATGCCCTGTACCATCTCAACTGCTTCCCTCCACTCTCTCTCCCTAAATCTCCAGGTCACCCATGGGGCCATCTCAAGTCTCTTCAGGTCTTTAATCTCTAATATTTCTAAGGAGGTTGGTGAGGAATACTACACGTGTCTCATAACTTTCTAGTGAGAAGAAGGACCAGCTACAGTATGTGTAGGGGCATGGACCTTTCTGGCTAATATCCCCGTGAAAATTGTTCAGCGGTTTGGTTCCTCTCCCAGCCTGGCGTGCCAAATCGGACGTGTACATGGCCACTGACAACCTATGAAAAAGGGTCTCATTTACACTCATCGGAGTATTCTGGGACTCCCCAAGGGCGCTTGGGAATGTTCCAGAGTGACGCCAAAGGAGGTAGGGAAGCTCACGAAACCAACGTGTGTCCTTTTATTTGACTTAATGGACCACGACCCTCCTCCTTTTTGTTGCCTTTGGAATCTCGTCTCTGCCAGATCTCTCAGAGAACAGTGACGTTAGTGTTGCATTGATGAATCCCTAGAAACAAATGCATGTGTCCCTGGGGACGAAGAAAACCACTAAACCCTAGTGAAAGAAAGCAGCCTAAATGACGCATCGTGAGAATCAGGCACGAAGGATGACAAAATGTGTGAAAATTTTAGAAAGTGAAAATAGGCCCCTTCGGGAATGACTAGCATTTTGTGACCTCTGTTTTGCAGTGGCAAACAGCGGAGAGAGAAATACCTAATCATTAAATATCCTACAGGGCTTTTCGGGATGTGCAGATTTTTGTTCTGGCCAGCAAGCCTTTAACTACCTCCCTCTTCTTTCTTCCTGTTGCTAGAGGGGCCCCGGTTGAATAGGGAAACAAATTCCCATGAAACCCTTGGCCTTCACATGCTTTAGCAACATTTAGGGTAATAGCAATAATAGTATTAAGTGTTTACTGTGTGCATTGTACTGTACTAAGCACTGGTAAGAGGATAATGGCCTGAGATACTGAAGGAAGATTGTCATGGCTGGAGGCATCAAGTTCAAAAGCAACGCATTTCTGAAATGACAATCCATAATTAAAACCTATTTAAATATATGGGGAGCTGTGTGTGTGTGTGTGTGTTCTTGATTAAAATGACCACAAGAGTGGAATTTGAATAGAAGCAAAAATACTCTTCCTTATTATTCCCTTTTTGGTCCCTGAAAACTACTGGGACTGAAGAGTAGAAATTCTTGAAACATCTAAAAACTTGTTTACTGGAATGTTTTGAGGCTGGTGGGTATATGGGGGGAGGAAGGAGAGAAAGATATGAAAAAGACACTATGTGTGTCATGTGACTGAAAAAAACCTCAAAACTGGGTGACTTTTCTGGCTGATGAGTGCAGCCTCTATTCACAATATCGGGGCCCGTTTCCTTTCATTTCACTCATGGCTGAACTCTTTGCTCCCGAAGAGAGTGTGTACTGGTTTTCACCTGGTAAAAGTACATTTTGTAAGTAGCCAATTTGATTTAGATGAAGGAGATAAGAAAGCAAGGTGGCCTGGTGGAAAGAGCAAGGGCTTTGGAGTCACTCGTTCGCTATGTGAACCTAGGTGAGACACTTAGCTTCTCTGTGCCCCAGTTCCCTCATCTGCAAAATGGGGGTCCAATCTCTGTTATTTCTATCGTACTTAGACTGTGAGCCCCGTGTGGGACCTGATTATCTTCTGTCTACCCCAGCACTTGGCACATAGAAAGCGCTTAACAAATGCCACCATCATTAAAATTATTATTAATTAGGACCACATATCAAGGTCCTTCTCCTTGTGGAGGGAGCAGAGTGTTAGCAAATGATACCTCTCTGACACCCAAGGCTTCAGGGATGGGGGTTAGGGGTGGGGGGCGAGGGAAGGAATGGGGAGAGGGGAAGAGATGCCACTTATTTGCTTAGGGCTTTTAAAATTTATGTTTCAAGAGTTTAAAATTCCTTTTTTAGTAAAAATTTAAGGCAGAACAAGATCGTTTGTCCCATATTCATTAAAAATGTCCCATGGCCTAGAGGAAAATGTACAGGACTAGGAGTTCTAACCCCAGCTCTGGTACTTGCCCTTGTGTGGCCTTGGACAAGTCACATAACTTTTTGTTGCCTCAGTTTCTTCATCTGTAAAATGAGGATTAAATACCCATTCTCCCTCTCTCTTAGACTGTGAGTCCCTTGAAAGACAGGGACTAAGACTAAGTTTGACTGGATCATCTTGAATCTTCCCCAGTGCTTAGTACAGCATTTGGCACAAAGTAAGCACTTAAATGCTACTTATGCTTACTATTATCATTAGTAATAATAATAATATTATAATCATCATCATTCAGGGGGGCAAAATTCTGTTTCCTTGTTAGGACAGTCCTCAGGAAGCTCAAAAAGCAGTTGCAATCTATGTTCCCTGTTATCTACACTAGGGGTTTTGTTCCAAAATTTCTATTTTAATTGCAATCGACTAAGTTGACAAGATATGCCAGAACTTACTAAAAGAGCATAATAGGCGGCACTTCTGAAAGCCTAAAACATCATTTCTTTGACTTTGGGCGCCTATTTGATTCCACAGTTTTAACTCAAATTTCAGCTAAGGATTTTACATCATCTTGCCCTTGGGTCCCATCTCAGCACAGCATGAGAAGGTAAGTCATAAACCTGCGCTCCAGTCCAGAAAGGACACTCGGATAGAAGCCCGTACTTAGCTGTACAGACGCAGGGAGATGATGATGCAATCTATCAATCAATCAGTGGTATTTATTGAGCAGTTGGGCGGAGGAACCTGGAAACAAACCTCACTTTCCCTCCCCTCAAGAGACTCGTCTTTGCATTTCTCTGGGGTCCAGTTTCCTCATGGGAAAATGGATTTAATAGCACGTTCCTCTTCTTACCTCTCAGGGAATGTGGACAAGATGAGATAATTAGTGTGACGGTACTTTGAACGAATAAAATCACTCTGCAAATCCAAGTATTATTATTGTTGTTAGGGAGAAAGGATTTATTCCAAATGAGTCAAATCTGGGCAAGACAGTAGAAGTCTGATGTGTTGATTTCATATAAGATGCTAAAACGGGATGGCTTGATAGAGGAGTGAATTTTCCAGGTGTTAGATTTCCACATTTTCCAGTCTCTTTAAGATCTTTCACTGCATCAGTCTTGGACATGTGGATTTTCCTCTTTCCTTCCTATGGAAGAGAGATAGCTAAGCTCCTTTTGGGGAGCAACAGCAAGTTGGCACCCTCTACAATCTCCCTTCTACCCTCTTCCCTCTCTCCCCATGATCTCCACAGTCGACTGAAAGGGAGAACAGTGTAAGAACATGTGGTCTAGGGGAAAGAGCCCAGCCCCGGGAGTCAGGACCTGGGTTCCAATTCTCGCTCTGCTGCTTGTCTGCTTTGTGACCTTGGGCAAGTTACTTAACTTCTCTTTATCCTCAATTGTAAAATGAGGATTCAATACTTGTTCTTCTTCCTACTTACACCCAGGTCTGTGCCTGACATGATTAACTTCTATCTACCCGAGAGCTCAGAACAGGGCTTGACACAAGGTAAATGCTTAACAAATACCAAAAAAACTTCTCCAAACCAGAGAGTCTCCTAGCCACTCCCTAGCTGGGCTATTATTGCTCCATCTTGCCAGAACACCAACCTACCTCTGGCCAGTCTTCGTTTATGGGCAATGTTTGACTAGCTGTTCTCCATCCACCCCAGGACTCTGGTCAGAATGGTACATAACAGTTAAGGCACTTGTTAAGCACTTACTACGTGCCAAGCACTGTACTAAGGACTGGAGTAGATGCAGATAATCAGGTTGGACACAGTCCCTGACCCACTTGGAGCTCACAGTCTAAGTATGAAGGAAGGCAAGTATCGAATCCTCATTTTATAGCTGAGGAAACTGAGGCACAGAAAAGCAAAGTGACTTGCCTGAGGTCACACCGAAGACAAGTGGCAGAGCAGAAATTAGAAGCCAGATCCTCTGACTCCCAGGCCCGGGCTCTTTCTGCTAGGTCACGCTGCTCTTGACGTACCTCCTCAAGGTACATAAGACGTCCTCGGTCCAGCCTCCGCTCGTCTACACAGGGCAGAGAAATGACCACACTGATGTCCCCTTTGGAGGTGCCTCTGATCCTTCCTTTTAAGAAATTGGGTCACTTTGTGACTCTGGAAATAGTTTGAATCTAGTCTTCGGCGGCAGTGGTCAATTGGCTCTTGGTGACTGCTTGAGAGAGCCCATTGGATGTGGCCCAGCCCTGGCTTCCCCGGGAAGATATCCCGGTTTCTCACCTGGGCACACGGGGTCGTTTAGATGCAAACCGGCCAAGATGTCCCCCATCCTCCATCCCGCCTTTCGAGCGAGAAGTATGATTTCCATATTCCTCTACCCTTGGCAGAAAAGGAGGAACAGGGGGATCGTTCTTAAAACAGAACGAGGCAGGCAGCTTCTTAGCAAGCCAACCTGCACTGGAAAAACCGACTTTGCAAGATCTCTCTTAATCCCCTCTCTAGTCCACTTATCTTGACAGAGACAAGACTTGGTAAATGTTTCTAGACTCCCTATAAAAATATATATATAGTTTGGTTTTAAAGGAGGGCCTGACTTTGGAAGAAATGCTAACTGCATCGGATGCCTTTTTAATAATAATAATGTTGGTATTTGTTAAGTGCTTACTATGTGCCGAGCACTGTTCTAAGCGCTGGGGTAGACGCAGGGGAGTCAGGTTGTCCCACGTGGGGCTCACAGTCTTAATCCCCATTATACAGATGAGGTAACTGAGGCACCGAGAAGTTAAGTGACTTGCCCAAAGTCACACAGCTAAGTGGCCAAGCGGGGATTCGAACTCATGACCTCTGACTCCAAAGCCTGTGCTGTTTCCACTGAGCCACGCTGGGGTGGCTCACATCCCGCCTCTTATATTGAGCAGAAGAGATGAATATTTTTATGGTGTTTATTAAGCGCTTACTGTGTGCCAGGCACTGTGTTAAGAGCTGGGGTAGATACAAGGTAGTCAGGTTGGACGTGGTCCATGTCCCACGTGGGGCTTACAGGCTTAATCTCCATTTTATAGATGAGGTAACTGAGGCACCGAAAATTTAAGTGACTTGCTCAAGGTAATGCAGCAGACAAGTGGGATTAGAACTCTATCTCTTAGATCTCTTTTTTCTACTCATCTATGATTTTTCCCCTTCTACCCCATACCCGATCTTCACTCCTCACAAGCTACCCAACTCCCGGCACCTTATCCTCGTCTCCCCCGCTGACAACCTCCCGCTCATACCCTCCCCTCCTGCCCGAGACGCCCTCCCTCCTCGGAGTCGACAGACGACTCTCCCCACTTAGAGAAGCAGCGTGGCTCAGTGGAGAGAGCACGGGCTTAGGAGTCAGAGGTCATGGGTTCACGTCCCGGCCCTGCCATTTGCCAGCTGTGTGACTGGGGGAAAGTCACTAAACTTCTCTGTGCCTCAGTTCCCTCATCTGTAAAATGGGGATTAAGACCGTGAGCCTCACGTGGGACAACTTGATTACCCTGTATCTACTCCAGCACTTAGAACAGTGCTCTGCACATAGTAAGCGCTTAACAAATACCAACATTATTATTATAGCGGATCCTAACCTTTGGCATGTAAGAGAGTGTGTGGCCTAGTGGATAGAGCCCGGGCCGGAGAGTCAGAAGGACCTGAGTTCTAATCGCTCTGCCACTTGTCTGCTGTGTAACCATGGGCAAGTCACTTCACTTATCTGTGCCTTAGCTACCTCACCTGTAAAATGGGGATGAAGACTGTGAGCCCCATGTGGGACATGGACGGTGTCCATCCTAATTCGCTGTTTCTACCCATTTCACAAATACCATAGAAAAGCAGCACCCAAATGAAGAGGGTAAGTAAAAATGACCGCAAAAAAAAAAAATGAAATGGGATAAATTTTTCTTCAGGTTGTCTTTTTTAGCTTCAGAATCAAGCTAATATCGTATTGGGTTGAATTTTTCTTCAGCTACCCTTCTCTTGGACAAAGATGAAATTGGCTCCTTGAGCTTGTCTTTTGTGAACCCCAGGCAGATGTTTAGAATGTAAACAGAAGACCCACAGAGAGATTCCGATTCAAACATCCTTATCTTTATGATGTTAAGAGGAATTTGAGGAAGAACCTTTCAAAATCTTCTTGACCCCTTTCCTCCCATTCACAGTTGGTTTCTGCTGTGGCAGGCATGTACATCAGTGCACTGTTAAGAGGGAGAAGCAATATATTCATGCTGGAGAAAAGCGATGAATGTGGTAGGATGGAGAGCATTGCCCATTTAAAGGTTGAGTTAGTTTTGTCTTTCCTTTGTGCTCAGTGGCCTTTCCATCTCAAGCGATTTGTGAGAGTATTTTGTTTTGTTTGTTTTCCATCAGGTTGGATTACTTGGTACTGCATGGGGATGCACGATTTTGTGTCCTCTCTGCCATTTTGTTTGTGTGTTTGCTTTTTATATGGCATTTGTTGAGCGCTTACTATGTACTAAGCAGCCGAGTAGGAGCAAGCTAATAAGGTTGGACGGAGTTTATACCCAAAGTGGCGTTCACAGTCATAATCCCCATTTTACAGATGAGGTAACGGAGGCACAGAGGAGTTAAGTGGCTTGCCCAAGATCACATAATAGACAAGTGGCAGATCCAGGATTAGAACCCAGGTCCCTTTGACCCCAGGGTTGATGCTCATTCCACAAGGCCAACCTGTTTCTCTTTTCTAATGTGATTCCTTTCTAATCCACTGTTTTTTCCACCCCCATTATTTAAAAAGGATCTCTCTTCTCCCCAAATCCCAAGTCCTACCATGGACAGCAAAAGAATGCATTCTTTAAACAACTGATTTTGCGCAGGGAGATTTCAGGTTGGGGATTCAAAACATGATCACTCTTTTTCAATAACAATTTATTTTCTGATTATCACAACTGGATTTTGGAAGAATTTCTATTCCCCACAGATGTGTGGTTGACCCTTTATACACATTTCTATCTGGGTTGCTTTAACAGATCGCTGCTTTCTGCCTAATTATTATTCCATTAGAAATGTTCTCGCTTCTCTAAAGCTTAAAATGAATTTTATTTTAAGCTACTGGGCCAGCTTGCCTATGTCCAATGATGGATATCTAATGAAGGCTGGAAGATGGATTTTTTTAAACTCAAATAAATTATGGTATTGTTTGCACTGATGTATGCTAAGACTTGGTACATTAAATCTTCAGTCATTAACAGCAGTTGGATCAGCAGAGAAACCTAAATCACTTAGAAGGATGAGATTTAAGATTTTTTTTAAACCCACATTTGCATGCCAGAAGGAAAAATCCTGTGTCAAACTCCACTTAAGTCGCACCACTGGGAAGTTACCTTGTGGTGCCTGGAGGGTCCTTGAGGTGAAAATTTTATTGCAAGAGCCAGGAAAATACCCTCAATACTATCAGCAAGTGGATGTGGCACTCTGTCTTTAATGGGTAACTCTAGCGATCAATAGTATTTATAGAGTCAATCAATCATATTTATTGAGCACTTACTGGAGGTAGAGCACTGTCCTAAGTGTTTGGAAGAGTTCAATACAACTGACATATTGCCTGCCCAAAGGGAGCCTACAGTTTAGAAGGAAAATAATGGTTGAATATTTACCCTGGGGAGAGCACTGTACTTGATGTTTGGGAGTATACTGTAGAGTTTTAGACATGATTCCTGCCCCTCCAGGAATTTATAATCCAATAGTTTGGGGCAGAGGAGCCGGGGGACACAGACACCAAAATCAATTACAGGTATGGGGAAGCATCAGCTTTTACAGATATATAAATAAGCATAGACATAGAGAAGCAGCATGGTCTAAAGGATATAGCATGGGCCTGGGAGTCAGAAGGACTTGGATTCTAATCCCAGCTCTGCCTCTTGTCTGCTCTGTGACCCTAGGCAAGTCACTTCACTTCTCTGAGCCTCAGTTACCTCATCCGTAAAATGGGGATTAAGAATTGTGAGCCCCCAGTGGGATGTGGACCGTGTCCAACCTGATTTCTTTGTACCTCCTCTAGCGCTTAGAACACTGCCTGGCACATAACGATAATGATAATCTAATGATACTTGTTAGGCACTTACTCTGTGCCAAGAACTCTTCTAAGCGCTGGATAGTAAGCACTTGACAAATATCTTTTTAAAAAAAAGTTGGGGGGAGGGGAGGATCCAAACGCTTAGGTGAAACTCAAACTCAATGCCTGACTGCAAGAAAAATTCTCAACGGTACGCAGGATCCAAAATTTACTGTCTACGTCATTGCTTGAGGAAATACAATTTTGCCGAGGGGCTAAGGGCAGTGAAGGCATGTGGCTGAAGGCCAAGAGTATGTTGGTCTCAGCCCAACTGACTGTCACGAGAGCCAAGGAGGAAGTGAGTCTGTGCGTGGTATGTCCTCAGTCTGGCTCCTGAAGCTTGGCCCGCTCCTTCCGTCTCCTGACAGGCAGTGGAGGCCAGAATTTGGGTTAGGTGACGCTGACGCTCAGCTGACAAAGCCGGAGTGCGCTCGGAGAAAACACTCCTATTCCATCGGCGGGTTCGCATTTTGTCAGGAGAGTCGGGCGGGGAATATCCCCAGTGGGGAGGGTCTTCGTGGGTCTAACGATGGCACCTTCAGAGCCTCTCTAAAAAGTGTGGTCCGTGGTAATTCGGTCTAGCATGACAGTGACTATATAATAAGGGCCGTGTCTCCCTCTCTATGTCGCGAGTGCTTGGAGATGTTTCCCAGGGGAAGACTGGGAGACTGGTGAATTGAGGGCTCATGGGCAGTGTAGCCTCCTTCTACCCTTCTCCTCAGGCCTCAAGGAAATGGCTTCCTGCTTGGCATAGCCCTGCCTCCCAGAGGAGAAGAAATTGCAGTCACCATGACCATTGGAGATGAGCTAGCTGGTTATCTTTTCCGTCTCAGCTACTCACCAGGTTACTCTGTGTCTTCTTTTGCTTCTCTCTCTCTCTCTTCCTCTCTCTAATAGTAATAATAATTATGGTATCTGTTAAGCACTTATTATGTTCCAAGCACTGTTCTAAGCACAGGGGTAGATACAGGGTAATCAGGTTGGACACCCTTCCTGTCCCACCTGGGGCTCACAGTCTTGATCCCCATTTTACAGATGAGATAACTGAGGCACAGAGAAGTTAGTGACTTGCCTAAGATCACAGACCACGCCAGTGCGGAGCTGGGGTTAGAACCCGTGACCTCTGACTCCCAAGCCCGTTCTCTTGCCACTAGGCCATGCTGCTTCTCATTCTGGTACCAACAAGGCTCAGACCTACCCCTAGGCCAAACCTTGCTGGATGGCTCTCAGAAAGCTGGCTCTCCTTCCACCTGCTACCTGCCACTTACTTTACCGCCTGCATTCTAAGCTCCTTGAGGGCAGGGCAACAGAGTCCCCTAATTGTATAGTACCCTCCCAAGTGCTTCTGCCGTGTGCCCTTGGGCAAGTTGCTTCACTTCTCTGAGCCTCGGTTACCTCATCTATAAAATAGGGATTAAGACTGTGAGCCCCTCGTGGGTCAGAGATGGTGTCCAACCCGGTCTGGTTGTATAATAATAATAATAATGTTGGTATCTGTTAAGCGCTTACTATGTGCAGAGCACTGTTCTAAGCTCTGGGGTAGATACAGGGTAATCGGGTTGTCCCACGTGAGACTCACAGTTAATCCCCATTTTACAGATGAGGGAACTGAGGCACAGAGAAGTTAAGTGACTTGCCCACAGTCACACAGCTGACAAGGGGCAGAACCGGGAGTCGAACTCATGACCTCTGACTCCGAAGCCCAGGCTCTTTTCCACTGAGCCACACTACTTCCGCCCCAGTCCTTTTACAGTGATTCATTTATTTATTTATATATCTATCTATATTGATGTCTATTTCCCCCTCTAGACTGTGAGCTCATTATGGGCAGGAATTTGTCTGTTTGTTGTTGTATTGTTCTCTCCCAAGTGCTTAGTACAGTGCTTGGCACATAATAAGTGGGCACTTCCCTTGCCCACAACGAGCTTAAGGACTAGCACAATGTGCTATATACTGAATAACCACCCAAAACCTAGCCATATGCACACAAGGCTTTGCCTCACAAGATATTCATGGCTTAGGCTAGCAAGTATGATTTCTTCAGGCTCTCTGCTCCTCCCAGCCAATTATTAATCCCAAAAAGTGTACTTAATCTTGATTATTATAGCTTCAACATAGGTTGGGTAGTATCTTCTACTATTTTACAGGTTCCTTTAATTTTGGACATAATTAAAAGATATTTCACTCAGCTGCATTCACAAGACCTTACATAATATACCTATTGTAAAATGAGGTGGGTGTATGTACCAAGTGCTTAGTACAGTGCTTTGCACACAGTAACTACTCAATAAATAAAAAATTGAATGAATACAGTGCCTGGCACATAGTAAGTGCTTAACAAATACCACGGTTATCATCATTATTATGTGTTTAGCATAGAGTTGTTGTTTTTTTACCAAGAAAACTCTATGAATTACATGCCATAACAACTACAGATGAAAATGGGATGTTCGGGAGGAGATGTATCCATGGAGTTGCCATGGGTCAAAAATGACTTGACAGCATTTGACAAAATTTGACAGCAACAGCACAGAGTAAACCTTACTGATAAGCCCCGGGGCTCATTCGAGGGTTTGGGTGTTCTCTGGGGTAGTCAGGGCCCCATTATGGGATGGATTCCTTGGTCCGTCCCTAGAGGGGACCCGGAACCAGGATGACCCAGGGCTGTTCCGGAGAACACCCACTGCTCACCTGGAACCAGTCAGAAGGCCGGAACCAACTTCCAAAGTTAGTCGATTGAGACTCCATTTCACTCTTGGGGGTCGGACTCCGTGGAAATTCATGAAGTGGACCTTAGAGTTACAGATGCCAACTGAGAGCACAAGGACACAGGGGTGAGAAGTCACAAGCAATCGATCAATCAGTGACATTTAATGAGCGCTTCCTGGGTGCAGAACACTGTACTAAGCACTTGGGAGAGTAGAGCATATCAGCGTTGGAAGGCACTTCCCTTGCCCACAACGAGCTTACGGACTAGCACAATGTGCTATATACTGAATAACCACCCAAAACCTAGCCATATGCACACAAGGCTTTGCCTCACAAGATATTCATGGCTTAGGCTAGCAAGTATGATTTCTTCAGGCTCTCTGCTCCTCCCAGCCAATTATTAATCCCAAAAAGTGTACTCAATCTTGATTATTACAGCTTCAACATAGGTTGGGTAGTATCTTCTACTATTTTACAGGTTCCTTTAATTTTGGACATAATTAAAAGATATTTCACTCAGCTGCATTCACAAGACCTTACATAATATACCTATTGTAAAATGAGGTGGGTGTATGCTTTCTTCACCTACTTTCGGTTTTCGCCATAAAGGTAACATAAAGGTCAAAGAATGAGGGTTTTTTTTTTCCTCCTTCCCATTTCTCTGTTTTACTTTACTGGATATATCTACGAGTGGAGAAGGAGCGTGGCTTAGTGGAAATATCATGGGCCTGGGAGCAGAATGACCTGAGTTCTGATTCTGGCTCCACCACTTGCCTCGCACCTAGAAAACCCTTAACAAATACCACAACTTAGAGAGAGAAGGAGGGAGGGAGAGAGTGACAGACGGACCTACTGCTGGCTGTTAGAACTCTAGAATCTTCCGTGGTCTCCTCACCCCACAGTGTGGAGGAATAAAGGCTAGATCTTGGCTTTTGGAATGAGTGGAAAGCTCTCCGCAGGGGATCCAGAGTGAAGAGAATACCTCTCTGTACCTCACTGGTTCTTTCCAGCAGGTCCTGAGCCTTACTGGGGGTAGCTGGATCCTCAAACAGCCCTTCTGAAATCACATCTCCTCCAGGAGGCCCTCCCTGATTAGTATCTCATCTCTTTACACTCTACATCCCCACCAGCGACCCCTTCAGCATTTTCACATCCCTGAGTACTTGAGTCCTCCCACCCTCCTCTCTAGTAAGACTTGTCTGTATCTTTATGGCTTCCTCCTACCTCTACGCCATCTTAGAGTCTGTCTTCCCCTACTGCACTTCAGGGCAGAGATTGTATCTACAAATTCTGTTCTTCTTTCCCAACCTCTGCACTTGGTAGGAGCTTATTAAATTCGATCGATCGATCGATTGATGGACTGCGGTCATTGTTTTTTGCTTATTTGACCGTGTTGGTGGACTTCCTTCCTTATAGGCTGCTTCTCTCCAGTTTTATAGGGGGGTCCCTCCTTTCACTTTCTTCGTTAGCTCCTTGGTGGCAAAGTCTTGTTTTCTCTTCTGTGACTGAAAGCACTGGGACCGATGGGAAGCATTTAATTACCTGCTGTGGTGACACTTATGGGTTATACTTGAAAACGATCTTACCAGAAGTCACCTCTTCTGGGGGCGGTCAAAATGTTGTGAAGTTATACTTTGCATCAGCAGGAGGCAAGACGTTCAACTAGGTTTATAGAGATGGGGGGGGCGGGGTTGTGTGTGTGTGTGTGTGTGTGAGCAATCTGTGGTATTTATTGAGCGCTTACTGTGTGCAGAGCACTGTACTAAGCACTGGGGAGAGTAAAATATGACAGAATTGGTAGGTGAGTTCCCAAGGAGCTTACAGTCCAGAGGAGGAGATGGACATTAATATAAATATATAAATTAAAGATATGTACATAAGGGCTGTGGGGTTGAGGGTGGGATGAATATCAAGTGCTGAAAAGGTACTTACCCAAGTTCATAGGCCACACCAAAGGGAGAGGGAGGGGAAAAGTGGGCTTAATTGGAGATGGCCTTTTGAAGGAGATGTGATTTTTAATAAGACTCTGAAGGTAAGAAGAATCTTGTCAATTTTTAAGAATGAGGTTCCATCTAGCCAGGGACTTAAACTTCTCACACACATATATATGAGAAGCAGCGTTGCCTAGTAGCTAGAGCAACGGAAATGGGAGTCAGAAGGACCTGGGTTCTAATCCTGGCTCTGCCACTCATCTGCTGTGTGATGTTAGGCAAGTCACTTCACTTCTCTGGACCTCAGTTCCCTCATCTGTAAAATGGAGATTAAGAGTGTAAACCCTATGTGGGATAGGGATTGTGTCCAACTCGATTAGCTTGTCTCTACTGCTTTGATCAGTGCTTGGGGCGTAGTAAACCCTTAATACATACCATAATTGATATATATATATATATGGGAAACCTAAGAGATGTGTATATATACACACATCTTTGTCTACCTATATCAAGTTTAATAGGATGATTATAAGCATTGTAAATTTGTGTGGAAATGACATAAAGGATGCTTTACATAATAAATGCCATAACAAATTTACTGCTAGGTGAACAGCAACTATATTATGGGTGTAGCCCTCAACAGTTAACTGAAACTCACTCAGTGACTTGCAACCCAAGTAATTGCCTACCCCCATATATCCTGTCCTTCTACTATCTCTCCTTTTGTTCTCTTCCTGGCTCTCTTCAGCCCTTCTACCGGAGGGTGGAAAGAGAAAGGGAAACGAGGGAAAACTCACGTCCATTGGCTGAATGTCTCTGGCATAGTAGAAGCAGCGTGGCCTAATGGAAAGAGCACGGGCGTGGAAGTCAGAGGTGGTGGTGAAGCAGCGTGGCGCAGTGGAAAGAGCATGGGCTTTGGAGTCAGGGCTCATGAGTTCGAATCCCAGCTCTGCCATTTGTCAGCTGTGTGACTGTGGGCAAGTCACTTAACTTCTCTGTGCCTCAGTTCCCTCATCTGTAAAATGGGGATTAAGACTGTGAGCCCCACGTGGGACAACCTGATTCCCCTGTGTCTACCCCAGCGCTTAGAACAGTGCTCTGCACGTAGTAAGCGCTTAACAAATACCAACATTAACCTTCCCTCCTCCACTTGTCAGCTGTATGACTTTGGTCAAGTCACTTAACTTCTCTTTGCCTGTTACCTCATCTGTAGAATAGAGATTAAGATTGTGAGCCCCAAGTGAGACAACCTAATTACCTTGTACTACCCAAATGCTTAGAAGAGTGCTTGGCACATAGAGCTTAATCAATACCATCATCATTATTATTATAAAGGTTTAGGTAGTAAGTCAATCATTCGAATTTATCGAGAACTTAATGTGTGCAGTGCACTGTACTAAGGGATTGGAAGAGTGCAGTGCAACAATAAACAGAAACATTCCCTGCCCAAAATGACCTTACGTTTAGAGGGGAAGGCAGACAGTAAGATAAATAAATAGATTAGAGGAATTGGAGCCAGTTAAAATGCCCCATCCTTGCGGATAATTGAGAAATCACTCAAAAAGAACTCAGACCTGTCTCCAGGATAACTGCAGTGGGCTCGCCCTTTCAGTAGGGTCAAAGGATATGAGTTCTAATCTTGGCTCTGCTGCCACTTGCCTGCTCTGTGTGACCCTGGGCAAATCTCATAACTTCTGTGCCTCAGCTTCCTCATTGGTAAAAAGGGGATTCGTTACCTCTTCTCCCTCTTACTTTGACTGTGAGCCCTATCTAGGACAGGAGCTGTGCCCAATCTGAATATCTTGTAACTACCTCAGTGCTTAGTACAGTGCTCGGCTATAATAATAACTGTGGTATTTGTGAAGCACTTACTATGTGCCAGGTACTGAACTAAGTGCTGGGGCAGATATAAGCAATTTGCGTTGGACACAGACCCTGTCCCACATGGGGCTCATGGTCTCAATTCCCATTTTGCAGATGAGGTAACTGAGGCATAGAGAAGTGAAGTGACTTGCCCATCATTACACAGCAGACAGGTAGTAGAGCCGGGATTAGAACCCAGGTCCTTCTGGCTCCCAAGCCCGTACTCTGTCCATTAGACCACATTGCTTCACATAGTAAGAACTTAACAAAATCTACTTTTATTATCCCTTTCAGCATGAGGGTCAAGAAACCGATAGCCAGTCTGATGCCCCTCTGTTATTTGAACATTATTTCTTTATCATAGAAAAGAGAGATGGGTCTTTTTTAGACTCTCTCTTCCTCTTTCTGTGGGTCTCAAATGACCTCTACCACTGAAGCAAGCATCTTCATTTGAGAAGAAGATTTCTATTATCAATTTGATTCACTGGTAGTGATAAACTGAGAAAAAAAATGTAAAGCCATCTCTCCTACAAAACTACACAAAACCTCATGTCATAGATAAGCTATTTTACGCTGCTGTCTTTGTTTCTTAGCATTCCAGCTAACCATTTTCCGTTCCTGAGTACAAGTGTTTCAGGTTTTAGGTTTCATTCTCAGCCAGGAGTCCCTTCTACAGTAGAGATTTCCGTTACTTGATTGACATAAACATATCCTTAGGATGGTGACTTCTGCAATTTTATTTTCACTCTGGGAAAGAAAGAACAATTTATCTGTACTAAGTTCTTGGGAGAATATAATATAACAAAGTCAGTAGACACATTCCCCGTTCATAACGAGTTTACAGTTCAGAGGGGAGGACAGTCATTGATATAAATAAATTGCTATGTACGTAGGGGCTGTGGGGCTGAGGGTGGGGTGAATAAAAGTTACAAATCCAAGTGCTAGAGCAACACAGAAGGGAGTGGGAGAAGAGAAAATGAAGGCTTAGTCAAGGAAGGAGTCTCGGAGGAGATGTGCTTTTAGTAAGGTTTTGAAGGTGAGGAGAATAATCATTTCTCAGAAATGAAAAGGGAGGTCATTCCAGGCAGGACATGGGGGAGAGGTTGGTGGGGAGATGGATGAGATTAAGCTACAGAGAGCAGGCTAACGTTAGAGGAGTGAAGCGTGCGGGTTGGGGAAGGAAGAGTTTTCTCAGTACCTTGAAATAGAAGCGAGAATGTATGGGATTCTTCTTTTGACATGAGCCGGTGGGCCCTTTGAAGCAATTATTGCTACCAGTTTCTCCTTACCATTTGCTAGAGTGTAAGTGTGACTTTAATAGTCGATAAAAAAATACAGGCCATTCGAAAATGACCATTTAGAAAATGATAAGAATTTGTGGGGTAATTGCTTCCCAAATCATTCATCACAAATGGAATGATAATAATTGTGGTATTTGTTAAGCACTTACTGTCCTCCAAGTACTGTAGTAAGTGCTGGAATTGATACAAGAAAATCAGGTCCTTCATGGAGTTCACAGTTTCACTAGGAGGGAGTTCAAGTATTGAACCCCCATTTTGCAGATAAGGGAACTGAGTTAAGTGTTAAAAGAAGTTAAGTGACTTGCCCAAGGTCACGCAGTAGAGTAGGGATTAGAAACTAGGTCCTTCTAACTCCCAGCCCCATGCTCTTTCCACTAGGCCACGCGGCTTCCTTACACTCTACGATAATGTGGGTAAGTAGGGTTAGACGAGAGAGCTAGGAGAAAGTCCCTCAATTCTGAACAATTTTTTTTTCTTAAGAGAGGATATAAGACCTGCTCTGATTCCCTGGGGCATAAACATCATTTTTATAGATGATTAAACTAATATGAAATGACTTGAGTTTCTCAGTAATGAGAAAAGCCCTTTCATTTTTATGTAAGTTTCAGATCCGACCTTTTTTTTTTTTATGGTACTTGTTAAGTGCTTTCTTGCATACTCTGTGCCAAGCAGTGTATTAAACGCTGAGGTAGATATAAGATAATCAGGTTGGACACAGTCTCTGTTCCACCTGAATGTCACAGTCTATGTAGGAGGGAGTAGGATTTAATCTCCATTTTACAAATGAAGAAACGGAGGTACAGAAAAATGTAATGATTTGCCCAAGGTCACACAGCGGACTAAAAGTGGAGCTTGCTTAGCCCACCCTCAGTCCTGCAGTATTTATGTTCATATCCATAATTTATGTATTTATATGAACGTCTGTCTCCCCCTTTAGAATGCAAATTTCTTGTGGTCAGGGAACATTTCTAACAATTCTGTTCTATTGTATTCTCCCAAGTGGTGAGTACAGTGCTCTGCACATGATAAGCACTCAGTAAATATGATTTATTAATTGATAGTGTCCAAACCAAAGTAGTTACCATTTGTTGGCTATTTCCTGCCCATTTCCTCATCGATACATATGTATTTAAATGGGATTGGAGATAGCAAATTATCTTATCTATTAATTATATCTTTTATATATAAAATAGATGTAGTAGCTATAGATATAATATAAATAGATATGAAATAAATATAAGATCTATTACATATAATATCAAGTATATGTACAAGAGTTAAATAATGAAATTGAAGTCTGAATATGATTTTATGCCATTAAAATTTTGCCTAGGAAATAAGTGGTTATTTTAAAAGACTTTGGGATTCAAGATAGGGCTTTGGAAGTGGTGGTGGGCTTGGGTGGTCCTACTTTACCCCTTCATTCATTCTCCTGCCTGAAATGAGCATATTGTCAATTAACTCTCTTCTGTCACAATCCCCTTATTTAGCTTCAATCCCAGCAATAAAGCTGGAATTGTATCCCTTAATACATCTCCTTATTTTCTTGGATCTTGAAGTGGCGGTGGAATTTTTCTCTCTCCTAAAATTTCTCCCTACTTTCAAAGATCTCTCTTCCTCTTTCCCTCCTTCTCTCTCTTTCTGATACTTACTCCCTTTCTTTCTTTTTTCCCACCCCCACCTTTATTTCTTCCCCTCCTTATCAACTTTGATAACATATGAAAGCATACAATCTCGGAGACATGCTCTTTGGTGAAAAATGAAAAAGGGAAGAAAACCCTCACTGAGAACTCACCCTCAGAGCTTTAGAGGGTGAACAGAATTAATCACACAGATAATTACACCACTAAGTGATAATACTTGGGATATCTTATAAATCTTGTTGAGCAAGCTTAGTTGGCTGTAACTTTTTAAGGAGACTGAAAACATTAAAAACGTTCCCTTTCTTTTGGGCAGGGAACATCCCAAGAGAGCTGGGCAGGGAATGTGCCTGCTGACTGTTGTATTGTACGTTCCCAAGCACTTAGTACAGTGCTCTGCACACAGTGCCTAATAAATACCTAATAAATACAGTTAGTACCTAATAATTGAATTGAACTGAATTATACAAGGAAAAAAAGTAAACTCTGTGTATACCGAAACTAAAACATCCCTTAAAGCCAACTCCCAGGTATTATTTGGGTTAGTGTTGAGAAGCAGCATGGCAGAGTGGATAGAGCATGGGCCTGGGAGTCAGAAGGACCTGGGTTCTAATCCCAGCTCTGTCACTTGTCTGCTGTGTGACCATGGGCAAGTCACTTCTCTGGGCCTCAGTTAACTCATCTGGAAAATGGGGATTGAGACCGTGAGCCCCATGTGAGGCAGGGGCTATGTCCAGCCTGATTAACTTGGATCTACTCCAGCATTTAGTACAGTACCTGGCACATAGTAAGCACCTAACGAATACCATAAAAAAAGGAGTAGAGTGCACCCAGGAATTAATCACAGCATCTGACTCAGCATCCGTGGCTCAGTGGAAAGAGCACAGGCTTGGGAGTCAGAGGTCATGGGTTCGAATCCCGGCTCTGCCACTCATCATCTGTGTGACTGTGGGCAAGTCAACTTCTCTGGGCCTCAGTTCCCTCATCTGTAAAATGGGGATTAAGACTGTGAGCCTCATGTGGGACAACCTGATTACCCTGTATATCCCAGCAATTAGAACAGGGCTCTGCACATAGTAAGAGCTTAATAAATACCAACATTAGTATTATCATCAGCCTTTCTCTATCCGCCCGAGTAAGAAGAGGCATGTGTGAGCAGAGACAGGGGAGAGAAAAGCAACAGCTCTGGAGCAAACTGGGGTGAGGAAGGGGCTGGGAGTCCCCCAGAGAAATTCCTTGCTTTCTGGGGGTTTGGCCAGACAACCCTTTACACCGTCACAACATTATGCTACAGGCTGGCGAAAGACATGTTGTCATAAAGAATTGGGGGTGGGAGGGGGCTCGTCCTCTAGACTGTAAAGTCATTGTGGGCAGGGACTAAATCTTTTTAGTGTTCTATTGTACTCTCCCAAGTGCTCTGCACACAGTGACTGCTCAATAAATACGACTGAATAAATGAATGGCACATTTTAACCCCCTTCAGAATGGCCCTAAATCTGACAACGGTCCTTCCCTCTTTTCCTTTCTTCCTCCCGCCCTTGGCTCCACCTTCCTCTGTCTTTCTCTTCTTTCTCTTCCTGCGTCTTTCTTTTTCTTGCCCACTTTCGCTCTCTTCTGTTTTTCTGCCCCTTTCTCATTTTTTCTCCCTATACTCTGTCCCCCTTCTCCTCCCTGCCTCATCTGTCTCTCCCTTCCAACATGTGCTCCCTCAGAACACAAGACAAGGGTGTGACAGGAAGCCAAAATCCCGATTTGACAAAGGTGTGGTCATCAAAATGTAGTTACTGACTCTGTAGCCACAGCAAAATTTTGTTTTAGCAACACGGGCCTAATCCCTCTTTTCCCCAGTTCTACTTAACTACTTCCCGCAGCAGGGATGGTCATGGAGGGAGACGGACACATATCCAGTGACCTCGTCGGGAACTCTGTATGACTTTGGACAGATCGCTTCACTTCTCTGGGCCTCACTTCCTTAGTCTGTAAAATGGGGATGAAAGACTTGTTCTCCCTCCCTCTTAAACTGTGAGTCCTGTGTGGGACGGGGAGTGCATCCGACCTAATTATCGTGTATCTACCCCAGTGCTTGGCTCACGGTAAGCTCTTAGCAGTTGCCACAGTGATTATTAGAGACACGCAGTCCTGGAGACAAGAAGCATCCGGAAGAGTAGAGAACTGTATTCCTAGTTTGCAGGGATGGAAACACACGCTCATAGGGGTGCAAAGCTGCATAGGGAGAGGCAGGTACTAGGACACACATTCAGAGGCAAGTGACATTGCCAGAAACAGAGATGTGAAAAAGATGCTCGTTGCAAGGACCGTTCAGGGCCACCTCTGTTTTGTTAGATCCCTAGACACACCTATTCATTTACTTATGGATGTGTGCACGTATGTATGTATTTATTTATAGAGTGCCCATGAGACCAAAGCTCCACACTGAATGATGAGGAGAGCATGACGGTGGCAAAAGAAAAGTTCCCGTCCACCAGTATTTTTTCAAGAATGCTTCTCTGAGACTGTCAGTCCTTCTCTGCATCTGTTTCTTTCTGCATATCTCTTTCCCTCTCTACCTATTTGAGATGGTCCCTTCACCTGAAGACACAACACACCCTCTTTCTGCCACGTTCAGGACTCCATCCTGATACCAAGGAGGACTTAAAGCTGGGGCCCTGCGCTTTCCCCACAGAGAGGAGGTTTTCTACTCCTGACCTCTCTAGAAGGGAACCTGCCCCCTTGGAGCTAGGAGTGGAGTCACTTTATATCCTGGCAGTCACGAGGTGTGGAGATGTCTCAAGTTGGATGGTGGCATTTGTTCTGACTTGTGCAACCTTGGAATAACCTAGGGAAACGTTTCTGAAATCTATTCTTTTTCCTTTTATGTTTCTTTTGTTTGTTTTTTTGTTTGTTTTAGTTTTCTAGTTGCGTCTTCTTGAAGTAAACGATCTCTCTCAGAGGGGCTGCTTGTGAGGTACAGTTTCAGGGAAGTGGAATTACTCTGTGACTTCTATTTCCACGGTGCCAGACTTGCTTAGAGTTTAATAAGAAGTCAAATGGCCACATAACCACTGAGCCCAGCTCTAGCTGCCTACCCCACTAAGTTGGCGGAGGGTTGAAATCCCTCCCCACCTCGGATTTGGTTATTACCGGGACGACTACTGATAAAACGCACAGCCAATTGAAATGGAACCTGAAACCTTTTCACACAGTCTGATGCTGCAGCGCTTTGGGTTTTAATTGAAATCTGGGGATGTATAGAATGGGGACAGATGACCTATGCCTGCAAGCTTCCCCCCACAATTACTTTGCTTAGCAGCAGGCAGTCTCAACCAGGAGCGGCTTGAGACACTCTTTGGCCTTTACCCAAGTGACGGTCCTCTGGAAGCATCCCCTTCCTTCTTCACCGTCACTGCTAGCCAGGATTGTGGGAGTCAGAAGGATCTGGATTTTAATTCTGGCTCTGCCAGTTGTCTGCTGTGGGACCTTGAGTAAGTTACTTCTTCACTGTGCCTGTTACCTCATCTGTCAAACAGGGATTAATCCTGTGAGCCTCATGTGGGACAGGGACTGTGTCCAACCAGATTTGCTTGTATCCACCCCAACGCTTAGTCTGACACATTGTAAGCATATAACAAATACCACAAATAGCATTATTACTATTACTTTCCACAGCCACAGGAACCTCCCTGGTGGCTCCCAAAGAGCTGATTTCAGAGGCCCCCACGCTACAGTACTAGCCTTCGAAGGGAGCCAACCACGTTGGTAATTGGGCCAGCCTCCAGCTCGCCTCGGGCCTGGGGCTCGTTGATCTCCAAGCCAGTTCAAGCTCTGGAATCTAATACTAATGGTATTTATTGGTATTTAGTAAGTGCTTATTACGTGCCACAAGCTATACTGAGTGCTGGAACAAAAGCCTACGGCTACTGGTATTCCCCAGGGTTCTCCCATCTGAGTACTAACCCAACTCTGCTTAGTTTCCGAGATCAGAGAAAATCGGGCACGTTGAAGGGGAAATGGCCGTAGATCATACCTAAGTGGAGATATCCCGTGTTTTGATGTAGTTACCCTTCCTGAGGCAAGACACAGATTTTTCCCCAAAAGGCTGTAGAGAGAGCTATATAGTGGCCAACGGAAACAAAATCCCAGGCCCCAAAATGAGCTCTAATCCAGAGTCGCTGCTGCTTAGAGCCTGGATCCCTTTGGACACCACTAGGATATGAGTGAGTGGGGAATCAAAGATCATTTTAAGTCTCTTTCTAGTTGCTTTGCAGAGGGGAGGGAAAAGGAGGAGGGAGGAAGAGTACAGGATAATATAGCAACTGAGTGCTTAACGAAGGCCAGCAATGATGATGAGGGAAAGTGTTTGAATGTAAAATGGACTTAACAACAGTGTGGGTATGTATTTATCCAAGAGATTTACAATAATTATTTTAGTTACGATAACTGCAGATCAGAAAGGTCACACATTGAGGGGCGGAGGGGACTTAAATCCCGGTGTGCGAAGCATCCGAAATGTTACGATTGATATTCTTTTCATTCGTTATAAATAGAAGGAGATGGATGGCGGGGCTGCCAGATCTAACCCCGAGAACGCTGTTCGTATCGTCGAGATTTCGTATTGCTTTTATTATTTGGCCGCCCAAATGGACATAATGCTTGTTGGCTTTAGCACACCTACTAGTGCTGGCTTTCTCTATCCATCTTACCAAATATAAGACAAGGCCAGAGCTTAAATTAAAATCCTCAGGTTCTTATCTCCTTCCCACAGGAAAGCAAATCTGTGTTGAAAACCGTAAAATTAAGAGGAGAGCAAGGATAGCATAATTTAGCAAAAATTCATGGCACCAGATTCTGAGCTGTATGACTTGAGGGATAGGTCAGACATTAAGAAGATGCTGTCTGCTAATGCTGGTTCCTTAAGGTGGTGCTCTGGAAACAAGAAAAATAAGCCCCAGTTGCATGGCATTGGTATATCTGCCCCTGCCTCTGTTTCCCGGCTACCCTAAGAAATTAGTCTTGTTCTTTGTTTTACAATTATGCCTTTTTTTTCCCTGAGACTTCGGAACTGGAAGCACAGACATACTTGTTTCGCTCTGCATTTGAAATGAAATCTACCTATTTTTGTGTCAGTGCCGTGACACTGAAATTGAGGCAAGTTAACATTTCAATAAGGTTTTCCAAACAGCGATCTGTCTCCATCCGGGGTATTGAAGTTGTCCTATATACTCAGACCGTGAACCCCCTGTGGGACAGGGACTGTTTGCAACCTGCTTAACTTGTATCTGCCCCAGAGCTTAGAACTTTACCCGCGTATAGTCGGTGCTTAATAAGTACCAAAATAACAATACTAACAATAATAATATTTGGTCAACTCCAGCTTCAGCACTGGATAAACATGAAATGGTTTTGAGCTCTCCCCTGATGTAAATAGTCTGTGCTGATGTGCGTCATAGAGAGTTGTGGGGCAGATTTAGTAATGATGCTCTGTGTAATATTTGCTGGGGGCATAATTATAGGAGTTTTGCCATTAGAGCAGAACTGATAATTACAAAACAGGTAAGGGGTAATATGTAAATTGCATCATTGTCTCTCCCCCCACCCCTTAAAAATGGGGTTTTCCCCTGCCTTTTTTTTTCCCCTGGGTGGGGGTTATAATGACAGGGTGGAAAGAGAATTAAGTATTACAAGGATAATTGCTCCTAATTTTCCCCAGGGTAGTCGTGCATGTTGCAGCCACACACCTTTTAATATTACGCCTAATTTGTAGAACACATCAAATGCAAAATTAGTGTGTTATTGCTAAGGCCGCCATATCGTCCACAGCGATGAGCTGCTGAGGCAGGCAAAGCGGCCGAGTTGGCTACCTACTTCTTGAGCATTTTGCACTGGGCAAATCTTCCTGTAGCTTCTGCGACGTGGAATCTGGAAAAATGAAGTCCGTCTGGAGGAAACGGGCATTCGGACCGAATTGGCTTTGTGAAACGTGCTTGTTAAATGGGAACCCACCGGAGAGTTTTAGACCTTACGTTGAAGTAGCAGGATGTTTATGAGTAAGGATTTTCTAGTCTTAAAGCACATGCTCACTGAAACATTTGCCCCAAGTAGTGGACGCTCAATGGATTGGGTCTGCAGAGAGGGAAGCTGACCGAGACTCCCATCAGGTTGAGCTGAGGGAGACAAGAGGTGAAATTTATAAGTAGATAATTATTTGGAATCATCTGCCTCATCGTTGGCTGGGGACACGTCTACCAACTCTGTTGTACTGTACTCTCCCAAGGGCTTACTGCAGTGCTCTGTACAACCTGATTCCCCTGTGTCTACCCCAGCGCTTAGAACAGTGCTTGGCACATAGTAAGCGCTTAACAAATACCAACATTATTATTATTATTATTACCCGGTAAGCGCTCAGTAAATATGATTGAATGATTGATGGACAGGGGATTGCCAACCTGTGGAATTTTTATTTATGTCACTATTAAAACTGTTTCTGAAGCAAGAATTTTATAGTAGTAGTCCTTTGTATTTACTGAGCGGTTAGTGTGTACTAAGCGCTTGAGAAAGTACAATACAACAGAGTTGACAGATGCCATTCCTGTTCACAAAGAGCTTACATTCTGGGGGGAGGGGGAAAAGAGGGCGGGGGAGACAGACAGTTAAGTAAATTAGAGGTAGGAGAAATAGTAGAGTCTAAGAATATTTACATAATTACTGTGGGGCTTGGTGAGTGTCAAAGTGCTTCGGGGATAGACAGCATAGTCCACACAGAGAGTAGGCATCAATTTGAAAATGTTTTTTCTTCTCCGCATTTGTCTCAAAAGCCCTAGAAGGTTGGAGGATTTGAAACTCCTCCTCTGCAGCCCTGATTTGGCCTCTGAGAATCCACCAGATACTCTCCCAAGTGCTTAGTGTAGCATGGGAAGCAACGTGGCCTTGGGGGTAGAGCACAGGACTGGGAGTCAGAAGGATCTGGGTTCTAATCCCACCTCCGCCACTTTTCTGCTGGGTAACCTTGGTCAAGTCGCTTCACTTCTCTGCGCCTCAGTTCCCTCATCTGTAAAATGGGGATCAAGACTGTGAGCCCATGTGGGTCAGGGACTGTGTCCAACTTGATTAGACGGTATCTACTCCATCGCTTAGTACAGTGCCTGGCTCATAGCAACCGCTTAAAAAACACCATTTTAAAAGAAGGACAGTGCTCTGCACAAAGTAAACACTCGGTAAATATGACTGATTGACTGAGATATAACACCAGTTCATGCTTGACTTAAAACCCGCGTTCCACCGATTTAGGCCACGCCAGGCAAAAGTTTGTCCCTGGTATAAACACAGTCAACATGACCCCAGTAGCGTATGTTTTTTTCAAATGGCAGTCTTCAGGGTCGTGCATAACGTCTACAAAGCCAGCACTTGTGCAGGGTTAGGCAGGGAGCGATGGACAGGGAGCGGTGCGGTCTCCGAGATTAGTCGCGCCGTTTGTGGTTTCTGCGTCTGACACCTGGGTCTTGACCGGCGTAGGCGGCCGTGTCGGGGCCGTGAGGCTTCAGCGAGCGCATCCCTTCTTACCGTCGTTCTTCTCTTGCAGTCCAACAAGGTGCCGGTGGTCCAGCCTTCCCACGCCGTCCACCCTCTGACCCCCCTCATCACTTACAGCGACGAGCACTTTTCGCCAGGATCTCATCCTTCACACATCCCAGCGGATGTGAACCCCAAGCAAGGTGAGTGCGGAGAAGCACCCCAGAGCTGAGTACAGTGCCTGGCACATAGTAAGCGCTTAACAAATATCACAGTTATCGTCATTATTCTCCCAGCTCTCCCCTCTCCACCCCCAGTCCAGTGGGACTCCCGCCTTCCGAGCCTTCGTGGAAGCAGCGTGGCCCGGCAGTCAGAAGGACCTGGGTTCTAATCCCAGATTCGCCCCCTTGTCTGCTGTGTGACCTTGGGCAAATCGCTTCACTTCTCTGGACCTCATTTACCCCATCTGTAACATGGGGATTAAGGCTACGAGCCCATGTGGGACAGAGACTGTGTCCAACCTGATTAACTTGTATCTACCCAAGCGCTTAGTACAGTGGCTGACCCATGGTAAGAACTCAACAAATACCATAAAAAAAAATCACAGATGTGCCGTGGAGCTGGGGTTCTTGGGATCGGAGTGTCTTCACGTCTTCCAGGTTTCTGTGGAGAACTGGTGTCTCTGAGTAAAGAAACCTGAAAGGTCAGTCCATTTTGCCATGATTTCATCACCCCAAAAGAAATTGCTGTTGTTTTAAAAAGGAAAAAGAAAGTCTCGATTCTCAGTCCCCCGATGGCTTTCACAAATCAGCTTCTCTAGACTGGGTTTGAGGTTGGTTAAAAAATAGCCACAGCAGACTGAAGTGGAGGGATATTGTGAACCACAAATTTTACTTTTCTTGGTTTTTGCTAATTTTTTTTTATAAGTATGTGATAAGTGGTGATTGTGCGCAAGAGCACGGGCTTGGGAGTCAGAGGTCATGAGTTGGAATCCCAGCTCTGCCACTTGTCAGCTGTGTGACTGTGGGCAAGTCACTTCACTTCTCTGGGCCTCACTTACCTCATCTGTAAAATGGGGTTTAAGACTGTGAGCCTCACGTGGGACAACGCCATTACCCTCTATCTACCCCAGCGCTTAGAACAGTGCTCTGCACATAGTAAGCGCTTAACAAATACCAACATTATTTTTATTATTAATTGCAATGCTTTTTGACTTCCATTTTATATTAGTGCAACTCGTCGGTCTCCTTCTGTTACTTGCTCCTTGTGAATTAAATTTTTTAAATGGAAAATTTAAATACTAAAACTACAGATCTAGTTTAAATAAGATCACAATGAAGTCAATTCTCTTCATTTTGTTTACAGACTACACTTAACTATATTTTTAGCCAAGCGAGTAGCACTGAAATCAAGTGTAATCTCTGGTGAGAAAATGTTGAGAGCATCTATTCAAAGCTTGACTAGTCAAAGTCAGTAAGTGTTATTTTATTAAGCACTTAAATTGCCCAAAGCACTGTAATAAGTCCTGAGAAGAATAAATTGATGTTTATTACTAAGAAAGAGCCCCTGCCTCACAAGGTCTTACAATCTGGGGACAGTCTCACCGGGAAAGGACAACAGTGAAAATAAATCCAAACAAACAAAAAAAACACAAACAAAAAACAGATCAAATAAATCCTTGAACGAATTTAGTAGCAATGGGTAAATGGGCACTTAATCACTCAATTGGGAGTATTTATTGAGTGCTTACGCTGTATAGACTACTGAACTAATAGAAGCAGATTGGCTCAGTGGAAAGAGCACGGGTTTGGAAGTCAGAGGTCACAGATTGGCTCAGTGGAAAGAGCACGGGTTTGGAAGTCAGAGGTCATGAGTTTTAATATTGGCTCTGCCATTTTTCAGATGTGTGACTTTGGGCAAGTCACTTAACTTCTCTGTGCCTCAGTCAAATGGGGATTAAGGCTGTGAGCCCCACGTGGGACAACCTGATTTCCTTGTATCCCCCCAAGTGCTTAGAACAGTGCTTGGCAAATAGTAAGTGCTTAACAAATACCATTATTATTATTATTATTACTTGAGAGAGCACAATAGAGTTATTATCATTATCAAGTGCTGTCTAGTTGTTTCTGATTCACAGAGACTCAATGGAGCTATTTTCCCCACAGCGTCTTGTCATCTGCCTTTTAAACGGCTTTTTGTTATCGTTGTTATGGTCTCTATCCATCTAGCTACAGGTCTGCCTCTCTCCACGTTTTCCCTGGACTTTTCCTAACATTAGTGTCTTCTCCAGAGGGTTAGTCCCCCTGATTATGTGTCCAGAATAGGCTAATCAAAGTCATTTGGCCTTCCAAAGATCACTTTGGAGCGAATGTGCACAGACTTGCTCAAAACAGTGGGAGTGGCCAAGATACAAAGTTGAGTGTGACACCTCATTCCATCTTCATTGGCCGGTGACAGTGGGATAATGCCCAGTCCCTGCTCATCTGCCGGCTGCCCATAAGGATTCCCAAAACACACAGATCTTACTGGGGTGAAGGGATGAGCGATGTTTTTTCGGCAGATCCATTTTTTCCCCATTGATCTCCAGGGACAGGTATTAGGAGGGCTCCCTCAATTCTGGCACTGGTGCTCAATACTAAATAATGCTGCCCGACGTGTCGTTCAAAGATTGAGGCTGTAGCCCTCTAGCTTCTGAAATAATGACAGGCCAGGGTCTCTACTGCTTCGCTGACTCCAATCTGCATTAACCTCTAGTATCTGCCCTAGTGCTCAGTATAGTTCTTGGCACAAAGTAAGCGCTTAACGAGTACTGAAAAAAAAAAAGAGGAAGGCACCTTCCTAAGGTGGCCAGCTGGATCTCCAAGAATAATTTAGGCCCTGGGAGAATTGGGCCTGGTACATTTTATTATTATCATTAGTAATAATAAGAATAGTAATTGTGGTATTTATTAAGCGCTTACTATGTGCCAGGCACTGAACTGAGCCCCAGGGTAGATACAAGGTAATTGGGTTGGACACAGTGCCTGTCCCACTTAGGGCTCTTAATATCTGTTTTAAAGGTGAGGTAACTGAGGCCCAGAGAAGTGATGTGACTTGCACAAGGTCACAAAGCGGACAAGTGGCCGAGCCAGGATGAGAACTCAGGTCCTTCTGACTCCTAGGCCGTGCTCGATCCAGTAGGCCACGCTGCTCCTTTTCTTATGCTGTGATGAATGAGCCCCAGCACCTGCTCCTGTTGAGCAGATAGGTGGCAACCATTAGATTACAGGGTATCAAGGATGGGGATAAGGAAGTCTGGATTATGATTATCCGACTTGCACCACAGCCTCACAAAATGGCCTCGTGGTGGCCCGAGAGGCCAGCTCTAAAGACAAAATGCAGTCTGGAGCGGCCCATGAGTTTAACCATGTCTGCCCCAAGGAAACTCTGGGGAGAAGAGAGGGAAAGTCTGAGATGGAGGTTAAGGATTTTTGAATTCCACAACAGAGAATGAGGAAACTTGGTAATGATAATAATGATACCTGTGGTATTTGCTAAACACTTACCGTGTGCCAGGCACTGTTCTGTGGGCTCGAGTGGATACAAGCAAATCATGTTGGACACAGTCCCTGTCCCATATGGGGCTCACAGTCTTAATCTCCATTTTCCAAATGAGGCCCAGAGAAGTGAAGTGACTTGTCCAAGGTCACGCAGCAGATGAGTGTTGGAGCCAGGATTAGAACCCAGGTCCTCTGACTCCCAGGCCCCGGCTCTATCCACTAAGCAATGCTACTTCTTGATGCCAGAAGCCGCTGAGCCTTAGGGCTTAGTTTTGGCCAGCGAACCAAGCAAATAGATTGAGAAGGGTGATCCTCAGTGAACTGGCTTCTCTAAAATCGTCTAGCCTGGGCACGGGCAGCCTTGTAATGGGGTTTGAAAATCCTATCACTCTGGAGTTGTTTTATGCTAGTGCCTTAGGACGGATGTGCCTGATGGTTCTGAGCTTCGGGAGGCAACGGAAGCACATAACTGGGTGGAACTCAGCTTTTCAGTCTCGAAAGGCTAGCCGAGGGCCCTGGCTCCCTTGCAGGACTGTAACCCAGGTAGCCATCCCAAATTTCAGGCCTGGAATAGGTAGTCCAAAAGACAAGTCACTGCTGAGGTAGGAGCAAAAACCGGATTTAATATCTTCATCCCAACTAAAGGACTTGGGTTTTAATCCTGGCTCCCCGACTCATCTGCCTGGTCACCTCGCGCAAGTCACTTAACTTCTCTTTGCCTCAGATACCTCACCTGGAAAATGGGGATTAAGACTGGGAACCCCATGTGGGACGTGGACTGTGTTCAACATGTATCTATCCAAATGCTTAGTACAGTGCCTATCATATAGTAAGCCCTTAACAAATACCATTTTAAAAAAAGCAACTAAAATTAAATTCGCCTTGAACTTGCAATTGTTCTCAAACCTGGCAGGCCAGGTCAAAATATCTTTGGGTCAACTCATTGCTCTCCTCTCTACCCTTCCAATATTTGTAAAAAATTTGTAAAATTTGATGGGAACCCCCCAGTTCATAGAAGTCTAGGTACAGTCTGACGAAGTTAACTTCCCAAGAAGGTACCATTATTAGCAAGGAGTATTTGTGATGGATTTTATAATAAGCTCCTTGAGGGTAGGGATTTTGACTTTTACTTCTCCAAGCACTTAGTAGGATTTTTTTTCACACAGTAGGGGGTTCAATAAATATTATTGATTATTACTGATTGACTCCAGGCTCTCATTCCTGAAAAACCTCCACAAGGATTTGGTCATCATTAGTAGCATTGGTATTTAGTGAGTACATACCAGAGCACTTGTACTAAGCATTTGGGAGAGTTCAATACAACAGAGTTTTGGGGTTTTCTAATGTTATTTATTTAGCACTTACTATGTGTCTGGCATTGTACTAAGCGCTGGGTTAGATACAAGATTGCTGGGTCAGACACAGTCCCTGTCCCACATAGAGCTCACAGTCTTAATCACCATTTTACAGATGAGGTAACTGAGGCATAAAGAAGTTAAGTGACTCACCCAAAGTCACCCAGCAGACAAGTGGCAAAGCTGGAATTAGAACCCAGGTCCCCTGACTCCCAAGTCCGAGCTCTTTCCAGTGGACCAACCTACTTCTCAGTTGGGAAACACATTCGCTGCTCACAAGAAGCTTACAATTTAGCAGTTCAATTTACATCGACGGGGAGACAGACATTCCAACAAGGAAAGGAGTTGGCTTTTGGGGGAGGCTAAATTGGAGTGTGCCCAGAGCTCAGAAATTATTCATCTAATCCCTGAACTCTATCCTTTTTATCCAATTCATTCAGTAGAATTTGGAATAGAGAATTGTGGGAAAAAATGGAAGCCCTCTGTGCCTCCCACAGCAGTACCAGAGTAAATGCAGTTTCAGCCTCTGGGTTGTATGTTCTGTTTTGAAGTTTACAGCTCCCAAATGCGAGTGTAAATATTGAAACACCCTTTTAAAGAAGCTGACATAATGCGTTGAGAAATAACCTCTGTAGCTTTTGTATTTAAAACTCCACCTCCCCAGATGTATTCAATCTCTTTCCTCCCTCTCCTCCCTCCATATTCTCTGCCTCTCCGGCCTGCTTTTTCCTCCTTCCTTCCCTCCCCCACCCCCCCACTTCGTTCTCCCTCCCTTTCTCCTCTCCTTTGCTCTTCCCTGCTCTCCTCTCCTTCCCCTCAGGGCAGGAGTTTGAGGTAATGCCTAAGTAGAGCACCTCTTGGGACAGGGATTGAGTTTAATCTTGAGGTGGTTTTCACAGCTGTAAGGCTTTGTGTTCGTGGGGATGTGAAGCGAGGGTGCATCTCTTGTGGTGAAGCGCTGTTTCCGTGAAATACGACCAACACAGGGCAGCCTGACCTCGAAGCCCAGAGGACTCAACTTGAAGAAGAGCTTAGCTGGAGCTGGAGTGGCAATCAAGAGCCAAATGAATCGTATCAAGTGTGACCATTGTGGGCCTGAAGATGGTTCCTAATTAATCACTGATCCTCTGTGGTAGTAAATTTCCCCAATCTCTGCATCCATAGGGGAACCAGTGAAATTGTGGAAGAAGAGTTTACCTAATCTTATTGCTCCATAGTGTGTTGGACTGTCATTTTCTCCTTTTTTTTTTTCACTTGGTTACACTTCACAGTAAAGGAGTTGCATTGCCTGGCCATTGCCTTAGAGAGGCGAAGGGAAAGGATGTTAAAATAAAGAACGGTCGAAATTTCTACCGTGGTAGCATTTGTGTGCTAGAGTTACTTTTTACGCCCGCATAATTTACGTAACAAATATATTTATCCCGATTCGGGAACCTATTTTTTCTCAATTTTTTTTTTCCATCTCTTCCCTTTTTCCAGGAGGGGAAGAAGAGAACCCCATTGCCTCCCAAACCTGGAAAGTTAAACCTGATTCCTTTTCGTCGTGGAAAGGGGTCGTGTATTGGACCTGCTTTGCCAATATTCTGATGGCTTAGTGCCGTGTAAGTCAGCAGACTCACTTCTCCTCTGTTCTCCTCCACAGGCATTTCCAGACACCCTCCGGCTCCCGATATGCCTACCTTCTATCCTCTGTCTTCAGGGGCCGTCGGGCAGATTACACCGCCTCTTGGCTGGTAAGACCTTCTCTCCCAACCCTCAGTGGAGCATCGGCATTCCTAAACCATTTCTCTCTCTCCGTTCTTTGTGTTAAGATGGATTTTCTGTCATTCTAGCATTTATGGGAGTAAAGAAAATGGCATTTCAGCCAGGAAAGCAGCTCCTTCTTTTCTGACTCGTCTCAAAGACCTAAAAGTCTTTGGGCACAGGCAGAAAGGAATTGAATATAAAGGGGTTGGCGTCCAAGAGATTGTTTCCAGTTTGTGGAATTTGGAACTATCTTAGAGAGATGGTTCGGTGAAATTGTTTTTAATCATCGTGATAAACTGACCTGCACTTTCCGCTGATCAACTTGGGCACATACAATATACCTTCCCGTGTAGTGTGTTAATCTGGTCTAAAATAGAGGGCAACTAACGCTGCTTCTGGAAATAGCATTTAAAAATAGTCTTGAAGTTTGGAACAATGAGTCGGTGATTTACCGGAATGCAATGTAAATCTGAGTTTTCTTTCCTCAGGAGCCAAAAGCCAGCACTTATTTGGTTACTTTCTTACGGTCGATTTCAACAAGAACCTTACTAGGAAAAGAAGAGAGGCAAAATCCAAGGGACTCTCCCTTCGGTTTTTGTGGCTGGCACCTAAGAAGCACCCTATTGGTTTCCTTTGATCAGTTCCTGTTTTCTCCCCCAAATCTTAGTCCTTGGCCCTCTCCTACCCCCAAACAGCCCCAACCCACATTCCCTTTGTAAATAGGGAGATTGTCCTCCTGATCATTAGTGAGGCCAGTAGCTTTGGAAATGCCAATTTATAAAAAAAAAGAAAACCCAAAAAAACATTCAATCTCTCGGTCAATAACTCTGTTTGAATTTAATTGATTGCGCTTAGACTTTCAAAGCCAGATCAATTATTCCGTCTGAACTTAGCCACTTAGGGGCATTAATTGTGTGCTGAGTTGCATCATGACAGTTGGAAATAGAGCTGGGAATTAAGTATGCGAGCCAGGGCAGGGTGTTTGTCCGACGAGGATGAGTTCAGAGGGAGCAGGGAAAATCTAGAGTGGGAGGGGGATGTTAACAAATAAGGGTGAGAAAGGATTTTGCTTGCTGACTTTAATAGGAGTGACTGTAAAGCGGGCGACCCGGGGGTCTGAAGTGAAATGATTTGTTTATTTGGACAGGCGTATTAAATTTGAATTCTTTTACCTTCTTCCCTCCCCCTTTCCACCTCTCTCACCTTCCTCCTCCGTGACCCCTCTCCCAGTCTCTTCAAAACTGTGGGGAAAAAAAAAAAAAGACTCCCGATACATCTGATTTCTCTGAGGAGCAGGCATCTGCCGTCTAATCATTTATGTAGCGATGAGATTTTAAAGTTGGGGGCGAGTCTCTTCCAAAGGCACTTCGCTCGGGTGAGAGTGAGCGGGGACTTCAGTTATGCCGTGGAAGCAGCCGATCTCCGTGGTGGTTAGCGGTCTCCCGTGGAAGGCCCAAGGAATTGGCAGAGCCTCAGGGCTCAAGTCCTTACTGCTTTGTTCCCTCCTTCATTTTCCCTCATCAGACTCTCGATTTCTAGTCGGTAATTCCTGTGACCATATCTCATTATTGATGGGTTCCTTTCTTCTGTGACCTCAGGCAAGGTCAGCCTGTATATCCCATCACAGGTGGATTCAGGCAGCCATTTCCATCCACCCTCTCAGTCGACACTTCTATGTCCAGGTAGGTGTAGGGGGTGAATGACTGGGGAGAAAACTGCTGGCATTTAGAGGGCAAGTTGCTCTTCCGCTTGCATCCCGTATGCCTCTGCTTGCCTTTCGGTCAGCTAAAAATAATGCATCCACTCAATAACACGTCTGTTGAATGTGCAGGTTGCCTGGCTTCCCACACTAGGAGTGCAGTAGCTAGGACCCCTTCTCCCCGACCCCCAAAACCGGGGTTTTATGCCCTGTGTTTGCCCCACTGGGCCCGAAGCCAGATCCACCGTGGATCTGGGCTCACCGACACTTGTAACCGTTCGCTCTAAAAGCGCACAGAACCGGTCACCGTCCCCAGAGCAAGAGACGGGACGATTCAGACGCGCTACCGGAAAAAGGCCTGATTTGGATCAATTGTTTCCCCGGGGTGGCACTGTTGAAATTCAGCCTTAGAGCGCTTTAGTTTGAAGATACTCAGCTGGTAACAGCCCCTCTCCGGACCGAGGCCGACAAAAGGAAAGCGCCTTGATTAAAAACTGTCGGGACGCAGGGTGGGTTCGAACTAGTGTGTGGATCAGGCCGTTGTGTTGACACTGGTGCAAGCCGTCAGTGCTAACTGAGAGCTGGCCTGGGCCCCCTCTGAAGCTGCTCTACGCAATGCTTTTTGCACTCTGAACAAAAGATGGCTTCTGTGTCCCGTGCTTGGATCTACCGAAGGTTGCCATGTGTCATTTACGCATTTGGTGTCGGCTCGTTGCGAGGAGAGTGTTCTCATGCTCAGATGTTTGGTTAATGAGGGTTTATCGAGCTTTCCCCGCCTTTTTTTTTCCCACATCTGGGCATCTGTGGTAACTCAGAGTTTCTTGATTCCTTTCTAGTTGAACGATAAACATCTAATTTTTACTCCAGTGCTTAGTACGGTGCTTGGCACATAATAAGCGCTGACAAGTACTGCTATTATCGTTGTCATCGTCACTAAGAGGGAGTCCACGAAAACAACGATACCTCCATCCCCAAATAAGAAAATCCTTTTTATAATAATAATAATTAATTATGGTATTTGTTGAGTGCTTACTATGTGCCAAGCACTGTTCTAACCTCTGGGATGGAGGCAAAGTAATCAGGTTGGACACAGTCCCTGTCCCACCTGGGGCACACAAGTCTTAATGCCCATTTTCCAGATGAGGTAATTGAAGCCCAGAGAAGTGACATGACTCACCCAAGGTCACACAGCAGGCAAGTGGGCTGGCATTAGAACTCACGTCCTCTTAAGTCCCCAGCCCGTGCTCTTGCCACTAGGCCATTTCACCCCTTTCAAGTCAGTCTATAGAGATGTCTGGTGACAGGACTCAGTCATGCAACTAATTAGTATTTTGGGTTTTGTACTCATTAAGTATAGCAGATTCACTCTGTTCTCATCATGAGGTTGTGGAAAACCGCACCTCCTCACTTGTTTGGTTTCCCAGATTTGCATTTGAGAGTCATTCCCCACCAGATTCTCGGGCATGGGGTGTGTGGAAAATCCCAGATCCTGGGCGTGTGGAAAAGTTGTGGAGGAAGCAGAGTTGCCTAGTGGATAGAGCCTGAGAGTTAGAAGGACCTGGGTTCTAATATCAACTCCTCCACTTGTCTGATGTGTGACCTTGGGCAAGTCACTTAACTTCTCTATGCCTCTGTTCCCTCATCTGTAAAATGGGAATTAATACTGTGAGCCCCACGTGAGACATGGACTGTGTCCAACCTGATTTTCTTATACCAGTCCCAGCACTTAGTACAGTGCCTGGCACACAGTAAGTGCTTAACAAATGCCGTCTAAAATAAAATAAAGGAAGAGAGGGAGAGAGAAAGAGCGAATGTCTTATGAGACCCTAATCGTTCCTTTTAAACCCTCTGAAAAACCAAAGTTTCCAAGTCAATTCAAGTAGATATCTAAACCCCTTGTCGAAAGGAATGTTCTTATTTGTTTTGTTTTTTCTGCATGGCGGTTTCCTTCTGTTGTGTTGGCTGGTGGTGGACATTTTAATAGTGTTTTTATGCTCTGCGGCATTTGGAAATACAGTTGCCTTTAATGTCTAGTTGGTGTGTGTGTGTGTGTGTGATTATCCATTCCGTATCAAGCTCAGCATTACATAATGTTTCCTCATGCACTCCATTCTCTTTCCTTGAGGCAAGGTTTCTCAGACATTTCTTTCGCCCTTTCTGTAAGGAAATTGTTTTTTTGAAAGAAGATGGGAATGTCTTCCTTATAGTTCCCCCTTCCACCGAATAGTAGGATGGAAGGCAGGAGATGGGAGAAAATGATTGAATTTTCACAGCACCGTCCCAAATTTGACTTCTGGGGCCTTCACCAAGCAAGCGTCCTACACGCCGGGGCTGAGTCTAGCAGGGGGTCCTGTAGACATTTGTACCGCTAAGGGAATTGCTAAGAAAAAAGGAGAGGAGAGTATGCTTGATGGTAACGGGCATTTCCATCGTTCCTCCGGCCTTCCGCCTCCTTCTAGTTTGAGAAACCCTGCCTGAAGGGCATATCTGTAAATACGGACCGCGCAAAAGTAGACACCCAACAGCCCATGCCCTTAAACACGTAGGTGGGTGGGCAACAAGTCTCCTCGATGGTGGGGTGCAATCGAGCCAATCCTGAGTCCCTTGGTGGTGTGGCATTCATTTACTCTGGGGCCAATTTTTTTTCTTCCCTCTTCTTCTCCTAGGTTTTCACATCACATGATTCCTGGCCCTCCGGGCCCTCATGCAACCGGAATCCCTCACCCAGCCATCGTAACACCTCAGGTCAAGCAAGAACATCCCCACCCTGACAGTGACCTAATGCACGTGTAAGTTTGTACTTACTTTCATCCTTAAAAGTCTTAGGATGCGGGGAGGCAATCAAGGGGGAACGGGTCTTGGCTTTCGTTCTTTTTTGCTGCGGCGGCTTATACCCGCTAATAATTACTAAACTGTGGTATTTGTTAAGTGCGTACTATGTGTCAGGCACCATTCTTAGCGCTGGGGGAGATTCAAGCTAATCGGGTTGAACACAGTCCATGTCTCACCTAGGGCTCACAGTCTTAATCCCCAACACGGAGTAGTGGGGTGAACACGGACCTGGGAGTCAGAAGGTCATGGGTTCTAATCCTGGCTCCGCCATTTGTCTTCTGTGTGACCTTGGGCAAGTCACGTCATTTCTCTGGGTTTCAGTTACCTCATCTGCCAAATGGGGATTGAGACTGTGAGCCTCACGAGGGAGGATCTGTGTCCAATCCGATTTGCTTGTATCCACCCCAGCACTAATATCTGCCCTTGTTAGCAGAACAAATGTTAGCAGAGCAAATGTTAGCGGTTCAGGCTAAGATATTACGCCCACAATATAAGATGATCAGGTCGGTTTACAGTCCCTGTTCCACCTGGGGCTCAGCCCCTAAGTAGGAAAGAGAAAGGGCATTGGACTCCCATTTAACACAGGAGGAAACCGAGGCACCTAAAAGCTAAGGAACTTGGCCAGAGTCACACTGCAGACATTCCAAGCCTTGCTGCTTAGAGAAGGAGCATGGCCTACCGGATAGAGCATGGGCCTGGAAGTGAGAAGGATCTGGGTTCCAATACCAGCTCCACCATTTGTCTGCCTTGTGCCATTGTGCAGGTCACTTCACATGTCTGTGCCTCAGTTTCCTCATCTGTAAAATGGGGACAGAGACGGTGAACCCCATGTAGGATGTGGACTACCTGAGTAGCCTGTATCTACCCCAACTCCTAATACAGCACCTGGCACATAATAAGTGCATAACACCCTTAAAACAATCCAAATCGACATAGACATCTCATAGATCTTGGGGCCTGTTTCAAGAGCTTTGGGCCGTTAGTTTTCTGAGTCCAGTTCTGTGAAAGTTGCTGGTGACCAGGATCTGTGATTTGGAATCGTGTGTGAGGTGTAGTTCTTCAACCTGACTTCCCTCCCAGAACCCCAGGCCCCAGGAACTGCTGGAAATCCACAATATTACCTCAGTCGTCGAGCTGCAGGGACCAGGGACCTGCCTCCTACTTGGGTTCTGACTTATTCCAGCCTCATGTGGGCTCCTCGGTGTCCTTGGTCTGATTGTTCCTGGTGTCCCCAACACCCAGGGCAGATGGCATCCAGGTTAGACGGCTCGGCCACCCTGATAGCAAGGCTACAAGCAGCAGGACCTAGTAGAAGAGCGTGGGCCTCGGCATCAGAAAGCCGGGCTTCTCATCCTGGCTCCACCACTTACCTGCACGGTCACTTTGGTCAAGTTACTTAACTTTTATAATAATAATAATAATAACGATGGTATTTTTTAAGTGCTTACTATATGCCCGGTACTGTTCTAAGCGCTGGGTTGGATACAAGACAGTTGGGTTGGACACAGTCCCTGTCCAACATAAGGCTCCACAGTTTCAATCCCCATTATAATAATAATGATGGTATTTGTTAAGCGCTTCCTATGTGCCGGGAACTGTTCTAAGCGCTGGGGTAGATACAGGCTAATGTGGTTGTCCCACGTGAGGCTCACAGTTAATCCCCATTTTACAGATGAGGTAACTGAGGCCCAGAGCAGTGAAGTGACTTGCCCAAGGTCACACAGCAGACAAGTGGCAGAGCCAGGATTAGAGAACCCATCAGCATCTGACTCCCAGGCCTGTGCTCTATCCACTAGGCCATGCTGCTTCTTATGAGCTCTTATGTGCCTCAGTTTCCTTATCTGTAAAATGGGAGTTCAATACCTGTTCACCTTCCTACTTAGTCGTGTTCACTGAGTGCTTACTGTGTGCAGAGCACTGTGCTCAGCGCTTGAGAGAGTATAACATAACAATATAACAGACAGGTGGTGAGCCCCAGGTAGGGCAGGGACTGTACCACCAACCTGATCATCTTACATCTATCCCAGAACTTAGTACAGTGCTTGGCACACAGTGAGCGCTTAACAGATACCACAAATATTAGAAAAGTCCTCAGCATCCGTGCTTCTTTCTGGGTATCAGGGGACTTGCTGGTCCAGAGTCCCAACGAGGCAGCAGTCCTCTGCCTCTTCCTCACAGCCCGCTGGCTCTGTGGGTGATCGAGACTCCGGTCGCAACGCCACCACAGTTCTCTGACCCCACGCCAGCCTTCAGGGACGAGATTTTCACGGTCATCGTCTGCTTTTAAAAAGCGGAGAAGACTTCCGAGAGCATCTGGGGTTCTCAGCCGTGAGGGTCAGGGCTGCTGGGTTTTATTGTCTTCACGAGGGTCCTGAGGGGCCCATCCGCGGAGCCTCCTCTCTTCAAATCTCGGGGTCTGGGAGTTTGTCGGGCCCTGCTAGACCGCGTCCCCGGAGTTGGTTTGGCCGGTGATGGTAAACAGATGCTCTGCTTCTCCCTGCCCCCTCCCTCACTTTTTAGGAAGCCTCAACACGAACAGAGAAAAGAGCAGGAGCCGAAAAGACCTCACATTAAGAAACCTCTGAACGCTTTTATGTTATACATGAAAGAGATGAGAGCCAATGTCGTCGCCGAATGTACTCTGAAAGAAAGTGCAGCTATCAACCAGATCCTCGGCAGAAGGGTAAGTCGCGTAGAGGTGTGATTGTGGCAGGTGGGGGAATGCTTCGCTTAAACTCCCCTTTCTCTGCTCCCCAGAGAGGATCCTACCCGCTCCCAACTAGAACCCCACACGACCTCACAGCTCAGCCCTGGCCCAGACCGCTGAATCTCATCTGGTCCAGGTGCTTAGAACAGTGCTCCGCACAGAGTAAGCGCTGAATAAATACCATTGATCGACTGATTGATTGACCGGCGTGAAGCTGGGCTAATCCAGAAATGGTTAGAGGTTCATTCCCAGGGGGCCTCACGTGAATCAAGCCAGGGTCGAGACTTCCTCGGTGCAGAACCGTAAACTGAGCGCTCGGAAGAGTTCAGTACAACAGAGTTTGTCGACATGATCCCTTGCCCTCGTGCGCTGCTGGGAGTTGTAGTCCCAGGTAGCCGCAGCTCGGCCTCGTGGCAAGAGCACGGGTTTGGGAGTCAGAGGATGTGGGTTCTAATCCCCGCTCTACCAGTTGTCTGCTGTGTTACCTTGGGCAAATCGCTTCATTTCTCTGAGCCTCAGTTACCTCGTCTGTAAAATGGGGATTAAGATTGTGAGCCCCACATGGGGCAACTTGATTATCTCGTAAATGCCCCAGCACTTAGAATGGTGCTTGGCACATAGTAAATGCTTAATAAATGCAATTATTATTATTTTTATTATTAGTCCTGGATTTCCCCTGGACAGCTGGATCCTCCGTGTGGTCCTGTGAGGCAGTGTCTAAGCCGTTCCTCCACAGCCCCTAGAGCCCCAAACCCCTCAAAAAGGAGAGATTGGGGGAGGACTAAGTGACAGAGGACCTGGGTTCTAATCCCGGCTCCACCAGTTGTCTGTTATGTCAGTCAGTTGCATTTATTGAGCGCTCACTGTGTGCAGAATACTGTACTGAGTGCTTAGGAGAATGCGACCATAAAAAGACCCATTCCCTGCCCACGGTGTGAGCTTGGCCAAGTCACTTCAATTCTCTGTGCCTCAGTTATTTCATCTGTAAAATGGAGATTAAGACTATGAGCCCCATGTTGGGCTCAGACGACTTTGTATCTTCCCCGGCACTTAGGACAGTGCCTGGCACATAGTAAAGTGATTAACGAATACCATAAAAAAAAAAAAAAAAGGGCGGCCTTACTCCTAGACAGCCATTCTGAGGTCTCCGGCGCCTTCCCCAGAGCCGGATGAGCAAGCTCCCAGGCACCGTCTCCGTCCGCTGCCCTGATCCTTGGTTGACCTTTGGTGAAAGCTACGGCCCAGAGCGGCTCTGTCAGAAGCTGTAAGCGGCGACGCCCCTCTGGCCACCAGCTTCAAACGGAAGCGATGATCCAGACCCCGAAGTCGGCCAGGGACGGGGGGAGCCTGCTGAACAGGCCTCCTCAAATCCAGAGGGTCTCCTCGGCCTGGACTGGTGGGGAAATTCCACCCCGGGGTCCTCTACCCCAGATCAGACCGGTGCCGTGGTGGAGACCGGTTATTTACGTGTCTGCCTGTACAGGAAATGCCTGTCTCTTTCTAGCGCATAAGAACCCCCTTTTCAATTGATTTGTGAGGAGTCTCCTCAGCGGTGTGGCCTAGTGGATGGAGCACAGGCCTGGGAGTCAGAAGACCATAGGTTCTAATTCCGACTCTGCCACTTGCCTGTGTTACTTCCCCGTGTCTCAGTTCCCTCATCTGTAAAATGGGTTTTCACACCGTGAGCCCTGTGTGGGACAGGGACTGTCCAACCCGATTATCTTGAATCTACCCCAGCGCTTAGAACAGTGTCTGGCGCATGGTGAGCACTTCACAAATACCAGAATTGATTAAGTAATTCAAACCCCGGCTCTGCCACTTGTCTGCTGCGTGACCCTAGGCAAGTCGCTTCGCTTCTCTGTGCCTCAGTTACCTCATCTGTAAAGTGGGGATTAAGAGTGTGATCTCCGTGTGGGACAGGGACTGTGTCCAACTTGATTAGCTTGTATATCCCCCGGGGCTTAGAACACTGCTGGACACATAATAAGCGCTTAACAAATACCATCATCATCATTATTATTATTGCTCATTAAACTGATAACTAAAAAACATTTTCACGACTACCTGCCGCTAGATATCACAAAGCTAATTACCTGAGTCCAATTTCAATAGCTGGCAATAAAGATATTTCCCAGGCCCTAAGCATTGGAAGCCAAAGTTATAGCTCTCATGTTTTTTCAATATGTACGGTGCCTAGCACCACACAGGTTCTTAAACATTTAATAGCATAGTAATACCAATAGCCCTCCGGGGCTCATGCCTGGGCCAGACGGGCCCAGTTACCAATCGCGATGGCTCCTAGAGGACTCACAGCTACAAAGCCCAAGGTGCGGACTTTTCCAGAGTCCTTTAGAAAAAGGAATCCGTAAGGAGGAAAAGTTTTATGTTTTCATCTCGGTTTCCATCCTACTCTAATTCTTCGTGGTGAGGGCCACCGGTCTTCCCAGAAGAATTAGCGTCCGTGCTCCAGAGAGGTAGGGAAGAGATGAAGGAGAGGAATGCCTCATCTCAGGGCATGCTCGTTTCTAGCAATTGCTACTTTCTCAGCTCCCTTAACAGTCCCCAGATCAGAGCATATGCCTCCTAAGGTGGTTTTCATTTTGGGTCTCCCTGGCTCTGATTTGGGGCCCCTGTTTCCATTTACAAGTCTCTGCGATCTTTGATTAAGATCAGGCTTTCGATCCCCTCGGAGTAGGTTGAGCAATGCTTGCCAGCTCTTTAAAGTTCCCGGCTCTAAAAACACACAGTTTGGCGTCGGGGTAATTATGGTGCTCTTAGCAAATCGATGCTGAAACTTTGCCACACGTTTCGTCTTCTGACAGTTATTATTCATTCACTCAATCGTATTTATTGAGCGTTTGCCGGTTGTAGAGCACTGTACTAAGCGCTTGAGAGAGTACAATGCAACCATCAAGACACATTCCCCACCCATAACGAGCTTAACATCATTTCTCTAAAAATTAAACTGACATTCAGAAGGAACAAACGCAACCTGGAACATCAGAAGTGGTTTCTGAATGCACATTAAGCCATAATACCTTGAAAGTGCACACACGTTTTCCGGACAGTCCAGACTCAAGATGCGACGGTTATCATGGGATTCATTTTCAGGCCAGTTCACTTTAGAACTGCTAAGGTTCTTTAGCTTGGGTTTGATTGAATCTGTAAATCTGCCAGAGCTCAGTGTAAACATTTCATTAGCGTGACTCTATTAATTTTTCATGAACTGTAGAGCACAGCAAATGCCTGTGATCAGTTATGTTTTACAAAGGAATAGGAAGGGAATGTAAAGTTACATTATTTATTTCCGTGTTTTACTTTATTGCCGGCTTCTTTTAATGGCAAAGTTCAGTACAGATAGCACTGCTTTGTAGCTGGAGAAATTGCTAGGAGTAGAGATAGCAGCAGTCGTGGCTTTTATTACGTGCTTACTGTGCAGAGCACTGTACTAAGCACTGGGAGAAAAAAACAGGTGAAAATCTGGTCCTCTAGAGGCTCACAATTTTAGATAAGGGAGGAGTCAGATCTATAAAACTAGACTGTAAACTCGTCCTCTGTAAGCTTGTGAGCAGGGGACACGTCTGCCAACTCTGTTCCAGGGAATGTGTCTGTTTATTGTTGTACTATACTCTCCCAAGCGCTTAGTACAGTGCTCTGCACACATTAAGAGCTTAATAAATACGATTGACTATTCTCCCAAGCACTTAATTCCTGCACACCTGAAGTGCTCAATACGTAGCACTGAGTGATTGATTGAAATGGGAAAAAACAAACACAAAGCCAATATAGAAGACAAGGATAACAGAATTAAAGGAAGAAGGATCAGGATGCATGAAATTCCATGAAATTCTGAGTTAGCCTCAGTCCCACCCAGAGTTCCTCTAATGCTACATATCCTCGGGCTACCTGCTTTTGGCATGCTCTCTGGACCAAATCTTGGAGAGCATAAGGCGTCGTGGACTTTCAGTCAGTATCTAAATCTGTTTGAAATCATTCTTCTCTAGTTCTTGCCCTTATCTCTGAGCTTCTCAAAAGCTAACAAGGTCATCTTTTATGGGCGTAGAGCTACCTTAAAGCTATCCTACCGGGCCCCTTCCTTGATTCTATTTGTCTTGATTCTATTTATTGCCATCGTTCTCGTCTGTCCGTCTCCCACGATTAGACCGTAAGCCCGTCACAGGGCAGGGACTGTCTCTATCTGTTACCGATTCGTACATTCCAAGCGCTTAGTACAGTGCTCTGCACATAGCGCTCAATAAATACTATTGAATGCATGAATGAATGACTAAAACAGAATACAGAAATAAGGGATGTTGAGAATCAGTCCGCCTCACAAACCGATATTTTCGTCACTGTTCGGTGCTGTTTGCTTCTGGTTCTGGCGGTGCTGTTTTGTTGGCGTTTATAAGGATGGCCCAAGGAACCCTGCTGGGTGGGGGGAATCTAACTTATGCCATGTGCTGATAAGATGAATCCTCTGTGTGCATCCATCAGTGGTGTTTATTGAGCGCTTACTGACTGTCACAGAGCATCGTACTTAGTAAGCGTTCATATCTGTAATTTATTTGTATTGTTGTCTGTCTCCCGCCCAGGCTACAAGCTTGTTATGAGCAGGGAATGTGTCTGTTTATTGTTGTATTGTACTTTCCCAAATGCCTAGTACAGTGTCCTGCACACAGTAAGTGCTCGTAAATATGACTGACTGACTGACTGAATGAAATTATAGGAAATAGGGAGGTAACGGGGTATATAGGTGGCACTGTGTTAGGGATGGGTTGAGTACCTCAGAACCTGGGGAGTTGGAGTAAGTGCATGGCTGAGGCAGTCGGGAGGGGAAACGGGGCAGGGGGATGAGAGTTTAGGGAAGGTTTCCTGGAGGAGGTGTGATTTTAGTACAGGCTCGAAAGTCGGGAGAGTGCTAGACTGTAAACTCATTGTGGGAGGGGAATGTTGTACGATATACATGTTATATGATGTTATATTGTAGAGAAGCAGCGTGGCATAGTGGATAGAGCGGGCCTGGGAGTCGGAAGATCATGGGTTCAAATCCCGCCCCTTGTCACTTGTCTGCTCTGTAACCTTGGGTAAATCACTTCACTTCTCTATGCCTCAGTTACCTCATATGGAGATTGAGTCTGTGAGCCCCACATGGGACAGGGACTCTATCCAACTCGATTTGCTTGTATCTACCCCAGCAGCTAGTACAGGGCCTGACACATAGTAAGCGCTTAACAAATACCACAGTTGTCATTATTATTCTCCCAAGTGCTTTACCCCAGTGCTTAGTACAGTGCCTAGCACAGAGGAAGCACTTCACAAGTACCATGAAAAAATCAAGCAATCGATTGTTGGAATTTATTGAGCATTTCCTCGGCGCAGAGCACTGTGCCAAGTCCTTGGGAGAGTACAGTGCAACAGAGTTGGTGGACATGTTCCCTGCCCTCGAGTTGACGGTGTGAAGGGCATTTACAGGACTTTACAGTCACGTAGCTTTGGATGTTCACTGGCATCTTATGACTTGATGAAGGGCCTTCTTTATCTTGTACTCGCTGAAGCACTTAGTACAGTACTCTTCATACAGTAAGCACTCAATAAATATGATTGATTGATTGATTTTTTTTCACACGAAAGCGTGGGGCAAGGCACCAGAGGAAATAACCCCTTGACAGCTTTAGCACATTTCACACCCAAGTGAAATTTTGACCAATCCCAATTCGCGGTGTGCCAAGAAACATCAGAACCCCGGAGTGATGCGCTGACGTTCCCTTGCAAAATTGATGACTAATTCGTTTTTAATGGGAAAAGACCGAGAAGAGGTTACAGATGATAGTTTCTGTAGCACAATGGGATTGACTCTGCCAAATAGCTCCCAAAACCATCTGCGAGAGTTGAAGCCCCCTCTCGGGGTCGGAGAATTTCCAGTCCTCTACGGGTCTCAGCTACGGGAGGGAGAGTGAAGCAGAGGTCTACCCAGTCCATTCCTAGCTTAGCCAGTGGCTAGCGAGTGGAAGGCCATCGGCTACAAGTCAAAACTCACCTGTGCTGGGCAGCAGCGGCAGGGGAGAGAGTCGAGGGTGGAGACTCAAGTTAAATGCATGGAGGGAGTCAGTGGATTTTTACCAAGAAAACTCTACAGATTCACTACCAGAACGACTGCACGTGGAGAGCGGGGCGTTCGGAGAGAGGTGTCACTATGGGTCGAAAGCGACTCGAAGGCATACGACAGGAGAGTTGGAGCACCATGACTGACTCTCTTGAATGGAATGCACTACTGAGTGCTAGAGAAGGAGTAGAAGTCAACTTGGTTTTCCAGCTTGAATAATCACTGTGGTATTTAAGCGCTTACTGTGTGCCAGGCACTCCACCAAGCGCTGGGGTGGATATAGGCATATCAGGTTGGACACAGTCCCTGTCCCGCATGGGGCTCACAGTCTTCATCCCCACTTTACGGATGAGGGAACTAGAGAAGTGACGCGACTTGCCCAAGGTCACACAGCAGACAAGTGGCAGACCCGGGACTGGAAACCAGGTCCTTCCGACTCCCAGGCCCGGGCTCTAGCCACTAGGCCACGTTACTTCTAAAACAGCATGAAGATTGACTTCTCGCATGGTCCAGTGGAAAGAGGACAGAGCTGGGAGCCAGAGAACCTGGGTTCTAATCCCTCTACCACCATTTACCTTTTTGTAGCACCCTGCACATGATAAGTGCTCAGGAAATATGATTTATTGATTGCTTTCCTGCTTTGTGCCCCAGGACAAGTCACTTTAACTTCTCTGTGCCTCAGTTGGGCATTCACTACCTCTATTCCCTACTTTCACTGTGAGCTCCATGCAAGACTAGATTATCTTTTATCTACGCCAGCACTTGGTACGATAATAATCATAGTAATAATTGCGGTATTTTCTACTGTGTGCCGAGCAATGCTCTAAACATTGGGGTGGATACAAGATAATCGAGTCCTACGTGGGGCTCACAATCTAAGTAGGAGGGAGCACAGGTATTGAACCCCCATCTTGCAGATGAGGGAACTGAGGCACAGAGACGTGAAGTGACTTGTCCAAGGTCACGCAGCAGTAACGTGGCAGACGCGGTGTTAGAACCCAGGGTCTCTGACTCCCAGGCCCGGGCTCTTTTCACTAAGCTACGCTGCTTCTCATACAGAGCTTGGAACATAGTAAGTGTTCAACAAATTCCACAATTATCATCATCACCTGCTCTACTTTCTGTAAAACAAAAGCTAATGCCTTTACAAGGTTACACTCTGAGCCCCATGCGAGATGGGCACGAGGTTCTACCATTGCTTATTATTTTTATTATTATTGCTAATGATTTGCCTATTTTAAATTCCTTTAGGATCCTAAAACATCATTTGAATCGTTATGATCTGTTCTTAGATGAATTTTTCTCTCTCTATTTTTCTCTCTATTTTGCTTTCAGTGGCATGCCCTCTCCCGCGAAGAACAGGCTAAATATTACGAATTAGCTCGAAAAGAAAGGCAATTACACATGCAACTGTATCCAGGCTGGTCTGCAAGAGACAATTACGTAAGCATCAGCTCTATTTAGGCTTGTGGGTCACATGCATTTTTTCCGACTGCCTTCGGGAAAGAAAAGGTATTTTCAGGGACACATGAATTCTGGTGCTTTCTCATTTACTGCAAGACAAAAGGAATGTTACAATGAAGTCCAAATGAATCCATTGCATTTTGTGTCCCCGGAGTCATTAATGCAGTAATTAATCGTTCTCAGATGGTGGATATCTCTACAATTATATTAAAAGCTTACCATTATATACTTGAAAGAACAAACACTAATTTGATACAGAAAATTGTAAATGGCAAACCTGAGAGGGTTGGGGAGAGAATGAAGAGTCGGTCTTTTAAAGAACTTGAGCTACCAGCATTTTAGTGTTTGAAAACAATTCTCATGTCGGACGTGAAATCAGAAGCAGGTGTTTAAACAAACGGGATTGTCCTTTTAAGTAAGAGGCGAAATTTAGAGCCGCTAATCAGAATTGTATGGCCACCCCTGGCGATGGACGGAATAGAAGAGTCGCTGAGGTTTTACTAGAGCTTATGTGGTAGACGGTCCTCCATTTGCATGCTGGGTGACGTTGGGCAAGTAACTGAACTTTCCCGTGCCTCAGTTCCCTCATCTGCAAAATGGGGATTCAGTACCTCTTGTCCCCCCTGCTTAGACTGTAAGCCCTATGTATTCATTCATTCAGTTGTATTTATTGAGCGCTTGCTGTGTGCAGAGCACTGTACTAAGCGCTTGGGAGAGTACAGTATAGCAATAAACAGATGCCCACAATGAGCTTACAATCTAGAGAAAGCATCCACTACAATCCCAAGTACAGGCACTGTGCCCAACTTGATTATCTTGTGTCTAATCCAGTCCTCAGTGCTTGGCACATAGTCGGGGCCTAACAAATACCATGATAAATTTTAAAAAAGCGTAGAAGTAGCTGCCACGTTGCCAGCCCCATCTCGGGAATTGGCAATATCTCCCTATGTGCGGGAGGCCGATTCATAAGGGAAGAGAAGCAGGGTGGCCTCGTGGGATGAATCCGGGCCTGGGAGTCAGAGGACCTGGGTTCTAATCCGTGCTCCGCCACGTGTGAGACCTTGGGCAAGTCACTTAACTTCTCTCGGCCTCAGTTTACCTCATCTGAAAAATGGGGATCAAGACTGTGAGCCCCATGTGGGACCAGGACCTTGTCCAACCTGATTAGCTTGTACGGTGCCTGGCACAAGGTAAGCACTTAACAAATACCATTTAAAAAAATTCTGTTTTGCAGTGGTGAAGGTATATGGTCTCCCCTTGGCAGCAAAACTTCTATCTTCCTGAGTTACCTTGTCTCTTCGCAGTTCAGGAGGAGTAGTCTAGCAGCAGAATTTCTCCATCAGTGGCATTTATTGAGCACTTACTATGTGCAGAGCACTGGACGCAGAGTGACAAGCAGCAGAGCCCAAACTCATCTACTTCCCAGTCCCCTGCTCCTTTAATAGGCCATGAAAGATGCTCTGATGATGTACTTTGAGAAGCAGCTTAGCCTCGTGGAAAGAGCACAGGCCTGGGAGTCAGAGGACCTGGATCTAATCCTGGCTCCACCATCCGTCTCCTGTGAGACCTTGGGCAAGTCACTTCATTTCTCTGTGCCCCAGTTCCCTCATCTGCAAAATGGGGACTCGATACCTGTTCTCCCTCCTATTTAGACTGCGAGCTCCACGCAGGACAGGAGCAGTATCCAAACGGATAACCTTATATCTACCCCAGCACTCAGAACAGTGCTTGACACATAGTAAATGCTTAACAAATGCCACCTCCTCTTCCTCCTCCTCCTCCTCCGCCATCGTCCAACTCTGTGGCAACTTTGCCCCAGCCAGGGTTGCCCCACTTAAGGTGAGGAGACAGATCTGTTTCACGAGCAGCGCTGCAGTCACCCCTGGATCACTTAAGCTACGGAAGCCCCATTCTCTGTCGCACTGGTCACCAAGGGGACTTTCACAGACCACCGGTCCTCATTCACACATTGTGCTTGGAACGTCTTTGGGCTACGCAAATAACAGAAGTGACTTTCAAAACAAGCAAAACGTAGTCCAAAAAAATGGAAACCTCCTTTTAAATCTTCTGCTTGTTCATATTTTATTTGGAAATACCCCGTACTTTTTGTATCTTTGCCCCGGGTCACCTCTTTAGTTACTATGTTATCTTTGATGAGTTTAAGTCGCTTATCCGCACCGAATCTAAGTTCCCTGGACACGGCACGATATCTTTTGAATTCCCTTCATTTCCTCCATGCCCCTGTGTCCTGGGCCTGGCCTTTTAGTTGTAGTCCCTGGCTAATAGGGAATCTTCTGTAATGTAAACAGTAAAAACAGGAGTCATTTTTATAAGAATCATTTTCTCTTCGTGCGATTTTTTTCACTATGCCTAGGTGACAAATGACTTGTTTTGGGGGGGGGGGTTTAGGGTAAGAAAAAGAAGAGGAAGCGAGAGAAGCTACAGGAGTCCACATCAGGTATGCCCGGTGTGACTTTTACCTTTCATTCTTTCTGTTTCTAACATCCCGTGCTTGAAGTAACAGGCGTCTGTCTGAATAACGCCGTATTCTGTGGTTGTATACTTTTTCTTTTAACTCTGCTGTCTAACCGGAAACTCGAAAGAATATGGATGTGTGCAGATATATTCAAAAGACCCCTCCTGGATGCACTCTCCCCTAGAATCCTGGGCATTAACGGTGGAGAAATGATTACTTCCTTCTGCTATTTTTCATTCTTTTTCTCTTTATTGATTTGTCTTTTTTTTCCTACCTCTGTTTTTCCATTCACATTCTCCCCCAAAATTGTCATATTTTGTGTTATTGACTGTAGAACATAAAGCATTCCATTCTCTGGAATTGTTTTCTTTTCAAACCACGTAGTTTAAAAACAAGCAAACAGACAGTCAGAGACTCCATTATTGAAACTTGTTTCTATTTTCGAGGAGGTAGAATCAGCGAGGTCTTATTTTTCCACCCTTCCCTCCATTAAAAGGAGTCCCATGTTGACAGACATAGAAATGGCTCGAATAAGAACCACACAAAGTAAAGCAAGCGATGCCACATTATATTGTAGCGTGCTAGGTATTTGGAATGTAAGCAATCCTCTTCAGTGAAAATCTGTTAAAGGACCCAATTTTCTACAGGTCCGGGTCCCAGAATGGCCGCTGCCTACATCTGAAACATGGTAAGAACGTCTCTCTGGTCTTACTGCCAACAGCCTTTGTACAATAGGCCCTCGCTGGCAAATCGTCTTGCTGACTCTGATCCCACGCACCGTCGCTTTGAAAAAAGAAAAATCTCGAAAATCAAATTGGTAACTCCAAGTCCATGTTTTGAAAACCAAAGGTTTTTATACCGGCTCTATGTTAGCCATTGAATGCTGCCTCTCACCCCATACCTCCCTTCCCTTGTTTCCTCAGCGTGGCCTAGTGGAAAGAGTAAGGGCCTGGGAGTCAGAGGACCTGGGTTCAAAACCTGGCTCCACCATTTATCTGCTGTGTGCCCTGGGGCAAGGCACTTAACTTCTCTGGGCCTCCATTACCTCATCCATAAAATGGGGATTTAGTGTCTGTACTCCCTTCCACTTAGACAATGAGACCCATAGAGGACAGGAACTCTGTCTGCTGTGATTGTATGCCATCTATCCCAGTGCTTAGCACATGATACACATTTAACAAATATCACAATGACGATGATGATAATTGCTATAATGTCTTTCAGTCCCACTCTTGCTCCCTTTCTGAAGAGGAGAAAGAAAGTTCTGAAGTTTTCACTTGAAAACAGTGTATTTTATCGGGGACTTTTGGAGTCCAGATAGTCCAGATGCCGTGTTTATGACCTCTTTTTTCACATTTTCATGTCTTCATGTTTTTTGACCCTCTGTTTTTCCCTTCTCCCCACCTAATCATTGACTTCGGGATTCTGGCGAGACCAAACGCTGGCAAAATACCGTCAAAATTCTCAGACGAAATGCAAAATTAGAGAAATTCTGATTTTTTGAAGGGAGCTGGACAATTAACCTGAGGTGTTTTAATGATCACCTAACACTAAAAGCTTCCTCTTTCCCCTCCCTAGTTGCTATAATCCAGTCTTAAGTCTTCAGAAGAATGAAGATTGTGAGCTGGGGCGAGGTGGGAGAGATGAGTGGATGGAGAGGAACCTGATTGAGCTGTTTGGGGGATGAAGAAGGTTCCAGGAGCCCGCTTGCTCCCTCCTCCCTCCTTTCCCCTCTTCCTCCCACTCCCGGGATGGGAAGCTGAGAGGACCGTCCAGGGAGAAGGTGATCAGGGAGCTTCCGGTGGAGAGAAGACAAGCAGCATATGGTGGAGGATGCAGGCCCCAAGTCAATCGTATTTACTGAACGCTTACTGTGTGCAGAGCACCATACTGAACACTTGGGAGAGCACAATATAACAGACACATTCCCTGCCCACAACGAGCTTACAGTCTAGAGGGGGAGGCGGGCATCGATATAAATAAATAAATGACAGCTATGTACATAAGTGCTGCGGGGCTGGGTGTGGAGATGAATAAAGGGAGCCGGTCAGGGTGACGCAGAAGGGAGTGAGAGAAGAGGAAAGGAGGAATTAGTCAGGGAAGGCCTCTTGGAGGAGATGGGCCTTCAATAAGGCTTTGAAGTGGGGGAGAGAAATTGTCGGGTAGGAGGAGGGAGGGCGTTCTAGGCCAGAGGCGGGACGAGAGGTGAGAGGTTGGCGGCGAGATAGAGGGGACTGAGGTTCCGTGAGAAGGTCAGCATTAGAGGAGCAAAGTGTGAGAGCTGGGTTGAAGTAGGAGAGTTAACGAGGAGAGGTAGGAGGGGGCACGGTGATTGACTTGACTGCCCTCCGCATCCCCGCCCTCAGTCCTATGGCACAGACCTCGGTGGTCCCAGCTGGAGGGGCGTAGATAGCCCCAGCATGTGGCCCGGTGGGAAGCAGCGTGACTTAGTGGTGAGAGCACGGGCCTGGAACTCAGAGACTTTGCATTCTATCCCTGCCTCAGCTCTACTGTGGGAACTTAGATGAAGCATTTAGCGTCTCAGTTTTCTCTTTTGTAAAATGGGGCTTCGCTATCTGTTCTACCTCCTACTTGGACTTTGAGCCTCACGTGCGACCGGGCCTGTGTCCGACCTGATTGTCCTGTATTTACCCAAGTGCTCAGTAAAGTGCAGGGCACGTAGTAATTGTGTAACAAATACCACAGTAACTATCATGATTATTACTATCAGTTATTATTATTGTTAATAATACCACCGCCTGGGCTGCAGCTCTGTCTCAAAGGAACCAGTCGGGGGGTGGGTGGGGAGGGGTGAGGTGTGCCCAGCTTGGGGGGAGTTCAGGGAGGATCTGGGGCAGATAACCTCCATTCTCAGGCTGTGTTCACTCCTAACAACCCCTCTCCCACTCTTAGTCTTCCCCCCACGCTAATGCAGCCAAGCCAGTGACGTCAAGGGGGTACATTAGTGAACAGGGCACGGGTTTAGGAGTCACGAGAGCATGGGTTCTAATCCCGGCTCCACCCCTGGTCTGATGTGTGACCTTGGGCAAGTCACTTCACTTCTCTGGGCCTCACATACCTCATCTGAAAAGAGGGGATTAAGACTGTGAGCCCTATGTGGGACAGGGACTGCGTCCACCCTGATTAACTTGTACCTACCCCGGCGCTTAGAACAGTACTTGGCACATAGTAAGCGCTTAGCAAGTACCCCGATTATTACATGCCCGAGAGAGTGCTGAGCGCCAGCCTGCCCCCCAAGCAGCAGCTGTTAATTCGGAAGCCTCCACGCCCAGTGACGCGGTCCATCTGGGGACCCAACTCTGAGGAAAAGCACCCAGTTCACAGAACACCATGCCAAAGCTCTTCAGGCCTCCCGTGCTGAATTTCAGTTTCAGAGAATGTCATATTTATTGAGCGCCACTATGTGCAAAGCACGTACTAAGCGCTGGGGAGAGTATAATACAACAATATTAACAGACACCTTCCCAGCCCCCAACGAGCTTACTGCCTAGAGGACTAACGGGGCTAGGATGAAGTTCCCCGGCGTCCGCTGGTCGACATTAGCGTCGTCAGGACACAGAGAGTCCGTGAGGTGCTTCCAACCTGAGGGGAGGCCACTATCGCTCTCGTCCCCTCGCCACACCAGGCTGAGCGTCGGGGACGAATGCCCGGGGGTGAGGAGAGGTGGACAGAGGCTAGGCAGCCTTGGATGGGGGGCTGGAAGGGGGAAGGGTACAGGGAGAGGAGAGGAAGAGTGACAGATTTCTAGTCAGAGAAGCTGCCGTGGCTTAGTGGAAAGAGCACGGGCTCGGGAGTCAGAGGTCACGGCTTCTAATCCCTGCTCCTCCACTTGTCTGCTCTGTGACTTGGGGCAAGTGACTTCACTTCTCTGTGCCTCAGTTACCTCATCTGTGAAATGGGGATTAAGACCGTGAGCCCCACGTGGGACGACCTGATAACCTTGTATCTACCCCAGTGCTTAGAACAGTGCTTGGCACCTAGTAAGCGCTTAACAGATACCTTCGTCATCATTTCTAGGCAATGAAGAAAGAGGAACCTTCCAAATTCAAGACCCTTTCAATCAATCAATAGGATTTACTGAGCACTGTACTAAGGGCTTGGGAGAGTACAGCATAACAGAGTTGGTACACACATTTCCTGCTCACAAAGAACTTTTAGTCTTGAATAAGTTGGTTGTGCCATCCTTCTACTTGAATGCCCAGGGCCACCACTGCACCTGGGTGGTCAGAGGCTGGTGCGTAATCAAGGAGCTAAAGTAGTTCCGGGGCTAACTTCGGACGGATTTGGCCCTTATCATGTCAGGAGGGCAATTCCATTTGAGCTCCGCGGGCAGGGAACATATCTACCGACTCGGTTATATTGTACTCTCCCAAGCGCTCAGTACAGTGCTCTTTGCTCAGTGTATATCATTGATTGATTTAATGAATTTATTAAAGCGAGGGAGGAAGAGGAAACTGATCTTCAGGAATCCCATCGTCTTGGTCAACGTTTGGCGACTTATAGTGCCGTGAAAGGGCTTATAAGAGTAGGAGCATGGCTTAGTGGATAGAGCAGGGGCTTGGAGCTAGGACCTGAGTTCTAATTCCGCCTCAGCCACACATCTGTTGTGTGACCTTGGGCAAGGCACTTCACTTCTCTGTGCCTCAGTTACCTCATCTGTAAAATGGGGATTAAGATGGTGAGCCCCACGTGGGGGCCTGGACTCTGTCCAACCTGATTAGCTTGTATCTACTCCAGCGCTTAGAATAGGAGTTCATTCAATAGTATTTATTGAGCGCTAACTATGTGCAGACACTGTACTAAGCGCTTGGAATGGACAATTCGGCCACAGAAAACAAATTTTTAACTACAAGCAATGAAAACAATTTATTTTCTTTCATATAAAGCTGTTGGCATATAGTAAGCACTTAACAAGTACTATAATTATTGTAATTATTATTATTACAAGGTTCATCGATATATTCTCAAATGGAAAAGTTGTTTTTTTTTTAAATCCATGGCTCTGCAAGGGGTTAAGGAAATTGCCACAAAGGACGCAACTCCAGTGTGAGAGACACCGGTTGAAGCTAGAAGGAGGTGGTTCAAAAATAAACAAAAGGAAACATTTCTTCACCCAGCGGGTGGTAAACATATGGAATTTGTTATCTCAGGAAGCAGTGAGGAAGCGGTGCAGATCAAAGATCTGCAGGTTCAAGAGGAGTTTGGATAAATTCATGGAAAAGTGTGAGATGTAAAGGGCAAAGTGGAGATATTAGATGTCCCATCCTTAAGTGAGGATTGAATTCTACCCCCTCCTACTTAGATGTCCGTGTTCTTTCCCCTGGGCCGCACTCCTTTCTGTCTTCCACTTATGCACTGTGCATTCAGAGAGACCCACCGTGGTCCTAAGGGCATTCCCTGAAATCGTGTTATCCAAATGCCTAGTACTGTTAGGAAAGAACTGGGTGTATTTTGAAAAATAAGCTTAGCATGAAATGAGCTGTGTCACTTATTGGTAAAAATGATGATAACTGGATTTTTGTTAAATGCTTACTGTGTGCCAAGCACAGTTCCTTTCCTGCATGGGGTTCGCAGTCTAAGTAGGAAGGAGAGCAGGTATTGAATCCCCATTTTGTAGTCGAGGAAACTGAGGCACAGAGGATAATAATATTATTATTATTACTATGGTACTTGTTAAGCATTTACTATGTGCCAAGCACTGTTCTAAGAGCTGGAGTAGATACAAGCTAATCAGAATGGACACAGTCCCTGTCCCACACGGGACTCGTGGTCTTAATCCCCATTTTGCAGATGAGGGAACCGAGGCCCTGAGAAGTGAAGTGACTTGCCCAGCAGTCTCGTGGCAGAGCCGGGATTAGAATCCAGGTCTTCTGACTCCCAGGCCCTTGCAGGGCTGATGCTGTATATGCCAGCCGGCACGTCCATCCGTGAGTGATTTTGAGGCTGAGTAGCTACATGGATGGGAGATAAGGCAGAGGTGGCCCAGGTCCTAGGGAACACAGAGCCTGAAACCATGGATTTTGAGGCCAGCTTCGACCCCAGGAGAGAAAGAGACCGCCCGCTGGACCCTGGAGCCTAAAGAATCCCACCCGTTGTCCTCGTCCTCCCCCCGTCCTGCAACTCCCTCACCCTTCATATCTGACTGACCACCATCACTCTTTCCATCCTCAAAACCCTCCTAAAATCCCATCTCCTCCAAGAGGCCTTCCCAGACTAGTCCTTCATTTCCCCTCTTCTCTCTCCCCTCTGCATTGACTCTGCACTCGACCGTGTAGTTCTTAAGCACTTTGATACTGAGCAGAGCCCCAAAGCACTCCTGGATTAAGACTGTGAGCCCTATATGGGACAGGGACTGTGCCAACCTCATTATCTTGTATCTACCCCAGCGCTTAGAACAGTGCCTGGCACATAGTAAGTGCTTAATAAATACCATTATTATACGTACCTATCCTTATACTCCGTTGTTTCCCGTCTGTCTCCTCCCACAGACTGTATGAGGGCAGGTATTTTGTCTACCAACTCTATCGCACTGTATGTCCCCAAGTTCAGTGCTCTGCACACGTTGAACGCTCAATAAATGCCATTGATGATGAAGACGATGGTGATAATGCTGAAGCCTTCCGTCCACCTTAGCGCGGTTTATTAGTTAATGGGAAACCTGGACCGAGGCTTAATGTTTGCTTCCTCTTCACTGAATCTTAAAGTTGTCTAATGCCAGAGACCAGCTCTTCAGTCGATCTGTAGCATCTGAAGAGGATTTACTTTGTGCAGAGCACTTTATTAAGTGCTTGGAAAAGTACAAAATAAAATCCGCCCTGTTCTCAAGGAGATTACAGTCTAATGGGTGAGATGGGTATTAAAATTGAGCTGGGGGATACACGCTAATCAGAATGGACACAGTCCCTGTCCCACATGGGACTCGTGGTCTTAATCCCCATTTTGCAGATGAGGGAACCGAGGCCCTGTTACAACGGGGAAGGGTAGGGTGAGTACCTAAGTGCTTTTGGTTCAATTTATTGCTTTTCCTGTCTCTTGATGCACATCCAACTTTTACTTTTTGAAATACGTGTATACGCTGTATTTTTTATGTATGGGTATACTGACGAAAAGTATTTCAGAAAGAAAGATGATGCATTTCTCCTGTCTCGTAAGTCCACCCAACTTTTACTTTTTGAAATATGTGTATTCACTGTATTTTTTATGTACCGGGTACCCTGATGAAAAATATTTCTGAAAGTAAAATGATGCAAGAGAGAGGGCAAGGGGAGGGAAGGAACGAAGAATTTTCTGGAGTGTCACTTTCCCTTGTTGGCTCTTTTCATTTCTAATTCATTTTCATTCAACCCACATAGGCTGTTACAAAATCCCGTCTGTTCTACCTTCACATCTCTAGAATCTGCCCTTTCCTCTCCCATCCTGACTTCTACCACACTGATCCAACCACTGGTATTTCACATGTAGTACAGTGCTCTCTGAATGCAGTAAGCGCTCAGTAAATACCACCGATCGATCGATTGTTAAATGAAACCATCTGTCCATCCATTACCCAGATTTCTCCAACTTTGCTTTTAAACACACCTGCTTAAATCTCCGTGAGGCCAGACTCTCTCCTCACCCTGGACTTTGTGGGAGAATATCCCTTTTTAAAGAGAACGTTAGTAGAATTATCTGGTGTTCAGTTTCTGTCTATTGTAACCTTGGACATTTAAGGAGAAAAATAGGAATCGATCGATTGTATTTATCGAGCACTTACTTTGAGCAGAACCCTGTACTAAGTGCTTGGGAAGGTAAAATATAACAGAATCAGTAAATGCGTTCCCCGTCCTCAACGAGCTTACAGCCTACACTGATGAGCTTACAGTGTAGATGGACGAGTTCACAGTCTGCACGGACGAGCTTAGAGTCTAGAGGAATGCTTCTTAAACATGGGAAGCAGCACGGTGTAGTGGATAGAGCACGGGCCTGGGAGTCAGAAGGTCATGTGTTCTAATCCCGGCTCTGCCACTTGTCTGCCGTGGGAGCTTGGGCAAGTCACTTCACTTCTCTGAGCCTCAGTTACCTCCTCTGTAAACTGGGGGGTTGAGACTGTGAGCCCCACATGGGACAGGGACTGTGTCCAACCCAATTTGCTTGGATCCACCCCATTGCTAAGTACAGTGCCTGGCACATAGTAAGCATTTAACAAATACCATTCTTCTTATTATTATGCTTCTTAAACTCAGGATTAGTCATAGAAGTTGGTAGAGACTAGAACACTAAGAGTTGAGATTTTTACTCTTTACTTTTGTCTTTTTTTTTTGGATCTTCTCCTCTCCTTTCCAAACACTCCTCTGAAAGACGCAGTTTGGCATTCTTTAGGCCTAATAGCAACCATAGAGTTGGAACTCCAGCATTTGTGAGTTATGAGGATGGGGTGGGGTTGGTTCTGTTTACAACTCCTCTTGATTGGAGCTCAATCCTTTCCAGTCAAGGAGAACTGCAGTTCACATATTCAGACGTGAAGGACCACCTTTCCTCATTGGGTGCACATGAGCAGAGTTAGCTACAGGAAGGGTTTCCTTGAAGAGTCTTGACTTTGAGGAGACCTATTCATTTCCCTGTGAGTCTTCAGAATCGCCTGTAATCTGAGGCGGTTATTGGTTGAGTTATAAAGGAGGCTCAAAAGGGCGAGGGAGAAAATGAATTTTGAGTAGCCACAATATCCATGTAGGGCAGTGATGGTGTCTAATGAATGAGCATCTACTATGTGGTATCTTGGTATGCACAACAGACAGACACAGTCCCTGCCCTCGTATCCTACAGCCTAATGGAGGTGCAAGTATACAGGAATTTAGGGAAACCCCCAGCATGCAGTATAGCATGTTCCCGGGAGGCAGAAGAACCTGAGTTCTAGCCCTCACTCTGCCACTTGTTTGCCGTGGGACCTTGAGCACTCCACCAATTTCTCTGTGCCTCAGTTACTGCACCCATAAAATGGAGATTAAAACCATGTGAGACATGAACTGTGTCCAACCTGATTACCTTGTATCTACTCCAGCGCTTAGAACAGGGCTTGACACATAGTAATACCATTTAAAAGAAAGAAAAAACACAGTCAGCCCGGCGATAAGCACATTATTCCCTCGGAGTAGCCGTCTTGGATTTACAGGTTCGGTTTCAAGTATAGCGGGCAGACTGTTTGTTGAAACTGGTTCCAAGTATCGCAGGATAGGGGAAGAGACCCAACTAGTACCAGAACTGCCAAAGACGGAAAAAAATCTGCTTCAGAGACCGTGGATTTCGGGATCAGGCAGAGAAGCTGGTAGCGGCCAGAGAGCGCTCGGCTGCTGGGACTCCGTCAGTGGGCTGGGGACTACTGCAGCTGTATAAACACCAACAGGGCATAACCATCCATAACCTCCCATTATCTTTCTGGCTTTTGCTCAAATGCCGGGGAGTTTTTCATTCCCGAGAACGGAGGCTGAGTTTCCGAGGTGATATTTTTAATCTTAGGGAGGAGCTCATTTGGAAGTTCAGGTTTGGAACCTCTCACTCCTTATGCCTAGCCTCCCCCTCTCAAATAAGTAGCCGGAGGCATCGTGATTCCTGGTTTCACAGTACTTTGGTTCCAAATTATGAGATGGGCAAAGGGTTAGATCCCTCTGAGTGACCCCAGGCCACTAGGGACAAAAAGCCCTCCCTGACCCCCTCTCGGGTGAGAAAGACTGAACTTTCTTCTAGATAAATTTCCCTTGTCTTCTAAGGAAGCCCTCACTTTCTTTTCGATAAATGTGTGGCAGCAAGCTACCTCAGCCGAGAGAGAGATGACCTTCCGTTAGTAGAGGCTGGGAATTTCATTTTTAGGTGTGAATATGCTTACCGGGATTTTACCATTTTGTCAGTTTCCCTCTTGGAGTTGGTTTTGCTATTATTGGCCTGGGTCTAGTGTCAGTGAAGCAATTTTGTCATTAGACTCTGTCTTTTTCCCTCTGTTCACCCATCACATTCAAATCACCTCTCCTTCCCTTGGATTTTCAGAAACTGTTAGAGTTTTCTGGGGTGGCAATTTGGGGCACTTGAACTTGGGTCTCCTGTCTCTCCTTGCCCTAAATTTGCCCAGGGAGGTGAGAGAGGGAGGATAATTTTTCCTGGACCTCTGCCCAGACTGCCAGTAACCCGCCCCCTCCCAACTTCTTAGTCTCTTCTGCAGCTTGGCTTAGACTCTTTGTTAACCCTTTTCTTCCTGCTGGGGATCTTGCCTAGGTCGAAGCTCTAATGAACATGCTGTTTGAAGGAGGAGATGGTGTTTTTATGTTTTTCCCTTTCCCACAAAGCACTTCCTTTGAGTCAAGGCTCAGGACCCCTCAGGGCTCCATGGTCCGTATAATTTTATCTGCAAAGAGCACGTCTGGTGTTGAAATCTTCTGGCTTGGCCAGACAAAATTGAAGTCGTCCCCTCTCTTCCCCTCCCCTCCCCACAGCCCGGTCTCTAAGAAGAGTTTGGCCCAGTCGACATCTCGGTCAGTCGCCGGCTTGGGGTATTTTTGCAGATTTCGAGTTTGGTCTGCGAAAGGTTTGCGTTTGGATTTCGCTTTTAGCAGTTACTCATTACCAGCAGTCAGACAGGCCGTAGAAATGGTCCCGGCTGTGGATCGGGCCCAAGACTTAACATATGTAAAATGTGACTTGCAGCACTTTCTTTGAAGCCTAACCACAGCCAGGGAGCTATAATTGCCGTCTTTGATTGCGCCGACTTCACTTGTGGATCCGGGCTCTGCTAGGGCATGCCTCGCTTGGCCAGACTTCAACTGCAGCCCCCCAGTGAAGTCTTAGATGTGGGAAATCTTCAGTCTCCTTAGCACATGCCTGTGGTTTCTTGAAAAGAATCCTGATTTGACCTGTTTTATATCTGAAAAGCAGTGCCATAGGGCCCTCCCCTTGTCTCCTCCTGTTTTAAGGTAGAGTTTGGCCCGGCAGACTTAGAGTCGGCCGGAGCTTCAATCTGGGCTTTTTTCAAAGGGGAAACTAAGGCAGGCTCACTGGCCGGCTTGTGAGGTGATTCCTGCTCGCTCGAGAAATTAGGAAGCCAGGCCTATGAGAGATTTGAGGCTGGAGCCCCAGGTGGGACAGGGACTGTGTCCATCCCGATTTGCTTGTATCCACTCCAGCGCTTAGTACAGTATTAATAGTATTTACTGAGTGATCATGGTGTGCAGAGCCCTGTACTTAGCTCTTGGGAGTAAAACATAACAGAGTTGGTGAACGCGTTACCTCCCACAATGAGCTTAGAGTGTAGAAAAGCATCGTGGCCTAGTGGATAGAGCACTGGCCCTGGAGTCAGAAGGCCCTGGGTTATAATCCCAGCTCCTCCACTGTGTGACCTTGGGGTGAGAGTGGCTTCACTTCTCTCAGTTACCTCATCTATAAAATGGGGATTAAACCTGTGAGCCCTATGTGGCACAGGGACTGTGTCCAACCTGATCGACTTGTGTCTATCTCAGCGCTTAGTACAGTGACTGGTGCATAGTAAGCACTTAACAGATACCATAAAAAGAAATAGAGGGAACCTAGTGACTGCTTGGTATAGTGCTCTGCACATAGTAACCACTCAATAAATATAATTGAATGAATGGGGAGTAATGTTGGTAGATGGTTGTCAGAATCGGACCCTCTTCCTCCCAATTCATTCATTCAGTCGTATTTACCGAGCGCTTATTGTGTGCAGACCGCTGTATTAAGTGCTTGGAAAGTACAATTTGGCAACAGATAGAGACCCATAAACTTTGTAAACACGATCACCGAGCACTCCGCTGGGTAGACCCAAGAGCTTTTGAAACATTCATTCCTCAAATGTCTGCTCGTTGGCAGACTTTGGTCTGAGGAGCCTGGGGTTGGGAAGGGCAAGCACTGTGAGAAAAGAGTGGAAGAAGGTGTGAGAACAGAGGAACCCAGGGGGGCTGGGGCACTAAGGTATCAGTGTGCAACCCAGTGACTGTGAACCTTAGGATGTTTAGGGTAACAAACCCGTTGTTCAAGAACGTCCATGACATTGATCACTGGACAATTGTGTAGTCGGGTAAATATACATACAGAAATGAGTGTGAAGCAGTGTGGCCTAGTGGATAAAGCAAAGGCCTGGGAATCAGAAGGACCTGGGTTCTATTCCCTGCTCTTCCACTTGCCTGCTGTGTTACCTTGGGCTTGTCACTTCACTTCTCTGGGCCACAGTTCCTTCATCTGTAAAATAGGGTTCAAGACTCTGAGCCTCATGTGGAACGGGGACCTTGTCCAAAGTGATTAGCTTGTGTCTACCCCAGCACTTAGAACAAGGCCTGGCACATAGTAAGCACTTAACAAATACCTTAACTATATGTGTGTGTGTGTGTGTGTGTGTGTGTATATGCACATATAGAGAGAGAGAGGTATATGGAAAAATATATCTACATCTCTATAGCAAGAGATAAACATATGTAGATATGTAGATGCATATATTTTTGTGTATATATATATATATATATCCAACTGCACATTGGCACATGTATAATGTGCCGTAGAAGAGGGAGTTTGCCAGGCAGAGTGGATAGATGAGAAAGAAGAGACCAGTGCTATTCACTCTGTAGAGAAAGAAGAACACAGGCCAGAGCAAGGCCAAGGAAGTTGTCTTAACCTCCTGACTTCAAAGGCGGCTCACTGGTAAGAGAAGGGAGTAGGGAAGAGCCCAACAGAAGAACATTTCATTTCCTTAAGCCAAGCAGACATTCCTGACTGTTAAAGGACAGAAGCTCTGAATCGGGGCGCTTGTGTCAGGAGGCTGTGTGAACCTCTGGCCCGGGGCCCCAAGGCCTTTCCTCAACAGGAAGCCGAATGTTTTCGTGTAAGGCCGAGAGGAAAACCTTCCCAGGAAGAGCAACCTGGACCAGACCTTTGAAAATCTGGGATGAAAAGGCAAAAGTAAATAAAGTCCCACAGGGGGGCCCTCACCACCGGTTCCAGGCTGTTTGCTTGGACCCCTCTGTCCCTGGCTCCTGGAAAGGTGGAGAGACCCTTGGGGCTCTTTGATCCTCAGATGTCCCCGGAGTTGAGGGTCCTGCTAGAACATTTTTTTCAGGACACTGAGGTGGGGTTTTGGTTTTTTTTTTTTTGGTTATTTTTTTCCCTCATTAACCTGGGCCTGCAAGGATTTGCAAAGAAATAGGAACTTAATGAGTTGGGACTGCTTTAACACCAGCTTTGGGCTTCATTCAGTCAAGAGAAGCATCGTGGCCTTGTGGATAAAGTACGGGCCTGGGAGTCAAGAGGACCTGGGTTCCAATGCCGGTTCCACCACTTGTTTGCTGTGTGACCTCGGGCGAGCCATTTCACGTCTCTGGGCCTCAGTTACCACATAATCAAGTTGGACACAGGCTCTGTCCCACATAGGGCTCACAGTCTTAATCCCCACTTTACAGATGAAGGAACTGAGGCACGGAGAAATGAGGTGACATGCTCAAGTTCACAGAGCAGACAAATGGCGGAGCCAGGATCAGAACCCAGGTTGTTGACCTCGAGGCCTGTGTTCTATCCACTAGGCCACGCGGCTTCTCCTGTAGACTACAGACCACTGGCTGGTGAGGAAAGTGTTCCAAATTCCAATTTCCAACATCATTTTGATGGAATCTGAGGTTCCTGTCTATGCATTAGGAAATGGGAAGCTGCCAGCTAGAGGAGTTAACCATTCACAACGGATTATTGTTCTTAATACTGGATGCCTGTCATGTTCTGGGCATAGTGCGTTACTTTCCTCGTTCTGTCCCTGCCATCTGGGAAGCAACTTGGCCCAGGGAAGGATCCCAGGCCCGGGAGTCAGGAGACCTAGGATTGTGACTTTGGGCAAGTCCCATTACCTCCCTGGGCCACAGTTTCCTCATCTGTAAAATGGGGATGAAACGCCTGTTCTCCCTTTCTAAATTGGGAGTCCCCTGGGGGACAGGGATTGTGTCCAACCAGATTATCTTGTAGGTACCCCAGCACTTAGTACAGTGCTTGTCATAAGGTAAGTGCTTGACAGATTCCACTATTGTTGTTATTATCACTATTATTATTATTATCATTATCATCACCATTATTACCATCTATGGGAGAAGATTTTTACGCCATCCAAACCACGGTTAACCGCATTTGGTCAAATTGCATGAACGCTCCCTGATTCATCCTTCATCCATTGATAGACTAACCCAGGGAGGTAACCAAATGCTTGAGAAGCAGAATGGCCTAGTGGATAGACCACGGGCCTGGGGGTCAAAAGGACCTGGGTTCTAATTCCGGCTCCACCACTTGTCCCCTGTGTTGCCTTGGATGGCCTCAGTTACCTCATCTGTAAGATTGTGAGCCTCATGCGAGACAGGGACTGTATCCAACCTGATTATATTGTATCTACCCCAGTGCTTAGAATAGTGCCTGGCACATAGTAAGCGCTTAAAGACAAAAAAAAAAAAGACTTCGTGAACATTTTGGAAAGCCGCTATCCGAAAGACCACCGTGGTGGGTGACGCCCCAAACTAGAACCGTTCGGGTTTCGGCCCAATTCCGCCATAGCGGCCACATCCGGGCTCAGCGGCCTCCGTCTCTGGGTGGGGCTCGGACCTCAGATCGAGGCCGGTGGGTGATGACAGAGCGAACCGTGGAGACTCCCGACCCCTCTCTCTGCGCAGTCTAAACAGGGCTCCCATTAAATCACTTTTCCTCTGTTCCCCCCCGCCCCGGAGGTGGAAAACGAAACTCATTCTCGACGTGCAAAGCCAAGGCGGCGGCCCCCGGACCCCTACTGGAGATGGAAGCCTGTTGAAACCTTCGACGGCTCTCCGGCCCGGCGTCGCCCACCCCGGCTGAGTCTGCTGCCCAACGCGACTTGGAAGGTCACTGCCAGAGACACTGAACCATAAAGACAATCACTGCCAAACCCTTTCTCTCCTACCGCAAGAGCCCAGGCCCGATGGAGAAATGGAAAGAGACGGAACACCTCCCATCCCATCGGATGACGCGCGTCCCATTCCGGCCGGCTGAGGCTCAGCTCGAGCGGCCTCTCTCCACGCTTGCACTTCCCACACGGCGTCGCAGCTCCGCCCGGAACCTCCGGCGGGAGAAGTCCGTTGGTCTCATCGGCCCGCGGGCGGCTCAGCCCCATCGCCGGCCTCACCCGGACCATCGAGGAGTTTGGAGAAGAGTTTGCCCTTGATTCCTTTCTCCGACTTTTCCTCTCTTCCTTTCTCCCCCAATGTTTATTTAATAACAGTGCAAAAAGGATCGATTTTATGTTTGCTTCTCTTTTTTTTAAACTTGAATGCTTTTATATTTTAAACCTTTTAGTTTTCATTTTCTTGGTGTATATTTTACTAGCTATGAGCTTTTAAAGAAGATTCCAAGAGTTGATTTTTTTTTTTTTAAATAAAGGAAGTCGTACTTTTCCATCAGAGAGAGAGAGAGATCTTGTCTGAAGATGTGGCTTTTCTGTGAACTCTTTGTCACAAATAGTGGCCTCTCACTGTAAGGTGTTCCCTAGAGCTAAATAAATGTAACAACCAAGTCAACTTGTCAGTAGATCTATCATTCCTGCTTCACTTTATTCTTGTGAACCTAAGCAATGCAGTCAGCTGATTGGTTTGCAGCGAGTTTCCCCTTCCTCTCCCTGTCTTCCCTTCCCTCCTTCTTCTCCTTCTCCTTCTTCTTGTAAAAAGCCCAGCACTTGAATCGTTATTACTTTAAATGTTCTGTATTTGTACCTGTTTTTATTAGCCTGTTAGTGGGATTTTTTTTGCCAGTCGTTGAAATGAGCATCGATGTACCCATTTAAAAAAAAAAAAATAAGGCACAGCCTTTGCCAAAAAATACTGTCAACCGAAACGTTTTGTCATTCCATTCTGAGTTAACGTGCTGAGCATTTGTTTTGTTTTTTAAGGAAGCTTTGTAATAAAATATTAAAAAAAAAAATTGGTCATTTTATCAGTCGAGAGTGGGGTCTGTCAAAGGTCTTTGAGGACTTACTGTGTGCAGCACACTAAGCATTTAGTACAATAGAGTAGGTAGACACCGTTGCTGCACTCAAGGAGTTTACCGCTTGGTAGGGGGGGAAACAGACTTTAAAATAAATTACCGGGAGTGGAAAGAACTGAGCGGAAAGATTTGTGGGGAGAGGAGGGTGGGGCGAGCCCCTCAGTCCCTAGGGGATCAGGACTCAAGCGCATGAGTGTAGTAGTAGAGAGAGAGAAAATAGATGGGAGATGAGAGGAAAATCAGGGAAGGCTTCCTGGAGGGGATGTGGTTTTAATAGAGCTTTGAAGGTGGGGAGAGGGCTCGTCTGTTGGATTCGAAGGGGAAGGGAGTTCTAGGCAGGAGGGATTGGGGTGGGAGGGGCGAGGATCCTGAGAGGCTCATGTTGGGGTGACAACTGTCACCTCATCTGTCCACTTGATATAATAACAATGTTGGTATTTGTTAAGCGCTTACTACGCGCAGAGCACTGTTCTAAGCGCTGGGGTAGATACAGGGTAATCAGGTTGTCCCGCGTGAGGCTCACAGTTAATCCCCATTTTACAGATGAGGTCACTGAGGCCCAGAGAAGCGAAGTGACTCGCCCACAGTCCCACAGCTGACAAGTGGCAGAGCGGGGATTCGAACCCATGACCTGGGTCTCCCAAGCCCGGGCCCCTTCCACCGAGTCACGCTGCTTCTCGCTTAGACGTGACTGGCGCTGCCGTCCCAGGCGAAGGGGCTCCTCCTCTTTGGAAAGACATCTAATCAAGGCAGCAGTTCCTGCTGTGTTCCCTGTGTCGCCGGAGCCCGTTTAGAAGCGGTCCCTTGAATGCTTGACCAGCTAACTACATGGATCCTGTAAAACCTCCTCTGCTCTGCCTTCACTCCCCTGCTCGTCTCATAGGGTTCAGAATAAAGGTGGGTGAGGAGGATGGAGAGTATACTCTAGTCTTCCCTGCTGTGGGGATCCTAATCCAGCACCTCCCACGGGCAACACAACCTTTATTCATTCAGCTGTATTTATTGAGCGCGTACTGCGTGCACAGCACCCGTACTCTGCACCTGGGAGAGTACATCGGGCAGGGATTGTCTCGGTGGCCGAATTGTACGTTCCAAGTGCTTAGTATAGTGCTCTGCACATAGCGAGCGCTAGCGTGGCTCAGTGGAAAGAGCACGGGCTTGGGAGTCAGAGGTCATGGGTTCGAATCCCGGCTCTGCCACTCGTCAGCTGTGGGACTGTGGGCGAGTCACTTCACTTCTCTGGGCCTCAGTTCCCTCATCTGCAAAATGGGGATGAAGACCGTGAGCCCCACGTGGGACGACCCGATTCCCCTGTGTCTAACCCCAGCGCTTAGAACAGTGCTCTGCACATAGTAAGCGCTTAACAAATACCAACGAGAAGCAGCGTGGCTCAGTGGAAAGAGCACGGGCTTGGGAGTCAGAGGTCATGAGTTCGAATCCCAGCTCTGCCACTCGTCAGCTGTGGGACTGTGGGCGAGTCACTTCACTTCTCAGTGCCTCAGTTACCTCATCTGTAAAATGGGGATTAACTGTGAGCCTCACGCGGGACAACCTGATTACCCTGTATCTACCCCAGCGCTTAGAACAGTGCTCGGCACATAGTAAGCGCTTAACAAATGCCAACATTATTATTATTATTAATAAAGACTATTGAATGAATGAACAGACATTCCCATTCCCTTTCCCACAGGGAGGTTAAAGTCTAGCTTAAAACCTGCCACCAGATAAGGCCCTGACACTCACTCACCCCCTGGGGAGTGGGAACTTCCAGTTTTGGAGGTTGGAAGGTGATCCGATTTCCTCCCGCTTTGGTTCTTTCAGGAGTGGAAGCAGAGAAAAACCGGCACTGTGAACACGAACTTGAGGATCGTCAGTAAATAGAGAAGCAGTGTGACCTAGTGGAAAGAGCCCGGACCTGGGTTCTAAGCCCAACTCTGCCCCGGGTGTGCTGCGTGACCATGGGTAAGTCACTTCACTTCTCTGGGCCTTAGTTACCTCATCTGTAAAATGGGGATTAAAACTGTGAGCCCCACATGGGACAAGGACTGTGTTCAACCTGATTAGCTTATTTCTACCCCAGCACTTAGTACAGTGCCTGGCACTTAAATTACTTAACAAATAACTTTTTTAAAAAAAAAAACCCTCAAACGTCTGCCATTGGGTCTATAGTCCATGATCTCTTCGTGCCATCTTGTGACTATAAATTCATTATGGGCAGAGAATCGGTCTCCTATTTCTGTTGTCCTGCAATCTCCCAAGTGCTTAGAACAGAACTCTACACATAATAAGCGCTCAATAAAAACCATTTACGAGTGGATACAATCAATCATATTTTTTGAGTGCTCACTGGACGTCAAACACTGCACTAAGCACTTAGGAGAGTACTCTTTTTATGGTATCTGTTAAGCACTTACTATGTGCCGGGCACTGTTCTAAGCTCAAGGGTAGAAATAAGCTAATCAGGTTGGACCCAATCCTCGTTCCCCTTGGGGCTCACAGCCTCAAACCCCATTTTACAGGTGAGGTAACAGAGGCACAGAGAAGTTGAGTCAGTCAATCATATTCATTGAGCACTTACTGTGTGCAGAGCACTGTACTAAGTTCTTGGGAGAGTACAATTTATCAGACACATTCCCTGCCCACAGAAAGCTTACAGTCTAGAGGTGGAGACAGACATTAATATAAATAAATCAAATTATAGACATATACATAAATGCTGTGGGGCTGAGAGGGGGCAGATGACTAAAGGGAGCAAGTCAAGGTGACGCAGAGGGGAGTAATAACAATAGTGGTATCTGTTAAGCGCTGTGCAAAGCACCGTTCTAAGCCCTGGAGGGATACAAGGTGATCAGGTTGTCCCACGTGGGGCTCACAGTTTAATCCCCATTTTAAAGATGAGTTAACTGAGGCACAGAGAAGTTCAGTGACTTGCCCAAAGTCACACAGCAGGCAAGCAGTGGAGCTGGGATTAGAGCCCATGACCCCTGACTCCCAAGCCCGGGCTCTTTTCACTGAGCCACGCTGGGAGAAGAGGACGAGGGCTTGGTCAAGGAAGGCCTCTTGGAGGAGGGGTGCCTTCGATAAGGTTTTAAAGGTGGGGAGAATAATTGTCTGTTAGATAATGAAGACAGAAGGGGTTCCAGGCGAGAGATATGTTGTGGGTTGGGAGGTCAGTGGTGAGATAGGCTTGCCCAAGGTCACACAGCAGCAGACAAGTGGCTGAGCCGGGATTAGAAACCCGGTCTTTCGGATTTCCGGGCCCGTGCTCTATCCACTAGGCCACGCTGCTTGTCTACAATTACAATACAGTATAATACAGTCGCGTTGGTAAACACATTCCCTGCCCACAAGGATGTTGGGGAAGCTTCAGGGGTTGGGAAGAACTGTCAGTCTGGAGTCATAGCCTTCCTTCACCACTTCCAACTAAGCAACCACCTTGGTTTTTGCCTTTCCAACCCAAACTTGCTCCAAATGACGTAGTATGTCAATCAACACTGCCCTCTCCGCTTGTAATAACAATAAGAATTGTGGTATTTATTAAGAGCTTACGGTGTGGTGAGCACTGGACTAAGTGCTGGGGGGAAATACAAGCAAATCGGGTTGGACACCGTCCCTGTCCCACCTCGGGCTCACAGTCTTAATTCCCATTTTACTGATGAGGTAACTGAGGCCCACAGAAGTGAAGGGACTTGCTCGAGGTCACACATCAGACTAGTGGCAGAGCCAGGGTAGAGAAAAATATGGGCTTAAGCTTCTCCTTGGAAGAAGTATTTTCAAAGCCCCAGAGATGGAAAGGATTAGCGTCTTCCCCTTCATCTAGGTATTGTTCCAGCTCAGTGATGCCTGGTTCATAGAATCCTGCCTCACTGGTCCCCAAGTGTGGATAACTGAACAAGAAGAGGGAGTCACTCTTCTGGAAACACAGAAAAATAACAACACTAATAACAATAATATTTGTTAAGGGCTTCCTCCACTGTAAGTTCACTGTGGGCAGGGAATGTGTCTTTTATATACTGTATGCTCTTATGGAAAATTAACACTTTGTACCAAGTTGTCAGGGTGCTTTTGGGGACCATAGGTTCTTCTAAGCCAGGGTGGCTTTTTGGGGGTGATGTGAGCACCTTTTTTAGCCGGTAGGGAGCTCTGACCTTTTCCTCTCCTGCAGCTGTCTTGAGTGGAGTCCTGTTTTCCTGTGATGCCTTAGTCTGAATCTACAAGGAACTTCCCACTAACGGTGCTGAGGACAGGTGAGTAATAATAGCTCAATAACTCAGCTGTTTTCTCTTAAAGTAGAAAGTCGTCTAAAGTTATAGGAGAATTTGGCTTAGCCAAATTCTTCCACTGGACATTAATACTGCTTAGGTGGCATTTACTTAGAACAGTGCTCTGCACATAGCGCTTAACAAATACCAAAATACTGACATTATTTACTATTCCTGGGACAAGACATTTCCTTTTTAGGTGCCCCATTTCATCTTTATTCTAGGCATCAAAAAAATGTGCCCAAGAGTAAGTACTTCGTGCACATTTGGGGTGTTTTTGTTTATTAGTGAATCAGTGGTATTTATTAGGTGCTTACTGTATGCAGAGCACTGTACTAAGGCTTGGAAGAGTACAGCAGAGTTAGTAGACACATTCCCTGTTTATATCTTGAGTAGTGGAAATCTGTTTAATGATTTGATAATGATTAGTTTAATGATTTCAGGGGCATTTAGGTGTTTTAGTTTCAAATCACGAGCTTGGAATAAAAACAGTGACTTTTAGAAGTTATCTCTTGTCTATGTGAAAAAAAGAGAGCAGAGCACGATAGAACCATTTTAACTACCCTAAAGCAGTTCTTCAAAATGGAATGCTACCTACAGCATCTAATCCAGCTGTCGGTTTGTAAAGAAAAAACCTTTCCAGTGGATAGCATTTTACAGCCGGTGCTTCTAGCGTTGGAACGCGGCACCTTCATCTTCAAGGAGTCGGCAGTGATCGAAACGTTGGGATTGTAAAACCTCTGCATTCTCATTTCAAGAGATTCCTCCTGGTAAGTTGAATCCCAGGAGTAATAGCAGTAGAGTAGGAGCTTTTCCTATTGAAAAAGCAGCATTTTCAGGTGTTGGCAATAATTGCCAAGGCACCGAGTGGTGTTCCTCCCTCTCCCACCTGTATATAATTTACTTTATTGGCTGTCTTCCCCATTTGATGGCAGGGATTGTATCTACCAACTCTATTGTACTTTTCTCTCCCAACTGCTTAATACAGTACTCTGCTCACAAAAGTGCTCAATAAATACCAGTGATGGTTTGAATAAACAGGACTAATTGTCCTGAATGGGTGTCCAGTTGATTAAGGAAAGAGTTTTGGATTAAAGGTGATGTCGAAGACTAACTAACAGCCGCCGGACACTTCTTCAGTTTTCCTGTCTGGATTTGTCTTGGGTAAGTAGTAAGAAGTGGTTATTTCAAATACTTAGTACAGTGCTTTGCATATAGTAAACAGTAAATATGATTGAATGAATTTCTTGTATTTAACCACCTGTTTGTGGACAGGGAGTGCATCTACCAGCTCAATTGTACTATACTCTCCTAAGCGCTTAGTACAGTGCTCTGCACATAATAAGTGCTCAATAAATACTATCAATGGATTGTTTATATTCTCCGCAGCAGGAAGGCTGGCTAAATGACTATGCTAATTGCAGTTTCTGTCTTCTAGGCTATATGTCCAAAAGGCTGATTTGAATTTAAACATATTTATTTTTAATGTGATGGAATTTGGTGAGAAATGAGCTTTAGATGCCCGTGTAAGATGTAAACAAGCCATTGTCCAAGAAGAGGTCATTCCCCTTTACCCTACCCAAATAGGCTGAGAGAGAGTGGGGAGAGAGCAGGCAGTTTGATTTCAATTGTGTGGAAGTGTTACTTCAATTGTGCTTATAAAAATCTCTAATTTCATTTACAAACTAAAATCATTTATATTTTAGGGTCCAGTAGGCTCTGGAAGATAAGTTAGAAAATTCATTTTTCTGGTAGGAAAAGGAGGACTGTAGACAGATTAGCATATGAAGTAGTTGGGGAGGGAGAGATATAAAGAGCACCAACTCTTTACTTCTCAAGGGTTTACTTTCTGGTGAAATTGGTGGATTCATTTAATAGACTGATTTCATTCCTTTATTCATTTAGTATCAACACCAGTATCCGGATTAGAGTCAGGGAGGTGTGGTTTTCTTCTCAAAACAAGTCACTCGACTTCTCTGTGCCTCAGATACCAGGTCTGTAAAATGGGGATTGAGATGATGAGCACTGTGTGGGACACACTGTGTTCAGTCCTGTACTGGACTGTAAAATCAGATGGCTACTCTTTTGGTGCTAGACTTTGGTCTGAGTTATGGCTTCTAGTTTCAGGATCCTCCTTAACCTCCTGCCTCCATAACCTTTCCTGGGGGGATTGTAGTTGACACTTCTAGGCTGTAAACTCGTTGTGGGCAGGGAATATGTCTGTCTGTTTGTTATATTTTACTCACCCAAGCAGTTAGTACTGTGCTCTGCACACAGTAAGCACTTAAAAAAATACTTTTGACTGACTGACTCTTGCTCAGTTTCTGAACACGGTTTTAAAGACAGGTAAGAGTTTCCAAGGATGCTAGCCTGCCTCCCTCCAGCCAGCCCCTCCCTTCCTTATCCCCTCCATCGGTCAAATAATATCACCTATATAAGAGGTGTGGCGGAGTGGATAGAGCAAGGACCTGGGAGTCATGGGTTCTAATGCCGACTCTGCCACTTGTCTGCTGTGTGAGCCTGGGCAAATCATTTTACCTCTCCGTGCCTCAGTTCCCTCATCTATAAAATGGGGATTGAGACTGCGAGCCCCACATGGGACAGGGACTGTGTCCAACCCAATTTGACTGTATCCACCCTAGTGCTTAGAACAGTGCTTGGCACTTAGTAAACACTTAAACACCCTTGTTATTATTATTATCACCTGGCCTTTAAAGTTGTGGGGCTGAAGAGTCCCATCTACTAGGAAGCAGAGTGTCCTAGTGGAAAGAGCAGGGGCTTAGAAGTCAGAGAACCAGAGTTCTGATCCCAGCTCTGCCACTTGAGCAAGTCACTTCTCTGGGCCTCAATTTACTCATCTATAAAATGGGGATTCAATACCCGTTCTCCCTCTTCCTTAGACTGTGAACTTCGTGTGAGGTAGGGACGGTGCCCAACCCGATTAACTTGTATCTACCCCGGCCGTTGTTAGATGTCTGGCCCATAGTAAGTGCTAAACAAATGATGCAGGAAAAAAACCCCAAATACTGGGCCGCTACCCTCTCCTGTCCCTCACTCTCTCCCACTCTAGGAAGCCTCCACCGGGGACGAGTCCTGACGGGAGAGTTTGGTCAAGAAGAGGGAGACCTTTCTGCTTTGAACGGTACAGGGTCGTAAATAACTTTCAAGTCCTGTAATGCATAAAGCGTTCGGGCTGCTCTTGGTGCGATTGTCTTAAGTTACACAGGAAAGGGTGGACCTCGGTACTTGGTCATTTTTTTCCAAAATAGAATTAGGACTACATTCTGGATGGGCCATATTCCAATGGGAGCGGTCTGGGTGTGGCCCAAAATAAAGAGTGAAAACTCGAAAATTAAAAACTGTGAATGTTAACCTGGTCTGGCCAGTGAGCCTCACTCTCAGCTTTTGCTTCTTGTTCACCCACACGCCCCACCCCAAATCATGCCTGAAAATCCCTCTCTCTTCACATCTGGGAGACTGTTGCTCTCCCAGTCTTTGAACTTTAAAAATCTCCTCCGAGAAGGCTTCCCCGATTAACTCTCTAAACCCCCTTCTCTCCACCTTGTAACTGCGACTTCAATAATTCCTTGTTCACCTCTGCACTGAGCGTGGCTCAGTGGAAAGAGCCCGGGCTTGGGAGTCAGAGGTCATGGGTTCAAATTCCGGCTCTGCCACTTGTCAGCCGTGTGACTGGGGGCAAGTCACTTCTCTGTGCCTCAGTTCCCTCATCTGTAAAATGGGGATTAAGACTCTGAGCCTCACATGGGACAATCTGATTACCCTGTATCTACCCCAGCGCTTAGAACAGTGCTCTGCACATAGTAAGCGCTTAACAAATATCAACATTATAATTATTATACTCACCCCATAAGTAATTGGGTGATCCAAATGTATATATATATATCTTTAATTCATTTATTTATATTAACGTAGGTCTCCTCCTCTAGATTGCAAGCTCGATGAGGGCAGGGAATGTGTCTGTTATATAGAGCTCTCCCAAGCCCTTAGTACAGTGCTCTGCACACGGTAAGCACTCAATAAATATGATTGAGTGACCACCTCCACCCCGAAGCACCTGTGGACATATCTTTAAACTGTGTCACTGTCCCCTACCTTGAGGAGAGGACAAAGATCACGAGAGTGAAGCAGTGTGGCTCAGTGGAAAGAGCCCGGGCTTGGGAGTCAGAGATCGTGGGTTCTAATCCCGGGTCCGTCATTTGTCAGCTGTGTGACTTTGGGTAAGTCATTTAACTTTTCTGTGCCTCAGTTACCTCATCTGTAAAATGGGGATTAAGACCATGAGCCCCATGTGGGACAACCTGATTACCTTGTATCTATCCCAGTACCAAGAACAGTGCTTGGCACATAGTAAGCACTTAACAAATCATTATTATTACTATGTCTTCTAGCGTTATTGTGTTGTCCTAAGTGCTGAGCACGGTGCTCAACAGAGTAAGTATTCAATAAATACCTATGATCGATTGTTTAGGGCTCTGTGGGGCTATACCAAGAGGCCCTGGAGAAGTGTGTAGATCAAATCTTTACAGTGAAGCTGAAATAAAAATAATAATAATGATATTTGTTAAGCACTAGATTAGAACCCATGACCTCTGCCTCCCAAGCCCGTGCTCTTTCCACTAAGCCACGCTGCTTCTCTAATAATTGTTATTTGTTAAGCACTTACTTATATGCCAGGCACTGTACTAAGCCCTGGGGCGGATACAAGCTTAATCGGGTTGGACCCAGTCCCTGTCCCACGTGGGGCTCACCGTCTAAATCCCCATTTTACCGATGAGGGAACTGAGGCACAGAGAAGTGAAGTGACTGACCCAAGATCATAGCAGATGAATGACGAGCCAGGATTAGAACCCAAGACCTTCTGACTCTGAGGCCCGTGCTCTATCCACTAAGCTGTCCCTGCCCTCAAGCAGCATACAGTTTAGCAGACTGCAAACACCAGGCCTTTACCTCATGTCCCCGTGACAAGAAGATGACAGGAATGGAAGTTTCCTGGTGTCACGTGGGGTAAGAACTCCCTGACCAACAAAAAAACTCTGGTATTTAAGTGCTTTCTATATGCCAAACACCATACTAACTGTTGGGGTAGCAAGATCATCGGGTTGGACACGGTCCCTTTCCCATATGGGGCTCTCAGACTAAGTCAGATGGTGAAGAGACTTGATCCCCATTTTCTAGATGAGGAAACTGAGGCCCAGAGAAGTTAAGTGACTGCCCAAGGTCACAGAGCAGGCAAGGGTCAGAGCCAGATTAGAATCCGGATTAACTCTTTGAAGACCTAAGATTTCAAAATTCCTTCCTCTCTGGCCGGGACCTTGTCTCCTCAGTTGCCTGTCTTTTGAAGTGGGAGTTTTGGGGTCCCTGGGGTGACTTTGTCCAGGGTGGAGTCTGAGGAATAACGGGGCCCGCAGGAACCAATCTTTCCCCCGAAGAGTTTTCTCCCCGTCGCTTGGCTAGGGGCCGGGCTGCTTTCATAGACTCTTCCATTTCCTGAGAGACTCAGGCCACAGGCTCCCAGGACCCCTCCTCCCCACCCCTCCAGGCCCTTCCTGGCCTCCTTCCCCCGAAAGGCCACCCACCCCTCCCCGAACCCCAGACAGTTTGGATTTTTCAGCTAAAGAAAGTCAAAGTCACCCTTGGGCTCCACGGAACTAAATCGAGTTCTGTTTCAGTAATTTTCTGCCCTCAGCACCGAGTGGCTGAGGCTCCCTTGTCTGAAGTAACTAATTAGCAGCGGTAGTGAGGATTCATTCCCACAATTGAGTCCTGCAGAGGGAATCTCTAGAAGCACACGGGCTTGCAGTTTTAAAAATACATTAAAACAGAATAAAGTTTAATTTTTCTCCTGCTTCAAACCCAGTCACTTCTCTAATTACCTCCCCGTGTTGGGGAGACTGGGGGGAGGAGAAGGGGGTTAGTGCTTTTTGCCTGCCTGGCCTCTTAAATCATTCACAAGCCATTGCTAATGGGTGAAATGTAATTTATCTGAGTGACAGGAACCCCTGGCTGACATTTCCCATGATTATTCCAGCCTGGACCCGCTTCGGTCAGCCTGTCCCGAGGCCAGAGAGGGTGTTCTTCTGTTTTCTTGTCCGAGAGGCCTCTGTGACCTATGACCCAAGTCTGCATGGGGCAACACTAACCTCTCAGGGAGACGCAGAGTGTCTGTGGAGCTGTATTCTAGGCGGGGAGGGGAAAACACGGTCCCCCAGGTTTTCAAAGGTGCTAACGAAATCCGCCCTGTCAGCCGGCTGACGACAAGGCGTCTGCGGCTTGTGTACGTTATGGCATTTCGGCTCGGAAAGATCACAGATGCAGTTTTACAAGATTTATCATCTTTTGGTGTGTCCTGGTGATAAGCAGTTTGGCCTACTGGATAGAGCACGGGTCTGGGAGTCCGAAGAACCTGGGTTTTAATCCTGCCTCCGTCACTTGTCGGCCGGGTGACCTCGGCGACCTCATCAGTAAAATGGGGATTAAGACTGTGAGCCCCATGAGGGACAGGGACTGTGACCAACCCGACTAACTTGAGTCTACCCCGGTGCGTATAACAATGCTTGGCATAATTATTATTTTTTATCATTATCATTGTTACTCCCAGTTGGCTTACTACGTGCCAATCGCTGTTCTGAACACTGGGGATGATACAAGTTAATCAGGTTGGACACAGACCCCGTCTCATATTGGGCTCACGCCCTTAATCCAAATTTTTACAGATGAGGTAACTGAGGCACAGTGAAGTCACACCGCAGACATGTGGTGGAGCCTGGATTAGAACCCATGACCTTCTGACTCCGGGGTCCGTGCTCTATCCGCTAAGTCACACTGCTTCTTTAATGGTGAAGAGAGTGGTGGTCTGAGGGATAGGAGGGGGAAGTGAATTCTGCTTGATACCCGGCCAGTACCTAGGGAGGGTGTTCACGCCTCTTTCAGTACCTCTGGGGACAAGGAAACATCACACAACCCGTTGATTTTGCTCTTTCTACACTCAGGATGAATATAATAATAATGCTGGTATCTGTTAAGCGCTTACTATGTGCAGAGCACTGTTCTAAGCGCTGGGGTAGACACGAGGGAATCAGGTTGTCCCACGTGGGGCTCACAGTCTTAATCCCCATTTTACAGATGAGCTGACTGAGGCACAGAGAAGTTAAGTGACTTGCCCAAAGTCACCCATCTGACAAGTGGCAGAGCCGGGATTCGAACCCCTGATCTCTGACTCCAAAGCCCGGGCTCTTTCCACTGAGCCACGCTGTAGAAGCTTCACCTCTTAAACCTTCAGCCCTGCGTCGGGGTCGAAAGCGTGCCGGAGAAAGTATTCAGAAGAAGCCCTGGCATTAACCCCGCTGACATTAGGGAAGCAGATTGGCCCAGTGGAAAGAGCTCAGGCCCGGATATCAGCGGTCTTGGGTTCTAATCCCTACTCTGCCTTTTCCTGGCTGTGTGGCCTAGGGCAGGTCACTTCAGCAAATCAGTCAATCAGTGGAATTTATCGACTGCTCATTTTGGGTAGCGCACTGTACCAACCACTTAGGAGAGTAGAGCGGAGTTATGCGCAAGGATCTCAGTGTAGACAGGCTGGAGTGTTCGCTGACAGATTCTGTCTTTGTGTGCCCGTGAATATAGATGCCACATGATCAGATCCATTCTCCCCTTCCAGGAAAAGGGCCAGGACTCGGGGTTTTGCCTGCCCAGGGCAATTGTATGGATCTCCAGCGCTTAGTACAGTGCTCTGCCCATAGTAAGCGCTCAATAAATATGATTGAATGAATGATCTATTCTTCACTCCGCTGCCCGGCTCATCTTCCCGCAGAAATGATCTGGGCATGTCACTCCCCTTCTTAAACAACTCCAGTGGTTGCCTATTAACCTCCGCTCCAAACAGAAACTCCTCACTCTATAGGCTTCGAGGCTCTCCGTCACCTTGCCCCTTCCTACCTCTCCTCCCTTCTCTCTTTCCACCGCCCACCCCGCACGCTCCACTCCTCCGCCGCCCACCTCCTCGCCGTCCCTCCGTCTCGCCCGTCCCTCCGTCTCGCCCGTCCCGCCGTCGACCCCCGGGCCGCGTCCTCCCGCGGTCCCGGAACGCCCTCCCTCCTCACCTCTGCCAAACTGATTCTCTTCCCCTCTTCAAAACCCTCCTTAAAACTCACCTCCTCCAAGAGGCCTTCCCAGACTGAGCTCCCTTCTCCCTCCCTCTACCAACCCCCCTTCACCTCTCTGCAGCTAAACCCTCTTTTTCCCCTTTTCCCTCTGCTCCTCCACCTCTCCCTTCCCATCCCCACGGCACTGTACTCGTCCGCTCGACTGTATATATTTCCATTACCCTATTTATTTTGTTAATGAATTGTACGTCGCCTCGATTCTATTTAGTTGCCATTGTTTCTACGAGACGTTCTTCCCCTCGACTCTATTTATCGCCATCGTTCTCGTCCGTCCGTCTCCCCCGATCAGACCGTGAGCCCGTTAAACGGCGGGGACCGTCTCTATCTGTTGCCGACCTGTTCATCCCAAGCGCTTAGTACAGTGCTCTGCACATAGTAAGCGCTCAATAAATACTATTGAATGAATGAACGAATGAATGATCTGGGAGCCCATGAGCTGGGCTCTAATCTTGCTCTGCCACTTGCCACTCTCCTGCTGTTCTAAGCACTGTTGGGCACAGTCCCTGTCCCACGAGGGGCTCAGTCTTCATCCCCGTTTTACAGATGAGGCAACTGAGGCCCAGAGAAATGAAGTGATTTGCCCAAGGCCACACAGCAGACAAGTGGAGGAGCTGGGGTTAGAATCCAGGCTTGTACTCTATCCACTAGGCCACGCTACTTCTCTGTGCCTCAGTTTCCTTCTCTGGAAAATGGGGATTAAGCATCTGACCTCCCTCCTAATTAGACTGAGCCCCACATAGGGCAGGGAACATGTCCCATCCCATTATCTTGTATCTATCGAAGTGCTTAATACAGTGCTTAGCACACAGTAAGGGCTTAATAAATGAGCAGCAGCGTGGCTCGGTGGAAAGAGCCCGACCTTGGGAGTCAGAGATCATGGGTTCTAATCCCGGTTCTGCCGCTCGCCAGCTGTGCTTTGCACATAGTAGGTGCTTAACAAATACCACCATTATTATTAATAAATACCACAGTCGATATTATTATTGGCTCCGGCTCCTCATTCCTCAGTGCGGTAATATTGTTATACACAGATTCTACCTTTTTATTTTCCCTCTCAACTGCACTGAGACTTTATAACTGAAGACTCTGAATGAAGAGGGAAAATAATGCTTAAATCCTAAATTTCCATTTAAACTCTTTGAGCAAGGACTTTCTGAATAAGAAAAGGGAGGGCATGGCTTTTTTTTTTTATCTTATTTGTTGATGGTGTAAGGCTTTGCCATTTAGATAACGTGTCTGTCTGGTCTCCGCAGTGACTGTCAAAAGCCTAAGAGAGAATGGGGCAAGACTGAGGGCTTGAGAGCTTGAGGGCTTAGAATCTCTTTCTAATAATAATAATTGTGCTATTAAACACTTACTATGTGCCAGGAACTGTACTAAGCGCTGGTGTGGATACAAGTAAATCCAGTTGGACACGGTCCCTGTCCCACATCAAACTGGGAAATGTGTCTAGACGATGGGGTTGGCAGGCAGCTAGATAGAGAAAGGTCTTGGGGCCACATATGAAGGAGCAGGAGGTATGTCAGCTATTATTATTGTTATTATTATTATTGTACTTTTGAAGCACTTAGCATGTTCCAAGCATTGTTCCAAGCCCTGGAGTTAGATACAAGTTAATCACACATGGAGCTTGCAGGCTAAATAGGAGGGAGACCAGGTATTTAATCCCCACTTTAAAGTTGAGGAAACTGAGGCCCCCTAGAAGTTAAATGACTTGCCCAAGGTCATTCAGCCAACAACCGGCAGAGCTGGGATTAGAACCCAAGTCATCGGACTCCCAGGCCTGGGGTCTTTCCACTAGGCTGGATAGACTTGGAAGGTAAGACAAGGTTACATAATGACGGTATTTGTTAAGCGCTTATTATGTGCCAAGCACTGTTCTAAGCGCTGGGACAGATACAAGGTTATCAGGTTGACCTACGTGGGGCTCACAGTCTTAATCCCCATTTCACAGATGGGGTAACTGAGGCACAGAGAAGTTAAGTGATTTGCCCAAAGTCACAAAGATGACAAGTGGCGGAGCGGGGATTAGAACTCACGACCTCCGACTCCCAAGCCCGGACTCTTTCCACTAAGCCACACTGCTCCTCATGACACCCCAACATTTTATTCTTATCTGGACAGGATAACTGGCGCTTAGAACAGTGCTTGGCACATAGTAAGCGCTTAACAAATACCATGATTATTAATGTCTGCCCAATCGATCAGTCAGTGGTATAGATTGAGGGTTTACCATGTACAGACCACTGTACTGAGCGCTCTACCCTACCTCACAGGAGTGTTGTGAGACGTATCTAAATAATGTGAGGTGCTTTGGTAATAAAAGCACCACCCAAAAATGCAGACATTATTATTAAGTGTTCAGTGCAGTGCTCTGCCCACAGTAAGCGCTCAGTAAATACTAAGTGCTTGGGAAAGTGCAATACTGTGAAGTTGGTAGACACATTTCCCATCTCAAGCAGCCTGTGGTGCAGAAGGGGAGACACAGATAAAGTTAGAGACAGGGAAATGGTAGAGCATGAGAGCACGTACGTGAGCGTTGTGAGGCCGCAGGACTGCTTCTAGAAGTGCTTCTAGACCGTGAGCCCGCTGTTGGGTAGGGATTGTCTCTTTTGCCGAATTATACTTTCCAAGCGCTTAGTACAGTGCTCTGCACCCAGTAAGGGCTCAGTAAGTACCATTGAATGAATGAATGCTGCTCCCTCTACCCCTCCCTTCACCTCTCCGCAGCTAAAACCCTCTTCTCCCCCCTTTCCCTCTCCTCCTCCCCCTCTCCCGTCCCATCCCCTCGGCACCGTACTCGTCCTCTCGACTTCATTACCCTATTTATTTTGTTTAATGAGATGTACGTCACCCCGATTCTATTTATTTGCTATTTATTTATTTTCTATTTATTTGCTATTGTTTTAATGAGATGTTCTTCCCCTCGACTCTATTTATCGCCATCGTTTTCGTCTGTCCGTCTCCCCCGATTAGACCGTAAGCCCGTCAAAGGGCAGGGACTGTCTCTGTTACCGATTCGTACATTCCAAGCGCTCAGTACGGTGCTCTGCACGTAGTAAGCGCTCAATAAATACTATTGAATGAATGAATGAACATTATTAGCGTAGCACCCGGGGAGAACAACCCAATTCGCTTATATTCACCCCAGCGCTTAGTACAGTGCCTGGCACCTAATTAGCGCTTAAGAAAAATCACAGTTGTTATTATTTGGGTCAAAGTTACTCACTCAAAGTAGGGAACGTGACTACCAAGTCGGTTATATATTGTACTCTCCCAAGCACTCAGTGCAGTGCTTTGCACACAGTAAGCGCTCAATAAATACGATTGAATGAATGCCAATTGATCTGCATGGCACATTGTTTGGTGCTGATCAGACCGACGTAGTTGACCGACGAGGTGTCTATTCTTTACCGGTCGTACTTATTGTGCACTTCCTTTGTGCTTACTATATGCCAGGCAGTGTATTAAGCACGGCAGTGTATTAAGCACTGGGGTAGATACAAGATAATCAGGTCAGACACAGTCCCTGTCGCGCATGGAGCTAAATAGGAGGGAGAACACAATCCCCATTTGATGGATGGAGAAACCGAGGACCAGAGAAGTTGAGTACCTTGCCCAAGGTCACCCAGCAGGGGAAAGTCCAGAACTCAGAGCGGTGTGGAAAGGTAGGCGCCGCCGATCCTCCTTAGAATTTCAGTTTGGGGTGAAGACGCGTGGGCCTCCTTAATTTGATTTTCTACCTCGGTCTCTGGAAGACTAAGTCGTCCGCGAAGCAGAATTCGGCGTGACGAGATCGCTGGAACTCTTCAGGCCTTGCCCTTAGTCGCGTAAGCCGTGCCAATCGATGGCGGAAGCGGAGGGTGGGGTGGGGGGGAAATTAAGGCTCGGGAAGTACCATCACCGCTGCTTTAAGGATTATTGTTGTGGACAATTCAGGAGCCTTCTCTGTTTGCCCCGTAACTTTAGTTATCCTTGCTGTGCTTATCCAATTATAGGGCCAGGGCCTCAAGTTTATCTATTTCCCCTATGTGATAGGAAACTCTTCAAAGGCAGGGTTTCTCTCTATTGGCCTAGTTACAATTAGCGTGGCTCAGTGGAAAGAGTCCGGGCTTGGGAGTCAGAGTTCATGGGTTCGAATCCCGGCCCTGCCACTTGTCAGCTGTGTGACTGTGGGCGAGTCACTTCGCTTCTCTGGGCCTCAGTTCCCTCATCTGTAAAATGGGGATTAACTGTGAGCCTCACGTGGGACAACCTGATTATCCTGTATCTACCCCAGCGCTTAGAACAGTGCTCTGCACATAGTAAGCACTTAACAAACACCAACATTATTTATTATTATTAATAATTGTATTTATCGAGAACTTACCGTGTGCAAAGTTACGTACTGTGGAAAGAGCACGGGCCTAGACGTCAGAGGACCTGAGTTCTAATCCCTGCTTACTCCACCACTTGTCTGTTGTGTAACCTTGGGCAAGTCACTTAACTTTCCTCTGTGCCTCAGCTTCCTTATCTGCAAAATGAGGATTCAATCCTACTCCCTCCTAATTAGACTGGGAGCCCCATGTGAGATGGGGACTGTGTCCAACCTGATTAAATTGTATCTACCCCAGTGGTTAGAGCACTGCTTGGCACCCAATAAGCTCTTAACAAATATAATTTACTATTATTATTTTTCCTATTTTTTCGACTCTCTAAGGACTGTTGCTTTACAATGAGCTGTGGGCCTGGAAATGAGGAATCTTCTTCAGTGGTGAGGAGAGGGAGAAATGTGTGTTTTAGGTACTCCTCCACTATAGGCTGTTTTCAAGATAAACCAAAGTAATGAGAGTCCAGACACAAATGTTGCCAACGGGTTAGTGGGGTGAAATCCCCACTAAATGTCCAATATCACTGACAGAGATGCATCTTTGGAGGTCAATAGTATATTTTGATTGATTATCTGGGACTGATCTTTGATTAAGGCCAAAGGTATTTTTTGGTCTGACTAGCCGGAAGCAGCATGCTCTAGCGGATAGAACACGGGCCTGGGAGTCAGAAGGACCTGGGTTCTAATCCCTGCTCTGCTATGTCTGCCTTATGATCTCGGGTAAGTCGCTTCTCTTCTCTGGGCCTCAGTTACCTCATCTGTAAAATGGGGATCAAGACCGTGAGCCCTCTGCGGCACCGGGACTGTGTCCAACCTGATTAACAGGTATTCACCCCAGTGTTTAGTACAGTGCCTGACACACTTAACAAATACCGTAATTATTATTACAGTGCCTGGTACGTAGTAAATCCTTAACAAATGCCATTATTTTAATAAAGGGGGGGGATTAAGGCCAGAAGGAAGTTGCCATCCTAAGACAGGGCTTGGCGGTAGGGTGGTTTATGACTTTCAGCAGTTTAAAATACCGCCTCCAGTCAGAAGGGTGGCTAGCCTGCCGCCAAAACTTACGTGAAGCCCTCATTTTAGTGGACCGATTGCACTGATCTTGCCGAAACACCAAACTGAAAGTCGGGGAAGGGAAGGGGTCCGGCCTAGTGGGACCTGGCCCCTGATCCCGGCTCTGCCACTCGCCAGCTGGGTGACTTCGGGTAAGTCCCTTTACTCTGTGCTCCAGCTTCCTCACGTGAAAAATGGACATCCGACAGCCACTCTTCCTCCTACTCAGACTTTGAAGCCCAAAGTGGGGCAGGGACCGTGTCCGACCTGCTCTTCCTCTACGTACCCCGGTGCTTAGTATGGTGCTTGATGAGTAGTAGGTGCTCAACGAATGCCACAGATATCATCGTCGCCCGGAGGATTCTTGTTTTCTGGGTCGTGACGAGAAGATGATTCCCAGCCGGCCGGCTAGAGCCGAACAGGGTGAGAGGCTCGCGCTCCTTTCCGGAGAGCACGGAGCAGTTCAATGGCTCTCCGGCTAACAGCCGATAATTCTTCTTCAAAGATCGGCCAGCGATAACCGATCCCTTACTGCTTCCACTCAGTGGTGCTGCCGTCTTCCAGCACTTCATAAGGGCAGGATGCAAAAGTCACACTGTCTCTCTCTCTTTTAGACCCAGACCTTTCAAAGTGGATTAGAAGCTGTTTCTTAGGTTCTCCCTCTCACCTCCCTTTCAACTGGGGCTACAGCATCGAAAAAGAGAAGTTCTTGAGGCCAAATCTGATTTTTTTTTTTTGCCTTTTTTGTACAGGATCTGTGACTCCTGCTGGCTATTCAAATGGCTCTCCTGCATGGCCGTCCAGTGGGCCCCGAGACATACCACGTTGGGGTTCTGCCCTCCTCCGAAACTGGGGGAGGGAGGCCAACAGAGAGGCTCCCCTACCCCGTGCTACTGAGGAAGAGGTGAAAAGCAGGTGGCCTCGAGAAGGTTAGTTTTCAAATGCATCTGCGCAGCGAGTAGCAGCAGCGGAAGGTAAAGGATGGGACTCCCCGACAGGCGGGCAGCGGGGGACGTTGGACCGTGTCCAACCTGGTTGGTTTGTTTCTACCCCAGTGCTTAAAACAGTGCCTGGAACATAGTAAGCATTTAAATACCCTAAAAAAAGGCACCTGAGAAAACCACAGTGATTCTTAGAAGACAGAGTGCAGCTGTGTCGTGTCCAGCTGAATGAGCCCCGTCTCCTCCTTAAACATTTGTAGTGGAAATGGGAAGTGTTTACTACAGTGCTATGCACACTGTAAGCGCTCAATACATACAATTGAATGAAGTCTGCCAACAAGAGCCTCCCACGCTTGGAGGACTTGACAATTTCAGGTGGGCTCCAGACGGGGGCCAGGATGTGGGCATGTGGCTGAGGGATGTGACCACCAACTCTGTTGCACTGTACTCTCCCCAGCACTTAGTTCGGTGCCCTGCACACAGTAAGCACGCCCGTACGATCGACTGAGCTGACGTTCCTAAATCCTCTCTCACGCTTGGAACCCTGCGGCCTTTTCAGACCGATAAAAATCAGTCAGTCGTACTGCGCGCTTCCTGTGGGTGAAGCGCTGTATCGAGACCTTGGGAGAGAAAAATAGAGTATGTAGGCTACCCCGAAGGAGCTTGCAGAGATCAGTGTTCCCCCTCACTAGCCCCCAGCAGACCCCTCCTCCACCCACAATTTGCTGCAATTCCCAGGAAGCTGGAAGTATCCCCCGACCCCCACCCCCCAAGAACAGCTGATATCAGTTCCTTCCTGACCCCGGGTAGAGCCCCAAGGCACGTAGAGCAAGACCTACGCCCCCGCAGGACTGGACTTCTTCACTAACCCTTTGAAGAAGAGAAAGAAAGGAAAAAAAAAAAGCCATTCTTTAGCCAGGAGGAGCCGGAGAGGTCACGAGCCAGCCTGCAATAAAATGGACCAGACCCAGAACTGTTTGACCACATGGTTAACCTTTATTCATGGACAAGGAGATGGACAGACAGGAGCTTCCCATGTTGGGCTCCTCTCCTTAAAACTTTTCCTTACCCCAGGTTCTGAGGCTGGTGGGGGAAATGTCCTCATTAGTTTGGTGGCTTTTTTGTGAACGACTCCCTAACCCCCTACAGTTAATCAGTGTATAAAAATAAAAAAAATCCCCCCTCCCACCACCTTTATATTGGTGTCATTCGACCCGGCACCTAATTCCCCTCTGGGAAGAGCCCTGTTCTGAAATTATTTATTTTTTCCTTCCAGCCTCATCGCCCTGGATTTCATTCTGTCATCACAATCGCTGAAGACACTTGCTCGAGCCAGTAGCTGAAAGGGAGCTTGTGCTGCATCTTCCTCCTCTGCTTTCGTGCAGGGCAGGCACAGGAAACGGCAGATGCTTCGGAAACGTTCTGACATTTCTTCACGCACGCCTCGCTGCTCGAGCCCCGCCGTGGTGCCCGCGTGGAGGTTTGTGGACGCCCTCTCTCCTCCCACTCCCCACCTCTGAAATTAAGGTCAGTACCTGACTCCCGAAAACAATTACTCACTGCAATATCACTTCACCTCATTACATTTTACACTTTGTTAGTTAAGACCCGGACCGTGGCAGATCGAAAGATCCCATAGTTACGAAGCTGACGGCTACCTGCCTAAAAGGATAATAACAACAACGATAATAATAAAAAAGGCATACGATTGAGAAAGCAGAATCCCTTACCGTATTCCAAATAGATGGAAAAACTGCACCAGTCAACTAGAAGGGCTGACAGAGCTCTTAGTTTTCTAAGAGGAGGGCTGAAGAGAGACAGTTACTTATACTTTTATAAGCACAAATCGATTGATTTAAATATTGCAAAAAGAGTGTTTTTTAAATGGCAGAGCGCGGACTGCCATCTTGTGTGAAAGCACTAGTATTGCCTGAGGAGGGGCTGGGAAGTCAGGAAAGCGAAAAGGCCGACGAAGACCATCGATTAGAGAATAAGGAGTATTTTCAGAAGCATTTCTCCTGTCTCTCTCAACTGAGCAATCACAAAATTGGTAAAAGGTTCGGGAGAATCATCCGCTCCAAGGCACCGAGTGTGTGTGATGGACGCTTTTAGGGAGATACCCAGAAATGAATAGACTAAAAACGATCTGTTCTCCAGAGAGAAATGTGTTATTCCTGTAGCTAGTGCAAACAGTTATTTCAGAGAGATCACACTCAAAGGGCCCAGAAACAGACTTGGCTGGGTGAGGGGGTGGGATCCACCCCACCCACGGCAAGCCCCGGGGGCCACGGCCACGAGGACGCCTCTCTCCGCACTTGGGATAAGGCGGGGATCATTTATATTTGTAAAATCCTTCTCCCGTCTTCTTTCCGAGCTTCTTCTCGGCTACCAGCTTGTTCATGGCTGGGCTGGGCTGAAACAGAGGGTTTGCTGAATCCATTTGATGCCAACCTAGAAGCGGGAGGGGGGGGATGAAAAGTGGGTCAGTGATCGGGGTGGTGAACTGAGCGGGCAACGGTCGTTGCAGCTTTTCTGACCGGGTTAGAGCCGGAGAAGTTAGGAGGGGTCACGGTTGGGGCGGAAAAGCAACAAATCCCGAGCAAACAAATACCTTGAGTGCGGACAACTGGCACTTTCAAAACTCGAAAACTTGAAAAACCAACCAAACAAAAAACCCCCCCCTTCTTGAGACTTCCTACTACCCGTGTCATCACTAGAAGTGTATAAAAAGAAGTGAGGCCTAGTGGAAAGGGCACAGACGTGGCAGGTAGAAGGACTCCTGAGGGCTTGGTGTGTGACCTTGGGCAAGTCACTTAACATCTCTGTGCCTCAGTTTCCTCAACTGTAAAATGGGGCTTTAAACCTGTTCTCCTTCCTCCTTAGACTGTGAGCGCCAAGCAGGACAGGGACTATGTCCGACCTAATTAACCTGTACCTACCCCAGCGCTTAGAGTGTTGGACATGTAGGCACTTAACACCATTTAAAAAAAAACACTAATTGGCTCAATCTGGTCTGCTAGGTAACCCAGATGGTGAATCTGACACGATTCCTGCCCTCTAGAAGCTTACCTTCCATGTAGCTGGAGGGGAATCTGGGCAGAAAGGAGGGTAAAAGCATTTCTGACAAATTCAGAGTGCGTACGTGTGGCCGGGGAGCGGTGTATTTGAAGGTGAAAGAGTATTCATTCATTCATTCAATAGTATTTATTGAGCGCTTACTATGTGCAGAGCACTGTACTAAGCGCTTGGAATGAACAAGTCGGCAACAGATAGACACGGTCCCTGCCGTCTGACGGGCTTACGGTCAAATCGGGGGAGATGGACAGACGAGAACGATGGCGATAAATAGAGTCAAGGGGAAGAACATCTCGTAAAAAAAATGGCAACTAAATAGAATCGAGGCGATGTACAATTCATTAACAAAATAAATAGGATAATGAAAATATATACAGTTGAGCAGAAGAGTACAGTGCTGAGGGGATGGGAAGGGAGAGGGTAATCTACCTGGGAGTCACAGAGGACTTAGGTCACGCGAAAAGAGCTAGAATTTCATACTCCCTGAGCTTAATTCCCTCAAGGCTAAGAAAGAGAGATTCCTACCGTCCAAGATGAACTTGGTGGTGTCCAGGCCGACGTAGTCAAGGAGCTCAAAGGGGCCCATGGGGTAGCCGGCCCCCAGCTTCATGGCCAGGTCGATGTCTTCCTTGGACGCGTCCCCTAGGGCAGAGAGCCGGTGTTGATGCTGTTGACGTCTCCTCACTTCCCCTCCGTTCTCGCGTCCCCCGGGATGACCGCTCCCATCCCGCCCCCTCTGAGGGCCTTGGCTTCCCGGTGGGGTTTCCATCTCAGGTCCTTCTGCCTTCCAGACCCTTGCTCTATCCATTATGCCACGCTGCTTCCTTCCCTTAAGGCTTCCCATGTTACAGCTCGGTAAACGGAGGCACAGAGAGGCTGAGTGGCTTCCCCGAACTCGGACAGCAGGCAAGTGGCAAAGCTGGGACTGAAAACCAGCTCCTCAGATTGCCAGGCCCGAGCTCTTTCAAATAGGCCAGGCTGCTCCCGTCGTGAGGGCAGAATGGGAAGCCGCATGGTCTAGTGGCAAGGGCACGGGCTCGGGAGTCAGAGGACATGGGTTCTAATCCTAGCTCCGCCACCTGTCTCCTGCATGACCCAGGGCAAGTCATTTCATTCCTCTGTGCTTCAGTTACCGCATCTACAAAAGGGGATTTAAGACTGTGAGCCCCACGTGGGACAGCGACTATGTCCAAACTGACTAGCTTCTATCTACCCTCAGTGCCTGGTACAGAGTAAGTGCTTAACAGATGCCATTATTATCATTAATAACGGCCTAGTGACTGATCTGGACCAGCTTTTCAATCATTCGATTGAATTTACTGAACGCTTACTTGTGTGCAAAGCACTGTACTAAGCGCTTTTCAGTGCCCTTGGCTCCCGCAGAAAGCTTCCAGGACGCAAGGACTCTCTTCGAAGGTTAAAGACGACGGTGTGTGACCTCAGGGCAGGAGTGGGAAGGAAAAGGCCTAACCGAGTTCTCCGACCTATCCCTAGACTTTTGGTTTTTTTTCCCTTGAAGCAAAGATGAAAATAATATCAAGCGTATTTACTGAGTGCTTAGTATAGGCAGAGCAGGGGATGAAGACCGTGAGCCTCACGAAGGACAACCTGATGACCCTGGATCTCCCCCAGCTCTTAGAACAGTGCTCTGCACATAGTAAGCGCTTAACAAATACCAACATTATTAAGTGCATTGGAGAGTACAAAAACAACAGAAATGGTAGACACATTCTCTGCTCACAAGGAATTTAGACTCTAGATGACTATAAAGATTCTAGATGACTATAAAGATAGAGCCATGCACTGTGAACTCAAGCTGAATCTTTTAGCTAAGGAAACTGCCTTTCGAGGTTCACATCCCTGCTTCCACCGAGGTGTAATTGGGTGTATTTGCTGGGGGATCAACAAGAAAGTATTGGTTTGTTCTTAGAACAAATTTGAAGTCATCGTTTCCACCAACTTGGGAGAAAAGTCTTAAAATCTACAGCGACATTTGGGAAGATGATGGGTTTTTATCTGAAAAGACGGGCCAGTTTCCACTGTTTTCCTTCAGAAATGACATTCGCCCAAATAGCCGGCCATCTGTGAGTGGGGTCACTACGGACAATTATAGTCACTGACCGACTTGATTTTTCTCCATCTCCATTAGGAGCTTGTTTTCTTTTCTCTTCTTGGAATCGGAAGGGGGGCAGTGGGGAAGAAGTAGGGGACGAGAGGAAAAGACGCAAAGGGGCCTTTTGCTTGCACACCACCCAGGCTGGAGAGAAAAGTTCTCCACAGCCAAATCCCTGGGGTCCCTTCGCCAGATAACCCAAGAGGCTGAGCTTGGACTGTGCCCGTGAGAACCCACGGCGGCCAGGAACAACAATAACAAGAGTATTTATTGAGCGCTTACCGTGTGCAAAGCACTGCGCTAAGCGCTTGGAATGGACAGTTCGGCAACAGATAGACACAATCCCTGCCCAGCGACGGGCTGGCCAAATAGAGAAAGCACGGGGCTGGGAGTCGCAAGGACCTGAATTCTAAAATCTGCTCCGCCACTTGTCTGCTGTGGGACTTCGGGTAAGTCACTTCACTTCTCTGGGCCTCAGAATGGGGATTAAGACTGTGAGGCTCGTGGGGGCCGTGGAGCGTGTCCAACCTGATCGGCTTCTATGTACCCCAGAACTTAGCACAACGCCTGGCACACAGTGAGTGCCCGACAAACGCCGTCAAACGGCACGTCCCCTTAAAGCACTCTGATACTCACCCCAGCTCCACACCCCTTAACGCACATATCCTATCTACGTCTGTCTCCTCCTGTAGATTGTAAATTCCTCGTAGGCAGCGATCACATCCACCGACGCTATCGTGTTCTATTTTCCCAAGTTCTCAGTGCACTGCTTTGCACATAAAAGGTGCTCAAAAAAGCACTAATAGAGGAGTTAAGGAAGACAAGTAGAATAACCTAGAAGAGTGAGCACTTAGTTGTGAGAAGCCTCCCATTCCTTGTAGTTGTCTTCGATCAATCGGAGGTATCTGTTGAGTACTTTCTGGAGGCAGAGCACTGTACTACGCGCTTGGGAGAATACAATAGAGTTGGTGGACATGACCCGCCCCCTTTCAAGGAGCCTACTCAGACTGTGCAGCACGGGGAACAGGGACCGTGCCCAACCATTTTATCTTGAATCTACCCCAGTGGGCAAGGAATGTGTCCGTTTATTGTGGTACTGTATTCTTCCAGGCACTCAGTTCAGTGCTCTGCACACAGTAAGCGCTCAATAAATCTGACCGAGGCAGTAAACGCTTAACAGATGAGGAAGGTAACACGGCTGGATTTGAGAAACCCTTTCCGGGGCCGGACTGTCGGGGAGGGTCGCCCTCCTCCAGTGAGGAGGGTTTTCTCCAGGAGAAAAGCCCAAAGGTCTAGGGGTAGACTGAAGAACTCGGGCCCTTGCGGTGGAGGTGGGGCTCCGAGAAAGCCCCTTTCCCGGGGCTTGGAGCGCAGGAACAGGGAATCAGGAGCCCCAAAGGGACAGGGAGGGCAGAAACAACTGGGCCGGCTCTGCCGCGCCCCGCTCCCGGGGAGGCGGGGAAAACGGGTGAGGACCGCAGGAAGTCGTTTCTTAGCCTGGACAGAAGGATTAACCGCCGAGCCGGGGGACCTCAGCCACCTTCTCCCGAGGCAAGGCTGGGACATACCTCTCTCAAACAGCCTGATCGCTTCCACAAGATACGGCACGAGGAGACGGTTTACGATAAATCCGGGGGTGTCCTGTATGAGCCAGAGGGAGACAGAGGGGGTGGAGGGTTTAGAACAAATGTCTGACTTCTGGCTCACTGTCACCAGTAGCCCACCCGATCCCAGCTTCTCCCTCTCCTGGCGTGTTTCTCCCCATCCCCTCTGTGACTCGTTCGATCGGACCCCGACGCCCGGAAACGGGCCTCAGATGCCAAAGACGACACATTCTCCTTCTGGCTAGTATCTGGTTCGGGGGGACGGACTTACCTCTGGCCCTGGGCCAGCTGGGAGTTTGGCCTCTGGCCTGCTCACTCTGACTGCCCCGAACAACCACTGCTTGTGGTGCGTGAATCTCCCACGGGCCTCGCTACGCTTTCTTCCCCTCCGCCAACAGAACCCAGGGTCCCAGCCCTGCCGGGCCAAGGGCGAACAACGGAGCTGACATCCAACTTGGTCATCCGTTCTCCCATGACCAAAATGTCTCTCCAAGAAGCCACCGGATTCATTCGGGGCCCCGGGGCTTCAGCCACGCGGCTGGCAAAGCACCGCGGTGGAGGAACCTCCTCGTGTGTTGGACGGTTCTGAGAAGCTGAGGCATCGCTGAAACCGCTCTCGATCGTCAGCTTATTTTTAGAAGTCCGGCCTCCCACACAAAACCACTCGTCAAACCAAGTCAGGGTTTATGCTGGGTGAAGACCGAGTTCAATGATTTTCCGTCCCAGCAACCTCTTGGCGACGAGCCGCGTAGGCAACTGAGTGGCACTTTTCCCCTCGCGCTGACAGTGTTTCAAGAAAAGCACTTTTCGCTCTGTATTGATTAGCTTAAGGGTTTCGGTTTCCCAGGCGGTGGACTTTGCCGTCACTCCACGGTTCCCAAGCTGAGTGGGATGATACGGCCCCGTGCCGCACGGGCACCTTTCAAGTGGGTCCCAAGATCCTGCCATCTCGCCATCTTTCATTTAATTGTGCCACAGGACGCCCGGAAAATCTGCGGTGCCATCGTAGTCGCCACTGCACAGAACCCGGGCCCCCTTGAGCCGAAAAGTTGGGACTCGCTCCCCTCTATGACCGAGTTAAAGAAATCTGTTTCAAACTGGACATTATCCTCCTCTGCAGTGATTCACCTTTCCAGCTGCCTGAGCCAGACTTGGACGACATTCTGGATACCTAACAAGTGGCACGAGTGTACGGAGAAGTTAAACGACCAAGAAACCGTCAGGAAAATACTTGGATCCGTCAGAGAGAGGGAGGCAGAGATGGAAGGGGAATAGGCTAAGCATCACCGTTTTACCAACACGGGAGCCCCTCTCTTTCACAGGCCTGGGAAAAGGAAGAAAGCTCAAGCGAGAACAGTGGGGAGAGGCTCCCAGAATAGAATGTAGGCCCCTACATCCTGTTCTGAGGCCCGTCCCTCATTCTGAGATTGCTTCTTGAACTCTTCACCTTTCAGTTTTAGTACTACCTACTGATGGACAGACACCCACCCTCACACACACCCAGCCTATGGAAGTTTCCTGCAGACGACAACTCAGATCCCTAAAAATTCCCTAATCCACCCCACTCCCCAAGCATCTTACTACACCTTGCAAGTGACTGGATTCTTGCCCAGGGCTTTGCTGAAGTCCATGAGAGATTCAAATGTTTTCTGGCTGGTCATCGGTGTCTTGACCACCTAGAAAATGCAGAGCAGAGAATGAGTCACCGCGTGTGAAAGTCATTAAAAGAACAACATCAAAGGGCTCGACGAAGACCTCTTCCGACCCAAGGATCCGTACACGTTTTTCCAGACGAGCGCCATTTCAGCTGGGAACCAGGGTGGACGGAGAGTGAATCATATGGTAAATACCACAGGCGAAGCGCCTTTATAAGATGCTCTTCAAAATGACCATCCAATGGACAGCTACGAGTCCGTGCAATCGTGGCTTTATCTTCTCGACCAGACTGTGACCAAGTCAGGCAGGTAGACAGTTAAGTCCACAGAGTTGACATCCAGGTCAAAAGCCATCAAGATGTTAGATGGGTAAAGAAATCCAACTTCTCTTCCTCTCCCCTAAGGTTTGTACCCAGATTGGCCGGAAGACACAGGGGGCAGAGGCCGGTTTCAGATACGACCGCCTCGGTTTCCTCAGCCATTAAATGGGGATTTCACATCTCTTCTCTCTCCTACTTAGAATGTGAGTCCACTGTGGGACAGGACTGCATCTGACCTGAATATCTTGCATCTACCCGAACGTTAGGCACAGAGTAAGAGTTTACTAGCACAAATAAAACAGCCCCGTTCCTAAGCCGGAGGCCATTCTCGAGATAACCTTAGAGAGGCAGAATAAGGAAAGGGAAGCATATTCAAGGCGTGAGGGTCAGAAGCTCAGTATTTCCACTGCCTACATATTCCACAGGCAGAGCCATTAGTCCCCATAGCACTGACGTACATATCCTTATATTATTTACTGATGACAAATAATTATCAGTAATGTCTGCCTGCCCCTTTTAGTCCGCAAGCTCGCTGTGGGAAGGGAACGTTCTACCGACTCTTTCGTACTGTATTCTGGCAAGCACTTAGTAGGGTAGTAAGCACCCGATAAATACCGCCGATTGATGGATTGAGCAAGACAACAAATGCTAAACAGATTGCTTCGCTTCCTGTGCTGAAAGTGGCCTGTGTCCCAAGGCACGGAAACTTCTCCCCTGGTATTGCTGCCAGGGGACAGGGTCGGACTCCCCCTCGAGACCCCATTCGGGACCCCTGCATGGCAAGGTCTGGGTGCCGAGAGGGGAAGGCGGGGGGGGGGGAGGATGAGGGCAGCACCCATCTGACCCAGTAACAGCACTGCACATGATCTTGTCGTCTTAAGGAGGTTCTCTCTCTCTCTCTCTCTCTCTCTCTCTCTCTCTCTCTCTCTCTCCCTCTACCTTGCCTGACTAATCTTCTATTACAGACTGTTCTAATTTTGTTCTGTTCACCGGCTTTATGCCCTCACCTGGCGACATCCACTAGCCATGAGAGCGGGGGCACGAGGATCTTTCAACGATTCCTTATTTCCCTAAAATACTTGAGGGCCCCAGAGGAGTTTCCAGTGGTTCCAGTCTACGAGAAAGGATGCAGCAGAAAAAAAGAAAAAGAAGAAGAAATGGGACAGGACTTCAAAGGCAGCGGATGGCTTCAAAAGGTGTCTGGACTGCACTTCTAGGCCAGACTCTCTGTGTGACCTTAGGCGAGTCACTTAACTTCTTTGGTCCTTGGTTTCTCCAGCTATAAAAAGCAGAGAATAATCCTCACCCCATCCTTCCTCACGGGCGGAGGGTTGTGCAGATTAATGAATGGATGTCTGTTAAGGGCTTTGAGATCCCTGGATGAAAGGTGTTGGACAAGGAGAGTATTATTATAAATCAGGATATAATGGGATCCCAGACTAGTTAAAACCTGGGGTGGGGCAGGATGAATCGAAGGGAAGGGAATGAGTTAGAGCAGAAGAAAGCATCACCGGGAAGGGCAGGGGGAAGTCACGGAAAAGCCCCTTTTGCTGCTCTTAGCGGGTGTAGCCCAGGGTCTGAAATTCCAACCCAAGTCCCTGAACTCCCTGGAAGAGCGGGACGGAGGAGGGGGCGAAATGGCCCTTCAGAGCTGGGTAGAGGTGGAATGGTGGAATGACAATCTCACCCTGCTCGGGCTGGAGCCGAAGAAGAGCTACGGAAGGCAAGCTGGGAAAGTCCATCTCTTCCTCCTCCTCCACGGTATTTAGGAGCGCTTACTAATAATAATGACGGTATTTGTTAAGCACCTACTATAAGTGCTAAGCACTGGGACAGACAGAAGCTAATCAGGTTGGACCCAGTCCCTGTCCCGCATGGGGCTCACTGTCTGAATCCCCATTTTACAGAGGAGGGAACTGAGGCCCAGAGAAGTGAAGCGACTTGCCCAACGTCACACAGCAGAAAAGTAGCAGAGCCGGGATTAGAACCCACGTCCTCCGACTTCCAAACCCGTGTTCTTGTCACTAGGCTGTGCTGCCTCTCCCAAGGCGGAACGCTGTTCTAGGTGGCCAGGAAAAGATGCCAGGAGTAAAAGACACGTTCCCTGCCCTCGAGGAGCTGCCAATCTCCTGGGTGTGACAGGAAATCACATTGCTATTTATACTTCTACCATCTGTACCTTGACTCTTATCCTTTTCCTGTTGCACACCGGGCCGCTACATAGCTCAATATACTTGCGCATGAGTGCTGATTTGGGTGGGGGGGCAGGGAGAGACACGACAGGGCCAGGGATGGGGGGGGGGGGGGTTGAGGCAGGGAAGGCCTCTTGGAAGAGGTGCCTTTTTAGGAGGGCTGGCAGGGGAGCGCTTGAAGCAAAGTGAGAAGGAAAGAGAGAGAGGGGAGAGGAAGGGGAAGAGGGAACACACGGGGGGGAAACAGGGAGGCAGGCCGACCCCCATCCCCGGTGCCGCTGCCCAGTGGTTGGTCCGGCTCCTGGGGGGCCTCCCGGACGTCCCCCCTCCCCGCGTGCCCGGCTGGCAGCGACTCCTCCCCCTCGGAAGCGATGCTCACTTGAGGAGACGCGAAGCCTCAGACGTTCTCATCCGGCCTTGTAAAAGGCAAGAAGCCCCAGTTTTCCAGGGCAAATTGCCCACCGGGAACGTATCGCGACCGAGCGGCCGGGCCACCGGGCGGGGGCCGGGCGGGAACCGGCCGGGGAAGCCCGGCCACCCGCCCACGGCCCGCCGGCCACCCGCGGTCTGCTCCCCGAGGCCTCGGGCTTTCTGGGGCCCCCGCCTCCTCGGTGGATCTGCTCCAAGGCGGGCAGGACCCAACCGGCCCCTTACCCCTGGGGAAGACACAGCCCGACAGGGGCCGCCCACGGCCTCAACCCAGGGGCCGAGAACACGGCGCAGACAGACAACTGACAAACGCTCAGAGGCTTCTTCTTTCTCCATCCTGGGTTAGCACTCTATTCTGAAAACCTAGCACCCCAACCGTAATCACTCCCTCTGCACCTGGTAAACCTGGGTAGAAGCGTGGCTAAAAAAAAATTTTTTTAAATGACATTTTGGATGGGGGTCACACGCTATATATTTAGAAGGCAAGAGGAGCGAAGGACAGAGACAAAATCAGGTGTTTATACGCACGGGCACACACGCACACAGCTAAAACCAGGTATTTACACGCATGGGCGCACACACGCTTTACCTCCACAAGTTTCATCATGGGCACTGGGTTAAAGAAATGGAGACCCCCAAACCGGTCTTGTCTAGTGGTGGCATTGGCTATACTCGTGATCTGCAGAGAAGACGTGTTGCTGGCGAAGATCGTGTGCCTGTGGAGAGGAGAGACACCGGCCACGAGGTTTCCGAAGGAGCCAGCGAAGGCCTGGGGTCCGACCAGACCGGCCCCGGTCCCGGGGGGACCCCGCTTCAGTCCGGGAGGATTGCTTTTTCTTGGCTTGGGGGGAGGAGCTGAGGTCTCAATTTCAAATCCACGGGAGGCCAAGCCATCAGGGCGTCTCGCGAGCCAGAGTTCACGCCCGAGAGGGAACTTGCTCCACGCGACCCTCGTCTCCTCTTCTCCCGCGCTCTCGGGCCCTTCCGATTCCCGGTTCTCTGCTCTGTCGATTAGCCCAGGCTGCTCCCCTTTAAATTGCGGCAGAGGGTGCCTGCTCGAATCATTTTAAAACTAGTGTGTTGAGTGAAATCCATTTTAGCCACACAACCACAGGCAAAATTAAATGAATAACGAATAATGATAATATCCTACTAAATGAATAATAAAATAAATAAAATGAAATTAAGTTAGGGATAAACTGAGGTAGAAGGGACGGAGGGCTCATGGAGAAATGTCAGCCTCTGCCCAATGGACTTTCCTTTTGTGCCATCTAGTGGGGAAGCGGCTCCGGTGCTAACAATCCTGCCACAGCCCTCTGCCCGAGTGATAATGATAATAATAATACTACTAATCATAATGATGATGGCATTTGTTAAGTGCTTACTAGGAGGAGATGCAAGGAAATCGGGTCGTCCCTCACGGGGCTCACAGTCTTAACCCCCATTTTACAAGCCCACGGAATGGCGAACCCGAGAATCGTGGTATTTGAGCGTTTAGACTCTGTGCAGGGCACTGCACTAAGCACTTGGGAGAGCACGATATGACACAGTCGGTCGACTTGGTCCCTGCCCACAGGGGGGTGGTCAGGGAACAAGTCTGTCTGACAACTCCTCTCCACTCCTTCCAAGTGTTATTCATTCAACTGCATTTATTGAGCGCTTACTATGGGCAGGGCGCTGTACTCATGCCCGAGTGGAAAGAGCCCGGGCTTGGGAGGCAGAGGTCACGGGTTCCGATCCCGGCCCCGCCACTCGTCAGCTGTGTGACTTTGGGCGAGTCACCTCCCTTCTCTGGGCCTCAGTGACCTCATCTGGAAAATGGGGATGAAGACCACGAGCCCCACGCGGGACAACCCGATAACCTTGTATTTATCCCAGTGCTTAGAACGGTGTTCGGGCACACAGTAAGCACTTAACAAATACCAGCCTTATTACTGGGTGCCAGCCACTGTACTAAGCACTGGGGCAAATACAAGGTAATCGGGACGGGCCCAGTCCCTGCCCCAGTGGATTTCAGTTTCAAGCCGGCGTGATGCCTGCTAACCGGACCACATTAAAGCGGGCTCGAACGGGTGACCATCCAGTAGAAAACCTGCCACGCTACTATAACAGTGGCATTTCTCAAGTGGCTTACAATATACCAAGCGCTGTGCTAAGCACTGGGGCAGATCCAAGAAAATCACCAAGGACGCACTCCTTGATCATCGCAGTATCCGTTAAAAGCTTTGTCTAGGAGCATTCTAAGTGCCGGAGTAGATACAGGATAATATCAAACTCCGTCCCTGTCACACCTGGAGCTCGCAGTCTACGAAGGAGGGAGAACAGGTATGGAATCCCCATTTTACGGTGAAGAAGCCGAGGCCCAGAGAGGTTAAGGGGCTTGCCCACGGTCAATACACAATAGGCAGGTGGCGGGGCCGGGATCAGAGCCCCAGTCCCGACTCCCCGGGGCTCGTTCTCTTTCCACTCGGCCACACCACTTCCCACGTTTCCTCGTCTCCCGTGGAGCTCACGGTCTGAGGACGCGGGAGAACAGGTAACGGACGCCCGTTCTACAGATGAGGAAGTTGAGGCCCAGAGAATTTAAGCGACTTCCCCAGAGTCAAACAGAAAGCAAGCGGCAGAGCGGCGACGAGAACACGCCAGGCCGAAAAGGGACCCCGGCCGGGTCAACGGGTCCCAGAAAGGGTAGCCGAAATCCCGGAGAAATGGAAACGTTTCCGGGCAAAGCCAAGGACGACAAGGGATTGAAAGGGACCGGGAAGCCCTTGGGAGAAACGGATCTGCTAAGCCCAAGCTTGGGGCCTAGCGGCAGGGGGCACGTACGTACTCTGCCGCGAACTTGTCCAGGGTCTTGAAGAGCTCGTTTTTCACCTTCAGGTTCTCCACGATGGCCTCGATCACCAGGTCGGTGCTGTGCGTCACGGTCACCGCGTCCGTGGTCACCGTGATGCTGCTGAGAGTCTTGGCCACAAAATCGTCACCGTCCTACGAGACGGGAAGGTCAGGAGCGGGGTCGTGGGGGAACAGTCAGGAGCGTCAAGGCCCTCAGAGCTCGGTTCTTGAAACCGACACATCCCCAGTACACGACTGATTGTGGGGGCTGAAACTCTGGGTTATAAAATTCTGTTTCATTCCTGCTCCCAAATGGTGGTTACCCACACACTTGAACTGTGCTTGCCCCAAGTTAACTCCCCCATATAATAATAATACTAGTGAATGGTATGCGTTAGGCACTTACTCTGTGCTAAGCACCGTACTAAGTCTGGGGGGAGATAATAATAATGGTATTTAAGTGCTTACTGTGTGCCAGGCACTGTTCTAAGTGCTGGGATAGATGCAAGTCAATCGGGTCAGATACAGTCCCTGCCGCCCATGGGGCTCACAGCCTTACCCCCAAATTACAGCTGAAGTTAACTGAGGCCCGGTGAAGTGACTTGCCCAAGGTCACCCGGCGGATAAGTGGAGGAGGCGGGATCAGAACCTACATCCTCTGACTCCCAAGCTCGTGCTCTTTCCACTAAGCTACAATGCGTCTCAGTCCCATTTCACACGGATGAGGAAACTGAGGCAGAGAGAAGTTACGTGACTTACCCAAGGTTACACGGCAGTGACGGAGCTGGGATTAGAACTCTGGTCTTCTGACTCCCGGGCCTGTGCTCTTTCTACCAGGCCACAATATATAGTCTGTACTTTAGCCCCCCTCCACCAGGCCCCTTTCCCTTCCTGAGGGTCTCCACCCCCGCCCAGACAAACCCTGTACACAGCTGCCTTGACCTCTGCTCTCCCGGGAGAACTCCGCTCGGTCCTCTCCTTCCCCGACCTCTCCTCCCGCAATCGGCTGGCCCAGGCTAACGCGACAACTGCGTCGTGAGAGCCCGCGGAATTCCGGTCCTTTCTCTTCAGTTCGCCGAGGATCTACTAGTCGCCACTCCTGGGCCCAACTGTGGACAGCATCAGCTCCGCCCCTTCGCCTCTCCCTCTCGCCCCACCGAGCCACAGGAGAAATTTCGTTACGGGCACAGCTCGACAGGCAGGCAGGCAAGCGGCAGAGCCGCGGTGGGAACAGACTGAGCCGAAAAGGGACTCCGGTTGGGTCACCGGGCCCCGAGAGGGTAGCTGAGATCCCGGAGAATTGGAGACGTTCTTCGGCAGAGCCAAGGGAAGCAGGGGATTGAAACAGACTGGGAAACCCTTGGGAAAACCAGATCTGCTAAGCTCAAGCTTCAGGCCTAGCAGCAGAAGGTACTGACTCCAAGGGCGGGTACGTACTCTGCTATGATCACGTCCAGAGTCTTGAAGAGAAGTCACCGTCTGATGCACTGGATTTGCGGTTTGCGTCGAGGGTGAGTGTGATATGTACGTATCTATAATTCTATTCACTTATATGAATGCCTGTTTACTTGTTTTGATGTCTGTCTCCCCCGCTTCGAGACTGTGAGCCCGCTGTGGGCAGGGATTCTCTCTCTTTGTTGCTGAATTATACTTTCCAAGCGCTTAGTACAGTGCTCCGCACACAGTAAGCGCTCGAAAAATACGACTGAATGAATAACCCGTTTTGGGGGGGCCTTCAGAAATGTGACTGCCTAATGACTCAGTTTCCCTCTCTGTGCAAGGGGGACAATGTCCGACGACCTGTACTTTTTTTTTCCCATTTATTTAAGCGCTATGTATCAAGCACCGTTCTAAGTGCCGGGGTAGACGGAAGATAATCAAGTCGGACAACACGGGAACAGGTATAGAACGCCCCCATTTTACATTTGAGGAAACTGAGGCCCAGAGAAGTTAAGTCACTTGCCCAAGGTCCACCCAGAGAGTAAGTGGCGGGGACCAGGATTACGACCCAAGCTCTCTGACTCCCAGGCCCGTGCTCGTTCCACTAAGCCCAGGCTGCCGCTGTAATTTCCCGCCAGAACTAATGAGATGACAACAACTGTCGAGCACTTGAATGAGCAATGCATCCCTAGGAGCATTCTCTCTGGAGTTCCGGCTGCCGGTGCTCTCGCCTCCACAGACAAGAGGATGGATTTCGTGGCAACCAGTCCTTACGCCTTTTTTACACGTTTCCAGATTTCTCCTGGCCATGAAGAATCCAATCTCTCCAGCCAACGCTCAATTAAGACCTCTTCTTTCTTTAGCAATTACTTCCCCGACCCTCCAACCAAATACCGCCCCGTGTTCAGCCGCCGGATCTCACTGCTGTTCACCGAAGGAACCCAAGAAAGTGAGGTTAATCGAAAGCACCCCACCCTCCCGCGTACAGAGCCCACGTCATTTGGAGCGGCCCGATTCGTGCTGATCAATACCGAGAGTCACCTGAGGCTTGTCTGCGAATTTCTTCTTGGCCACTCTCTTAAGACTGTCCTCGATTCCTCTGCGAGACTTCTTGAGGATGTCTTCCGACTGATCCACCAGCACCACCGTGTGACCCGTCGAGGCAGCCACCTGGGAGAAAACGGGCCCCATCAGTCAAAGGAAAACCGCCGCAATGGGGAGACGGTCACATCAAGTGGGTTCCCACACGAGGCTCTCTTCCATAATCAGTCAATCATCGGTTAAGGGTCTTTATCGAGTCCTACTGCGTGCAGAGCATGCTGCTCTAAGCACTTGGGAAAGAACAATCTAATAGAGTTGGTAGATGCGTCCCTTACACTCAACGAGCCTAAAGTCTTTCCTGCCAGGAGTCCCAGGAATCTTGGCTCCTCCTTCTCCCCACTCAGCCACGGTTCCAGCAACCTCTTCCCCACCAGAGTCCCAGGAACCTCCCTATTCCTCACCCCTCCCCGGGGGTCCCTGGAAACTTTCCCCGCTCACTGTCCAAGGTCTCCCCCCACCCACACCCCTACCCAGAGTCCCAGGGTCCTGCTCCTCTTCTCCCCATAACCAAGGGTCCCAGGACCCTTTCCCTCCCTCTCTTCCGTGCCCCCAGGAGTCCGGATCCTCCCCCGGAACCGAATCTCCGGCCCCTTCCTCGAGAAGACCCAAGTGCCCACCGCTCAGGAACCCAAAACACCATGTGAACGGCGGCGTGACGATGTCACCTTCCGGACTGCATCACAGCGGACTCTTTAGTTCACATTTTCGAAGGCGGCCACTCACGGAGGCAATGGAACCGCCATCCCTCCCCACGTGGTACCTTTGGGGAGGTGAAGATCACCCACGCCTAGTTAATCCCTCACTGGATCACCTCCCCCTTGGCCTTCACCCTGCTACCCAGGTTTTTTTTTTTATGGTATCTGTTAAGCGCTTACTATGTGCCAGGCATTGTACAAAACGCTGGGTAGAGGCAAACTGATCAGGTTGGACACAGTCCCTGTCCCACAGAGGGCTCAGAGTCTTAATTCCCACTTTATCAATGAGGTAACTGAGGCCCAGACAAGTGAAGCGACTTGCCCACGGTCACGCAGAAGACAGGTGGCGGCCCGGGATAAGAACCCAGGTCCTTCCGACTCCCAGGCCCGGCCTCTCTCCACTAGGCCACACTGCTTCTCTGCCCGGTTCCTCGGGAAGGGAGGCTCCATTCTTCTGGTTTTACCGTTCCTTGGGGTGGGGGGACTGCTCCCAAGCTGGCCAGAACCAGAATGCGAGCCTGCCGGGGGACTGTCTTGGATCTGAATCGCTAAAACCGTAGTTGACGCCGTCGCCTTGGTTGTTCACGGCGGCTTTTCTTCTACCGTTTCATTTTTCAAATAGCGTAGACCACCTCCACGCGCTTAGGTCTTTACGGATGTTCAATAACTGTGGCATTCGTTACGCGCTTGCTCTGTGCCGAGGCACTGTATTAAGCGCCAGAGCTGAATGAATCAGGTCCCGCACGGAGCTCGAGGTCTAAGTAGGAGGGAGAACGGGCACTGCACCCCCATTTTGCAGATGAGGGAACAGAGGGAAGCGAAGCAATTTGTCCAGGGTCACAGACCGGACAAGTGGCCGAGCAGGGATCAGAACCCAGGTCCTCTGACTCCCAGGCCCAGGCCCGTTCCACTGGGCCGCACCGTTTCTAGCTAAAAACTCATTTAACCATGGAATAAAAACGCAAAAGACATTAAGGCACAACAAATCATATGCGAGAAAAAAATCAGGGTCAAGGCACATAAGAGCTACTCAATCTTCAGAAACACAAAAACTCACAGCTATTTCTAGGAAAAGAGAGCATTTGAACCCTAATGGTAATTCTCCTCTCCCTCCGGATTAAGCAGGTCTTAGAAATGACAAAATGGAGCCTCGAGATGAAACGCGGCCTCAACGTCAAAGCAACAACCCCAATGCCCGGGGCCGGCGACTTGCCCAAGGTGACGCAGAAGGCCATATTTAGAACCCAGGTCCCGATCCCCAGGCCTAGGCTCTTCCCACCAGGCCATGCAACTTTTATTATAGCGCTAAGTATGCTGAGCTTGAGGGATCGCTGCTGCGTTTCTCCTTTTACAGAACTCCTTGCTCCTCATCAATCGTATTTTTTTATGGTATTTGTTGAGCACTTCCTATACGTCAGGCACTGTTCTAAGTTCTGGGGTAGATACAGATGGGAAGCAGCGTGGCTCAGTGGAAAGAGCCCGGGCTTGGGAGTCGGAGGTCACGAGTTCCAATTCCGGCTCGGCCACTTGTCAGCTGTGTGGCTGTGGGCAAGTCATTTCACTTCTCTGGGCCTCAGTTACCTCATCTGTAAAATGGGGGTGAAGACTGCGAGCCCCACGTGGGACAACCTGATTACCCTGTATCTACCCTAGCGCTTAAAACAGTTCTCTACACATAGTAAGTGCTTAACAAATACCAACATTATACAAATTAATCAGGTTGGACACAGTCCAGGCCTCTCAGGAGGGGATCACAGTAGTAACCCCCATTTTACAGATGAGATAACTGCGGCACAGAGAAGCTGAACAACTTGCCCGAAGTCACACAGCAGACAAGCGGTGAAGCTTGGACTGGAACCCAGGTCCTTCTGACCTCCCAGGCTCTATCCGCTAGGCCACGCTGCTCCTCTGAGCACTTACCGAATGCACAGCACTGTACTAGACGATTACGGCAGTGTAACAGACACATTCCTTGCCCAAGAGATAAGAGTCTGAAGTCTACAGTCATCTCTAAAAGCCCAAACAACTCAAGAAAGACCGTTCTGGCCTTCGAAGACGAGAGCCCTCAGGAAACCGTGCTCGGTTCCATAAATTTCTCCTGGCTGGGCCCCTTCAGTGGGCCGGAGGAGAAGCCCTAGGGGTGGACGGCACCTCAGAGAGACGCCCGGGGAGTCCCGCTTCCCCAAGCGACGGCAGACGGGGCGACCTTGTGGAGAGGAGGAGTCGGCCAGGGAACCGAGTTCTATTTCCAGGTTACCCACTGCCCTAAGAGATATTTTTAGACGAGGGCAATTCTGTGGTGATAGCAGAGGCCTTTTCGATGCTGCGCTCGCCCAGAGGCTCTAAGCACTCCGGTCTGTGGACGTGGTCAAACCCCCAACAGTCCGGTGACCGCTTCTGTCGAGCGCTTAGTCGGGTGCTCTGCAAGCATTTAGCGCGTGATAAACACCGCCGACCGAGTGCACGCCAACTGTTAGTGACTGCCGTCTCGTTTCTCGGAACGTGAACACCCTTTGCCCCTTTCCTTCAATGTCAACCGCTCGATCTTTCCCCTTTCCTTTTGGCTCGTCGCCCGGAAAAGTTGGGAATCGGCGGTAGGGCGTCGGGTGGCCGGTCGGGGAGCTGATGGCCACGGACCTGCGTCAGGCTGCGTGAACCGGGTCCGGGGTGTACCTCGTTTTGGGAAAGTCTTTCCCCCTCAGCAGGTGGACTTCTGCTGCCAGTTCCTGGCATCTGGTCTACCCAGATCCACCCCGGGGCTTCCCTTGCCGGTCTAATAATGATGATGATCATTAATAATAATAATAATACTGGCATTTAAGCACTTACTGTGTGCCAAGCAATGGGGTAGATAGGAGGGGATCAAACAGGTCAAACACGGTCCCTGTCCCACGTGGGGCTCACAGTCTTCACCCCCATTTTCCAGATGAGGTAACTGAGGCCCAGCGAAGTGAACCGACTTGCCCAAGGTCACTTTAAAGATTTAATCACCTTGCCCCCTCCTACCTCACCTCCTTGCTCTCCTACTACAACCCGACCCCCAGGCGCTTCGGTCCTCTCATGCTAACGTTCTCACTGGACCTTACCCACGTCTATCTCACTGCCTTCTGCTCATTCAAGAGTATTTACTGAGCGCCTACTATGTGCACGGCACTGTACTAAGCACTTGGAATGTACAATTCGGCAAGAGATAGAGGCAATACCTGCCCAGTGACGGGCTCACGGTCTAATCGTGCCCTGCCTCTGGCCTGGAACCCCTTACCTCCTCATATCCTACTGATAATTTACTCTCCCCGCCTTGCGAAGCCTTACCGAAGGCACATCTTCTCCAAGAGGCCTTCCTTGCCCAAGCCCTCCTTTCCTTTTCTCAACCCCCTTCTGTAGCCCTGCCTCGCCCCCTTTATTCATCCCTCCTCCCAGCCTCACAGCACTTACGTACAGGTCTGTCATTTATTTTATACCGGCGTCCGTCTCCCCCGCTACACCATAAGCTCGTTGTGGACAGGGAATGTATCTGTTGTACTGTACTCTCCCAGGCAGCTAGGACAGCGCTCTGCACACAGTAAGCGCTCAATAAATACGGTCGACTGAACGACGAGGTCATCCAGCAGATAAGTGGGGGAGGCGGGATTAGAACCCAAGTCCTCCTGACTCCTAGAACCGGGCTCAATCCACTAGGCCATGCTGTTTCTCGCACGTCAGTGCTTTTCTCTCTTCCTTGCTCTTCCTTTAGCGTTCGCGAGGAAGCGGAGGGGGTTCTCGGTGGAGTACGGAAAGGGTGAGGTGGCCCACCCCGTCCTGGGGACAGCCTGCTCTGTGAAGGAGGCTGCTCCGCTCTCCCTACCAGTCAGGGCGCGATGCCCGCCCCGGGCACGGGACGAAGACGACGACCAGACCGAAGGCTGGGAGCCGACCACCATCGCCACTGCCCCGAAAGCGATGCCAGCGTGCGTAGGATCGGCTGGCCACCTTTCGCCTCTCTCAGGCGCCCGACTGAGAGGGGCACTGCTGTTCATCTCGCATCCACGTCCTCCCTCGGGCCTGGAACTCCCTCCACCTTCGTATCCGACAGGCCCCCACTCTCTCCACCTTCAACGCCCTCCTGAAGTCGCAGCTCCTCCCAGGGGCCTTCCCAGACGACGCCCTGGGCTCCCCCGTTCACGTACATATCTGTCATTTATGACAGAATAAACGACATAGTCATTAATGACAGAAGGAACGAGCTCCCGTTCCCTCTCCCTTCTGCATCGCCACTGAACTTGGTTCTGCATCCTTTAAACATGTGATAGTCACCTCATCTTCCCCCCAGCTCCTACATACATATCCATAACTTCTTTTCATGCCCGTCTAGACCGTCGCGTCCTCGGGGCAGGGAACCCGTCTTCCCACTCTGTTGTCCTGGACTCTCTCGAGCGCTCAGGATGGCGTTCGACCCGCGAAACCCGCTCGGTAAATACCAGTGATTAATTGCTTCAAGGGTCGGAAGAGGTGTGCGCCCGCGTTTTTACAGACCAAGCATTTCGGCTGGTAAGAGACTCTCCGTCAGAGGCGTTCCCCCCTCCCGGACCCAATCTCACCCTCCCGCGGCTCCCTCCTCATACCTCACCGAGGCTATCTCCCCGGGCCCGCTCTCTTGGCAGGCTTCGTAACCTTTCCCTTAAATCGTCCCCGCTTCTCCGGTCCCGCCGATCGCAGAACAGCTGGAGATGGGCCAGCACCGGCTCCGCTGCCGCTCTAGGTCTCGGCGACCCCGGGTTTGCGATTATCTCCTGTTAATGTCGTACCTTGAACCCCGCTGCCGTATTTACTGACTTCAGTGACCGTGAAGATCTTTGCTTTTCTGGCTTTCCGCGAGATTACGCCCAACCCGGGACAAAAACAGGGGCCTTTTCTCCGACAGGATCCGCAGGCGGCTACGGTCGGTGCCGACCTTTTCCCTTTTTTACTCCCGGTTTTATGGTTGTAAGAGGAAGTTCTAAAGAAAAATACGAGGCGACCCGCGCAAACATTTGATGCTACTCGGGAGCTTTTAAAGCACGTGGGAGGCTTGAGAAAGAAACGCACTGCAAGGCCGACCCACTACGAGGAAAGAAAAGCTGTCCCACCCATCCATTAGGGTGGCCGAATCGGGCTGAGCACACGCGCCCCGCCCAAGCTCGGGCTACCAAATCTTGGACATCCTTTCCTGACACCCCAGAGGCCCAGAAATCCGGGCTCCCCTGGGCACAGTAACCGGGATCACCCGGTGTGACACTGGACCAGTCATTTCACTTCTCTGTGCCTCAGTTACCTCATCTGTAAAATGCGGATTAAGACACCTGGGACAGGGACGGTGTCCCACCCCATTTGCTTGTATCCACCCCAGCGCTTAGGACAGAGCCTGGCACAGAGTAAGCACTTAACATCCCTATTATTATCTTTATTTGGGGCGAGGGGGTGCGGTCATCAGGAGTCAGTCGATTTATTGAGCGCTTACTGGGTGCAGAGCACTGTACTAAGCACTCGAGAACGTACTACACAACAACATAACGGACACGTTCACGGCTCGCAATGAGCTCAGTCTAGAAGGGGAGGCAGAGGTTAGAAATAAATAAATTACAGATATGTACACGGTGGGGCTGGGAACGGGGACGAATAAAGGGAGCGAGACAGGGCGACGCAGAAGGGAGTGGGAAAAGAGGAAAGGAGGGCTTGGGCAGGGAAGGCTTCTTGGAGGAGCCGAGCTGAGATCTTCTCATTCATCTGCTACATTAAAGAAGTAGTTGAGATGCCAGGGGCATCACGTATCATCATCTTCTACCCAGAGGACAATCCTACTACTCGACATGGGCAGGGAACGTTTGCTACTTCCGTTGTCTTGTACCCCCCCCAAAGCGCTCCGTGCGGAGCTCTGCACGTAGTGAGCACTCGATCGATACCGCTGATTGACTGACTGATTGAGACAAGCCCCCAGATCTCGGTACCTCGACGTGCATCCCAATGGTCGGATTCTTATTCTCGGGAAGCAGCGTGGCCTAGTGGAAAGAGCGCGGGTCTGAGACTCAGAGGACCTGGGTTCTGATCCCCGCTCTGCCCCTTGTCTGGGTGACCCCGGGCAAGTCACTTCACCTCTGGGCGTCAGTTCCCTCCTCCGTAAAATAGGGATTCGATACCTCTTCTCCCTCCTAGACTGTGTTGACCTTGATAGAGTAAGAGCTTGATAAATACCACAGTTATCATCACTACTATTATTATTCTTTCCTTTTAGCACAGTGCGGCCTAGAGGAAAGACCCCGGGAGGCAGAGGACCTGGGTTTTAAACCCCCGGATCCCCCGCTTGCCCGCAGTGTGACCTGGACTTCTGTGTGTCTCGCTTCCGTCAAGTGTAAAATGGGAATCCGGCCTTCCCTCAGACTGTGAGCCCCACGTGGGACAGGGCTGCGTCCAACCCGACCGAATCGTATCTATCCTGCCACTTAGAGCACGTAGAGCTTCAAAAAATAACACAGTTCTTATCGCTGCCTCAGGCGCTTCGCGATGGAATAACGGATAGTACCCAAATGGCACAAAATGCTAAATCTGTGAGAATACGGAGGATTCTCTTCCATCCTTGAGGAACCATTTGAAAGTTTTTCCCATTCTATGACCCTCTGCTTTCTCTCAAACTTGGCTAAATCAGACTTCAGGATCTAATTAAAGTGAAAGTATCCTGTATTTTCAACGGAAATCAATCGAATCAATAGTATTTTTCAACAGAAATCAATCGAATCAGCGGTAGGTGAGTGCTTACTTTGTGCAGAGCACTGTAGGCCTTCGAGAGAGCACCGAAGCCCGACAGAACAAGACACGATCCCTGCCCTGAAGGAACGTACGGTCCAGTTGGGGAGACCGACGTTAAAAAGACCTTCCGGCGGGAGAAGCAATCGACAATAAATGATGATTCTGGTACTCGTCGGGCGCTTACTGGGTGCCAGACACTGTACTAAGCACTGCAACACCGTTGATCGCTGTACATAAGTGGTGCGGTAATGATCTGTACACGTGAGTGGAGCAGCTGGGTGGGAAAAAATAGGACGGAGGGAGGAGAGACTAGGGTGGGAAATGTTTCCTGGAGATGAAATTTTAGCAGGGCTTTGAAGATAGGGAGAGCAGAGGTCTGCCAGATGGTAAGGGGGGGGGGGAGGGAGCTCTAGGGAGGAGGGAAAGAGTGAGGCACGGTGGATAGGCTGGTCAGTGGAAAGAGCCCGGGCTTTGGAGTCAGAGGTCATGGGTTCGAATCCCGGCTCGGCCACTTGTCAGCTGTGTGACCGTGGGCAAGTCGCTTAACTTCTCGTTGCCTCAGTTCCCTCATCCGTCAAATGGGGATTAAGACTGTGAGCCCCATGGGACAACCTGATTCCCCTAGTGTCCACCCCAGCGCTTAGAACAGTGCTCTGCACGTAAGCGCTTAACAAAATATCAACATTATTATTATTATTATATTATTATTACCATCAGCCCCTACTACTAATAGCGGTATCGGTTAAGAGTCGACTACGTGTCGAGCTCCGGTGTACCAATCGATCGTACCTACTGGGCGCTTACTGTGTGCGGGATACCGTAAAAAAAAGAAGGTCTCGAGAGAGGACGACCCAACAATATCACCGACCCGTTCCCTGCCCACAACCAGTTTTCAGACTAGAGGAGGAGCTTCCTGCCTAGAGGACAGAGACGATGAAATCAGATCAGAGTGGCTTTCCCGTAAGGGGCTCACAGCCTAGGGGGATTAATAATAATAATGATGTTGGTATTTGTTAAGCGCTTACTACGTGCAGAGCACTGTTCTAAGCATTGGGGGAGATAGAGGGGAATGAGGCTGTCCCACGTGCGGCTCATCCCCATTTTACAGAGGAGGGAACTGAGGCACCGAGAAGTGAAGTGACTTGCCCACAGTCACACAGCTAACTCTCATTTTATAGAGGAGGGATCTGAGGCACAGAGAAGCGAAGGGATGGCCCCAGATGGCACAGCAGGCAAGTGGCCACTGACTCCCAGTCCCGCGCTCTCTGCACTAGCTCGTCCTGCTTCGAGGAGGAGCAGCAGCATGAAGCGACCACTTACCCTCTCCCAGCTTGATTATTCCAGCAGCCTCCTTGCCGGCCTCCCTGCCTCCTGTCTCTCCCCGCTCCAATCCGTACTCCGTCCCGCTGCCCGGATCATTTTCCTTCGAAAAGGTTCAGACCGTTTCCCCCCGCCCCCCCGCCCGGTTCCTGGGGTTGCCCGTCCGCCTCCGCCTCAAACAAAAACTCCTCACCGCTGACTTTAAAGCACATTCGCCCCCCTCCTACCTCATCGCGCTACTGTGTGGCTCGGTGGAAAGAGCCCGGGTTTGGGAGACAGAGGCCACGGGTTCGAATCCCGGCTCTGCCGCTCGGCAGCTGGGTGACTGTGGGCGAGTCACTTCGCTTCTCTGGGCCTCAGTGACCTCATCTGGAAAATGGGGATTAACCGGGAGCCTCCCGTGGGCCGACCTGATTGCCCTGCATCTCTCCCAGCGCTTAGAAAAGCGCTCGGCACATAGTAAGCGCTTAACAGGTACCAACATTATCACTCTCCTACCTCAGCCCAGCCGGGACGCTTCGCTCCTCAAGCGCTAACCTTCTCACCGTGCCGCCATCTCGCCGCCGACCTCTCTCTCGCCCACGTCCTCCCTCCGGCCCGGAATACCCTCCCTCCTCCTATCTGATAAACACTCTTCCCTACTTCAGAGCCTTATTGAAGGCCCATCTCCTCCAAGAAGCCTTCCCTGACTAAGCCCTCCTCCCGCTCCCGTCTGCACCGCTCCTGTGCCTTCACTCATCGCCTCCTCCCAACCGCAATTTATCTATTTATTTATCTATATCAACGTCTGCCTCCCCCTCTAGACTGTGAGCGCACCGTGGGCAGGGGATGTGTCTGTTGTTCCACCGTACTCTCCCGAGCGCTTCGTACAGTACTCTGCACACGGTAAGCGCTCAATAAATAGGGAATGAATAGGGAAGCGGCGTGGCTCGGTGGAAAGGACCTGGGCTCGGGAGTCAGAGGTCACGGGTTCGAATCCCGGCTCCGCCGCTTGTCAGCGGCGTGACTGTGGGCGAGTCACTTCACTTCTCTGTGCCTCAGGTACCTCGTCGGGAAAACGGAGATTGACTGCGAGCCTCACGTGGGACGACCCGATGACCCTGTATCTACCCCGGCGCTTAGAACGGTGCTCTGCACATAGTAAGTGCTTAACAGATACCAACGTTATTATTATTATTCTTTAGAGAAGCAGCGTGGCTCAGTGGAAAGAGCCCGGGCTCGGGAGTCAGAGGTCACGGGTTCGAATCCCCACTCTGCCCCTCGTCAGCTGTGTGACTGCGGGCGAGTCACTTCACCGTGCCTCAGTTACCTCATCCGTAAAATGGGGATGAAGACTGTGAGCCTCACAACCTGATGACCCCGTATCTCCCCCAGCGCTCAGAACGGTGCTCGGCACATAGCAAGCGCTTAAGAGACACCAACGCTATCATTAATCTGCCGACAAGGAGTTTGCACAGAGCCGGGCTTGTTAATTAAATTTCACCAGCACCTGGCACCCGGTCTTTTATCCAAAGTTCCCCGGAGCGTGGCAGAGGGGCAGCGAAGACCACGTGTCACGGCGATGCTCGCGTGACCATTTTGGGTTTGGCTACGCGCGGAGGGCGTGTACGACACACGCCCCCCCCCCCCCCCCAACCGACAGATGCGTCTCCCCCCGCCCGGGAACTCCAACCCTCTTTCGCTTCCAGGACGGGATGGATCGGATCCAAACCAAGTCCGGGAGCGAAACGGATCCCCCTCACGGAAAGCCGTCCCGGGAGGAACCCGATGACCTTCCTTACGGTGACCCCGACTAGGCTCCGCCTGACCTCTGCTGCAAAACGGAGAGGTCGCGGTCTCCCGACCGCTCGGTACAGCGCCCGGCACGGAGCGCCGAGCACGTACCGTCGACTGTGGCTGTCCGCGAAGGCCGGGGGCGGGGGGGGGGGGGGGGCTTGCGGATCTAAGGGGTCGACGGTGGACTGGTGGAAAGAGCGCGGGCCTGGGTTCTAATCCCGCCCGCCCCTCGGCTGCCGTGGGACCCCGGGCAGGTCGCTTCACGTCTCTGTGCCCGTCTGCTCGCCGGGAAGACGGGGATCAGATCCTAGTCGTGGCTCGGTGGAAAGAGCCCGGGCTTGGGAGTCGGAGGTCATGGGTTCGAATCCCGGCTCTGCCCCTTGTCAGCCGTGTGGCTGTGGGGAAGTCGCCTCACTGGGCCTCAGTTCCCTCATCTGGAAAACGGGCAGGAAGACCTAGAGCCTCACGTGGGACAACCTCGTTCCCCTGTATCTCCCCCGGCGCTTAGAACAGCGCTCTGCACGTAGTAAGCGCTTAACAAACACCAACATCATTATTATCAGTCCCTCCTGGGCGGCCTCGGGGACCGCGTCCAGCCCGTCCTCCGTCCTCCGTCCTCCGTCGACCGGGGGGCCCGAGACGCCGGGCGGTCCCCAGCAGGCGACCGTCGAATCAACCCCGAGGGGCGGCGTGGCCCGGTGGCAAGAGCCCGGGCTTGGGAGTCGGAGGGCCTGGGTTCCGATCCCCGCTCCGCCCCTCGCCCGCCGTGGGGCCTCGGGCACGTCCCTTCCCTGCTCTGGGCCTCGGGTCCCCTCGGCTGCAAAATGGGGATGAAGAGCGTCAGCCCCGCGTGGGACCCCTCGACGGCCTCCTACCCGCTTCGCCATTCGGGACGGCCCTCGGCTCCTAGGAAGGGCTTCGCGCATACTATAGTAATTATTATTATTATTCTTTTAAAGGGGGAAGGGGGTTAGCAAGAAGGGGGAAGGTAGCCCGGCGGGGGAGGGGAAGGGGAAGATCGGGGGGGAGGGGACAGATTTGGGGGGGAGGCGACAGATCTGGGGGGGGGGAAGTCTGGGGGGAGGGGACATATCTGGGGGGGAGAGCTTGGAGGGGGGGAGACCTGGGGGGGCTAAGGGGGAGACCTGGGGGGGGAGGTGGCGGTCTGGGGGAGAGGGGACATATCTGGGGGGGAGGCCTGGAGGGGATATATCTGGGGGGACATGCCTGGGGGGGGGAACATTTCTGGGAGGGAGGAGACCTGGGGGGGACATATCTGGAGGGGGAGACATATCTGGGGGAGTGGCAGGGGGAGATAGGGGGGCGGATCTGGGGGGGAAAGGGGACAGATGGGGGGGAAGGGGACAGATAGGGGGAAGGGACAGATCTGGGGGGGGGAGACCTGGGGGGGGAGACCTGGGGGGGGGAGACCTGGGGGGGGAGGTGGAAGTTTGGGGGAGAGGGGACAGGTCTGGGCGGGGTACATATCGGGGGGGGAGGCCTGGAGGGGGGCATTATCTGGTGGTGGGGGACCGGGGGGGGACATATCTTGGGGGGGGCATATCTGGGGGGGGAAACATATCTGGGGGAGAGACCTGGGGGGGGAGGGGGGAAATCTGGGAGGAGGGGGGAGGTCTGGGGGGGGGGGAAGGGGGCAGTCCTGGGGGGGGGGTGTCCGTCACCTGGGCGATGCCCGCTCCCATGAGTCCGGCGCCGATGACGGTGACGTGCTTGATGAGGATCTTCTTGGCCGAGGCGGCGGCGGCGCCGGTGGAAGAGGCGGAGGAGGCGGAGGCGGAGGCGGAGGCGGAGGAGGCCAGCGAGCGCAACAACTGCCGGCCGCCCAGCGCCATGGCCCCGGCCCCGGCCAACGAGGAGACACCCGCGGGAGCGAGCGGGCGGCGGGAGCGAGCGAGCGGGCGGCGGGAGCGAGCGGGCGGCGGGAGCGAGCGGGCGGCGGGAGCGAGCGGGCGGCGGCGCAGGCGCGCCCCAGGCCCCGCCCCCTGACGTCACCCAACGGCGGGCGGGGCCGCCGGCCATTGGACGGCCGCCGGCGCCCCTCCCCCCTCCCCTCCAAACCGTCCCCCGCCGCCGCTCGCTCATTGGAGGAGGGTCGAGCCCGGCCCCGCCCCCCGGCCCCGCCCCCCTGGCCCGCACGTGACCCGGCCCCGCTCCCCTCCGGGCTCCGCACGTGGCCCCGCACGTGACCCGGCACCGCCCCTCGGGCTGGCGGCCGCTAGAGGGCGCCGCGCTCCTCGCCCCGGGGCCGATAATCATCACGAGGGCATTTGTTAATAATTATGGTCTTTGTTAATAATAATAATAATAATAATAATGTTGGTATTTGTTAAGCGCTTACTATGTGCCGAGCACTGTTCTAAGCGCTGGGGGAGATAGAGGGGAATCAGCTTGTCCCACGTGGGGCTCCCAGTCTTCAGCCCCATTTTACAGAGGAGGGAACTGAGGCCCAGAGAAGTGAAGTGACTCGCCCACGGTCACACAGCTGACGAGTGGCAGAGCCGGGAGTCGAACTCATGACCTCTGACTCCGAAGCCCAGGCTCTTTTCCACTGAGCCACGCTTTCTGACAAGTGGCCGGGCCGGGATTCGAACCCATGACCTCTGACTCCAGAGCCACGCTGTTTTGTTAAGCGCTTACTCTGTGCCGAGCACTGTTCTAAGCGCTGGGGGAGACACGGGGTCATCGGGTTGTCCCCCGTGAGGCTCCCAGTCTTCATCCCCATTTCACAGATGAGGGAACTGAGGTCCGGCGAAGGGAAGTGACTCGCCCAAGGTCACGCAGCTGACGAGTGGCAGAGGCGGGATTCGAACCCACGACCTCTGACTCCCCAGCCCGGGCTCTTGCCCCGGAGCCACGCTCCACGTTGTCTCATGGGAGGCTCCCAGTCTTCACCCCCGTTTTCCAGGGCTTTGGAGTCAGGGGTCATGGGTTCGAATCCTGGCTCTGCCACTTGTCAGCTGTGTGACTTTGGGCAAGTCACTTAACTTCTCGGGGCCTCAGTGACCTCATCTGTAAAATGGGGATTAAGACTGTGAGCCCCACGTGGGACGACCTGATTCCCCTGTGTCTACCTCAGCGCTTAGAACAGTGCTCGGCACATAGTAAGCGCTTAACAGATACCTACGTAACATAATAATTCCAGATGAGGCCACCGAGGCCCAGAGAAGTGAGGCCCTGCAGGAGCAGCGTGGCTCTGTGGAAAAGAGCCCGGACCTTGGAGTCGGAGGTCATGGGTGCGAATCCCGCCTCTGCCACTTGTCAGCCGGGTGACTGTGGGCGAGTCGCTTCCCTTCTCTGGGCCTCAGCGACCTCATCTGGAAAACGGGGATGAAGACCGGGAGCCCCACGTGGGACGACCCGATTCCCCTGTGTCTCCCCCAGCGCTTAGAGAACGGTGCTCGGCACCTAGTAAGCGCTTCACAAATACCCACATTAATTAGGACCCACGAGCTCTGCTTCCCAAGCCCGTGCTCTCCAGGCCTGGAACCCACAGTCCCTAACTCCCAAACCCGTGTTCTTTTCCGCTTCCCCAAACGCCGCTGGCCCTTTCCCGCCCCTTGTCTGCCGTGTGACCCTAGACAAGTCACTTCACCTCTCTGGGCCTCAGTGACCTCATCTGGAAAATGGAGCTTGAGCCTGGGAAGATACAAGGTGCTTAGGTTAGACGTAGTCCCTGTCCCCCAGGGGGGCTCGCAAGCTTTATAATGATAATGTCGGTATCGGTTAAGCGCTTCCTATGTGCCGAGCACTGTCCTAAGCGCCGGGGGAGATACGGGGCCGTCGGGTTGTCCCACGTGAGGCTCACGTCTTAATCCCCCTTTTACGGCTGAGGCCCAGAGAAGTGAAGCGACTCGCCCACGGTCACACAGCTATGTGACGGCGCCGGAATTCGAACCCGAGACCTCTGTCTCCCAAGCCGGGGCTCTTTCCCCTGAGCCACGCTGCTTCTCCCCATTTTACAGATGAGGTCACTGAAGCCCGGTGAGAAGGGAAGTGACTTGGCCAAGTTCATGCAGCTCTAGACACACGGTGGAGTCCGAATTAGAACCCATTTGAACGACTGCGACCCAGCGACCGTTCCCAGCGTGAGATGCAGCGTGGCTTACTGGAGAGAGCAGGGTCTGGCAATCAGAGGACCTGGGTTCTTCTTGCCTGCTGGGCGGCCCGGGGCGAGTCGAATCGCCGAATTGTCCGTTCCAAGCGCTTAGTACAGTGCCCTGCGCGCAGTACGCGCTCGATAAATACTATCGAATGGATGAACGAATGAAAGTCACTTAACTTCTCCGGACCTTAGTTTCCACGTCTCTCGTTCGATTCGTCCGATCACATCTTTCGAGCGCTTACTCTGTGCGACGCGCTGTACGAAGGGCTTGGGAGCGGGGGGGACGGGGACCGTGTCCGGCCTGATCATCTTGTAGCTATCCCAGCACTTGGAACGGCGCTCGTCACATCGTTTCGACCGTGAGCCCGTCGTCGGGCAGGGATCGTCTCTATCTGTGGCCCGAACTGTCCATTCTAAGCGCTTAGTACAGTGCTCTGCACATCGTAAGCGCTCAATCAATACTACTGAATGAATGAATACTATTGAATGAATAGAACAACAAATAGACCCATTCCTGCCCACAGCGAGTTCACAGTCCGGAAGGGGAGACAGACATTGATATCAATAAATACACAGATAAATGAATAAATTAAAAATACATACAAATACATCAGTAAAATGGAGATAAAACAGCTCTTCACCCTCTCTCTTAGACCGTTAATCCATGAGAGAAAGGGACTGTCTCACCTGATTGCATTGCATTTATAAATAGTATCTCAGAGGGCAGGGACCGTCTCTATCGGTTGCCGATTTGTCCATTCCAAGCGCTTAGTACAGTGCTCTGCACATAGTAGGCGCTCAATAAATACTACTGCACGAGTGAACGAATGAAAGTATCCGTTAAGCACTTACTACGCGCCAGACACTGTTTAAAGCACTGGGTTGTATCGAGAAGCAGCAGGTCCCAGGCGATAAAGCACGAGCCCGGGAGTCGGAAGGATCTGAGTTCTAACACCTGCGCCGACGCTTGTCTGCCGGGTGACCTCGGGTATGTCACTTCACTTCTCTGGGCCTCGGTTATCTCGTCCGTAAAATGGGGGTGAAGACTGCGAACCCCACGCGGGACAGGAACCGCGCCCAACCTGATTACCTTTCATCTGCCCCTGTACTTAGAGAAGCAGCGTGGCTCGGTGGAAAGAGCCCGGGCGTGGGAGTCGGAGGTCATGGATTCGAATCCCGGCTCTGCCACTCGTCAGCTGGGTGACTGTGGGCGAGTCACTTCACTTCTCTGGGCTTCAGTTCCCTCATCTGTAAAATGGGGATTGTGAGCCTCACGTGGGACAACCTGATGACCCTACATCTACCCCAGCGCTTAGAACAGTGCTCTGCACATCGTAAGCGCTTAACAAATACCAGCATTATTATTATTATTAAGGTGGAAACGGTACCACGGGTGCTTGTCCGAGTGGGCTGCGCTACGAGGGTGCGTGTTTTTTAAAGTCTTGGAAGGTGGGGAAAGAGTGGTGATCTAGCGGACGTGAAGAGGGAGTTAGTTCCAGGTCAGGGGCAGGATGGAGGGGAGGGATTGGCGGCGAGATTAAGACAGAACGAGTAAATTGGCATTATGGTGTTAGAGGAGAAAATGGGGCGGGTTGGGTTGGAGTAGATCAGCGAGGTGAGGTAATAATAATAATAATAATAATGTTGGTATTTGTTAAGCGCTGACTATGTGCAGAGCACTGTTCTAAGCGCTGGGGTAGATACAGGGTCATCAACTCATAGTTAATCCCCATTTTACAGATGAGGTCACTGAGGCCCAGAGAAGTGAAGTGACTCGCCCACAATCACACAGCTGACAAGTGGCAGAGCCGGGAGTCGAACCCGTGACCTCTGACTCCCAAGCCCGGGCTCTTTCCACTGAGCCACGCTGAGGGGGCGAAGTGATTGAGCGCTTTAAAGCCGAGGGCAAGGTGTTTCTGTTGGACGCAGAGGTGGCCGGGCAACCGCTGGAGGTTTTAATGAGATGTTCATCCCCTTGATTCTATTTATTAATATTGTTTTTGTCTGTGTCTCCCCCGATTAGACCGTAAGCCCGTCAAAGGGCAGGGACTGTCTCTGTTACCGATCTGTCCATTCCGAGCGCTCAGTACAGTGCTCTGCACATAGTAAGCGCTCAATAAATACTATTGAATGAATGAATGAGGAGCGGGCAAACACTGTCGGGATGTATTTGTAGAAAAACTATCTGGGGGCAGCAGAGTGAAGTATGGACCGCAGTGAGGAGAGACAGAGTGGCACTCCTAAGCACCTGCTTTCATAATAATAATAATGGTGCTTTTATCGTGCTTAAGACATGAGAGAAATGAAAATTCTGCAGTCTTAAGAGAAATTTGGCAGTTTTCATAATAATAATAATAATCCTGACTTTATCGTGCTTAGGTTGTCTTGTTTTTGTCCGTCTGTCTCCCCCGATTAGACCGTGAGCCCGTCAACGGGCAGGGACGGTCTCTATCGGTTGCCAAATTGTCCATTCCAAGCGCTTAGTACAGTCCTCTGCACACAGTAAGCGCTCAATAAATACTATCGAATGAATGAATACTAATAATACTCTACCCCCCTTCAAAGCCTTATTGAAGGCACATCTCCAAGAGGCCTTCCTTGACTAAGCCCTCCTTTTCTCTTCTCCCACTCCCTTCTGCCTCGCCCTGACTTGCTCCCTTCATGCGTTGCCCCCTTCCAGCACTCACATCCATATTTGTAGTGTATTTCTTTCAATTAGCGCTGCCTCCCCCTCTAGACGGTAAGCTCACTGTGGTCAGGGAGCTTGTTATATCGTTATGCTGCGCTCTCCCAGGTGCTTCGTGCAGCGCTCTGCACACAGTAAGCGCTCAAAAAATAGAACTGACCGGCTGACTAACTCTGCTCAGCCAGGGGCTTGGCCCCGTTGGTGGGGATGTGAGCAGAGCCGAGGTCACGGGCTCATCCCACACCGAGACGCCATTCTGCTCTAGACCGGGAGCTCGTTGTGGGCAGGGAATGTGTCTGTTGTTACGTAGGTGCTCTACTGTACTCTCCCAACTGCTTAGCACAGTGCTTTGCACAAACTAAGCGCTCGATTAATATGATTGAATGAACGCTTCACAGAGTGAGGAGTTCTGGGGCCTACCCGGAAAATTGCTCTTTTTCAGGCTGCCGGGAGCACGTCTGCCCTTCGGCCAGACGGGGAATGCCGATTCCATCAGTGACTCTGGGAAAAGAAGAGTTTCCCCCTCCCAGTCGCGGGACTTTGCTAGCGATCCTCCTTCCTGGGATGGGGGTCGAGTGTGTTCAGAGCTCAGTCCCACCAGGAGCTGAACAAAGGGAACTCCCGTTCCCACCCTCCTGAAGCCCGCCCCCCCCAGCCTAGTGACCAGGTTTTTTTTGGTCACGGCCTCTCTATCGCTCACTCCCTCTGACGAATCCTCAACAGAAATCCTTTCCCGAGGGCCAAGAATAACCAGCCACGCCGAATAGAGCGAAAAACCAAAAGCAGTTAATCGGGGCCCAACACATCAAGGCCACGGCGCTTTCTTGCCCCGCCTCGACCCCCCACCACCATTTTGTTTTCGACGAGAATATTCTCGGGAGCTTTCGGTAGTACCTGAAAGGTTAATGTGCTATTCAGCAAGCACCCGAGAACGGTGTCCCTGCCCTCTAGGAGCTTACATCTACGATTCACCAAATCTGACTCCATAACACTGCGCAGTCATTAAAAGTGATTTAAAACGGTAAAGAACGCAAAGGGATAGCTGTTGTGGGGTATGAAACACCCGCCGATAAAATGACCCACCACGAATGCAATTCTTGGCCAAGCAGACGCAAGTCAATTTATTCATGATAACGACTGTTCAACGCTTACTCTTTGCCAAGCACTGCGGCACACACAAGGTAATCGGGTCCGACAGAGTTGCTGTTCCACACGGGGCTCACGGTCTCTAGGGGAGCAAGAACCAGTATTTAATCTCCATTTAACAGATGAGGAAACTGAAATCAACGTCACACAGCCGGCAAGCGACAGAGCTGGGATCAGAACTCCGGGCCTCTGAATCTCAGTCTTTCCACTCTTTCCACTAAGGCCACTCCGCTTCCCTAAAAAAGCCCCCGTTAAAATACATCCGTATTACAAAGTTGAACAACAAAGGCTTCTCTGTGCACCTTGCACACACCTCGACAGGGCAGACGGTCCGAACGTGACCCCTCCGTGAGCACAGAATCTCTTTAAGAGACAAACTATACGTTGACGGAGATAAAAATGGGCTCAATCATTCCGATTCACGGTATTCTTAAGTTTCCTGCACCAAACTCTGACCTGCACCTCACCGTGGGGCAGTCGGGGAAGGGCCTGTTGGGGCTGTGCCACTGAAGGCTTTTTATTATTATTAGATTTAAGTGTTTACTCTGCACCCAACCCCGTACTAAGCGCTGGGGCAGGTACAAGATAATCACCCCTACTTGGGGCACACAGTCTAAAAGGGAGGGAGAGCAGATAATGAATCCCCATTTTGACAGACGAGGAACCTGAGGCCCGGAGAAGCCAAGTGACCTCCCCAAGGCCACACAGCGGGCAGGTGGCCGTGCTGGGATTAGAACCCAGGTCCCCGCAGACGCCCAGGCCCGTGCTCGTTCTGACCACAGAGAGGTCGAGGCGGCCTGCTGTGGCGGACCCTGAAAATAGCTGGCTAACAGGTTATCCCGGCAACCAACTGCTGGTATGCGGCACGAAGGCCGAGTCCAGTGCTTGCTGCAGTCGCTGGCCACAAATAACTTCCGTCCATAAAACGACTGCGTACGCAATCATAATCGTAGTTGCAACCCCCCACTCATCTCCTCGTTTGTGGCACACCCCCGGGCTCGAGGGGAAGCTGGCTGGTAGGGACGAGAGAGCGTGAATGGCCCCGCGAAGAAAAAAAAAATCAGCAGCCACGTTCGTTCGCTACGTTCAGTTCCTCAGGGCACAGGTCGCCCGAAAGCCTTTGTTAGCGGCCCGAGGCCCCTACGGCATTCAACGGCACCGCTCTCCCAGGAAAAGTTTCTCCAACTGCAGTTGGCCAACCCGTAGACGTCCTCCCTTTTTAGTGATTTATTTTTATTTATGTTTTTACGGCATTTGTTATGTGCTTACTATGTGCCGGGCATTGTTCTAAGCCCCGGGGTAGATACCGAGTTATCACGTTGGACACGGCATGAAGCTCACAGTTTCACTCCCTATTTGACCGATGAGGTAACTGAGAGCCAGAGAAGATAAGGGACTTACCCAAGGTCACCCAGCAGATAGTGGCGGAGCCGGGACTGGAACCCAGGTCCTTCTGACTCCCAAGCCCGAGCTCTCTCCATCAGGCCACGCTAATTCCTAAATGACAGCTATCGCACGATGAACAACTCGGTCCTTTAGCTCTGGGGAAGTAAAAGCTAGACACTGAAGAAAATTATGACAGGAGCAAAAATGAGCAAAAGGGAGAAGCCCTCCTAATTTATTAGAATTCAAGTAGGTAGTCATTCTGCGGCATCCAACTGATGCCCTATGGCTACCTTAGCCTTTGTTTCTCTATTGACCAGTTCACGTGGTTCCCCCGTGGGCTGGAAATGTTTTAATGGGCTACTCGGACCAGAGTCAGGCTCTTTCTCCCCGAAAGTCCTTTAGATTCTCTCGTGCCTTTCACGTACTCTGGTTTTGGGGCGACCCGCTCCAAGAGAAAGGTACAAAGAAATCCCACCGAGACCCAGGGGGATTCACAGTTCACCAGGCTTCACGAACGTTCGCCTCATTGAGCTTTCCAGATTCACCTCTGGAAATAAAGGATTTCTGAAGGTGGGCTTTCATTTACAGATGAAGTAAAAGTCGGTCTTCATTAATAACATCGATCGTGAATCGAGCGCCTACACAGAACCATACGCCTGTACTGGCAAAGGATAATCACACACGCACACACGTAAAATTCAGATTACACTTAGTTTTCCCTAGCCAGAGTTCCCGGCCAAATTCTTGTCTTGCACAGTCTCTTCTTCTTGAGCGGGATAACGGGCTGACTGTGTTCTCTGTGTTGCTACTTACTACAACCTTCCCCATTTCCAGCTTGCTGTCTCAACCCTCACCTGGCCTTTTGTTAGCTGTTGTCCTGTTCACAGGATGCCGACGTTAAAAATAAAATGAATCCCATCTTTCTCACCTTAAGCTCTTTTAGAGAGTGGGGCCGGTCAGTGATCTCGTTCATAACCCTCGCCCAGTTCAATGCCATGCGCGTAGCGAGCACTTCATAAATACTCGGGGAAAGAATTCAATATTAGAAGCAAAGCAAAAATATGAATTTAAGATTGTCACTCTTCACTGGTATTTTTGTGCTGGACCTAGAAGTCCCCGACCAAACAGGAGGTCGGGATGGGGGAACTGCAGCCGCGGTCGGGTGGACGAAGACATGACCAAGGGGCCGACCATCTTCCAAGGCCCATAATCACAGGGGGTACCGTCTCCCCTCCTCCTTCTTCTCTTCCTCCTCCTCCTCCTCCTCCTCCAAAATGCAACCTTTCAGACCAATGCCTCAGGTGCACGTACAGGGCAGAAATGCCCGCCCTCGTCTGAAGACCTGGCAGGAAAAAAAATGTGTGACAGGGGTAACCCTGCCAGGAAAATTCCGGTTTTGCTTTATTTCCCCGTCAGCCTGGTTCCTCAAGGATGAAGCGGACTCGGCCTAAGGTCACTTCCTCAGCAGCGTGACACCGAGGGGTAAAATCCAGCTCAGGCCTATCGGTGCCCGTTCCCCCACCTCCCTCAGGGAAGTGACGCTCCTGTGGGCCTAAAATGGCCCCAGCGGACGCCGGGCCATTTACCCAACGGGTCCGTCTAGCTCCATTTTTGCGACACTCCTTCTCCCATCTCAGTCCCAGCTGGTCTGTGCGTAAACAGCCCTTCACACCTCGAGGGCTGTTGCGTTGAATTTAAACAATCAGGCAGGTTCTGTTAAAGGAGAAAGGCGATCAGTTCAGCATCTCTTCGTGGGAGGGATCATCTCTTTGAGATGATCAAGTTAAATGGATGTGGGGCTAACGTCAGACCGAATCTTCCATAGAGGAAAGGCTTTCCGGAGCCCTCTGGCCAGGCAAAGGTGAAACTCTGCATTAGGCACGTAAACATCAGGAATAATTCCATTTTGGCCAGCTGCTCTCCCATGCACACACGCTTCCCTAAAAGAAAACAGGAATCAAAATCAGTATTCGACAGATAAGACCCTTCTCTCTCCCTCCTCTCTCCCCCCGTCCCCAATTCTCGGCTCTCTGAAGTCAGGAAAGTCAAATTTAGATCGATTCTGAACTTGCTCATTTTGTCCTGCAGGTATTAAGGACTTTACACCAGAACATGTCCAACTAATTCAAAATCTATACCTCTGATTAATAATTACGGCAAAACTGTCTTACAAGGGTCTTCTCAAAGTTTTCCTATTTAGGATTTTAGGATTTTCAGTGCAGGGTATGTCCACAGTTTTCCATTTTCCTTCTAAGGAGCTTTCCCTAGCAGTCAAAGTCTGGGGTCCGATAAATCGGACACGGGCTAACTGAAGTGAGCCGGACAATGAAGCGCACTCTTGCCGAGCGCACCTATCGAAACCAACTTGCTTCCAAATAGCCTCGATGAAACTGAAGGGTTGGCTGGGGATAAAATGATGCTAAATAGGCCAATAGTACCTCCTGCCATCTGTATACTATTGCGGTCATCTCCTTCTCTCTCCCCTACCTCCCACCAAATCCCACAGTGACTCGGTTTCCCCTGGAGCTGAGCTCCGCCTCTTGCCTTTCACAACCACCTCCATCCTGCTCCCTCAGTGGCTTCTCGTCTCTGCCACACCCCCGTCTGCCTCTACCCTATTGACAAATGGGTCGGTCGGGAAATGGGACGAGGATGGGGAGATGGCGGAGGACGGGGGGAAGGCTGAAAGGAGGCTGTGCAGAGAGGATGTGGGGGTGAATCCACAGCCTTCATTCATTCATTCAACAGTATTTACTGAGCGCTTACTATGTGCGGAGCACTCTAAGCGTTTGGAATGTACAAATCGGTAACAGATCGGGACAGTCCCCGCCCTCTGACGGGCTTACGGTCTAACCGGGGGGAGCCTTGAAGGTGCAGTGGCTTCGGACTCAAGCGGTCAGAATCGCAAATCTCGGGGTCGGACTGTCCAATGGAGCCTCGGCGGCCAGCTGAATTTTTTGCTGATCTAAAATAGGTGGTTTAAGAAATTCGGCTTCAGCTCCAATTATTACCGCTTGGTCCCTTCAAACTTCTTAAGAACACTGACTGAGCCACGGCAGGAAGATTTGCCGAGGAGAGACTTGGGTTCTCGGCTTAGTGATATTTAAGCTGGGAAAGGGTCGGGGGGATGAATTAGCAAATGCCAGTGAGAGAAATGAAAATTCTGCAGGCTTACGAGAAATTTGGCAGCCCATTAAAAAAAAATCTATATAGATGTAAAGCACTCTAACAAGATCGAGAACGATCACAGCCCCAAACTCCCAATACCCAAATGGTTTGGGAAACGCTTTGGGAATCCGGTAGTCACTACTGTACCCTGCTAGGGGACACTACAGGACTAACACAGAACAGCACCAGATCGGAGAGCGTCTACCTCATATCCCCGGTCAGATTGGACGATCCCATGGATATGCTGGGAACTGGGAGGACGGAGGGAATGTCAATCCCTTTTCCCGTGCTTTCACTTAAAAATGGTATTTAATGAGCGCTTACCATGTGCAGGGCACTGTACTAAGCGCTCGGGAGAGAACACTACAACAGATATAGCAGACTCGAGCTCGGGGCTGGGAGTTAGGAGGTCGTGAGTTCTAATCCCGACTCGGCCGCTTGCCTGCTGTGTGACCTCGGGTAAGTCACTTCACTTCTTGTGGCCTCAGTTACCTCACCTGTAAAATGGGGATTAAGACTGAGCGCTCCAGACTGGGTCCAACCTGATTACCTTGTATCTGCCCCAGTGCTTGGCACAGAGTAAGTGCTTAATAAATATTGTTATTATTATTGTTGCCCATAATTCATTCATTCATTCATTCATATTTATTGAGTACTTACAGTGTGCAGATCACTATACAAAACGTTTGGGAAAATACAATATTAAACAGTGACATTCCCTGCCCACAATGAGTTTACAGCCTAGAGGGGGAGACACTAATATGAATAATTTAATAATAATAATAATAACAATAATAATGAGAAGCAGCATGGCTCAGTGGAAAGAGCACGGGCTTCGGAGTCAGAGGTCATGAGTTCGACTCCTGGCTCTGTCACTTGTCAGCTGTGTGACCGTGGGCAAGTCACTTCACTTCTCTGTGCCTCAGTTACCTCATCTGTAAAATGGGGATTAACCGTGAGCCTCACGTGGGACAACCTGATTAGCCTGTATCTATCCCAGCGCTTAGAACAGTGCTCTGCACATAGTAAGCGCTTAATAAATACCAACATTATTACTTCACTACTCCGTGCCTCAGTTCCCTCATCTGTAAAATGGGGATTAAGATTGCGAGCCCCACGTGGGACAACCTGATTCCCCCGTGTCTACCCCAGCGCTTAGAACAGTGCTCTGCGCATAGTAAGCGCTTAACAAATACCAACATTATTAGAATTTATAATATAAAATTTCAAGATGTGTATAAAAGTGTGGTGGGGTTGAGGGCGGAGTGAATATCAAGTGCCCAAAGGGCACGGATCCAAGGTGCGTAGATGACACGGAAGGGAGGGCGAGCTGGGGAGAAGAGGGCTTAATCGGGGAAGGCTTCTTGGAGGAGAAGTCACCTTACGATGTGACGCGCTTCGCCCAGCTCGATGAGCTGCCCCCTATTTCCGATCTGAGAAGTTTGAGGGTAGAGTTTGGAGACCCTCCTCCTACTCCAACCCAGCCCGGACACTTGGCTCCTCTAATGCGAACCTCACTGTGCCTCCATCTCGTCTATCTCGCCGCCGATCCCTGGCCCACGACCTGCCTCTGGCCTGGAACGCCCTCCCTCCTCAAATCTCACAGACAATTACCCGCTCCCGCTTCAAAGCCTTATTGAAGGTACCTCTCCTTCGGGAGGCCTTCCCTGACTAACCACCCCCTACGGACTCTTTCCTCCTCTCCCACTCCCTTCTGCGTCCGACTCGCTCCCTTTGTTCTTCTCCCCTCCTGAGGGACGTATCCGTCATTTACTTATTTATATTAATGTCTGTCTCCGCCCGGTCTAGACCGTAAAAGCTCGTTGCGGGCAGGGAATGCGTCCGTTTATCGTTGCGCTGTACTCTCCCAAGCGCTCAGTACAGTGCTCTGCACCCAGTAAGCGCTCGATAAGCACGATCGAATGAATTTACGAGACCCAGTCAGCACCACATCCGGGCGGCCCCGAAGTGAATCCGGACGTCAGGGCCCGGAGAAGAACGGAGAGACCGGAACGAGCTTGAAAGACGTAGCCTTCACAGTCGTCCCTCCTCTTCCCGCACCTTGAGAGCCCGTGCAGCTTCCGAGAGGCAGGCGCGGGAAGACTCTCCCTCGCTGAGCAAACTCGAAATTCTGGGGCTCCCTCCCCCTCCTCCACTTTTTATAAAGCCGAAATCGCCCTCACAGAACCAGAGCGTTGGCCGACGACGGCACCTGCCTTCCGACCTCAGATTCCCAACAGGGTAGAACGGAAAGAAAAGGAAAACTTCGGGAGGTGACACCGGATTGGACCGCCTCATCCACCCCGCTCCCTCTCAAATGAATCGAAATCTCCCGAAGGGTCACACCTACCTAGGCCGAAGGGAATAAAGGTTTCTTTTTTGACCAGTTGTCCTTGTTCGTCCAGAAATCGTTCGGGGAGGAAGTTATCTGGTTCCTCCCATATGGCTGGGTCTCTGTGCACAGACCATAAGTTGGGCAAAATCACAGTGCCCTTAGGGATGGTGTAGCCCAGGAGCACTGAAACACACATAAAATCCAGTGGCAGTTAGGCCGAGTTTGGCTCTCGCTGGCGCGCCGATTACAGAAATGCCTACCGGAATCTCTGCTCCTGGGGTGCCCACTTTGCATTTCAACGGTGGAGCAGATTTTGGGGAGGGCGTCGGTTTACCTCAGGAGTCAGGTACCGAGGGGGTGAAGGAAGCAGAGGGAGGAGTGAGAAGAGATGAAAAAGAGGGAGTATCGTAGTTACTTTGTTTAGTGCTTTCATTAAAAAAAGAAACACCAAAAAACCCAAAACACAACAGCCCATAACCCAAATGTTTAGGTCCAAGAGGCCTGCAGAAAACAAACTGTGAGGCCATTATTGGGCAGGGATCGTCTCTTATCTGTTACCGAATTGTACATTCCAAGCGCTTGGTACAGTGCTCTTCACATAGTAGGCGCTCAATAATACTATTAAATGAAAACAAAACCAGTGTTCATTTAGGGGGAAAAAAAAATCTGAAATCCACATCACTCAGTCGATCGTGTCTTCCCACCTCAGCTTTCCATCACAAGGGGAACAACGTAAATCTAGTTGTTTTTTTAGGTAATTTGTAGGGATTGGCTGAAAATCACGAAGCCGGACTGATAGGATTTTTAGCTTAGTCTGCGGGGCTGGGTGCGCCTCAGAGAGCTTTCTGACTGACAGCTGCCCAGGGGTCTGACCGATTGACGGCCGCTGCCCGGGAGTCTGGGGCTGATTGACGGCCGCTGCCCGGGAGTCTGACTTTAAGTCTGCTCCTCTCAGCCCCGCCGCTACCAACCGACCCTGAGCAAAACTGGCTCAGGCTAATAATAATGATCAAAACTGGCTCAGGCTAATAATAATGATGGCATTTGTTAAGCGCTTACTATGTGCAAAGCACTGTTCTAAGCGCTGGGGAGGATACAAAGTGATCAGGTTGTCCCACGTGGGGCTCACAGTCTTCATCCCCATTTTACAGATGAGGTAACGGAGGCAAAGAGAAGTTAAGTGACTTGCCCAGAGTCACACAGCTGACAAGTGGCTGAGCCGGGATCTGAACCCATGATCTGTGACTCCCCAGCCTGGGCTCTTTCCACTGAGCCACGCTAATGATCCACTTGATCCAGTTTTCAGCCTCCTCTGGTGGCAACCGGCTAAGGGAAGGATCCAAGCGAACCGGCGAGGCCTAGCGGAAAGAGCATCGGCCCAGCAGTCAGAGGCCATGGGTTCCAATCCTGGCTCCGCCTACTGTCTGCTGTGTGACCCTGGGAGAGTCGCTGGAGGAAACTGAGGCACAGAGAAGTTACCTCTAACATGGGGATGAGGACTGAACCGCCTGTGGGACGCGGAATGAGTCCACCCCGATTATCTATATCTCCCCAGTGCCTGGCATGTAGTAAGAGCTTGAGAGATATCATTAAAAAAGTGCTCAGTACAGTGTTCTGCCCACAACAGGCTCTCAATAACGACTGCGGGATTTGTTTAGCGCTCCACTACGTGCCGAGCACCGTTCGAAGCGCCGGGGTAGATACGAGGTAGTCAGGCTGGCCACAGTCCCTTGTCCCACCTGGAGCTCAGAGTCTTGATCCCCATTTTACAGATGAGGGAACCGAGGCCCAGAGAAGGGCAGTGACTTGTCCGAGGACACACAGCAGACACGTGGCGGAGCCGGGATTAGAACCCACGCCCTCTGACTCCTGGCCCCTGCTCTTTCCACTAGACCGTGCTGCTTCTGTGAGCAGGTGACTTGGCCAGCCTCCCCCCGAAGACAGCCCACGCGCCAGCTCTGGTTCTGGTGACCGCATATCGTGAACCAGTCGAAGCAGCACTAAGCCACCCTTGCTAGTTCTGCGACCTTGGGCCTCAGTTTCCTCCTCTGTAAAATAATAATAATAATAATGTTGGAATTTGTTAAGCGCTTACTACGTGCAGAGCACTGTTCTAAGCACCGGGGTAGACAGAAGGGAATCAGGTCGTCCCATGTGGGGCTCGCAGTCTTAATCCCCACTTTACAGATGAGGTAACTGAGGCACAGAGAAGTTAAATGACTTGCCCACAGTCACACAGCTGACAAGTGGCGGAGCCGGGATGCGAACCCATGACCTCGGACTCCAAAGCCCGGGCTCTTTCCACTGAGCGACGCTGCTTCTCTATGGGGATTAAACGCCTTCTCTCCCTCTCGCTTAGACTGTGAACCCCACGTGCGACAGGCCCCGTATCTGACCTGATTACCTTGTATCCACCCCGGCACTCGGTACAGTGCTTGGCACAGAGCAAGTGCCTAACAAATAGCACCATTATCACCGTTACCATTATTAAAGTCGCTCTCCCAAACCACCCATGCCTCACTGAGATGATCTGCCGGGTGACCACCGATGCTCAACATGAAAAGAGCTGTGGGAGGGAAGCGTCAGGCCTCAGACCCCCTCCCCCCCCTTTCCACATTCAGAGCGAGTCCATGATGACGTTCAGGCAGGAGAGGCCGGGGACGATACCTGGTCCATCCCTCACCACGAGGAAAGAGGTGCGGGATGCTAGCCATCACACGGCGCCGTCAAGCGTCCCGTGGGCCCAAAGGAAAACTAAATCCTGACTAAAATGGATCAACCAAGGCCTGGTGGATAGAGCAGGGGCCTGGAACTCAGAAAGACCTGGGTTCTAAAGCCGGATCCGCCGCCTGCCGAGTGACCCGAGCAAGGCACTTCACTGCTCCGTACCTCAGTCACCTCATCTGCAAAACGGGGATGAAGACCGGGTACCCTGGGGCTCCGGCTGGGTCAATCCCCAGAACTGTCGCCCACGCGGGGCTCTGACACTTTCTCTCCTCCGTCCCCGGGCTAGGTACGGGCATTTCTGTCCAAGTCGCGTCTGCCGCATCTGAAAACCTGATTCGGCAAGATGCCCGTCGCGTACCGGTCTCCTCCGTGGTCATGCGAGGGATGGAAAAGGGGACGACGACCGTCATCCTCTGAACCTCCATGATGGTGGCCTCCGTGTAGGGCATGTGGACTTTGTCGGTCAGGGACGGGGCCCTGTCCCGACCGATGACCCTGTCGATCTCTTGGTGGACCTTTTCTGTGGAAGAGTGGTCGAAAGGAAGGTGAGCAGACTGGAGTTTAGCGAAGGAGCGAGCCTCCCCTCCGTCCCCCACAAAGGGAAGCGCACCGACACCCACCCACCTACACACGCACTCTCAGGCGGGGTCACCAGGAAGGCAAACAGCTGCCGCTGCCGTTGATGGAATCTTCCATCGAAAATGGCAGGCAAGTCACGTGACTTTTTTTAATGGTATAATAATAACTGTGGTATCTGTTAAGCGCTTACTATGTGCTGGGGGATACCAGGTGATCAGGTTGTCCCACGTGGGGCTCACAGTTTTTTTTAATCCCCATTTGACAGATGAGGTAACTGAGGCACAGAAAAGTTAAGTGACTTGCCCAAGCACACACAGCTGACTAGCGGCAGAGCCGGGATTAGAACTCATGACCTCTAACTCCCACCCCCGCGCTCTTTCCACTGAGTCACGCTGCTTCTCTGTTAAGCACATACTACGTGTAGGGCAGCGTTAGAGCACGGGCCCGGGGGTGGGAAGAACCGGGTGGTCTAATCCCGACTCCACCCCTCGTCTGCTGTGGGACCTTGGGCAAGTCACTTAACTTCGCTGTGCCTCAGTCACCTCACCTGGAAAGTGAGGATTAGGAGCGTGAGTCCCACGTGGGCCAGGGACTGTGCCCAACACGATCACCTTACGTCTACCCCGGGGCTCAGTGCAGTGCCTGGCACCTAGTAAGCACTTAAATACCACTATTATTATTATTACTATTATTTTAAGCGCTGGAGTGAGATACAAATCGATCAGGTCGGACACGGTCCCTGTCTCACCAGGGGCTCACAACCACTAAGAAGAAGGGAGAATGAATCCCCATTTTACAGTGGAGGAAACGGAGGCCCAGGGACGTGAAGTGATTTGTCCAAGGTCTTACGGCGGACAAGCGGGGGAGCCAGGATTAGAACCCAGGGCCTCTGACTCCACCAGGTCTCGCCATTTCCCCATGACATTCGTCATTTCCTCGGGCTGAGACCTCTCCCTCTCGGGATGAGGGAAGCACACGCCTCAAGGAGAGGCAAGTCTTGCTGATGACAATAAATATTTCCTGAAAAGGCCCAAATCCAGGGTCACCCTGTCTGGCCAATGAACTGGGCCAGTGAAGGGCCACGCGGCAAAGGGACTGAAAGCTCGCCGCGGGCAGGGAACGCGACTACCGACTCTGCCCAGTGCTCTGCACACGGGAAGCGCTCAATAAATACCATCGACTGATGAATCGACTGATGTGGCCAACAGCAGAGACGGCTTGGGCCCCAAGTGTAATTTATTTTGATGTCTCTCTCTCCCCTCTAGCTGTACGTTCCTTGAGGACAGAGACCATGTCTAATAATAATAATAACTGTGGTATTCGTTAAAGCACTTACTCTGTGCCGGGTCCTTAGAACAGATACAAGCAGATCGCGTAAGGACACGGTCCCTGTCCCATATGGGCTCACGGTCTTCACCCCCTTTTTACAGATGAGGCGACCGAGGCACGGGGAAGTTATGTAATTTGCCCGAGGCCTCACACCAGACAAGGGGCGGAGCCGGGATCAGAACCTAGGAGGTTGCCTATCAACCTCGGCACGAAACAAAAACTTCTCACTCTAGGCTTCGAAGCTGTCCATCACCTGGCCCCCTCCTACCTCTCCTCCCTTCTCTCTTTCCACCGCCCACCCCGCACGCTCCGCTCCTCCGCCGCCCGCCTCCTCGCCGTCCCCCGGTCTCGCCCGTCCCGCCGTCGACCCCGGGGCCGCGTCCTCCCGCGGTCCCGGAACGCCCTCCCTCCTCACCTCCGCCAAACTCATTCTCTTCCCCTCTTCAAAACCCTACTGAGAGCTCACCTCCTCCGAGAGGCCTTCCCAGACCGAGCTCCCCCTTTTCCCTCTGCTCCTCCTCTACCCCCCCTTCACCTCCCCTCAGCTAACCCCTCTTCTCCCCCCTTTCCCTCTGCTCCTCCCCCTCTCCCGTCCCCTCCCCTCGGCACCGTACTCGTCCGCTCAACCGTATATATTTTCATTTCCCTATTTATTTTGTTAATGAGCTGTCCACCGCCTCGATTCTATTTATTTGCTATTGTTTTAATGAGATGTTCATCCCCTTGCTATTGTTTTTGTCCGTCTCCCCCGATTAGACCGTAAGCCCGTCGAAGGGCAGGGACTGTATCTGTTACCGATTTGTCCATTCCAAGCGCTTAGTACAGTGCTCTGCACATAGTAAGCGCTCAATAAATACTATTGAATGAATGAATGAACCTAGATCCTTCTGACTCCCAGGCCTGTGCTCTACCCAGGCCACGCTCACTGTACTGTACTCTCCCAAGTACTTAGCACCGCGCTCTGCACACCGTAAGCACTCAGTAAAGACAGTTAATTAGCTGACTGGAAGGTGCAGCTTGGGTGGTAGGAAGACTTAGACTTTGTCGACTCTCGGCTAATCAAATTAATTATAACCCCAGAGGAAAACGAGCCACGGGTGTCTAGTCGGCTGTACGTGCGCTAAGAACTGTCAGGCCTAGGTCTGGCCTTCCTTTGCTCTCCTCCTTCTCCATCCTCATGTTCTGGATGCTTCTTAAATGCCTGGCCTTCCCCCCCACCTCCCCAACTGGACTCTATCCCCAGGGGTCAACTCTATTCCGCGTGGCTCGGTGGAAAGAGCCTGGGCTTCGGAGTCAGGGGTCATGGGTTCGACTCCCGGCTCTGCCACTCGTCAGCTGTGTGACCGTGGGCGAGTCACTTAACTTCTCCGTGCCTCAGTTCCCTCATCGGTAAAATGGGGATTAACTGTGAGCCTCACGTGGGACAACCTGATGACCCTGTATCTCCCCCGGCGCTTAGAACAGTGCTCTGCACATAGTAAGCGCTTAATAAATACCAACATTACTCCGCTCTCCCCGAAATAACCTCCCGGCTCAAATAACAACAACAGTAATAATAGTAACTGTGATGTCTGTTAAGTGCTTACTATGTGCTAGGCACCGTACTAAGCACTGGGATAGATACAAGATAATCGGTTTGGACCGAGTCCCCGTCCCACCTGGGGTTCACACTCGGAATCCCCATTTTACAGCTGAAGAAACGAAGATCTGGGTTTTAATTCCAGCTATGCCGTATGTCGGTCAGTCAATGGTATTTATCGAGCGCTTACGGTGTGCAGAGCACAGTACTGAGCGCTCGGGAGAGTACGACGTAACAACATAACAGACACATTCCCTGACCACAACCAAGCTTGCGTGTCTGCTGGGTGGCCTCGGGCAAGTTCATTTATTCATTCATTCATCGAATTGTATTTATTAAGCGCTTACTGGGTGCAGAGCACTGTACTAAGCACTGGGGAGAGTACACTATAACGATAAACAGACACGTTCCCCGCCCACAGTGAGCTTACAGTCTAGAGGGGGAGACGGACATTTAATATGAATAAATAAGTCAGAGATATGTACATAGGCGCTGCGGGGCCGGGAGGGGGGATAAATAAAGGGAGCAAGACAGGGGACGCAGAAGGGAGTGGGAAAAGAGGAAAGGAGGGCTTACGGAAGGCCTCTCGGAGGAGACGTGCCTTCCATAAGGCTCTGAAGTAAGGGAGAGTAATCGTCTGCTTGAGATGACAAGGGAGGGTGAGGGATTCGGGGTCGGCGGTGAGGAAGAGGAGATCGAGATAGAGTGAGAAGGTGAGCATTAGAGGAGTGTGCAGGTTGGGGGTTAAAAGGCGAGGAGAGAGGTGAGGTACGAGGGGGCAAGGTGATTTTGTGTTTTGAAGCCAATGGGGAGGAGCCTTTGTTTGACGTGGAGGTGGATGGGCAAACGCTGGAGTTCTCGAGGAGGGGGGAAACACGTCCCCAACGTTTCTGTAGAAAAGTCACTTCACTTCGCCGCGCCTCTGGTTCCCTCGTCTGGAAAATAGGGACTAAGGCCGGGAGCCCCACGTGGGACGGGGACCGCGACCAACCCGATTCGCCCGCATCCCCCCCGCCGAACACATAATAAGCGCTTAACAAATACCACTTTAAAAGAAAAAAGCCCCCCCTCACCTTGGACGTCCGGATTCAGGGACATATAGAGGAGACACCACAGCACGGTGTTGGTCGTGGTGTCCGTGCCGGCGATGAACAGGTCGCCGACGATATAGAACAGGTAGTCCTCGTTGAAGCTGCTATCGCCGTCCCTCTTCTGCTCCTCTTCCATATGCAGGAGGTACATATCGATGAAATCCCGGGGCGCGGTCCGATCCAGGCTCTCCCGGTGCTCTCGGATGAGCCTCTTCAGGAAGGCCGTTATATCCCTCTCGATCTGCCTCAGTTCCTTGAAGGGTCCGAAGGGGAGGTAATAGAGCCACGGGCAGACGTTGATGAGCAGGATGGGATTGCTCGTGCTGATCTCCAACCCGCGGGACATGAGGCTCAGCATCTTCTTGAACTCGCCGTTGGTGTAGTCGAAGCGCCGGCCGAAGCACAAGGAGCAGATGACGTTGGAGACGGCGTTGCCGATGACCGGCAGCGGGTCGAAGGGAGCGGCCCCGTGCTTCTGCATCTCCTCCTTCACGTTCCGGAACTCCTCGATGATCTTGGGCTCCAGGCTGAGCTTGCCCAAGCCGAAGTGACGGAGGGTCGAGTGGGAGAACTTTCGCTGCTGCTTCCACACCGGCCCGTAAGGGGCGAACACGATACCTGCCGGGGCGGGGGGGGGACAGGGAGAGAGAGAGAACGAGAGAGATGGACGGACGCGGTCGGTCTGGAGGCCGCGGGCTGGCCCAGGAAGCCGAGGAGGCGGGGGGGTGAGGGGTCGGCGGAGTGGCGGGGGGCAGGACGGGGTCGGATCGGGGGCGGCCCGAGACCGGTCACTCACGCTCTCCTCCCTGTTGAGGGCCGAAGAGGGGGAGGGCTGCTGGGCACTGCTTTTGGCCCCGCGGGGGCGGTTTCCGCACACCGAGGGCTACGGGGCGTTGACTATGACCCCGTCGGTCGTCTGTGGGGGCCGTTTTCAGCAGCGTGGCTCAGTGGAAAGAGCCCGGGCTTGGGAGCCGGAGGTCACGGGTTCTAATTCCGGCTCCGTCACTTGTCGGCCGTGTGATTTTTGGCAAGTCACTTCGCTTCTCTGGGCCTCAGTTACCTCATCTGTAAAACGGGGATTAAGACCGTGAGCCCCACGTGATTACCCCGTATCTATCCCAGTGCTTAGAACAGTGCTCGGCACGCAGTAAGCTGTTCGACAAATACCAACATTATCATTATTATTATTATTACAGGGCGTCGACGGTGGGACTGTCGGTCACGTGTGGGGGACATTTCCACCCGCTGAGGGCTACGGGGCGTTAACTACGGCCCTGTCAGTCATCTGTGGGGGCCGTTTCCACACGCCAAAGGCCACAGGGCATTGACTACGGCCCCGTCGATCACCTGCGGGGGCGGTTTCACGTGCCGAGGGCTACGGGGCCTCGGCTACAGCTCCGCCGGTCGCCTGCCAGGGGTGTTTCCACATCCCGAGGGCCACAGGCATCGACTGTGATCCCATCATTCACCTGAAAAGGGTGTTTCCACAAGCCAAGAGCCACGGGGCGTCGACTACAGCCCCGTCGGTCACCTGAGAGGAGCGTTTCCATTCGCCCGGTCCGTCCCTCCACCTCGCTTTCAATCATAATAATAATAACTGTGATGTTTAGGCGCTCGCAACCTGCCAGGCGTCGTACCGAGAGCTGGGGTGGATACGAGCAAATCGGGATGGACACGGTCCCAGTCCCCCATAGGGTTCGCGGTCTCAATCCCCACTTTAGAGAGGAGGGAACTGAGGCACAGAGAAATGCCCGAGGTCGCACGGCGGACAAGTTCCCATCCACTAGAGTGAGACGCAGGAAGCGGAACTCAGCACGGGTCATAATCTCCCCGGTGGTCAGGGAACGTGTCTACCGACTGGGTTGCGCTGTACTCTCCCGCACGCTTAGTACGGTGCTCTGCACGCAGCAAGCGCTCAATAAATACCGCCGATCGAAGGATTGATCTCTCGGTGCCGCGAATCCAATTTCAACCCTTCCTGCCAGGAGCCACCTATTCAGGGTGGCAGGGGAGGGAAAATCCTGAGCCCTCTGACGCGGCTGCAAATCGGACGTCGATTCATTCGATCGTACTTATTGAGCGAGCGCTGTACTAAGCGCTTGGGAGAGTACAATACAACAGTCGCCAGGCCCCGGCCCTCCCCTCACGACGTGCTATGGGTAGGTTCAGGAAAAGTCAGGCTGCTTTCCGGACCAGAAATGCAGCATCGGTACTTTAGCATTTTATAAGGAACTAATTTTATAACCTTTTAAAGTTCTATAGGGGGAACTGAACTCCAGGAGGCTTCAAATTAGTTCCTTGTACAGTGCTAGAGAATTGACGCGCTGTTTCTAAACGTTATTTACGCATAAATAAAAGACAGGGGGTTCCTGGCCTCCTTCGGGGACCGTTTCAATTCTTTTTGCACCACTGTCTCCAGCCCCACTGAAACAAGAGTCGACACACACGATCTTCTCCTTTGCGGGGAACGGGTCTACCAAATCTCTTGCACGGTACCCTTCCGAGCACTTAATCCGGGGCTCCGCACCCAGTAAGTGCTCAATGAATACCTTTGACGACGACGGGGACGAGAAGGTAAACATCGCATCGCAGCCGGAATGACGGTACCAAACACGTCTATCTCGGCAATCCAGAGCACCCCAAAACCTACCATCGTGTCCCAACTGTACCGCAGATTAGATCAACTTGTGGGCGGGGAAACGTGTGTGTTATGCTCTCCCAAGCGCTCAGTACAGTGCTTCTTACCCAGGATGTGTTCAATAAATAGATTGAACTTTGATTATGTGGGAGAATTTGGGTTAGAAAAGTACGGAAGATCGAATTCCACAAATAACTGTTTTTTTGTTTTTAAACTTATCCTTTCGGGAGAGCAGGGAGCCGTGCTGAGCTAGCTATAGCCAACCAATCCCAGTTTTCCACTGTGTCCTTGAATCATTTCCTCCGCCCTCCGAGCTTTCGGTTTCCCAATGTCCATTCCTCCCACCCCTCCAGGCAACAGTTTCAAACCTCAACGGCCTCCCCAAGTTCTAAACATTACAGAGGCGTCTGTCCCATCGGTCAGGCCTCAGGCCGTAGTCAGCGGAATCTTGTCTGCTGCGTGGCCTCGGGCAAATTGCTTCATTTCTCTGTGCCTCGGTTACCCCAACTATAAAAATGGGGATTAAGACTGTGAGCTTCATGTGCCCAACCCCACTGCCTTGTATCCAGCCCAGTGCTTAGTACAGAGCCTGGCACACAGTGAGCACTTAATACCATTATTATTATTAATCTGGTAGCCACTCAGTCGAGTCGTTCCGGGAATCAGGCTGTCCAAATGGGGACTGTGTGAAACAGGCTACTGGCTTCTTCTATTTCCTGGCCCCCCGGCATGCCTTTCCCCTTTTAATTTTTTTGATGCTATTTGTTAAGCGCTTACTGTGTTCCGGGCACTGTACTAAGAGGTGGGGGTAGATACAAGCTAATAATAATAATAATAATGTTGGTACTTGTTAAGCGCTTACTATGTGCAGAGCACCGTTCTAAGCGCTGGGGGAGATACAGGGTCATCAGGTGGTCCCACGTGAGGCTCACAGTCTTAATCCCCATTTGACAGATGAGGGAACTGAGGCCCAGAGAAGTGAAGTGACTCGCCCACAGTCACACAGCTGACAAGCGGCGGAGCCGGGAGTCGAACCCATGACCTCCGACTCCGAAGCCCGGGCTCTTTCCACTGAGCCGTGCCCAGGTCCCAAGCTAATCAGGTTGGTCACAGTCCCTCTGCCACTTGGGGCTCACGGTCTTAATCGCCATTTCACAGATGAGGTAACCGAGGCACAGAGAAGTCTTCTAACTTTCCGGAGGTCAGAAGGCAGACCAGTGGCCGAGCGGGGATTAGAGCCCAGGTCCTTCTGACTCCCGGGCTCGTGCTCTATCCACTCGGCCACGCTGCTTCTTTCCTTGGTCAGCAAGACCGCACCGCATCCTTTGGTTCCGTTTTGGCTTCCCACAGCCACCAAAATGTCTTTCAGTTCCGCACCCCTGACCTGGAGTGCCCTCTCTCCTCACGTCCGCCAAACTCTCTTCGCCTCTTCAAAACCCTCCTGAGAGCTCGCCTCCTCCAGGAGGCCTTCCCAGACTGCGCCCTCCCGTTCCCTCTGCTCCTCCTCCCCTTCCCATTCCCCCTTCTCCCTCCCACTCCCCACAGCACTTGTGCATATTCGTATATATTATTTATTACTCTATTTTAATGATGTGCCTCTATCTATGATTCTATTAATCTTGATGATATTGACGCCAGGCTACTCGTTATGTTTTGTGGTCTGTCGCCCCCGTTTGGACTGTGAGCCCCATGTTGGGCAGGGATTGTCTCTATCTGTCGCCGAATTGTACATTCCAAGCGCTTAGTACAGTGCTCTGCACACAGTAGGCGCTCAATAAACACGGCAGCGTGGCTCAGTGGAAAGAGCCCGGGCTTCGGAGTCGGAGGTCATGGGTTCGACTCCCGGCTCCGCCGCTTGTCAGCTGTGTGACTGTGGGCGAGTCACGTCACTTCTCTGGGCCTCAGTGACCTCATCTGTAAACTGGGGATTAACCGTGAGCCTCACCCGGGACCACCCGATGACCCTGTATCTCCCCCAGCGCTTAGAACGGTGCTCTGCCCATAGTAAGCGCTTAACAAATACCGACATTATTATTACATCACAGCTGCGGTCCTAGCCGACGAACACCACTTTCCCACTTTCTCCGCAATCGTCTGCAAACATTTCAAGTTACCCTCAAGCGATTCCTGTTTTCGCCGATCCAAAAAACAACAAAGAACACCCTCCGACGCAGACCACCATCAATCAATCATTGGTATTTGTTGAACACTCACTCTCCGCAGGGCACCGTACTACGAGCTTGGGACAGTATCAGACAACAGAACTAGCAGAGCCGTTTCCTGCCCATAAATGAGCTTAGAATCTAGCGGGGGAGACAGACATTAATACAAAAACCGAAGTAAGCGTGGAAGGGGGGCTGTTATAATAATTACGTTTATTTTGTTTATACTGTTTGCCGCTCGCTATGCGCCCAGCACTGTTCCAAGGGCGGATCTGGGCGATGGCCGTCCATCTGTCCCACTGATTTTTAGGCTCGATGACGGTCCTCCCTCCTCCTCACCTTCCAAACCCTTTTAAAATCCCATCACCTCCTCCAAGAGGCCTTCCCTGACTAAGCCGCCTGGCCGCCCCCCTCGATACTCACACTCCAGCCCTACGGCGCATAAGCGCCTTTCCTTATAACTCTTATTATTTTCTCCTTTCTGTAATTAACGTTGACGCCGGTCTCCCGCTGCAGATTGTAAGCCTGTCGCGGGCGGGGAGCACGTCTACCACCTCCATCGCACTGTACTTTTCCAAGCGCTCAGCACAGGGCTCTGCGTAAACGCTCAGTTCGTTCATTCCTCCGTTCGATCGTATTTATTAAGCGCTTACCGTGCGCAGAGCACCGTATTAAGTGCTTTCGTTCATTCGATAGTATTTATTATCGTACGGAGCGCTTGGAATGAACAAGTCGGCAACAGATAGAGACGGTCCCTGCCGTTTGACGGGCTCACGGTCTAATCGCGGGCTTACGGTCTCATCGCTAAGTGCTTTACGACACAATCGGAAAGTGCAATACGACAACAAGAAGGGACGATCCTCGCCTACAACGAGCTGCCGGCTGTGTGACTTTGGGCACGTCACTTCACTTCTCCGTGCCTCAGTTCCCTCATCTGTCAAATGGGGATGAAAACTGGGAGCCCCACGTGGGACCACCTGATCCCTTGGATCCCCCAGTGCTCAGAACAGTGCTTTGCACATAGTAAGCGCTTAACAAATACTACAGTTTATAGTAAGCGCTTAACAAATGCCACCATTATTAGAGGCGGGGAGAAATACCACCGACCGACAGGCAACTCGGCTTCGAGCCGGCTCAGCACAGTGCCCGGCACGCATAAACGCTCAACAGATACCACCGATCGATAGCCCGCGCGTTCTGGGGCCGCACATATAAATGCTCGGCAAACACCGCTGCTTGATAGCCAACTCGCCCTCCGGCCGGCTGGGCCCAGAAGCGGAGTGGAGACGTGGCTTAAGTCTGTGCCCCACGCTGGCAAGTGGGTCTTCCTCGAGCCGAGCCTGGAGGATTCATCCATTCAGGGGTATTTACTGAGCGCTTACTGTGTGCAGAGCACGGTACTAGGCGCTTGGAAAGTACAATTGGGCAACAGATAGAGACGATCCTTACTCCACGACAGGCTCAGGGGAAAGAGCCCGGGCTTGGGGTTCTGCCACTTGTCAGCTGTGTGACTGTGGGCAGGTCCCTTCACTTCCCCGTGCCTCGGTGACCTCATCTGTAAAATGGGGATTAACTGTGAGCCTCACGGGGGACGACCTGATCACCCCGTATCTACCCCAGCGCTCAGAACAGTGCTCGGCACGTAGTGAGCGCTTAACAAACACCAACGTCATTAACATTATTAGAACGGGGTGGGGAGACAGACAACAAAACAGAACAAGTAGACAGGCATCACTAGCGGCAAAACAGAGAAATAGGATCCCCTCGCCGGGGCCCGGTTTCTCTGACGGCTGTGGCAGAGCTCCAGGGCTCGGTCACGAGCTTTTCTCTGACTTCCCGATCGGGCTTCAGGGACCAGGAGGGAGCTCTCTGAGTCTCCGCGTGCGGCACGGGCTGCGCCCCACCAGACTATCTTCTAAATATCCCAGTGCCTAATCGATTGATCGATCAATCCCATTTATTGAGCGCTTATTATGTTCAGGACACTATTAAGCGCTTGTTTTAATGGCATTTGTTAAGCGCTTACTATGTGCCAGGCACTGAAATGATAATAATAATGTTGGTATTTGTCAAGCGCTTACAACGTGCAGAGCCCTGTTCTAAGCGCTGGGGGAGAGTCGGGGTCATCGGGTTGTCCCACGTGAGGCTCACAGTTAATCCCCATTTTACAGATGAGGTCACTGAGGCACAGAGAAGTGAAGTGACTTGCTGTACTAAGCGCCGGGGCAGATAGAAGGTAATCAGGGCCCAGCCCTTGCCCCACACGGGGCTCACGGTCTCCATCCCCGTTGTACAGATGAGGTAACTGAGGTACAGAGAAATGACTTGCCCAGGGTTACCCAGCAGACATGTGGTGGAGCGGGATTAGAACCCACATTCTCTGACTCCCAGGCCCATGCTCTACCCAACACAAGTGTACAACAGAATAATTTAATAATAATAATGATGATACTGGTATTTTTTAAGCACTTACTCTATGCCAAGCACCGTCTTAAGTGCTGGGGCAGATAAGCAAAGAAGGTCGGACACAGTCCCTGTCCCACACGGGGCTCGCATTCTTAATCCCCATTCTCCAGATGAGGTAACTGAGGCCCAGAAAAGGTACGCGACTTGCCCAAGGTCAGGCAGCAGCCACGTGGCAGAGCTGGGACGAGAACCCGGGCGCTTCGGCCCCCCGGGGCCGCGCTCCATCCCCTGAGCCACGCTGCCTCTCCCAGACACGCTCCCCGCTCACAACGAGCTCACGGTCTAGAGGTGAAGGCAAACGATAAAATAGATAAAATGACGGATACGTGCGGGGAATAGAGGGCAGTCGGGGGGATTGCGGAAGGAAGAGGGAAAAGAGGAAACGAGGGCTCAGTCAGGGAACGTTTCTCGGAGGAGCTGCGGCGAGGCAGCCCGCCACCGTGGATAGAGCACGGGCCTGGGAGTCGACAGGTCGTGGGTTCAAATCCCGGCTCCACCGCCTGTCCGGTGTGCGTCACTTAACTTCCTCTGTGCCTCAGTCACCTCATCTGTAAAACGAGGGTTGGGACCGGGAGCCCCTCGTGGGACAAGGGACCGCGTCTAACCCGATTGGCTCAGATCCACCCCGCACAGTAAGCGCTTGACAGATACCACAATAATTATCATCATTACTATTTAAAAGAATTCCGGGCTTAAACCTCGACTTGCAAGTTATCGTACATTTCGAGTTTGAAAATCCGCGATACGTTACAAAAGCAACAACTGCGGGCTACCAGGCACCAGAGTCATCAATCAATAGAAGCTCTGTGCGCTTACTCTGTGCAGGACACCGCACCAGCGTTTGGGAGACCGGAACAGGGCCAATGGGCACAATCCCTGCCTTCTGGGACTTTCCAATCTGGTGGGAGAGGCAGGCGGTAAAATAAAGGGAGAAGCAGCAGAGTTTAAAGATTTAGAGAGAGGCGCTAAGATCGGCAGCGTGGCTCGGTGGAAGGAGCCCGGGCTCTGGAGTCAGAGGCCACGGGTTCGAATCCCGGCTCGGCCACCCGCCAGCTGGGCGACTGTGGGCGGGTCACTTCCCTTCTCTGGGCCTCAGTGACCTCATCTGGAAAATGGGGATGAAGACCGGGAGCCCCACCGTGATTCCCCCGTGTCCACCCCGAAAAAGCGCTTAGAACGGCGCTCGGCACGCAGTAGGCGCTTCACAAATACCGACATTATTATTATCAGGGAAGGCTCCCTGGAGGGGGTGTGGCTTCCAACGGGCTTTGAAGACGGGGCGAGCGGCGGTCCATCAGACACGAAGTGGGAGGGAGACCCAGGCGGGCCGAAGGAGGCGAGGAGGAGATTTAGATGGAAGAGAACAGGGTAGAGCGACTAGGGTCAGCCTCAGAGGGGCCAAGCACGACACGGGGGCGGGAGCGGTACGGGAGAGGAGGCAAGAGGCGGTCACGGGAACGAAACCTCATTATTTTTACCGCCGACCCAGGCGACTTTCCCTCTCATTCTGAATACGAGGAAACCGGACCAAGAGAGCAAACGACTAGCTTCGCTGAATCTCCTGACATCACCCGCCGAGATAACGGAAGAATAACGTGACCGCGAGCCCCACGTAGGGCAGCTGCCTCGTACGGCCGCCTCGCTTTCCAAAGCGGCCTTAAACGGCATCTCCCGCTCCAACTCCCGTCGCCCACCCCTCAACTCGAACACCTAGTGGATCTCTTTTACATCCAACGTACGTCAAATTGTACCTTCCAAGCGTTCGGTACAGTGCTCTGCACCCAATAAGCGCCCGATAAATACGACTGAATGAGTGACTGCCATCTTTCCCCTCTCCCTCCCCCTCTCTCTCCCTTCCCCTCAGCACCGTACTCGTCCGCTCAACCGTATATATTTTCATTAGAGAAGCAGCGTGGCTCGGTGGAAAGAGCACGGGCTTTGGAGTCAGGGCTCATGAGTTCGAATCCCAGCTCTGCCACTTGTCGGCTGTGTGACTGGGGGCAGGTCACTTCACTTCTCCGTGCCTCAGTTCCCTCATCCGCAAAATGGGGATTGAGACTGCGAGCCCCACGTGGGACAACCCGATTCCCCTCTGTCTACCCCAGCGCTTAGAACGGTGCTCGGCACATAGTAAGCGCTTAACAAATACCAACATCGCCTTGATTCTATTTATTGGCTATGGTTTCAATGAGACGTCCATCCCCTCGATTCTATTTATCGCTATCGTTCTCGTCCGTCCGCCTCCCCCGATCAGACCGTAAGCCCGGCAGAGGGCAGGGCCCGTCTCTATCTGTTACCGATTTGTCCGTTCCAAGCGCTTAGTCCAGTGCTCTGCACATAGGAAGCGCTCGATAAATACCATCGAATGAATGAATCTTTCCGCGGGCGCTCACTCTCCGACACGCGCTCACTCTCCGACGCCTTCAAGGTGGCCCGATCCTCCTCATCCGAAAAGAGGGAATCCTCTCCGGGTTCCCTTCCACCTTCCCATCCCCTCGTCTTCTCTCCGGACCAAACTCCCGGAACGGGTGGCATCCGTCCACCGCCGCCTCCGCTTCCTCTCCTCCGATTCCCTTCGGCCGCTTTACGACTCGGTTTCTTCTCCCGCGACCCCACCGGGGCCCGCTCGCTCCGAGGTCACTAACGCCCCGTCCCCCCCCCCCCTTGCCAAATGGAACGGATTCTTCGCCACCCCGAGCCTCCTCAACTTCCCGGCCGCTCTCGGCCCGGCGGACCACTCCCCTCTCGCGGACAGACCGACCGAGCTCGGTTCTCAGCGCGGCTCGGCGGCAAGAGCCCGGGCTTTGGAGTCGGAGGTCGTGGGTGCGGATCCCAGCCCGGCCACTTGTCAGCCGTGTGACTCTGGGCGAGTCGCTTCCCTCCTCTGGGCCTCGGTCACCTCATCTGTAAAAGGGGGATTAAGACCGTGAGCGCCACGTGGGACGACCCGATTCCCGTGTCCATCCCAGCGCCTAGAACGGCGTTCGGCCCGTAGTAAGCGCTTAACGAACACCGACATTATCATTATTACGATTCTCTCCCGGTTCTCCTGCCTCTTTGGCGGCTCCTTCTCAGTTTCCATCCCTGCCTCTTCCCCTGCTTCCTCCCTCCCACCCCTGAACTTTTGGGTTTTCCTCAGGTCTGTTTTCCCGTTCCTCCCTCTGTTTCAAGCCCACCTTCGGTTTTCTCCCCGGCCCTGTCGGTTTTCACCCCACGCCAGCTGATCCACCTATCGATGGCAGTTGAGCGCTTACTGCGTGCGGGGCACCGTACTAAGCGCCCGGGAGAGTACAACACAATAGAGCGTGCAGACGCGGTCCCCGCTCGCCACAGGCTTACGGGCCCGACGTTGAGCTTCCGGGATGTTCCCCTCCTCCGCATCCCGAACGGCCACCGCGCTCGTGCGGTCCCTCCCCTCGTTCCGGCCTGCCTCGGACCCCGGCCTCTGCGCTGACCTCCCTGCCTCCCACCCCTCCCCGATCCAGTCGGCATCCCTCCCGGCCGCCCGGATCATCATCATCCCAAAATCTCTCCGGGCGCCTCTCCCCAGCGCGACCCTCTAACGGTCGCCCGTTCCTCTCCGCCGGACGGAGACCTCCGATCACGGGCTTTGAGGGACTCGACCACCTCCCCCTCCCTCTTCGGATGGCATTTTTTAAGTGCTTACTACGTGCCGGGCACCGTGCCGAGCGCTGGGGTTGGATACGCGTTAGCCAGGATGGACACGGTCCCGGTCCCACGCGGGGCTCACGGTTTCGATCCCCGTTTTACAGACGAGGCGACCGAGGCCCGGAGAAGTCAAGGGACCGGCCCAAGGTAAGGCGGCAGACGTGTGGCAGAGCGGGGTGGGGGGGGGGGGAAGCCACTCCTAGGCCCACGCTCTTTCGACTTCTCTTCTACAGAGAAGCGGCGCGGCTCGGTGGAAAGAGCCCGGGGCTTGGGGGTCCGCGGTCATGGGTTCGAATCCCGGCTCCGCCACCCGTCAGCTGGGTGACCCGGGGCCCGGTCACTTCACTTCTCCGTTGCTCAGTTCCCTCATCTGTCGAACGGGGCTGAAGCCCGCGAGCCTCACGGGGGCCCGCCTCAGCAGCCATCTCCCCCAGCGCTCAGCACGGCGCTCCGCCCGCAATAAGCGCTTAACGGATCCCAACGTCATCATTCTCGGCAGGGAAGCGACGGCACCGGAGGAGCGGCGTTGGCTCGGTGGGAAGGGCCCGGGCTCTGGAGTCGGAGGGCATGAGTTCGAATCCCAGCTCTGCCACTTGTCTGCTGTGTGACCTTGTGATCTCGGTGCCTCAGTGACCTCCTCTGGAAAATGGGGATGAAGACCGTGAGCCCCACGTGGGACGACCCGCTTCCCCCGCGGGGACCTACCCCGGCGCTTGGAACGGTGCTCGGCCCACAGCGAGCGCTTAGCGAATACCCACGTTATTCTTCTACCTCTGGGCCTCGGTGGCCTCATCTGTGAAATGGGGATGAAGACCGGGAGCCCCGGGTGGGCCCCCCCGCCGCCTCAGTGTCTCCCCCGGCGCTCTGCACGGGGTGAGCGCTGAACAGCCACCGACGTCATCATCACTCCTCTCTGGGCCTCAGTTCCCCCATCTGTCGAATGGAGCTGCAGACCGCGAGCCCGCCCGCCCCTACCTTTCCTGCGCGTGAGGATGGAGACGAGCGGGAGGGCGGGCCTGTCGGCGAAGAGCGGGGCCTGGCGGCGGAGCGCCTGGCTGACGGCGGGGAAGTCGGCCAGCACCACCACGGGCCGCCGCCCGCCCAGCCGCGGCCCCCACACGCTCCCGTAGCGGCCGCCCAGCTCCCGCAGCAGCGCCGGGGGCGTCCTCCCCGGCCCCCGCCGCCCGGCCCGGCCCAGCAGCAGCCGGCCCAGGCCGCCCAGCAGCGGCCACGGCCCGGGGCCCGGAGGCAGGCGGGGGGCGGCGGCCCGGAGGCCCGCCCGGAGGCGGCGGCGGCGGCGGCGGCGGCGGCCCGTCTCCCACAGCAGCCCCAGCAGCAGCAGCAGCAGCGGCAGCAGCGGCGGCAGCGACGGCGGGGCGGCGGGCGGGAGCGAGGGCTCCGGGGCCGCCCGCCCCGGCGGGGAGGACGGGGACATGACCGGGCCCCGAGCGACCGAGCGAGCGACCGACCGCCGCCGGGGTCGCCCCGAATCCCGCTCCCCACGCCGACCGATCGCGATGGAGGGGCGGGGCCGGCGCGTGTCCGTCTCCCCACAACGACCGATCACGGCGGAGGGGCGGGGCCATCGTGTGTCCGGCTCCCGACAGCGGCCAATCAGGTCAGAGGGGCGGGGCCGGATCGCTCCGCCCATTCCGCGCAGCGACCAATCGCGTCAGAGGGGCGGGGCCGGCGCGTGTCCGTCTCCCCACAACGACCGATCACGGCGGAGGGGCGGAGCCATCGTGTGTCCGGCTCTCGACAGCGGCCAATCAGGTCAGAGGGGCGGGGCCGGCGCGCTCCGCCCATTCCGCGCAGCGACCAATCGCGTCAGAGGGGCGGGGCCGGCACCGCCCCCTCCCTCCCCCGGTCGTCATCCACCACGGGGTGGGGGCGGAGGGGTTTCCACTCCCTCCTTGTCTGCCGCGTGACCTTGGGCCGGTCACTTGGCTTCCCTGGGCCTCAGTTCCCTCATCTGGAAAATGGGGCTTGAGGCAGTGTGTCCAGCCCGATCTGCTTGTCATAATAATAACGCCGCTATTTGTGAAGCGCTGACTCTCTGTGCCCAGCACCGTTCGAAGCGCTGGGGGAGACACAGGGTGATCAGGTTGTCCCACGCGAGGCCCACGGTCTTAATCCCCATTTCCCAGAGTGCTAAGAGTCAGGGGACGTGGGTTCTAATCCCGGCTCAGCCTGCTGGGTGGCCTCGGGCAAGTCGCTTCACTTCTCTGGGCCTCAGTTCCCTCATCTGTAAAACGGGGATTGAGGCTGGGAGCCTCGTGTGGGACAGGGACTGGGTCCAACCCAATTTGCTCGTAGCCACCCCGGTGCTTAGTACGGTGCCCGGTACATCCTAAGAGCTTAACAGATACCGCTTTTCTTCTTCTTCTTCTTCTTCTTCTTTTTAATATTATTAAATGCATCATTATTCTTTTCCGTTCAGCATTTTGGACCGGGCTGCAGCTCTAACTCTCAAGGGATGGGCTGGTCATCTTGAAGCAATTTTTACTAGCCTCGAGTACCGGATGGTCAGCGTGCTACCTCGGCGACAGAATGACGCGAAAGAGACTTCTCGAAAAAAAAAGGTCGGTCCAATAAATACGACTGAACGAAACGCACGTCGCTGAGCTCTCGCGACCCTGACCTGCACATCAGAGAAGCAGCGCGGCTCAGTGGAAGGAGCCCGGGCTCGGGAGTCGGAGGGCGTGGGTCCTAATCCCGGCTCCGCCGCTCGCCGGCTGGGTGACTTTGGGCAAGTCACTTCGCCTCTCTGTGCCTCCGTGACCTCGTCTGTAATACGGGGATTAGGATTGGGAGCCCCACGTGGGACAGTTGAATCACCCTGCATCTACTCCAGCGCTTAGAACGGTGCTCGGCACGTAGTAAGCGCTTCACGAATTCCGACATTAACAGATTCCAACGTTAAATTTTGCTCCTCCAGCACCAGCCTACTCACAGTGTTCCAATTTCATCTTTCTCTGCCCCGTCACCTCCATATACGTCAGACCACCACTCTCCCCAGCTGCAGAGCCTCGTGAAGGTCACGTCTCCTCCACGAGGCCTTCCCCGTTTCGGGCCTCTCTTCCCCGACTCCCTCTCCCTTCTGCGCCGTCTACGCGCTCGGACCGGCGGCCTTTGGGCACTTGGTGCTTCCCCCCGCCCCGAGCCCCACGGCGCTTACGTCTCGTCTTACGCCCGTCCAGTCGCCTCCGATCCAGATCGACGCCGCGGACACGTCTCTCCCGGGACGCCCCCCCCCCGCCCCCCTCCATCTGCACTCCCTCTGGTAGTGGATCCATAGAGTTTTCTTGGGACAAATCCAGAGGTGGTTCCCCGCAGTCGACTCGAGTCCCCGCCCCGAACTCTCTCCCGTGCCGCTGCTGCCCAGCACAGGTGAGTTTTGACTTGTAGCGGACGGCCTGCCGCCCGCCGAGCTAGGGATGGAACGGACGGGCCTCTGCTCTACTCTCCCTCCCGTAGTCGAGACTGGTAGAGGACTGGAAACTCTCCAGGTAAGACCCGGAGAGGGGACGGCACTTACGTACGTACCTGTAACTTATTCATTCATATTAATAGCTGTCTCCCTCTCTAATAACGTCGGTATCTGTTAAGCGCTTACTATGTGCCGAGCACCGTTCTGAGCGCTGGGGTGGATACAGGGTCATCGGGTCGTCCCAGGTGAGGCTCACGGTTAATTCCCATTTTACGGATGAGGGAACTGAGGCACAGAGAAGTGACTTGCCCACGGTCACACAGCTGATAAGCGGCAGAGCCGGGAGTCGAACCCATGACCTCTGACTCCCAAGCCCGGGCTCTTTCCGTTGTGCCACGCTGCTTCTCTAAGGCTGCAAGCCCTTTATGGACAGGGAATGTGTCAGTTTATCACTATACTGCGCTCTCCCAAGCGCTTAGTACAGAGCTTTGCGTATCATGAGCACTCAATAAATACCGTAGCTTGATTAATTGTCCTCTAAACAGCAGACCCTGCTTTGCCCTCATCTGGATTGTGCCTTGTCCTGTCAGTAGCTCCGGTGCATTCTCTCAGAAGCAGTGGTTTTTTTCCCCGATATTTTGTGAAGCGTTTACTGTACGCACTGTACTAAGTGCTGTGGTAGATAGGAGTGAATCAGGTTGAACACAGTCCCATGGGGGGCTCACAGCTTTAATCCCCATTTTAAAGATGAGGTGACTGAGGCCCAGAAGTGAACTGACTCGCCCAAGCTCACACAGCAGACAAGTGGCAGAGCCGGGTTTAGAACCCAGGTCTTTCCGACTCCCAGGCCACGCTGCCCTGAGCCCCACAGCACTTCCGTACGTATCCCTAAATGATTTATTCATATTAGTGCTTGTCTCACCCTCTAGACCGAAAACTCACTGTGGGCAGGGAGCGTCTATCGACTCTGTTGTAGTCTACTCTCCCAAGTGCTTGGTACAGTGCTTTGCACACAGTAGGCCCTCAATAGTGAATGAATGAGTGATGGGGTGATTACCCTCCATCCAAACTGTGCCTTGGTCACAGACATCAGACAGAATGGCTCCTGTGACTTCTCTCGGAAGCGTTCTTTTTTTTTTTTTTTTTTTTTGTATTTGAGCGCCAACTCTGTGTCGGGCACTGTGCTAAGTGCTTGAGGTAGACAGAAGCTAATCAGCTTGGAAACAGTCCATGTCCCGTGGACTTAATCCCCATTTTACAGATGAGGTAACTGAGGCCCGGAGAACTGAAGTGCCTTGCCCAAGATCACACGGTAGACAAGTGGCAGGATTAGAACCCAGACTTTCTGACTCCCAGGCCCGTGATCTATCTGAGAGTCTGCTGGGTCCTCCGATTTGGGCGCCGTCCTCGAGTGAGGGCCTCCGATCTGTTGAAACAATCATTTATCGAGGTCCTCCCTGGGCGTCGAGACGTGATCCGTGGTCGTGGGACAGAAGAACAGCTCTGAGCACTCAGCTGCGCGTCTGCTAGGCTCCAACAGAATGTACCGAAGATCGGAGGCCAAAGGGGATCGGTTGTGGAATTGCCGGGAGAACACTGTCGGGGACCAAAATTCGTAAGGTCCCTCACTGTTGATCGACTGGCAGACCGAGTGCAAGTCATCCTTTTCTAGGTGGTGACTATCAGGGATTTCTGATTGGCAGAATATCGAACCCCCTCGGCCCCTGCTTCTTCAAGTCAAAATAATCCCGGTCGGTAGGAGAAACGATGCTATCTATGGGACGCCTTCTGAGCGCGGTGCACCGCGCTAACCGCTTGGGAGACGGAAGATATGTTTCTCGCCTTCAAGGGACTTACACTCTAATGGGGGAGGCGGGCGTCGAAACAGCAACCGGATTCCACCTGCCCACGTGCCAGGAGAGTGGAAGAGGTGGCCGAAAGTTGGATAAGAATCCAGTACCGACCGTTAGTTGCGGGAAAATCTGCCGGAGGGGGCGCGGGATTTCAAAGCTCTCAACCTGAAGGTGGGGAGGGCTGAAGTCGGGGGAATCTGGAGGGGAAGGGAATTCCAGACCCCAGGAGTAATGAGAATAAGGGCCCCAGGGGGGTAGGAAGCATGGTACATCCGAAGCGGCGGTTTGGGGAAGAGGGATGGGCCCAAGCGGGAGAATGGGGAATAAGGAGAGCGGCTAGATTAGGGAAAAGAGCCGGTGGACGGGACGCCTCGGCTGATAGGGAAGGAGATGGGCAACGTTGGAAGGATCGGAAACGGCGGCCGTGGGCTGACAGACGTTTCAGAGAGACGGTCTAGGCCGGAGTGTGGAGTAAGGACCGAAGGGGTTGAAGTGGCTGGAGGGAGGAAGAGCAGCCTACTCAATAGACCAGCTGGTAGGACCAGCCCTTGAACCAATCGGATCAGTGGTATTTACGGCGTGCAAAACCCCGTACAAGGTGCTTGGGAGGGCACAGAACAATTACAGCTGTGTTTGTTTAGCGCTACGCGTCAAGCACTGTACTAAAGCCCCGGGGTCATCGGATCCGACAAAGTCTCTGTCCTACGCGGGGCTCACGGTCTAAGCGGGAGGGAGAACGGGTATTTCGTCCCCATTTTACAGCTGAGGAAAGGCAGGCGCGGAAAAGTTAAGTGACTTGCCCAAAGTCACACAGCAGGCAAGGGGCAGAGCGGGGATCAGCATCCAGATCATCTGACCCCCAGGCCTCTGCTCTCCGCCCTCAAGGAATTTAATCTAGTGGGGAACGAAAGCAGTGACTTCATGGGTGAAGAGGAAGGATTCGATCGGTGAAACGTCTTTTGCGGAAACAGGTTTGAGCAGTAGAAAGGATGCGAGAGGCGAACGACAGGCTTCCTGGAACCCGTTTTTTGGTTGGTTTATCGGTTTGGTTTTTTTAGTTCTGAACCATGACATCCCTTACAGAGTGTGAAACCCCAAACGGGATGAGCATCGACGGGATTTAATAATTCATTCAATCGCATTTATTCAATCGCATTTATTGAGCGCTTACTGTGTGCACGGCACCATACTAAGCGCTTTGCGCTGCACTAATAAGCATCTACATTGCGCGGAACACTGAACCAGGTGATGTGGAGAATGACAAAGACAGGGCAAAAGCACTATACAAAGAAAGAGCAAAAGAATCTACAGTCTATGGGGGAAACAGGACAAACATAGGAGAACACCATTAGATAGCAAAATGGCAGCGATATGAAAAAAGGGAAACAAACAGAAATACAGACCCTGGCAGGGTTAGGAATGGACTGGGTGGACAATTGTTGGCATTAATTAATAATAATAATGTTGGTATTTGTTCAGCGCTTACTATGTGCAGAGCACTGTTCTAAGCGCTGGGGTAGATACAGGGTCATCGGGTTGTCCCACGTGAGGCTCACGGTTAATCCCCATTTCACAGATGAGGTAACTGAGGCCCAGAGAAGTGAAGCGGCTCGCCCACAGTCACCCAGCTGACAAGTGGCGGGGGGCCGGGATTCGAACCCATGACCTCTGCCTCCCAAGCCCGGGCTCTTTCCACTGAGCCACGCTGCTTCTCCGGGAAATGGATTGTCTCTGTTGCTGAATTGTACATTCCAAGCGCTTAGTACAGTGCTCCGCACATAGTAAGCGCTCCAAAACTATGAATGAAATCGCCTTGAAGAGGGTGAGACTGGAGTTGCCATATAAAGGAAAGAAGGTTGTATGACTGGAAAAATAATAACGACGGTATTCACTACGTGCCAGCCACTGAACTGAGCGCTGGGGTGGAAACAAGCAAGGCGAGCTGGGCGCAATCCCTGTCTCACACGGGGCTCGTAGTCTCGATCCCCCTTTTACAGATGAGGTAACCGAGGCCCAGAGAAGCAAAGTGACTTGCCCAAGCAGACAAGTGGAAGAACAGGGATTAGAACCCATGACCTTCTGACTCCCAGGCCCTTGCTCCATCCACTACGCCAAAAGGAAGGTGGGAAGCCGTTTCCTACTTGGCTTGGGAAGAGGGTAGGAGTCGGCAGGGATAGAACCGATGATTTCTGTGTCTATTTTTGTACCGTACTCTTCCAGGCGCTTAGTACAGTGTTCTGCGCACAGTAAGCCCTCAGCAAATGTGATAGAATGAATGAATTTCTATGAAAACCAATCTTGAAAACTCCAAAGGAACTCTGTAGGTTAGAGATCAGGATTTGAGATTACTAAGGGAAGCCAGGTGGGCTGGGAAAGCCAGAGTCAGTGAGCGCCAAGAAGTACGCGCTTTTCAGCCGCTGAGTCGCGGCAGTCGAACTGCTAGAAACCGAACGCCGAGGAGCAGCGCGACCTAACGGAAAGAGATCGGGCCGGAAGTCGGAGGACCCGGGTTCTCCAGGCCGTGCGACCCTGAGCAAGTCGCTCCATTTTTCACTTATTCATTGTCGGACTTATTGGGCGCTTACTGTGTGCAAAGCACCGGACTACGCGCTTGGGAGAGTTGGATATAACAACAGATTCCCTGCCCAAAATGAGCTCGGCGTCTCGTCTGCGCCTCGCTTTCCTCAACCGTGAAATGGGGATTAAATAGGGGTTCTTCCTCTTATGTAGACTGTGAGCCCCAGGTGCGACAGTGTTTGACGCATAGTAAGTGCTTTCCAAATACCACAGAAAAGATCATAAAAGCAGCATGTTGGCAACGGGGGGGGGGGGGGGGGGGGGGGGTGTGTCCTCGGGCCTCCCATCCCCTGCCTGGTACCAGGTGTCGGCTAAGCAACTAGAGATGAGTAGAGAAAGGAAGGCCAGCTAGAGCTGGGGTTTGCGGTTTACTCACCCCCCCCCCCCAAATAACTCCCCTTCTCCCACTCAAGGCAGGTGTTTATTTTGGTGGTTTAAACGAACAGCGAGACCAACTCGCAAGAGGCACTCAGAAAGTTATGGCCCCTGGAGACCTCGGCGTGTGATCCCCATTTTACAGATGAGGTAAACCGGGGTCCAGAGAAGTGAAGTAACTCGCCCAAGGTCACACAGAAGAAAAGTGGCAGAGCCGGGAACAGAACCCATGATCTTCTGACTCCCGCGCCTGTGCTCTATCCGTTCGATCGTATTTACTGAACGCTTACTGTGTGAAGAGCCCTGTTCTAAGCGCTTGGAAAAGTACTATTCACTATGCCGTGCTGCCTCTCTGACATGCCGATGCTGCTTCTCTTGCCGGGGCCCTAACGATTGAAGGATTTAGACCCCGCCTTTGTGGATTTTATTTTTTTCAAATATTTATTAAGCAGTTACTATATGCCAGACACCGTACTAAGCACTGGGGTAGAAACAAGCCCATCAGGTTGGACCCGGCCTCTATCCCACATGGGGTTCGTGGTCTTAATCCCCGTGTTACAGATGAGGTAACTGAGGCATTGTGAAGTGACTTGCCCACGATCACCCAGCAGGCGTGTGGCAGAGCTAGATTAGAACCCAGGTCCTTCTGACTCCCAGGCCTGCGCTCTAACCTCTAGCCCACACTGCTTCTTCCCTGGAATTGGAATGAGGATGAGAAGCAGCATGGCCCAGGGGATGGAACACGAGTCTGGGAGTCAGAGAACCCGGGTTCTAATCCCGGCTCCGCCACGGGTCCGCTGTGTGACCTTGGGCAGGTCACTTCCCTTCTCTGTGCTTCAGTTACCTCACGAGGCTTTAGATCCAACTTGCGCCACCTCAGTCCGTGAGTCCCATGTGGCCCCTGATTATCTTGTATCTTCCCCAGCACTTTGATCGGGTTCTGGCAAATAGTAAGCGCTTAACAAATGCCATAATTATGATGATCCCCTTTAAGCTGCATTCCAAAGCAATTAGCCGATCACGTCTGCCTCTCCCCCGCAGGGTATTTATTTTGTGTAGAGGGTTGGACCTACAGAACAGGGCTTTTCCAGTCTTCTTGGGAAGGTGTTACTGTACCTCCACTTGTGTACACGATAGATTTCCTAAGCCTGACGAAAGATTCTTGGTCAGCAATACGCACTAAAATACTTGAAACGGACAAATGGCACAGCCTAGTGGAAAGAGAAAGCCTGGGAGTCAGAGGACCTGGGTTCTAATCCCAACTACCTGTCCGCGGTATGACAGCTTCATTCAATCGTATGTGCGGAGCACTGTACTAAGCGCTTGGAGAGTACAATTCGGCAACAGATAGAGAGAACCCCTACCCAACAACGGGCTCGCAGTCCGGAAGACTTCTCCACGCCTCAGTGCTTTCATCTGCAAAATGGGGATTCAATACCTCCTACTTCGATTGTGAGCCCCACGTGGGACCCGATTATCTTTTATGCAACCCAATGCTTAGTACAGTGCTTGGCACAGAGTAAGCACTTAAATACGACAATTATTATTAGGGATACTATAGTTAGTCATCGATGGACGGAGACTCGCCTTCTCTCAAAATCAAAGGTGTAAAAGCATCTTTGCGATGGCCGGTCGTGACTGGATATTACATTTCAGTCTCCAGGCTCTTTTTTGATGGTTTACGGTTCTTTATTGACGACTTATCTGAAGTGGCTCCGGCAGGTCGGCTTTGGCCCGAGGGGAGAGTCCAACATACCCTAAAATTCCCAAGAGTGGATTTTCCCAAGAAGCACTTGGATATTATGTTTCTCGGGAAGGCATTTTATAAAAACCAGGACTCAGTGTTTGAAAACAGTTGCCAGACTTAGACCTTTCAAATGTAAGAACTGAGCTTTTAATGAAATTATTTTCCTCTCTAGCCAACAGAAACAGTTTAGGCTGTGCAGCGCGATAAACTAGCTAAAGGAAGTTTATCGGCCCAGTGCATTAAGGCAACAGAAACTAAGGAAACCAACGGAGGCTATTTTTTCTTCTGATGCCCTATTTGGGCAGCATTCACAAAAATTGATCAGTAAGGCAAAGGGAAAATAAACTTCCAATACAGGGTTAACTTAGTTATAGGAGAATTTGAAAAGATTGAACAAATTGCAAGTTTCCTGAGGAAGAATCCCTACTTATTCTTCTAAATGAGACAATTATGCTGAACCTCTGGGAATACAAAACTACCCATCGTCATCGGAATGATTATGGGAGTATTTATTAAGCCCTTACTATGCGTCAAGCACTGGACTAAGCCCTGCGCTAGATAATGAGATCACTGGAGCCATCAGCCTACAAGATCCAATGTGGCTCTACTGGAACCCAAGTTTTGAGAAGCCCCCCTCAAGAGCAATTAAATTTAGAGAGTACTTTATATATCCTTTTAAATCGTAATCATCTTAAGCCCACATAAAATCAGAAATTGTAAAATAGTTTATATAAATCAAGACAGTGGGATAATGGGGTTCAATTTCTAGAATATTAACAAGTATTTGTGAGCCCAAACAGGTTTATTTCCTTTGACTGTACTTTTTCCATGAAAAACCACCCCCCCCCCCCAAAAAAAAAAACTAGGACAAATCTGTTGCAACTGATTATAAAACTGCACTTGAGAAACTGAATAGGCTTCAGCAGCTTTCAAGAACTCGTAACCCATGAAGCACAGACCGGCAGCAGGACCAATTTTGAAAAACACATCTGATCCCTCATCGTAGTTTATTGAGTAAATATCAAGTACTGTAAAGGGCTGTATATCTCAGTTGAAAAAAACAACACACAGACAAAAATGAGACAAACCAAAGAAATGAACCACATTGTGTACACACCACCTCTAAGGTTCATGAACGTAAAGATAATCGAAGCTCATATTGAGGCACTTAAAAAAAGGAGAACTTTGGCATTTTAGAAGTGGGTGAGCACTCCTAACCTTCTGAAATGTGTATAAAAAAACTGCAAAGGTACAAATTCATTTCTAAACATACTCAGCTATTTCTCCTTCCCTTTCCCCAAATACACAAAGACTCAATCCTACGTCGTAAGCCACTGCCAAGGTACTGGAGGATATATGAAACGAGGAGCTTCTAAAACATATTAGGGTTTCATTAAAATGTAAGTGTATTTAATAAAACTATAAGTTATACAATAGCATTCAGCATAGATATTTCTTTTATAATGAAAAATATTCAAGTCAAGAAAAATAACATACTCTAGAGAAGACCTAAAATCGTACTATACAACAAGGCACTTAAACACATCAAAACAGTACAGTACATTTTCAAAAGAATACAATTGGCTACTTTTTCAACCGTTATAATAAAATTGCTTTTTCGTGAGCACACCAGAACATAACCGTGGATTCCTGCAGCATCATTCATTGCATAGGAGGTAAATTAAAGTGTTCCAACTTGGCAACGGGATCAGCTTATGTTTCTAGGGGGTTCGTCTTAACTTTTTTTAAAAAAAAGACAGCGTACTTTCAAGACTTCGCGTCATCCCACACGACAGGAGAGCTATTATTCCCTTGCACGCATCCCGTAGGCAATCGCTCAGCCGCGTTACCGAATCAAACGGGCCTTAGAGTAAGCTGCAGAATAGGCCAAGGTGAATTTCTGGGCGTAACGGAGCTTCACCGAGATACCTCGGACTCGATTTAGCTTTGTTTTGGGGTGTCGTCGTCAGTCTCACCGCCTTCCAACAGCAGCACGCCTAGGATCTAAACCTAAGGGTAGGGCAATGAAACGACACGAATAACGTATCGGGACCCTATTTTTACATGAAGATAAATACAAAAAAAATCCTTCAAAGTGGCACTGTGTGTTGGATTGGGTCGGGTAGACGGCCTCCTTCAAAGGTCTTCCTACATTTCTTTAAAGGTAAAATCAGGAGAATGTGGAAAGATTGACTTAACTCTTCAAACGGTCCTGCCGCGCAATGGACACGATGCTCAAAATATCTTGCGAGGGACAAGATTCGAGGCCGGGAGACGTTTTAAGACCTATTTCACGACATCTGGTTTGGGTTGGAGGAGAATTCAAAAGTAAACAGAAGGTGAAAGGAGGCAGCTGGTTTGGGGAACTCCGGGGATGGGTCAGGGAGGAAAGGAAAGGTGTTGGCGAGTGGAAAATGATCCTCAGGCACATTTCAGGCACTGGAGTTGGACTCATCGGTTTCCCTGTCCACTGTCATCCGGGACCATCTTAAAGGCTGCGGGAATAATGTCTTTTCCATGGCCCTTCCCCTTATGGCCAAAACCAGGATAGGGCAGTGTTTGAAAATGAAAAAAGGCTCTCGTGCTTTAAAGCACGAGAGAGACTGTGCAGTTCTCTCTATTTAAATCCAATTTCTTGAAAAGAAAAGGAAATTAAAAAAGATAACCCCACAAGGGGGCACTGATATTCCAGAATTACTGAATATAGTACCGTACTGGGCATCGCGAAAACCCGCCAGCCAAAGTGATGATCTGATTCGTGCACTTTTATCCCGCAGCAGCAAAACTCTGATTTTCAGAGAAGCCAATAAACCGCCGACTAGGATTACTACGGATGGAGTTTGGCACGTGTAGTTTGTGACACTGGAGTAGAAACTGGCTTCCCCTCCGTTTCAACGCTAGTGGGAGGTTCTCTCCAATTTGTAGGGGTGTTTCTTGAAATCCCCGTGAAGCTCCGTGGTTTGGGAAAGGTCTGGGAATTGGGGAGACGTAGGGAAATGTTTCGGAAGATGTCACCGACTCATATGAAAGTTATTGCTCCAATCTAAAACAGTCAGAAAAACAGAACGGGACAAAGCGATGGCTCTCCCGGATCGGTTAAAGAACTGTTGTGAGACTCTGAAATAAACCACCTACGCTACGCTCCAAGGGCAAAATTTAAATTTATTTAACATTTGCCCAGGCTTGTCACTCCAGGACGACAAGTGGTCAAAATCCAATACAACTTTTCCCGGATTCAAAAATCAGTAGCCTCACAACATCCCTCATGTATCCCACATCCATTCTCAATTCTAGGGCGGATCGTGTCTATCAGCCACATTCTTCAGTTTCTTTTCATTTACAGAAATGATTACACAAGTGCGACGAATATGACTGTGAAAAAAGTGCCCACATTTTTTTACGTGTCCCTGAAAAAAGACCGCGGGTGACATTTCTTTTTCCTACCGACTGGATTAGATCAAAGAGGATACGCTTTTGGTATTGAGTCAACTACCTGGTTTGTTCAAAAGGGCTGAAAAGGCCTATCCGTAGAGAGCCTAGTCTTAAAGCTTAACCAGTGCTTTAAAAGTCCTACTACTCCCAGTGGGATACCCAAAGATTAATACTCTAGCGATGCTCATTGGAGAGGTCTTCACTGAATTAGAGATTCAAAGGAAAGTGTCTGGATAGCAGCAACATATGTACAAGCCTGGCAAATAAGTAGTCAGTTTTCCACTATTACAGACAACAGAGATTTTAGATCCTAGGAAGGGAAAACTGTTCGAAGCCGGCCACGGCCCCTTCGCGTCAAGATTGTGAAACTCTGACCAGACGTAAACGTACGTATCATTTGCCTAAATGTCTGTCGGATATTTAAGTATTTTTTCCACAACCCGCCCAAAACAATTCTCGTTTCGATTACTTGGAATTGAAGGTTTTCTTCACCTAACATTTCTGCCCATTTTCCTTCATAAATTCTTTAAACTCGAAAGAGACGTAGAGTTTTAGCACCAAAGGCAACCCTCCTATATAGATTTTATTTGTGCTTTGCTAAGATAAACTCCGATGATTGGATCTATAAAGGCTAGCTGGTTCTGATGAAAAGAAATAAGCTCAGATGAAAGAATTTTTTCTCGGTAATAAACAGCCATGCTTTTACCACACATCTTCTAAGTATTAACTAGGATGACTTTTCTGGCGCTTTGAGATACCTGTTAACAATGGAGACGGGCACTTTTTACATAGTTTGGATGTTTGATTTCTTAAATGAAGACTCACGGCCACCTTTCTTGTTATCAGATTCTCCGCTAAGGACTTTTAAAGTCCTTTTCAAAGGAGGTATAATCTGCTAGATTACACTGGAAGTCTTAAAAAATTGTATTCAAGTAGTTAAGGACATGAACGGAGATTAAATAACTACCTGCCTGATAGGGCCTCCTCTGAAGCGATATGAAATACAGAGGACCCTGCTCCACTACTCTGTCCTACCATCTCGTTAGGCCTTAGGAAACAAGAGATCATCCCAACGGACCAATGGTCCCTTCCAATGAAATGGCTTGACCCACAAGTCTCAACTGCGAGAAACTAATACAGTGCGGCACGAGAATAGATCTCTTAAGTAGAAGCTGAAGGCTGCACTACTGCGGGATATGGGGGATTGTGTAGCTCTGCTTTTTGCCTTGTCAATGGGCAAGAGAAGGTGGAAACTAAGCAATCACCTTTGGCTTTCACGAAGCACAAAGAAAGAGTACTTCCAGCCAGGAACGAGATATCTTGCTAAAAATTGTTTTAGAGTAATTATAGTCTCAATAACACCCAGCCACATTTCCAACCAAAACCTCGGGGTAGGAACAGTAGACTCAGTCCTTCTGGGTCACCACGTCAGTATTCTCAGCTCAAACGATGCAACGTTAGAACCGTCTAAACTATCTTGGATGCTCACCTAGGTAACAGGACATAAATATGCAAAACTCTCCAAAAACTGCGTCCTTGACATTTAACAACTTTGTTTTTAAAAATGAAAACTTTGCACACTTTTAGAATCTCTGTGACACTGACATCTCTAACCTAGGAGGATCGCCCCTGACCAGCCCACTTTTTCCCCCCCCCCCTCTTTTGTAAAATGATCACGATTAAAAAAATGGAAAAAAATAGCATACATAAGTTTACTGGGCGGCAGTATCAGCGAGTATTCCCGAGCCTTCGCGATAGGACTCCTCGCCCCCAGGGAGGGAGTCCGCGAAATCTCAAGGGAGATTTCACAAATCGGTGACTACAACGCCCATCCTCTCTAGTGGGTATGAGGGAGGAGGCCAAGCCCCACCATGGCCGTTCTCTTCATACTGTATTTCTCCTCCTCCTAGCCCACTGTTGCATCTTTAAACCAGCAGTAGATCCACTTGCCCTTGGAAAACAAACCAAAAAAAACCCCTCCAGAATTGACACAGATTTTATTCCGGGGAGTCGGGGGATGTGTGAGAGGGGCTTCCCCAAGGAGTGATGGGTAACTCTGGCATCTTTTTTTTACAGCCTCATTGGTGAATCACAGGTCTGGCGCTTGTCTCTCGGTGAAGTGTATTGTTGCACGAAAATAGATCTTTTTTCCGGATGAATAAAAACCAGGTCAAGGGAACAATACTTCGTTTATAACCATCTTACTACTTGTTCACACAAACGTTAGTCCACTCTTCATTGATGAGCTAGTCCTCAGAACAACCTCCCCCTCCCCCACAAAAAAACCAAACAAAACCCAAAACTATACCTTTGGTAACAGCATTAAATATTTTGGTAAAAGAGCAGATGAATTTGTCCTGCACGATTCTCCTTTCAAGTGGATTTTTCATTGTCCTCTCCCGTTTTCTGAACCCTGGAGTATTTTTTGCACGAGGATTTGAAGCAGCCAGGAGGCCAGGATAACGGCCAGGAGAAGCAGCAAGGAATTGAGCCTTGTACGTTTTTCTCGAAGAAGTAAAAGATGGGGAACCACCACGCCCGAGACAAAAAGTTTGTCTGTGAAGAGACCTTCAAGTTCTGTCAAAAGGGAGGAACACGAGCCAAATTAAAATCGTCAAAAATTCAACCTGCACAACCGGTCTGGGGAACGGATGACAAAATACGGACAACGGCTAAGATGTGAAAAATACAACCTTTGAAGGAAACCCCGTGGGATTTTGGAGATATTTTCCAGATCACCTTTCACTTCGCCTCAAGGAATAAACTTTCCGGGGCTTTCCCGGTCGCCTCACTTGGGACCGAGGCGACTCTCTAATAGCAGTCATTTCGGAGGACTAATCATCTTCTTGGACAGAGTCAGTCGTGGCAACTTGGGCGAGAAGAAAACGGCCACCCAGGCCTCAGATTAACCCAACTGTTTGGTTCTTGAAGAATCCCGTGTTGCGTTATTCGTTCCTTGTGTAACAGCACATGGGTAGGGGCAACCGTTTCTTCTTAAACCACCTCTAATTTTTTTTTAAGGTCTCAGCTGGGCGCTTTCCATGTGTCAAGCCCTGCACTAAGCGCAGGGTAGATATGACTTTTACGTTGCATTCTACCCAGGCAGACAGCACTGTGGAAAAAAAATCCTTTAGTTCTTCCATAATGTTCTAACCGGACTGTGTAAATGACAACACAGATTATGGAAAATCGGACTCTACGCTTTCTCTTTGTAATAGCAGTGCAGGCTCAGAAGAGGATTTGATTCCTTCTGCAATGCTAACCTGTTGAGTGCCTTCTACTGACCTGTCACACACCGATGTTGTCAAAGGAGAGATGAGGTGGGGTGTGATCATCTGCTCTGGGTCCTGAATTCATCTTTTATTGGATTTCAATTGTATTTATTGAGTGTTTACTGTGTGCAGGACACTCTAAGTGCTTGGGAGAGATCTGATAGGCATGTTCCCTGCCCACAAGGCAATTATAATCTAGAGAGGACCTTACAGCCTAAAGGGGAAATGAAAATCAACACCGGCAATATTAAAATGATCTAAGCAATATTAAAAGCAACGATCAAAGACAGAAACATGGAAATCAAAGAAAATGTGACTTTTTTCCAAAATAAGTTGATTAAAGGGGTCACTAGAGACTGAGGAGATTTGGTAATGCTCTTTAGTCGTATGTTTCTTGATTCACTTTTCTAAGAAGCGGGGGGGGGGGGGGGGGGGGGGGGGGGGGGGGGGGGGGGGAGATGCCAGCTTTGTCAATTTCAGGAGAAGGCAGGTAAAACAGCAACTCCCAAAATCTAGGCTCCACTTTAAGTCAAAGGGAATTTTGGTGAACATCTAAGAATAATAATAATGGCGTTAAGCTCTTGCTCCGTACGAAGGATACTGTACTAAGCGCCGGGGTAGACCCCTCTACCTGGGGCTTTCAGTCTAAGTGGGCGGGAGAACAACAAATCCTGCCTCTGCCACTTGTCAGCTGGGTGACTGTGGGCAAGTCACTTAACTTCTCTGTGCCTCAGTTACCTCATCTGTAAAATGGGGATTAATTGTGAGCCTCAAGCGGGACAGCCTGATGACCCTGTATCTCCCCCAGAGCTTAGAACAGTGCTCTGCACACAGTAAGCGCTTAACAAATACCAACATTAAGTATTTCACGCCCATTTTAAAGCTGAGGAAACTGAGGCACAGGGAAGTTTAGCGACTCTTCCGGCTCACACAGCAAGCAAGTGGCAGAACCGGATTGGAATCCTTACCCCCGGTCCTCAGGCCCATGCTCTTTCCAATAGGCCATTCTGCTTCTCATGTCTCCTGAATGCGGCAAAAGACTCACCAGCTGGTGAATCAGGGTGGTTTAGTCGACAGACCACAGAACTAGGCGTAATGAGAGCTGGGTTTGGTTACGAGTTCCACTACCTGACTGTTGGGAGACCTTGGACAAGTCACTGAACTTCTCTGTGCTTCAGTTTCCTCACCAGTAAAATGGAGGATACCTGCTCCCTTTCTCCTTTACTAAAAATAACAGTAACGGTACTTGTTGAGCGCTTACTAGGTGCCGAGCACTGTTCTAAACATTGGGTAGATACAAGGTCATCGGCTTGTCCCACGTGGGGCTCCCGGTCTTACTCCCCATTTTACAGATGAGGGAACTGAGGCCCAGAGAAGTTCAGCGGCTTGCTGATGGTCACACAGCAGACTAGTGGAGCAGCAGGGATTAGAACCCACGTCCTCTGACCTCCAGGCCCGTGCTCTTTCCACCAAGCCATACTGGCGGCCCACGGGAGCCCCAGGCGGCACAGAGACTGTGCCCGACGTGACCGTATCGTATCCGCCCTTCTGTTCAGAACAATGTTGGGCACGTAGTAAGTGCTTAACAAATACCACAGTGATCGTTACTGTGACGGAAGGAACGGTATTCCAGATCTACTGTCCAGAGGCAGCTCGGGAACTTTAATGCCACTCCAGAAACCCTCGGGGAACCACTCCTGAGCCCTGACGACACTTCAGTCAAGAGTCCAGTCGCTTCCTAAGGTGATCAAGTATCATATTTTGGCCAGTCAAATGCCATATTATTCCTTAGCCTCCGGGTACCCGTTAAGTGAAGCAGCGGGGAAAAAAGAAGGCCCTTGAAAACCACAACTTCAGAGCCTGGAGACAATTTCCAAGTCAGCCCCCTTACCTTTTCATTAGCCATCGAGTGGTACCACCAGAAAAGTCTCGTCGTGATGTAGTAGGCGATTATCACATCCACCGTGTAGTGTTCGTGTGCCACGAGAATGCAGATGATCCCGGCAGCACTCAGCAACCAGCAGATCAAATGGTACCACCAGAAGTGACGGGGTGAATCTGTGAAGAAAGCGGGGATAAACATTTCCTTTTTCGGACATTAGCTACCTGGAGGCACTGAAATGGTCTAATTTGGGCCCTAAAGGAAGGCGTGCAAAAGGAAAACATCACTGAAAATCGAGGAGCCCGAGGAAGCTGCCTGGATGTGTAGCGGGGTGAAACTTGGGTGTACAAAAAGTCCTCCTCTAACACCAGTCTATACATTGTACCTCCATTTTGTTTATCTCACTCGCCGATGTCCTTCCTCTGGCCAGAACTCCTTCCCTTTTCATACCCGACGGACCGCCGCTCTCCTCCAATTCAAAGTCTTACTAAAGTCACATCTCCCTCAAGAAGCTTTCCTCAGCTAAGCCTTCTTTTTCCCGACTCCGTCTTCCTTCTGTGTCACCCTCGCTCTTGAATTTGCACGCTTTATTCACGTCAGCCCCACAGCACTTATGTTCATAGCTGTCATTTATTTTAATGTCTGTCTCCTTCTCTGGACTGTAAGCACCTTGTGGGTAGGGAGCAGGCACGAGAAGCAGAGTGGACTAGTGTTTTGAGCGCAGGCCTCGGCGTCAGCAGGAAACGGGTTCTAATCCCGGCTCTGCCGCTTGTCTGCTGTGTGACCTCGGGAAAGTCACTTCACTTTTCGGTGCCTCAGTTACCTCAGCTGGAAAACGGGGATTGTGAGCCCATGTGTCCAATTTGATTACCAGGTATCCAGCCCAGTTCTTAGTACAGTGCCTGGCACATAGTAAGCGCTCAACAAATACCATTAAAAAAAATTTAAAAAGAACTCTGTTACACTGTGTTCTCCCAAGTGCTTAGTACAGTCTTCTGCACACAGAAAGCACTCGATTGGTTGGATGATTTTCTCGAAGAGCGTTTCCATGAGCTCGTTCCATGAGAGTTGTGGGGGAAAAAGAGAGTCACTGGAAGTGCTAGGATTTTCTGGACAGATCTATTTCCAGGAAAACAGCACTTAAGCAGAAGCCAGGAAAACCTAGACGAGCTGCCCAATTCACTCTGATAGCGATGGTGTATTCTCTAGCAAACACCCGTCTCCTATACTTATGTATTTATAATCATAATATTAACAACAACAGTGGTACTTGTTAAGCGCTTACTATGTGCCAGGCCCTATCCTAGGTGTTGGGGCGGATACGAGCAAATTGAGTTGGACACAGTCCCTGTCCCACGTGGGGCTCACAATCTCAATCCCCATTTTAGATTAGAGATGAGGTCACCGAGGCCCAGAGAAGTGATGCGACTTGCCGAAAGTCACACAGCGGACAAGTGGCGGAGCCGGGATTAGACCCTTGACCTTCCGACTCCCAGGCCCGTGCTCCGTCCACTACGTCGATGCCGCTTCTCATGACTGTGTTTACCGAGAGCTTCCTGCGTGCAGAGCACTGTGCTAAGCGCTTGGGAGATTACAACAGGATTGCCTCCGTTGCTCATCCGATTAATCTTTCCGGTGGAGTCCTATCCATTCTCCACTTTCCCACTTGCCTCCTTCCGGTCAACAACTTCGTCGACAAGAATCCAGTGTCTCGACGACAGACGCACTCAGCAAGCAACCCGTGAGGACAGGTTATTTGTATCGTTTTAAAAACTGGCAGTGGAAGATCCCCATTTTACAGATGAGATAACTGAGGCCCGGAGAAGTGAAGCGACTTGCTCCTCACAGGGGCCCCCATCCAATCGCCACTGATCCCCACAAGCAGCAGTAAGGAAACCGAGGACTGATGGAGGTTCTAACACAGACGGACAGAAGTGAAGCCAACGTTTCTGGGCAGGGCTACAGGAGGCTAATCTACGAATCGGTCAGTCAGTCGTATTTACTGAGCGCTTACTGTGTGCAGAGCACTGTACTGAGTGCTTGGGAGAGTACCATGCAACAACCAACAGACACATTCCCTGCCGACAACTAGCTTGCAGTCTGGAGAAGGAGAAGACGTACCGTACGCGATTGACAGTGGGATCATTTTCCATCGTATTCCCTCTTCTCATCTCATTTTACCTCCCCCGCCATCCCGGTTCTGAAGCGGGTACCCTGTTTTGCAGTTTCTCACCCGCGGCGCACACTGTGGAACTGATCTCAGTGTGGGATTCCTACCCCAGGCGGTAGAGGCAGCAATCGCGTCTGAGCTGATGGAACTGTATCTACCCCTGCGTTCGGCACAGCGCTTGGCACATCGTGAGCCCTTCCCGCCCACCACAGCGATGATGATGATGAGAATCAGTGCGCCTAGTGGGAAGAGCACAGGCCCGGGAGTCAGAGGACCTGGGTTCTAATCCCGGCTCTGCCGCTTGGATGCCGTGTGACTTCACTCTCCCGTGCCTCAATTTCATCATCTGTAAAATGGGGATTCAATACCCCAACTCTCTCCTCCCTAAGACGGTGAGCCCCACGTGGGACAGGGCTTGTGTCTGACCAGATTTTCTGGCGTCTACCCCAGAGTAAGTGCTTAACGCCTACCGCGACGATTAAGATAATTACTGGAGATTCCCCTCCTGCTCTGGGTAACGACCTTGGCTCCGAACACGGGTATCTGCCCATCTGGGAGAAGGCATGTCCCAGCTTCGCTATGAAGCGGCAGAGGTCCAGGAAAAAGCGATGCCTGGCTTTTATCTAAAAGCATAAGCCACCCACGACAGATGAGGGCTCACAGATGGGAGGCAGGGCCGGCAAGCCCCAAACCAGATGGAAAATGGAGAGAGTCAGGAGGGCCTCAGACGTGGTAACCGCTGTCCTTTCAAAGGACTCCGCGGAACCGCCCCCGATTCAGAGCGGGGACCCAGCGTCCCGCCCACCCTGGAAGACATCGCTCTCCTAATTACATAGGAAACAGGCCCCCGGGTGCAGCCCTTAACAATCGCACACCCCAATTACGCAGCCGCGAAATGCAAAGGATAGACACGGCAAGCCGCTAAATAATGTTCATCACCGGGAACTGGGATGGGGAGGAACACAAGGCTTCCAATCCTCCCCTCCCGATCTGAAGACTGCAAATTATCCTTCCCCCAAATAAAGCCCTAAAACAGATTCCCTTTATGGATTTTCTTTTGATCTACTCGTCTTATGGGACCGGGGTGTCCTGCAGACGCCGTCGTTATTAAAGGCTGTCGTTCCCAAAGAGCCGCGATCCTCTCTCCAACCGTCCTGTTATTTCGGATAACGTTTTCGTGTGCTCTCTGAAAATTTGACATTTTCAGAGTTAAGAGGAGAGGTGCGCACCCTTGGGTTTTCAAAGAAGGCTGTCCCAAGGATGCAGGGCATTCCCTTGTGGAAAGGGCACTTCTTCGTGATCCCGACTCCTCCTCCTCTCACAGACACGGGAAGGTGAAACCCGGCAGGATGCTTCACGTCTTTCTGGCTTTCCACTTTACAACCCTCAGATTTGGGATCGGCTTGAAAACCGGACGCCTGGGAGCAGGTCAATCAGTCAGTCGACTGCATTTATCCATCGTTTACTGTGCGCAGAGCACTGTACTAAGCGACCGGGACGGCTCAGTATGATAGGTTGGCCCGAAGAGCCTGTTTTGAGCCAACACCGGGGGGGACACTCGATACCCCAAGCGGCTTACGTGTGGGTGAGCTTGGTGCTCTCTCCGGCGCGCGGAACCTCTTGTAAATTTCTGAGCTGTGCAAAGACTGGGGGATTGAGGTGAACCGTCGCCAGGGGCTCGGGAGACGACGATGGCGCTAATAGCATTTGTTAGGCGCTTACCGTGTTATCAAGCGCTGTTCTGAGCGCTGAGGTAGATACAGTCTCATCAGGTTGGACACACTCCCTGTCCCACTTAGGACCCACAGACTTAATCCTCATTTTTCAGACGAGGGAACAGAGGCCCACAGAAGTGAATAATAATGATGACAGCAACGGTACTTGTTAAGTGCTTACTATGTGCCAGGCAGTGTACTAGGCGCTGGGGTGGATACAAGCAAACTGGTTCAGAGACAGTCCCCGTCCCTTGTGGGGCTTACAGTTTCAATCCCCATTTTAGAAATGAGGTCACTGAGGCCCAGAGAAGTGAAGTGACTTGCCCCAAATCACACAGCACACAAGTGGCGGAGCTGGGATTAAGACCCATGACCTCCTGACTCCCAGGCCCGTGCTCCATTCACTGTGCCATGCTGCTTCTTATAATTGTACTGAGAGCTTACTGCGTGCAGAGCATTGTGCTAAGTGCTCGGGAGGTTACAATAGAACAGAACTGGCTTTGTTGCTCATCCACTTAATCCTTCTGGTGGAGTCCTGTCCATTCTCCACTTTCCGACTCCCAGGGCTGTGCTCTATCCACTAGGCCACGCTGCTTCAGAGTGGTACAGTTAGGCGGTCGCCCAGGATGAGCAGATCCAGCAGACGGAACGAAGGACGCCGGTCTAGATTGTCGACTCTAGACCATAAGCTCCTTTTGGGCAGGGACCGTGTCCACCGACTCTGTTGTACTGGACTCTCCCAAGTGCTTCACACAACACTCTGCACACAGCAAGCGCTCGATAAATACCATCGATTGGTCACCTAAACACCTAAGCTACTGCACAACGGTACTAAAAACAGCCCATGAGTCTCATGGAACCGAGGTGTCTATAAGTGCGATTTTTTCTTTTAATGGGACACATCCAAGGTCAGGGAACTGAACCCCTTTTCAATGGGTCTTGCTCTGAGAAACAAAGAATACACATCCGGGCAGACTTACGCCGCGAGCCCTAGTTAGGACAGGGGCTCTGTCCAACCCAATTAACTCATATCTATCCTAGCAATTAGAAAGTGCTTGGCACATAGGCAGCACTTAAATATAATAATGATGATGATAATAAGCGGAAGAATCCTGTCCTCTCATTTGAAAAATGTGCCACGATCTGATACCTTCCGGCAAACTCTTTATTTAAAGTCTGATCAGGTTCTTCTTGACAGTGACCTGGCGCACAGGACAAGGCAACTCATTTTGTAAACTAAACTGAGCCAAGTGGTTTGACGAGAAGGGTCAGTTTGGGGTTTAGGAGATTCCTCCTTTGATCGAGGGATTATGGTATTCGTTAAGCACTTACTATGTGCCAAAACACCGCACTAAACGCTGGGGAAGGTACGCGCTAATTAGGTCGGACGCAGTCCCTGTCCCGCATGGGGCTCCCCGTTTAGGTAGGAGGGAGAACAGGGATCCCCGCTGAAAAGCAGAGATTCATTTAAGTTTAAGAGGACTTACATTCTTTGATAAACAAATACGTGAGCGTCAGCACGACCGTGTGGCCACTAAACAGGAAGTCTCCGCATAAGATGTGTGACCCAGTAATAGATAATCCTCCTCCCGAGATCAGTCGAAGGATTCGCTGTACTTTGGCCTGAGAATCTCCATTCAGCTGCAAGATAAAAGAGGACACAAAGAGGGTTAAAAGTTTGGCCACCAACCTGTTGGTGTGCATTTAATAATAACTGCGCTATATGTTAAACATTTACTGTGTGCCAGCCCCTGTACTAAGCGCTGGGGTGGATACAGGCCAATTGGGTTAGACAATCCCTGTCCCGCATGGGGTTCACAGTCTTAATCCCCATTTTACAGACCAGGTAACTGAGGTAAATGAGGTAAGTGAAGTGAGCTGCCCAAGGCACAGAGCTGACAAGTGGTGGAGCTGGGATTAGAACCCATGACCTTCCGACTCCCAGGCCCAGGCCCTACCCACTACGCGTCTAGACTGCTAGCTCCTTATGGGCAAGGGACGTTTATGCTAATTCTGTTTTATCGTATTCTCCCAAGCCCCCAGTACAGTGCTCTGCACATAGTAAGCACTCGGTACCATTGATTGAGTTCATCTGCTGTCACCGGAAGTTGGGAACCGCTCAACTGAATGAAGAAAACAGTTCTTCCCGCTACTAAGAAACTCCAGGTAGGAATGGAGGAGTTTGGAAATACACTCTCCCTTACCTTGGTAAGTTCTTGTAGAAGAGTTTTAGATAATGACATTGCTAATACTATGATGATGATGATATCTGTTAAGCACTCGCTATGTGCCAAGCACTGTTCTAAGCACTGGAGCACTATTCTAATACTACGTATGTATGATGTGTGATTACAGTCCAGAGCCGAGCTTTTAGAAGTGATGCCAGCTCATCATTTCAGTACTCCATGGACTGAGCACGGTTCTACATACTTGGGTGTGTACGATGCTCAGTCAGTCCTATTTATCGAGCACTGACTGTGTGCAGAGCACTGTACTCAGTGCTTGGGAGAGTACAGTATAAAAATAAACGGACACATTCCCTGCCCACAGTGAGCTTTCAGTCTAGAGGGGGAGACGGACGTTAATATAAATTACAGATACAGAGGAAAGGACAGGATCTCTGCCCTCAAGGACGCTTTTTGCCCAGGGAGGGGGAGACACGCGGATCATTTACAGTTGATGGGAAGACAGGATAGAAACGTGACTGGAATAGTAAGGAAAATTAGAGAAGTGAAAGGTCGGAGTCTGTAGATCAATAGCTCATCTGGAAAATGGGGACTGAGACTGTGAGCCCCATGTGGGACGGGGACTGTGTCCACCCTGATTCGCCCCAGGTCGTAGAATAGGGCCTGGCACGTAGTAAGTGCTTAGATACCATAATAATTATTCCTATCAATATGTATCTCAGTCGACTTGGGGATGAAATGATCTGTCATACGGGCATACGTACATATTCATTATTCATTTAATGTCAGTCTCCCTCTCTAGAGTGTGAGCTCTTTACGGACAGGGAACGTGTCTACCAACTGGACTGTATTATACTCTCCCAGGCCAGAGGCAGGATGTGGGCGAGAGGTCAGGGGCGAGATAGATGAGTTATAATAATAACTGTGGTACGTCTCAAGCGTTTAGTGTATGTCAGGCACTGTTCTAAGCATTGGGGCTAGATAGAAGGGTTGGATACAGTCCCTGTCCCACATAAGGCTCATAGTCTTAATCCCCATATTACAGAAAAGTTAAGTGACTTGCCCAAGTTCACACAGCAGACAAGTGGTGGAGCCGGGATTAAGAACCCACGTCCTTCCGACTCCCGGGCCTGTTTTCTATCCCCTGGGCCAAGCTGCTTCTCAAGCGCTTGACAGATACCAAAAAAAAAACCCCAAACCAAAAAATAAAACACGGCATACAGGTGGGGAGGTAGAAAGTGCTCAGGAAAAAAATCTAATAGAATGGCTTCTGATGTCGATTTGGTGTACTTTAATCTGTCCCCACCCCCAAAGCTGGAAAATTATGCCACAGAGGCTAATCACCTTTACTAAAATATCCCAAATCCTTTCAAGAAGTAGCTCTTGAACTTATTACCAACAGCTGAGAAAACACAGCCCAAACAAAAGGAACAACTGTTCTGCCCTCAGTGTTCCCAGTTCAAAGGGACAACAAAACTTAAAAAGAATAAAATAAAATAAACCTCCTAATTTCAATCTTCCAATCTTTCCTGTTGGAAACAATGTATTATTTGACTTTATTATTTGCATTTAATAATAATTACGGTACTTGCTAAGGGCTTACTATGTGCCAGGCACCGTATTAAGAGCTGGGGTGGATACAAGCAAATCGGGTTGCACACAGTCCCTGTCCCATGTGGGGCTCAATCCCCATTTTCCAGATGAGGGAACTGAGGCCCAGAGAAGTGAAGTGACTTGCTCCAGGTCACACAGCAGACAAGCAGTGGAGCTGGGATCAAGAACCCAGATCCTTCTGACTCCCAGGCCTGTTTTCTCTGCTGTTTCCAAAGTGTTTGAAAAATACCAAAAAAACCCAAAACCGAAACAGGGCACGCAGGTGGTCAGAGGCGGAATTAGAACCCGGGTCCTCTGACTCCCAGGCCGTGATCTTCCCAGCCAACCACGCTCAGTCACTCAGAAGTGCAGAGAGGGGGCCAGAAGGATGGTAGAAGACAGCAGCCGGGGGTGATCTTGGGATGCAGGGGTGGACGATGTGGGCTCACAGGAGGCAAGTGGCGGAGCCGGGATTAGAACCCACAGCCTTGTGACTCTCAGACCCGTGCTCTATCCACTAAGCCATGTAGCTTCTCAGTGATGTACGACAGTGGATTCTCAATCCCCATTTTCCAGATGAGGTAACTGAGGCCCAGAGAAGTGAAGTGCCTTGCCCAAGGCCTCACGGCGGACAAGTGGCGGAGCCGGGATTAGAACCCAGGTCCTCCTGACTCCAAGGCCCGGGCTCTCTCCACTAATACACGCTGCTCGGCAGGTTCAGATCGACGGGTGCGTGCCCATGTTCCAACTCAGATGCTAGTGAGACCTGGGTTCTAATCCCAGGCCGTACACTCACCGGGATCTTCTACGGTTTTATTTTCTCTAAGTTTCCGCAATAAGAAGGAAAGGAACCCGAGACTTCCGGCTTTATCTCCCCCGCCCACCCTGGGGCGTCGGGGAAGCCGGGGTCTGGCGAGCAGCTGCCGGGGCTATTTTCTTTCCCCACCTCAGGCCGCCGCTCCAGAGTTCAGGCTGACCGGTGGGGAGGCGGACTTCGGTTCCCTCTGCCCCGGCCGGAGTGGCCTCTCCGTCCCCTGGTCGAAGGGGTGGAAACCACGTGTCCCCACGTCCCCCTTTAGCCACCCAGGCCGGGGGATTCGGAGGGCAGGCCTAGGGGAAGCAACGTGGCCTAGCGGATAGCGCGCCGACCTGGGAGTCGGAAGGACCCGGTGAACGGGAAGGAGCGCAAATTGCGCCGATCCGTCGTGGAACTCTCTGGAGACCCCGAGTAGCCGTGGGGGTCGAGTGGCCCCAGTGACACGTAAATTCCCTGTTCTCCCTGCCTCCGTCAGGGCGCCGGCAGCCACGGTGGGGTGGGGAGGGTACTTTCTGAACACTGTAGAGTTGCTGCTCTCTCACCGCCGGGTCTCGGACTAAACCCCTGTGGCTACTTGTCGGCGGACCGTGCCCCCGGACCGGCGGACATGGAAGGACGTCAAGGCGGATGGCCGTTCTCAAGAAAATTCCTCGGAATCGTAATGACGGAGGAGGTTCCAGCCCAGGAGCCAAACCCTGAAGACTACTCCTGACAAAGGAAGGATCAAAGGCTTCAAGTACAAGCCCAAAGCGCTTGTCTCGTTCCCAAAATACTCCAATTACCCTCGCTACCCACTTCAAATCGGGTCTCAACCAGGGAGCCGATTTCTTGCAAAGCGATGCAGAACAGGGTTTGTCAATGGAATGGGACGTTATGGGCACGGTGCGTGTCTACCAACTCGGTTAGACCGTAGTCTCCCAAGCACTTAGGATGGTGCTCTGTACATGGTAAGCGCTCAGTGAGTACGACTGACTCGATAAATACGACTGATTGACTGAATGTTGAACTTCGTTCTGTGTCACGAGAAGAACATCGGGGGAACTTTTTGCCATAGGAGATCTGAAATGTTTGGAGATCCTCAGATGAAATGTTCCAGCAACGCTTTTTTTTTTATATACACACCTCACTAGTCAGTCAATCCACGGTATTTATTGAGCGCTTAACGTGTCAGAGCATTGTACTAACCGCTTAGCACTGTGCTAATCTCCAATTAGTCAAAATGAAAGTGTAACATCAATTGGCCTGGCTGGCAATAGCTTAGGTTTCAAAGGATAATCATGATAACAACAACAATAATAATAGTATTTGTTAAGTGATTACTACGTTCCAGGCTCCGTACTAAGCGCCGAGGTGGACACAAGCAAATCAGATTGGCCACAGTCTCCGTCCCTCCTGGGGCTCACGGCCTTAATCCCCATTTTACAGATGAGGTGACTGAGGCACAGACAAGGGGCCTGCCCAAGGTCCCAGTAAGTGCCTACTCTGTGCCAGTCACTGTACTAAGCGCTGGGACGGACACGAGGAAGATCGGTTGGGACGCAGTCCCCGGCCCACAAGGGGCTCACAGTCTCAATCCCCGTTTTCCGGATGAGGTGACTGAGGCCCAGAGCTTGCCCGAGGCCACACGGCTGCCAAGCGGCAGAGCCGGGGGTAGAACACAGGCCCTTCTGACTCAGGCCTGTGCTCTATCCGCGAGACCACGCTCTTTCTCTAGGTAACCGAGGCTCAGAGGAGTGAAGTGACTTGCCCCAGGTCACACAGCAGACAAGTGGCAGAAGCGGGTGGCAGCAAGTCAGCCGCCACAGAGGTGGGAGATGCAGGGGCAAGAACTTTCCCCACATGAGTGCTGGGCTCCCCTGGCCCGCGGCCACTGCCGCACTGCCGCACGGAGGAGGGGGAGCGGGTGTGCGAGGCATGGCAACGGCGGGAACCTCAGCTCCTAAAGGGTCCGTTCATTCTATCGCCGGCTCCCGTTAACGTGGGATGATCGACTCCCCGAACCCCATCTGCTCAAAACTTGCATTTTGTTCGACTCTTCTGTCCCAAAACGGGGCAGAGCTCCGACGCCGTGAAACCGGGCGGAAGTGGAAGGGTTCTCGGGCACAGAGAACGGGATGCACTGTCGTGTTTGCGCTCTTGAGTTACACACACACACAGCACGTATTAAAAAAATGCTTCCGGAAAACAGACCGTCACGACAACCTCCGCCGAGTGATCGGGGGGCTACTCAGATCCGACGACTTCCATCGGTACGCTCTAACACTCATAGAAGGATTTAGCGACCGTACCGTTACGTCGATCAATCAGTGGTATCTGCTGAACGCTTAGTGTTTGCAGAGCACCGCACCCAAGTGCTCGGTAGAGTACAGTATAACGGAGTCGGTCGATACTTTCCCCGTTACGGCATTTCTTTGGTGGTTTACCTACTCCCAGATATGCCTCATTTTGGTATTTGCTCATTCAATCATATTTATTGAGCACTTACTGTGCGCAAAGCACTGTACTAAGTGCCTGGGAGAGAACAACAGACCCGTTCCCTGCCCACAGTGAGCTTACAGTCTAGAGCCCGGGGACAGACATTAATATAAACGTATACATTTCAGATTTTTCTCTTCAGAGTCCCGGCTTCCAAACCTGATATTTACATAAAATCAACACAGCCCATCTGTACTGTACTGACACCTGAAGATTCCTGGGATCTTCAGAGGGGCCATTTGGGGTCCGCGGGACCACCCACTAAGGCGGCCTTCGAAGCCATTCCGGACACACGCCATTTTAAATTTGCTTTCCCTCTCTATTTCCTGTCATCCAGCCCCCGAACCTCCTCATTTACGAGAACGAGCCGGGCTTCCCCGCGCTCATCATTTAGAGGCACACTGGGGAAAGCACATAAATTTGTGTCTTCTGGACGTCGCCTCTTTAATCACAGCTTCACCACGAACCACCCGATGCTTGAATTCAATACCTACATTGTTTTAATTGCAGCGGCTTTGTGCTCTGAGGGCTCTGAAAAATTATAGTCTCCCCAAACCACGCCTATATTTGGTTCGAGAAACCGGTGACGCTTTAGAAGGTCTCTCTTTATCCTCTCCACCCCAGACATCTGTCGGGTGTTCAGAAGAACACCGCCGTCCAGAATTTCCCAGAAAACTGGCAGTTTGGGTTCTCTAGTTTACCAACTAAGGCACACCAGGCTCTCAGAGGATTACGACCTTTTTGGGGAGGGGGCTGAGCAAATACTTTTTCCAGCCCTGCCTTAGTGTTTGGACCCATCTACACAGAAGCAAAAATAGAAAACGGATCATTAAAGAGCCTTGGTAAACACCAGTCTTAGTTGCAATTCGCAAATACAAATACTCATTTTCTAAATATTCTCTCTGGCAGGGCAAAGGATCCAATCGCCGCAAACAAACCGGACATCTGCTCGACACCCCACCTTTCCGGCAACTAATTACGACGCGAAGACTAATGACCCGCTTCTGAATGACAAGTGGCAATACTGTACTCGTTATGGACAGAGTCTTTCTAAGCCAGGTATTTACGAGTGTGGGTTCTTACCTTCGGAGCACATTGGAAGTGCATTCCCGGTACAGGCAGGGTGGTGACGTACATAGTAATGCAGCGATACAGGTACAAAGTTCCCATTATAAAAAAGAATCTGCGTCCTACTATGGCCCTGGAAGACAGAAAAGAAGGATTCCTCCATTAGGTTCTGTGAGATTAAAAAATGAAGATTACGATAGCTGTAAAGGGGTGAGGGGGCGAGCTTCAACCAGGGTGACCTTTATGCTTAGCTGCATTTTAAGAGAAACATTCGTTCATTCAATAGTTTCTATTGAGTGCTAACTGTGCGAAGGGCACTGTACTAAGCGCTTGGGAGAGTACGATATAACGATGAAAATGAAGCCCACATTCGCCCTCCACGTTGGGCCTACACATTTGCAAGACGAGAATCGCCTCTGTCTTTCTTTTCCGCTGAGAGGCGGCATGGCCCAGTGGAAAGAGCCCAGGGCCTGGGAGTCAGAGGATCTGGGTTCTAATCTCTCCCCCTTTTTTAAAATATCTGCTGAGCACCAGACGCTGTACTAAGTGCTGGGATAGATACAAGTTCATCAGGTCGGACACGGTGGATCTGCCTCTTGCCAGCCCTGTGACCGTGGGCAAGTCCCTGAACTTATCCGTGCCTCAGTTTCCTCATCTGTAAAATGGGGATTGAACCCTACTCCCTCCTACCTAGACTGTAAACCCACACGGGACTGCGGCTGTGTTCAACCTGATTAGCTGGAATCAACCCCAGGGCTTAGCAAGGCGCTTGGCAAAGAGTAAGCGCTTAAATACCATTGGAAAAAAGAAAAAAACTGCACCGACGCAGCAGATTTCCAACTGGGGACTACGGGAAGCCCAGCTGTGTCCAGGTTGTGTCCAATCTGCTTATCTCGGATCTACCTCAGAGCTTAGCCCAGTGCTTGGCACTTAGGAAGAGCTTATCAAACACCACAATTAGTAACTTCGTCCTTGCAGACCAGCTTAGCCACTGAGGGATCGGGCCGGGTCTCGACCTATACACAGTAAGCACTCAAGTCTCCCCCGATTAGACCGTAAGCCCGTCAAAGGGCAGGGACCGTCTCTATCTGTTACCAGTTTGTCCATTCCAAGTGCTTAGTCCAGTGCTCTGCACATAGTAAGCGCTCAAAAAATACTATTGAATGAATGACAGAATAAATACGACTGAATGACCACAGAGGAACGTACGGCAGTGATATTAAATAATCGGGCGAGCAGTGGCTATGACAGTTCATATGTAAACCAGGCTCCAGACAAGCCTATTTTCCGAGCCAGGAGAAGTCGTTTCAGCCCCTTTGACGTATTGAGCCTTCAACACCCTCTTCCCCTGACTGAACGGACTTGCGGTAAATCTAATTTTGAAAACACTTGAGAGGTCTTGGTACGTCAAAGGCCAGGTTGGAAAGAAAGTAAGATTCGTGGGAAAGCAATGGAGAATCAGTCTTCGATAAGGGAAAGCAGAGACTTACTCTGCCATAGGGCATTTACTAGAGGCTTTCTGTCCCCCACCTTTTGATTTTTACCCTCTTTAACCACTGTGTGCTCAGTTTATCACCCCTCCATCTGCCCCCAACTCTGTTATAACCTCACTAACATAATCAAGATTCCAGCAGCTCATAAAAAAGGTCATCGAAGCAGCATGGCACAGCGGATACAGCACAAGCCTGGGAGTCAGAAGGACATGGGATCTAATCCCGGCTCTGCCTCTCGTTTGCTGCGTGACCTCTGTCAAGTCACTTCACTTCTCTGGGCCTCGGTTACCTCATCTGGAAAATGGAGACTGAGATGGTCGGTCCAACATGGGACAGGGACTGCATCCATCCCTATTTGCTTGTATTCACCCCAGAGTTTACAACGGTGCCTGGCGCATAGTAAGTGTTTAACAAATACCATAATTATAATAATAATTATTATTAATTATTACTACTATCCTAATGGGAACTGAGACAGTTGCAAGTTTCCCTTCATTAGACACGCAATGGAATCTAACGGCTTCTTGCTCCTAACCCCTGTTGTTCACTCTGGGGACGAAATCCAGGTTCCTCTGCCTTCCAAGGTATTGTTGGCCCTGGACGGTTCAGACAACTGAGTTTGTCGCATTTGCTGAATACAAAATTAAAGTTCAAACTAATTTTTTGTAACTTGGGAATTCCATCCATCGACGGTATAGACTGAACACTCACTGTGTGCAGAGCACTGTACTTAGCGTTTGAGGAAATACGATGGCGTACGAGAACACAAATTCCTGCCTTCGAGGAGCTTACGATCTAGTGGAGTTTAGGTTTAAGGGTTCCTAATTATTTAATAAGAACTGCGACAGCATCAAACTCGCTTCTGTCTGCACCAGGAAGGAAAGAATTGCTCTTAAAAGAAATAAGGACTTTATATTACCTTAGGGAAAATCCTAGCTGATGAACTAAGGGCTATAGCAATAAGAGAATTATAACTCTTCTAACAGTAGCAGCATGAGCTACTTGGAAATCTCCAATTAGGAATAAAGAGTTTTGTATTTCCTTTACCCAAAAGGCTCAGATAATCCATATCCTTAGTTTTTGGTTTTTTTTAAATGGTATTTGTAAAGCACTTACTATGTGCCAGGCACTGTTCTAAGTGCTGGGGTAGATACAGATTCATCAGTTTGAAACAGTCCCTGTCCCCCATGGGGCTCACGGTGTTAATCCCCATCTTACAGATGAGGTAACTGAGGCACAGAGAAGTGAAGTGACTTGTCCAGGGTCAGCCTACAGACAGCGGTGGAAGCAGGATTGGAACGCAGGTCCTTCTGACACCCAAGCTCGTGCTCTAACCACTAGCCATGCTGCTTAGTTCTAAAATGATCCTGTGGTCTTCCCATCAAATTAATTTAAATCTGATACGGGATTTCCTATTTGATTTTCCTATGCTGTATTTTTAGCTTTAAAGACCTGGGCAACTGTATGCATTTTAAGCGTAGCTTAGACAGGAAAATGGGTACTTTGATTTTTTTTTTTTTTCCGAAATATTACAGGCAAATCTCGTGAGCTCCTTGTGGTCAGGGAACATACCGACCAACTCTGTTGTACCACACTCTCCGAAGCATTTAGTATAGTGCTCTGCACATAATAAGCCCTCAATAAAGGCCATTGGCTGATCAATTGATGTGATTTGTTTTCCCGTGAATTTACCGGGTTTAAATCGGGATTCATTCCAGAATCATGACCATTGGGTTGATGGAGGATTTAAGGCAAACCCCAGCCTTGGGAGGCATCCTGCCTTCCCATTCCCACACCTCCCTTTGCCCCCACTGATTCCCCTGTGGCTATGGTAGGGTTTTTTTTAAAAAAAAAAAAAATCAATCTAGTCAGCATTTACCGTGTGCGGAGTACTGTACTAAGCGCTTGAAAGAGTTCGATACAGAAGATGCGGCAGACACATTCCATGCTCACAACGAGCTGCCAGTCTAGAGAGGAGTTTTCATCTGGAGTAGAATTTATTGAGCCACTGCTGCGGACAGAGCACTGTCCTGAGCACTTGGGAGAGTACAACGTAACAGTTGGCAGATACGTTCCCTGCCCGCAACGAGCTGACGGTCCAGAGACGAGTTTATGTCAAGAGTGGAATTTATTGAGCAACAAGTTCCCCGCCTGCAGTGAGCTTACAATATAGCCCCAGAGCCATCAGCAGGCCCCGGCGTTCCCACACAACCCCAACCTCTCCCCGTGCCCCCAGTTTAGGCCGGAACAGGAAGGTAGGGCCTCAAGCTGGGGTAGAAGGAAGCAGGAGACCATTGGGAACTGAGGCGAGATTTACTTCCAGTAATCCTAGGCCGGAGCTTGCCTAGGGGCAGGTTGGACGTACGCTGTGGCGGGGGGGTATGGCAAATAAGTACAGGTTGTTTTCCGGATTGGCTGAGATGATGGCTAGCCCGGGTGTGTCGATAGAAGGACTTTTAGCCAAGAAATGTATTCTCCCTCTCAGGTCTAATAATAACAGTAATAGTAATTGTGATATTGGTCAAGCGCTTACTAGGTACCGTACTAAGCGCCGGGGTGGATACAAGCAAATCGGGTTGGACACAATCCCGGTCCCTCGTGGGGCTCACGGTCTTAATCCCCATTTTATAGATGAGGAACCTGAGGTCCAGATAAGGCCACACAGTAGACAAGTGGCGGAAACTGGGGCCCAGATAAGTGCATTGACTCTGCCCAAGGCCACACAGTAGACAAGTGGCGGAGCCGGGTTTAGAACCCATGACCTTCCGACTCCCAGGCCCGTGCTCTAGCCACTGTGCCATGCTGCTTCCCGATAGGTCTTGAGACGTATCAGCAGATTTATCAGCTTTGGCAACCCTCTTGACACTTCTAGAGTTCTATTCCTCCGGGCGTTGCACCTGGGTCCTCCAAGGTGCCGACGAAGCCTGCCCGGGAACACGCGGTCAGGGAGTTCTCTGCACCAGCTTCACCCCTGGTAGCACCAAGGAAAAGCAGCAAGTGAAGCACGGTTGCTTTAGAGATCAGAAAGTTCACCATACAGACCCGGTTCGGAACACGGCTTCTCAACCCCTCGAGGAAAGGGATCGTGTCTTCCTGTGCTCCTCTTCTCCCCCAAGCGATGCTCAATAAACCCCACTGACTGATGGACTCGATGGCGTTTTCTGAACGCTAATTATAAGCGGAACGATGTACTAAGCGCTTGAGAGAGTACAATAGTACAGAGTAGGTAGATACTTCCCTGCCCACAACGAATTCATAGAGTCTAGATGGAAATGCACATTAGTGATTGAATTCTAGTTGCAAGGCATAAGAGAAATAACCAAGGACTCACCTCACTACTCGAATAAAACATAATAAATATGAACACTGCATTCATCCATCCCATCCATCTCACCTTCGTTAGCTCGGGGAAGCTACAGTTACCGTACATATCACCATAAACTTATCGCAATCGATTCACCAATCAATACTATCTCCTGAACACTTACTGTGTGCAAGGTACTGAACGAAGCTCTTGGAGGAGTACGAGATTTTGGCAGTCCCTGCCCTCAAGGGGTTTAGAATCCAGCTATGCTGAACCCATTATATAGACCCCAACTTTATTCCGGCAAAGCACGCTACACCAGGTATTTAGCTAAAAACCCGTTAGGAGAGCAGATACTTTTCTTCAGGGATTGTGAGCCTGGACAGGACGCCACGGTAGAGAGAGAAATGGCTGTGTGCATTAACTCTACGGATACACTGTCGGAGTGTTTGCAGACGGAGAGCGGGCCGTTCTGGAAGAGATGCCTCTGTGGCGTCGCTCCGGGTCGGAAACGACTCGGCGGCATAAGACGAGAAAAGACAAGGACGGGGAAGATGAACGGTGTAAATTCTCCTATAATGTGTGTAGGTGTGGGTGTGTCTGTGTGTGGGGGTGGGGGGGTGCATTCCTGAAGAAAACCAAGCATTAGGAAAAATGGGTGTACTTCGATTGGCCAGTGGCAATTCAAGAAACTTTTCATCCGCCATTTTCTCATTAAACAATAATGCTAGAGAATGGAATCACTCACTTTGGCGTCCTAGTTCAAAAGTGAAACAAAAGTACAGAACAAGTCACCACAAGAGTCAAGCTAAACCACTTGCCTGCTGTGTGACTTCAGGTAAATCACTTAACTCCCCTGTGCCTCGGGTTCCTCAACTGCAAATTGGGGATTCAACACCTGCTCTCCCTCCTAGACTCCGAGCCCCATGTGCGACAGGGACTGTGTCCGACCTCACTTGTATCTACCCCAGAGCTTAGAACGGTGCTTGACACATAATAAGCGCTTAACAGACACCATAAAAAAAAAAAAATTCCGTTCGGGAAAGTGTAACCAGAGCGTCTTACTTGTATCGCAGAAACAGCCACTGGGTGAGCCAAAATCCAACGAGTATCATCCCATTTATTTCTGATACAGAAAATGCCCATTTCACACGATCAATGTAATCGAAGAACTTGTCTGGCAACGGAGGACTGAGCTCTTTGGGAGGCACCCTCTCGTGCACAACCGTGATCATGACGGTCGTCAGGATGAGGTTGAAGAGGGCGTACACAAAGGCGATGCCTGTCTTCCACCACTCTAAGGGAAATTTATTCCTCGAATCGGCGGGCATAGAAATCTGGATATAGTCCGGATATTTTTTGGCCCCTTTTCTCAAACCATTGGCTAGGCCCTTGGGCTTGCCATTGCCGTTCTTGTTCTCTTCCTCCGCTGGCTCCGGGGGACTCGGAAAACCATTGGCGGGGTCGGCCGGCGGACCTTCCGGATGTCCTTCCAGTTTTGCGGTCCCTATGGCATCCATGGTTTCCAGACCTTCGGCCAAACCGGGATGTAAAAAACTCCGGCGATTGGGAAGAGCCGATCTATTCTCCCTCCTCTCCCCTTTCCAGGACCGAAATCACCACGTTCTCATCCGGCCGATTCTGTCGACGACCAAACCGGGCGTTATCCGTCCGAGTCGATTCCTTTCCATTCAGGAAAGAATCCGCCAGGGAGAGCATCCAAGTTGTTTACTCCAAGAGACGAACGTAGTCCATCTGAAAGAAAGGATGAGATCACATTCGTAAACCTCAACGGACTCCGACGGAAAAGCGGTATTAATCGAGGAAAGCGACCCTTCTCTTCATTCTGATCTCATCAAGAAACTACAGGAACCGAGACTCGTTCTCGGAATTCTGGCCTCGGTGGGGTTCCGGAAGCTACGCAGATGAAAACACCAGAGAAATCAATTCCCTGCTTTTCTTAAATTAGGAAAGCACCACTCTCGAGAATGCCAATCTCGGCCGACACTATTCGTCAACGGTGAGGTCATAATATGGTAGAACCTGCATATTGATCCGCCCGTGAATGTCCGTATAAATCTTTATGAATATTTGAAAGGAAATTCACCTACACCCTGATGATGCTCCCAAGATGCAAGAAACCCACCTTTTCTTACATGCTTTAGCAAGAATCCAGCAGTTTCTCTTCTGAAGTACAATTAGAGCTTATGCAAGAAGATCTCTCCTTATTCTGTCTTTATTCGTAGCAGCGAAGCCAAGTTTGGCTTATTCAGGAAAGGGATCAAATAGTCTTTCCCTGTTCCCGGAGTAGGGCTGAGCGGCAAAAGTAAGGTGCGGGTGCTCCACCAAACAGTTGCCACATCACATCTGTTACATCACAAATCATCACTGCAACCGATCCAGCAAGTTGGTGACTTTGCATTCTCAAATACCGTCTGTCACAATAAGCCTGAAACCTGCTTCGGTTTCTATCAAGCAGCAAAACCACCACCAACAAAAATAAGCAGCCTGACCTGGTGGAAAGTACACAGGCCTGGGAGTCACAGGATCTGGGTTCTAATCCCAGATCCGCCTCTTGTCTGCTGTGTGGTTTTGGGCAAGTCACTAATGTCTCTAGCCTCAGTCCCCTCCTCTGTTAAATGGGGATTAAGACTGTGAGCCCCATGTGGGACAGGGTCTGTGTCCGACCTATTAAGCTCGTATCTACCCCAGCGCTTAGTACAGTGGCTGGAATATACCAAGTCCTTAACAAATACCGTTTTAAAAAAAAACAACCTGAAACAAAAACGAAACCCAAAAAACTAAAACAACAAATTCCCATTGACCCCCTAGTCAGGTCCTCACCTTTCATTCAAAGGGCAAAGAAGCATCTGCTCATCCCTGGGGCAGCACTTAAATTCAGCAGGGGAAAGGCAGGTCAGAGGACTTGGGGTACGATGATCGGCAGCGGAGGGAAGTTTTATACTAGCAAGGATCACCGCCCCAGCTGTTCTTTATTCAGAAAACTCCCGTTTTATTTTGGGCCAGTCCCACAGTCCGACCTCCCGAAGAGACTTTTAGACCTTGTAATTATTCCCCACCCTAAGTGTGTGTACACACGCTCGCAAACACACACACACGCATGAGCCCATAGAGCTTCTTCTCATTTGGATTTTTTTTTCCATCCTCCTCCTTTTTAAAGCAAAGGCCACCCTATCCTCAAAGTTCCAAGAATAGATGGGGTGAGGCGAGGGCAGTGAGGAGAGCCCATCTTAGAGATGGAAGCCCTAGCTCTCCAGCTGATGGAGAAAGGAAGGAAAAGCTTCAAGCGTGGCCTGCTGGAAAGAGGCTTGGAGTCAGTCTCTCGTCTGCTGTGTGACCTTGGACAAGCCACTTCACTTCTCTGTGCCTCAGTTACCTCTTCTGTAAAATGGGGATGAAGACTGTGAGCCCCAGGCGGGACAGGGACTGAGCTCGACCCGATTTGCTTGAACCTACCCCAGCGCTTAGTACAGTGCCTGCCACACAGTAAGCTCTCAACAAATACCATCATTATTGTATCTACTCCAGCACTTAATACAGTCCCTGGGAAGCACTCTACAAATACCTTAAATTTTTTAAAACAGAGATTTTTATCTCTATTTTAGTTAGGAATAGGTAGGTCCAGGATTTCCTTTAAGACTTTAAGGCTCAGACCTCTCTTCGGCATCTCAAACTCAGGTTCTTCCAATCGATCAATCAATAGTATTTATTGAGCACTTTAGATTGTCTCCGACCTCTAGACCGTAAGCTTGGGCAGGGAACGAGCAGAGGTAACACTGCTCTACGGAGGCTGCAGTCCTCTAACTACTATTTATTTTTACATCTGTCTCCTCCCGTAACCTGGAAGCTTCTTGAAGTCAGGAATCTTGTCTACTAACTGTACTGTACTCTCCCGAGCGCTTAGCTCTACGCAGTTCTGTGCCGAGGGAATTCTGCACACAGTAAGTGCTTAAAATACCTTTGATCGATATTCTCTCAAGCGCTTGGCATAATGCTCTGCACAGAATGAGCACTCAAACACCATCCATCGACTGACGGCTTAATCCTGTTCTTGGCGCACAGTAAGTGCTCGATGGAAACCACAATCGTCGTTCTTGTTTGTATTCATAACAGGCACCTTATTCCCACGTGATGACTGATGCAAAGAGAAGGTGACTAGCCCAAGGTTTTGCAGCAGAAGCATATAAGATTTATAGCATGGCAATATGGCACACGCTTCATTTCCTTATGTTTCAGCCAATGGTTCATTATTGCCCAGAACTTCACAATGACCCCATACGGTGATGTCTGATATATCCAGACAATGCTTTTCCATTCAGGCGTAGATGGATTCTGATCTTTGCTCAGCTGGAAAATAGGCACACGCTACTGGGGTCGAGGAACTGCATTAAAGTTAAGTTATCTCTCCTTCTGCTTTACCTGGCAACGGCCCTCTGATCGATACCTGACTGACCTCTGATCGATAGAGAAGCACCGTGGCTTAGTGGAAAGAGCCCGGGCTTTGGAGTCAGAGGTCATGGGTTCGAATCCCGGCTCTGCCACTTGTCAGCTGGGTGACTGTGGGCAAGTCACTTAACTTCTCGGTGCCTCAGTTACCTCATCTGTAAAATGGGGATTAACTGTGAGCCTCATGTGGGACAACCTGATTACCCTGTATCTATCCCAGCGCTTAGAACAGTGCTCTGCACATGGTAAGCGCTTAAATACCAACATTATTATTATACCACTCATCAGAACAATCAATAGTATTTTTTTCCCCTGTGGCATTTGCTAAGCACCTACTATGTGTCAGGCACTGTATTAAGTGCTGGGATAGATACAAGCTAATCAGTCCCACAGAGGGTTCAACAATCTTAACCCCTATTTAACAGATGAGTTGACTGAGGCATAGCGAAGTGAGTGACTTGCCCAAGGTCACATACCAGACAAGTGGGGGAGCTGGGACTAGAACCCAGGTCCTTCTGACTCCCAGGTCTGGGCTCTCGTGAGGCCACGCTGCTTCGGCTGGTAGCTTTGTGCAGATCAGTGAACTAAGTGCTTGGGAAAGTACAATACAGTTGGTAGATAGGATTCCTGACTTTGAGAAGCTTCCAGGCTCATGGAGAAGATAGATATAAAAATAAATAGAAGGCTAGATAGAGGTCTGCAACCCCCACGGGGCAGTGTAAAGTAAGCTCACTCTGGGCCGAGATTGTGTCTGTTATATTATACGCTCCCAAGTGTGTAATAATGTGTTTTGCACACGGTAAGTGCCCCATAAAGACAACTGAATGAATGAATCAGGCCTCCTATCTCAGGCACAGCACTCAATGGGGCAGGTAGGCACATCCCATCCTCCCCACCCCCACATCCCTCTCTTTCCTTCCCTTTCAAACTCACATCATCCATCTCCACCACCATCTACCACTGCACCCCCAAGCCCCTCTTCCAACTTTCAGAACCACTTTGAGCTCTTTCCCCTATTCCTTCTTTCTCCATCTCTACGCCGATCCTTGGAGACTCTGAAGCCTATGGAAATAATAATAGTAGTAATAATGATGATGGGGATGATGACGTGAGGAGGAGGAGAAGGAAGAGGAGGCAAGGAAGAGGAAAAGGAAGAAGAGGCAAGGAAGAGGAAAAGGAAGAAGAGGCAAAGGCGGAGGAAAAAGAGGAGGAGGCAAAGGCAGAGGAAGGAAGAGCAGAAAGAGGAAAAGGAAGAGAAGAAGGAAGAGCAGGAGGAGGATATGGAGGAGGAGGAGGAGGAGGAAGATAATTTTAAAGTGGTATTTGTAAAGCCCTTACTATGCATCAGGTACTGTTCTAAGCACCGGGGTAGATAGAAGATAATCAGGTTGGACGCAATCCCCGTCCCACAATGTACTCACACTCTAAATCAGAGGGAGGAGGATTTAATCCCCATTTTATAGATGAGGTAACTGAGGCACAGGAAGTGCCCAAGGTCACACCGTAAACAAGCAAACAGGTCCACGCTCTTTCCACTAGGCCACACTGCTTCCCGACCACCCTTCCGCTGCCCACTTTCTCTCATTCATCAACTCCACCAACCTCCTGCTCCACGTCACCTCACCCACTCACCAACTTGGACACAGGCTCGATCTCTTCCTCTCTAGCCCCCGTACAACTACTACTACTACTACTACTACTACTAATGGCATTTGTTAGGTGCTTACTATGTGCCAGGCACTGGTCTAAGAGCTGGGGTAGGCACAAGCTAATCAGGTTGGACACATGGGCCTCACAGTCTTAATCACCATTTTACAGACGAGGAAACAGAGGCACAGAGAAGTTAAGTGGCTTGCCCAGAGTCACACAGCAGACAAGTGGCAGAGCTGGGATTAGAGCCCATGAACTTCTGACTCGCAAGCTGTGCTCTATTCACTAGGCCATGCTGCTTCTCCACCCTCAAGTCTGAAATTCCACTTTCCAACCACCACCTCCTGAACTGCCTTCTCTCCCACACACTCCAGAAAACTGTCCTGTTTTCACACAGGGATCTCTCACGTCCCAACCCTTTCCAGTTTTCCAGAGTCATCATGCCCCATTTGGTCTCCGCACCAATAACAGACTCATTGATAAGAGGCCTTCCCCGAATAAGCCTTCGCTTACCCAAATCACCTTCCCTCTGCGTGGTATATAAACTCGAATCTGTCCCTTTTAAGCACTAGAATATTCACCCCACTCCTGTCATCTATTCACATATATCCACCTATAATTTATTTCCATGTCAGTCTGCCTTTCTAGTCTGTAAACTCTTTGAGGGCAGGAAACCTGTCTATCCACTCTACTATGTCATACGAGCCCGTTGCGGGCAGGGGTTGTCTCTATTTGTTGCTGAATTGTACTTCTCAAGCATTTAGTGTAATGCTCTGCACACGGTAAGCGCTCAATAAGTATGAATGAATGAATGAAGTGCTTAATACGGTGATTAGCATGCAATAAGAGCTCAGTAGATACGACTGATTGGTTGTTCTTCACAAAGTACTCAATATATACCATGGATTGATTGAGCTAAGAAACGTTCATCACCTCTAAAATTAAATCTGGATGGGCCCCAGCGTTGCCAGAGGATCCCCAAAACCATGGCTGAGTGATGATGAGATCTTAAGGTGAGGTCAGAGAAGGAGCCAAGATAAACAGCTTTTGAACCCGTCTGCCAAGTTTCACTAACCCGAGAGTCTGAACAGATATCTTCTAGTTACCATAATACAATTCACATCAAAGACATTGAAAAGATCTTGAACTCAACCCTGAGTCAAATTACAGTACCCTGCTGGGAAATCTTTAAATTCTGACTGGGAGTGGAGTTCCGGCCAATCGCAGAATAAAGGTTTCCAAACATCATTTTATTTTTTAAAATGACGCACAACCGCATGGTTTTGCCGAATAAGACGACAAGTGTCCAAGTGGGTTGCCTACCTCCCATTTCTCTGGGCAAGGGCTAATAGAAGAGAAGCTAAATTCACAGAGATAATGTGCTTTGGCAGGACTGTAAAACCAAGTTTTATGTAGCCTGTGGTTATATTCCAAGAGCTCTTTATTCCTTTCCAAATTTTACAATACCCTTTTGAACACCTCTTTTTAGCAGTGGTTGGGTAAAAAAAGTTACACGATATTAAATTTCCTGTGGACAAGCTTACAGCACATGCTATGAAAAGCAAGCTGTTTAATAAAACTCGTGTAAACTTCGCACCCCCAAGAATAAACCTTTGGCGATGGCCTGTAATTAAACAAAATGTGATGATGGAAAACAGACCTCCAATGATGGCCATTCTAAAAGAATTCGTCAATTGGTATGAGTTGGAACTATACTTTAGAGGAGATAAAAGGGTCTCCAAACTTGGTTAGAACACTGAGTTCCCTTCCAAATTTTTTTTTTTCCAAGGATGTGGAAAGGTTCAGCCAAGCCGAGGTTTCACATCTCCTCCAGAGGACGGTACAGGTTCTGCTAGAAGTTGAGAGATTCAGGGCTAGTTGGGAGAAGGAGCCAAAGAAAGAGGCTAAACTGACTGCAGAGACAGCGAATGCAAATGATCCTGGGACCTGGGGGGGTGTGTGTGTGTCTGGGAGTCGGAGGACCCGAGTTCTACTCCTGACTAGATCCTCATCTCACTCAATCATTCAACTGTATTTATTGAGCGCTTACTGGGTGCAGAGCACAAGCCCGTCATAGACTGTAAGCCCGTCAAAGGGCAGGGACTGTGTCTGTTACCGATTTGTCCGTTCCAAGCGCTTAGTACAGTGCTCTGCACATACTAAGCCCTCAGTAAATACTATTGAAGGAAAGTACAATTCAGCAATAAAGAGAGACAATCCCTGCCCACACCAGGTTTACAGTCTAGAAGATAACGATGGTATTAAGCACTTACTATATGCCCAGCACTGTTCTGAGCGCCGGAGTAGATACACGGTTATCAGGTTGTCCTACGCGGGGCTCACAGTCTTAATCCCACTTTACAGATGAGGTAACTGAGGCCCAGTGGAGTGACTTGCTCAAGGTCACACAGCAGACAAGTGGCAGGGCCAGGATTAGAACCCACATCCACTGACTCCCGAGCCCGTGCTCTTTCCACTACGGACAGAGACAGCCGTGTTCTCCGTCCCCCTTCTTACCCTCACTTTTACGTCACTTATACACTTGTCTGTGTACCTCTTAAGCACTTTGGAATCCATCTCAGCCCCTCAGCACTTATGTCCACCTTCTTACACTCTGCCATTTCCTCTATAATGCATTTTAATGCCTGCTTCCTCCTCTAGACTGTAAACTCCTTGTAGTAATAATAACAACAACAACAACAACTGTGGTATTTGTTAAAGCACTTACTGTGTGACAGGTACCGTACTAAGTGCTGGGGTGGGTACAAGCAAATCGGGTTGGACACAGTCCCTGTCCTACATGAGGCTCACAGTCTTAATCCTCCATTTACAGATGAGGAAACTGAGGCTCAGAGAAGTGACTTGCCTAAAGTCACACAGTCTAAATAGGAGGGAGAACGGGATACCGAATCCCCATTTTGCTGATCGGGGAATTGAGGCCCAGAGAAGTGAAGTGACTTGCTCAAGGTCACACGGCAGACGAGGGGCGGAGCCGGGATTAGAACCCATGACCTTCCGATTCCCAGGTCTGTGCTCTATCCACTATGCCGTGCTGCTTCCCAGGCAGGGAAGGCGTATATTAATTCTATTACATTGTACTCTCCTTCAGGCAATCACATTTATTGAGCACTTACTGTGTGCAGAGCACTGTAATTATAATAATCGTATTTGTTAAAGGCCTCAGTCGGGTCCTCCGACTCCCAGGCCCATTTTCTTTCCACTAGGAAACGCAGCTTTGTACATTCCCTCATTGCCTGGGAAGGGCTTCAACTTGCCTCAGGATGGTCAGAGGAAGCCACATCCCGTCACCCGAAAGTCAACCTTGCTAGCCACTTTGGGTTAGACAATAGCACTCTTTTCCTCTTTTGAGTGCTAAGTGAAATAGGGTTTCATAACAGAACTTGAGGTAATCTGCCAATTTTGTAACTAGCTGTACTTAAAATTAGCTAATGTGAAGGACACTTTGTTTTTGGCTTAAACCAATTTTTGTAGAAAATGTTCAAAAACCAGTGTCACCTTACAGGTGACGGGCGAGGGAGAGAGAGAGAACAGAAGAGACAGAGAGAGACAGAGAACGAGAGGTAGAGAGCACTCTAGGGTTCTCTGGAGACAAACAGCGTTGGCCTAGTGGAAAGAGCGCAGGACTGGGAGTCAGAAGGTCATAGGTTCCAATCCCGGCTCTGCCACTTGTCTGCTGCGTGACCTTGAGCAAGTCACTTCACTGGGCCTCAATTCCCTGATCAGCAAAATGGGGATTCAGTACCCGTTCTCCCTCCTATTTAGACTGTGAGTCCCATGTGGGACCTGATTATCTTGTATCTTCCCCAGCGCTCAGTACAGGGCTTTGGCACACAGTAAATACTTAAACACCACAGTTATTATTACCAACCCATAACTCAACCGAAATAGTTTAAGGACCGTTAGGGAGATGAACTGCCCCTATACCAATGATGATTGATGATGATCATCATGGTACTTCTTAAGAGCTTACTATGTGCCAAGCGCTTTTCTAAGCACTGGGATACATACAAGTTAATCAGGTTGGATACAGTCCCTGCCCCACATAGGGTTCACACTCTCGATCCCCATTTCACAGAGAAGGAAACTGAGGGCCAGAGAAGTGAAGTGACTGGTCAACAGTCCCAGGAAGCCACCAGAGTTCCCGCCGACAGATGCTCCATCAGCTCTGCCCCAAATCCGCTCCCTTCCCGGCTCGGACTCACATCCCGTCTGCCAGTCACTCAATCAACGGTATCGACTGAGCTCCCACTGTGTGCGGGGCACTGGACCGAGCCCTCGGGAGAGGACAATACAAGAAGAAACGCATTCCCTGCCCACAGTGAGCTCACGGTCTAGAGGAGAACGGAGGGTAGGGCGATAGGTTAAGCACCCATATGGGGAACAACCCTGTGATCCTGGCACTGGGGCGGTCCGTCTCCCCGCCTCCCCCCCAGACTTTGAGCTCACTGTGGCCACGGATTGTCACTGTCTATTGCTCTATTGTACTTTCCCACGCGCTTAGTACAGTGCTTCGCACACAGTAAGTGCTTAATGAATCTCATTTGGAAAATGGGGATTAAGGCTGTGAGCCCCACAAGGGACAACCTACCTTGTATCTACCCCAGGGCTCAGAACAGTGCTTGCCCCATAGTAAACACTTAAATACCTAATAATAATAAATATAATTGAGTGAATGACCGGGAAGTGTTTCCACAAGGGAGCAGGGAGGGGCCTAAATTGGTGGAGGGTCTTCTTGAGCTCAGTTGGGGCTTCTTCCTGGTTAGTGACCTGCCCCATGAAGGCCAGGATGGAAGGGCTAAGGACTGCAGGAAGCTAAACCACAGGTTCCACTGTTCTCCATCCTCTCTCACCCCCACCCCCCATCCCGTCTTCCATATCCCAGTCACATAGGGAGATGGCCCTACTGGAAAGAGCAGATACCAGGAATCCTTCTTTACGGGACACCAGTTTTGTTGGGGGCGGGAACCGAGACAATCAAGTGCAATATGGGCCTCACAGTCTAAGCAGGAGAGAGGACGGGTATTGAATCCCCACTTTGCAGATGAGGGAATTGAAGCCCGGAGAAATGAAGTGACTGGCTCAAGGTCACACGGCCAACAAGCGGCAGCGCCGGGATTGGAAACTAGGTCCTCTGATTCCCAGGTCTGTGTTCTTTCCACTACGCCACTGCTGTTTATAACAAACTTCATGCATTCATGATAAAAAAAAATCGGTCCCATAACAAAGACAAAATGTCCCCTCATCTAGTACCAAAATCCTATCAGGAATCGGGGCCGATCCATTTTAGGAGGAAATAAGGGCCGTGATATGATAGTTTAGTGAACTTAGAACTAATGTCGGAGCTCTTTCTAGTGGAAAGAGCGTGGGCCTGAGTCCAAGGATGTGGATTCTAATCCGGTTCTGTCACGTGACTCCTGTGTGACCTTTTGCCAATTACTTAACTTTTCTGGGGCTCTGTTCCCCCTCATCTGCAAAACCTGCTCTCCCTCCTACTTAAACTGGGAGGCCCACGTGGGACCTAATTTTCTTTTATCTACCCCGGCGCTTAGTACAGTACATGGCATATAATAGTGATATTTCTTAAGTACTATTATTATTATTTTAAGAAGCGGTATGGCCTAGTGGATGGATCACAGGCCCGGGAGTCAGAGGATCTGGGTTCTAATCCTGCCTCTGCCACTTGTCTGCTGTGTGATCTTGGGCAAGTCATTTCACTACTCTGCGCCTCAGTTACCTCATCTGTAAAATGGGGATCAAAGCTGGGAGCCCAACGTGGGACAGAGACCGCGTCCAACCCTATTTGCTTGTATCCACCCCGGCGCTTAGTAGAGCGGCTGGCACATAGTAAGTGCTTAGCATACCATTATTATCATCATTTTTCTCTGTGCCTCTTACCTCACTTGTCAAATGGGGATTAAGACTGGGAGCCCTATGTGGGACAGGGACTGTGTCCCACCTGATTATCTTGAATCTACTCATTTAGTGAAGTTCCTGGCACGTAGTAAGCACTTAAAAAAACACAATTATCATTAATAATTATTATTATTATCATTAAGAGTGTGACTAGCAGCATTTAGACCAGAGTTTCCAAAATGGTAAACTCCAAGGAGTCAGTAACAATCACTCTATCCCAGGATGTTTGCGGAGGAGAATGATTTTGTTAACCTTAATTCAAATGAACACATGAAAAGTCTGTAACAAGAGAATAACCTTCAACCTGAGTAGTAACCGCCTCGCCCTACTCTGCATTGGTCAGATGCAGACTTTCATCAGAATTTGGGACACCACGCTTGGCAAGAGTTCAGAAGAGAATGACAGTGACAAAGAACAAGTTCCAAGAAATGGAAGGACATCTATGAGGCGCGGAAGAATAAAAGAATGAGAGGGCTTAGTGGCTGTCGAGGTCTGTGGGGTAAAAACCTCCCACAGTACCCTTGGAAAACACAACAGACGCTAAGATGTGACCGCTTAATCATTCGATCCCCGGTATTTATCCAGCGCTTACTATGTGCAGAGCACTCTTCTAAGAGCTTGGGAGAGTACAGTTCAGCCGAATTAGCAGACACGTTCCCTGCCCTTTAGGAGCTTAGCAGCCAGAGGGAAAGACGTTAATATGAATAATTTATAATATATAAAATTTAGAGATGCATATGGTAGTGCTGTGGAGTTGGTGTGTGTGTCCAAAGGTCACAGATCCAAGTTCTGAGTGCATAGCCAATGCCACGTAGCTTGGGCTACTGGATAGAGCACGGGCCTGGGGAGTCAGAAGGATGTGAGTTCTAGTCCCAGCTCCACCACCTGTCTGCTTGACACCCTGGGCATCACTTCTCTGGGCCTCAGTTCCCTCATCTGTAAAATGGGAATGAAGACTGTGAGCCCCACAGGGGACAACCTGATTACCTTGGATCTACCCCAGCGCTTAAAACACTGCCTGGCACACATTAATTGCTTACCAAATGCCATAAAAAAAAAAAATCACAAAATCAATTGGAAACAAGAAGCTTAAAGTCACAGGTACCTCGATTTAAAACCTCCTCCAACATCCTTGGACAACACAACAGACTCTAAGATGTGACTGCTTAATCAAATGATGGTATTTATCAAGCGCTTACCGTAATTAAGCACGGCACTGTTCTAAGTGATTGGGAGAGTACCATACTCTCGGTTATGAAAAGCCATGATTATCCTTTCAATTTCTTCAGTAGCCTGATCCGTTTCTTCATCTGAAAAATGGGGATTCAATACCCATTGCCCCTCCTACTTAGAGTGTGAGCTCCAAGTGGGACGAGAACTGCGTCCGATCTTATCTTATTCCATCCCAGTGCTTCGTAGACTGCACGGCCCAGAGTAAACGCTTAACAAATATGACAATTATTTGATTTTTTTTTTCTTATCTGCCTCCTAAAAACCAAGACATCCTGTTATGGATATTGGCAGGACAGGCAAGACAGCTTGGCTTCCTGCCTCTGCCCCGTGGATCCAAGTGCTGAGATCCCTTGGGCTCCGGCTCCAGCCTCTTTAACCTGGGCTTGGCTCTGAGAAAGATTCCAAAACTTCCTTGGGAGGAGGCATGTCCACCTTTCCTCCTTGTTCTGGGGGATTACTGACCCTCCAGACCGTGCCAGATCCTTTAAATAGAAGCAGCATGGCCTAGTAGATAGAGGACGGGCCTGGGAGTGTGAAGGATCTGGGTTCTAATCCCAGCTCTGCCACTTGTCTACTGTGTGACCTTGGGCAATTCGCTTCATTTCTCGGTGCCTCAGTTACCCCATCTGTTAAATGGGGATTGAGACCGTGAGCCCCACGTGGGACAGGGACTGTGTCCAACCTGATTAGTCTGCCTGTACCCGAGGACTCAGGCAAGTGCCTGGCATGTAGTAAGCACTTAAATACCATTAAGAAAACCAAAACAAAATCAATCATTTATTCAACGCTTCTTATGTGCAGAGCACTGTCCAAAGCACTTGGGAGAGTACAGTATAAAAGAGGTGGTAGACACATTCCCTGCTCAGAGTGAGTTTATGGTCTAGAGGGGGAGAATTTAAAAACAAAAAATGTATGATCCAGGCAGAAACAAGAGAGGAAATTCAGTGAAAAAAGGAACTGGATTTAAAGTCAGGAGTCAGCAAGCATCCAGGAGGGCTGAGTCAGGAGTACAATAGGCAACCAAGCAAATGAAAAAGATGACCAAAAGGTAATTGGAATGATTAAACCATCACCCTTCACAACTCCCATGCCCCTATCGTTCACTGTGATCACCACTCAAGCCCTGTAACAGAGCTTTAAAACCCTTTCTCAAAGGGTAAGGGCTCTCTTGCGCTCCCCTGTCTCTTCCCCTCCCCCGTCTCTTCCCCAAATTAAATTTCACACGGAGTTTAAAGTTTGATTCATCAAAGGAATCTCCTGGAGTGGGGCGGACATATGAATTATCATTATTATTATTTTTAAATGGCATCTGTCAAGTGCTTACTAGATGCCAGGCATTATTAAGCTATTTGTTACGGTATGGTATTTGAGAAGCAGCGTGGCCTAGTTTGAAGAACACAGGCCTGGGAGTCAGAGGACCTGGGTTCTAATCTCGGCTCCGCCACTTGTCTGCTGTGTGATCTTGGACAAATAGCTTCACTTCTCTGGGTCTTGGTTACCTCATCTGTAAAATGAGGATTAAGACTGTGAGTCCCATGAGGGACACGGACTCCAACCTGATTAGCTCGTCTCTACACCACAGCTTGGTACACTGCTTGGCACATAGTAAGCACCTGAATACCATTAAAGATACCATCAAGCCCTGTTCTAAACACTGGAATAGAAACAAATTACTCTGTTTGGATTCAATTCCTGACGCACATGGGGCTCACAGATTAAGTTGAAGGGAGAACAGGCATCGAATCCCCATTATACAGGTAAGGAAACAGAGGTACAGAGAAGTTAAGTGAGTTGCCCATGGTCACCCAGCAGGCGAGGTGCAGAGGCAGGATTAAGAATCTAGGTCTTCTGACTTCCAGGCCCGGGCTCTTTGCACTACACCAATGTGAGGGTGAACGTTGTGGTCTGAAACTGGGCTAAGTGAGGTTGAGCTAGAAGGGTGGGGTTTTATAAGAACGATGTTATTTCCATAAATCAATGCTTTTATTGAGTGCTTACTGTGTGCTGCGCACTGTACTAAGCACTTGGGAGAGTACAATATAACAGTGTTGGGAGACAAGCTCCCTTCACAGCCCTTAAAGAGAACAGATTTATTAGAATGTCCCTGTGCCCAGTGGATACCCTTCTTGACTGTCTAGGTAATTGGGATGAGCTTCCGAAGGAGGTCGAGAAACTTTCAACACAGCGTAAACCTAGTCCATGAGCCTTGGACGGCTTAGTCAGTTCCGTGCTTTCAGACCAGATGAAATAATACTTATGGCATTTGTTACATTCTTACTACGTGCCAAGCACTGGGGTAGGTAGAAGATAATCTCTCATACAGGGTCCACAGTCTAAGCAGTCACTCAAGTCTCCTTTCCTGCAATATCGTTCTGTGAATTAAAAAAACAAATAAAAAGAAACACACTTCAGTCTACCACTTAGAGGATTTAACACTGATGAACGGAAGCAACGTAGCTTAGTGAATAGAGACCGGGCCTGGGAGTAAAGAAGGACCTGGGTTCCAATCCCGGCTCTGCCACGTGTCTGCTGTGTGAGCTTGGGCAAGCCACGTCACTTCTCTGCACCTCAGTTACTTCTCTGCACCTCAGTTACCTCATCTGTAAAATGGGGGTGAAGAGTGTGAGCCCCATGTGGGACAGGACCTGTGTCCAACCTGATTAACTTGTATCTACCCCAGTGATCAGAACAGTGTTTGGCACATGGTAAGCACTTCACAAGTACCCTAATTATTATTATAACTGATGATGGGTGATAACGGGGGGTTGTTGAACCCTAAAATGGTCTCCCAGCTGGTAGTTAGAACCCTCAGTATTTCTTGAATGACTATGGAGTGCAGAGACCTCTCCTGGAAGTCCTTTCTCTGAGCCGTTGCTAAAAAAAAAAAATAAAAAATAAAAATAGGAAGCTCTGACAACTGCCTGGAATGAATGATAACAGTAACGATGATTGTGGAAAGCAGCACGACCTAGTGGAAGGAGCACAGACCTGGGAATCGGAGGACCTATTTTCTAATCCCAGCTCTGCCACTCGTCTTCTGTAAGACCTTGGGCAAGTCTCTGTGCCTCAGTTTCCTCATCTTTAAAATGGGGATCAAATCCTATTCCCTTCTAGAGTGTGAGCCCCATTGTGGGCCAGGGACTGTGTCCAACCTGATGATCTTGTATCTGCTCCAGCACTTAGCACAGTGCTTGGCTTATAATAAGCACTTGACAACTTGATCATTTATATGGCTATGTAAACATTCTAAACATAAAGTGTAAAAATATAAATATTTGCAAAGTGCTTACCATGTGGCAAGTGCTGTTCTAGGCACTTTGGCAGAAACGAGATATTCAGGTCAGTAATGAATGGATAAGGAGCAGGACAGTGGGTTGAATGACCTTGAAAAAGTTTCTTTGAACAATAACTACGATGTACCCAGTTCTTCTGCAACACAGAGACTTATGTTCTTGCAGAACCTTGCGTGAAAGAAACTCGTATCATCCGATGCCGTGGGCTTGCGCACAAATTATTTCTTCTGACCCCGAGGCACGCGGCATCCAAACAGACTCATCGTTAGCAAAGCGTGCCCTAGTTCTTTGCCACTGTTCTAGCCAGAAAGCAAAGTGAAAGCGTGCATTATGATAGAACATAGTATAGCAATCAACCAGGGGCATTTTATAAAGAACCTGAGGGGCAGATTGCTACATTTTGCACTTGGGAGAGTACACTAGAAACAAAACGTGTATTTCCTGCCCTCAAGAAGCTTACACTCTAATGGGAGAGACTGGCAGGTGGGCTTATTTCCAATTAGCGGGGCCAATTTTAATGGTAGCTGTTCCAAATGATGCTGGAAAGAAAGGAAAGCTAGGTTGAGAGGGGAAGTTGGGAGGAAACCATGCAGGAAAATTACACTGGCCATAAGGGAGGAGTGTTACATGGAAAAAAAAAGTAAAATCTCAAAATGTACTCAAAGCAAAAAGGGTCCTCGGGAAAAAAAATCTGAAAACCACTGGTTTAGAGTGGACACAAGAGGGAACTGCGTCAAATACCTTCTAAACAAACATTAGAATGGGATATTGTTTGTACACACAGTCCACTTTTGCCCTCTGCCTGTTAAAATTTATTTAAATTGAGGATGGATAGGGCTGTCATCTCGTTTTACAGCTTTACAAATTGACACCCACGAGACTACCGTATTTAGCCATGAGGAAATACAGTAGAAAGTTCTCTGAAATAACCACGCACAAATATTTGCAATGAAAAGCCACCCAAATCCACTAGAAGTCTTAATCTATTCCCAAGTAGCTGTCTTGTCACATACATTCCGAAACTGTGCAGTTCCATTTTTTCCCCCAGAGTTAAAATGGAACTTCTAAATATTAGTGGAATCATATATTAATGCCACGGTCATTAAGGCAGGCATTAAAAGACACAACGAAGCAAAACTTTAAGCAAAGTGACATTCCCACTTGTCACGCAGGAATTCGAAATAAAGTAATGTCCTTGACGTAGGAGGAGAAATGAAAACAGCATCAGGAACTGAGATTGGCAGATGCAATAATGCAGCTAAAGGCAATCTTCCAGTCGCCCCGATGCAGAAAGGGATGCTAATCATACATTGCTTTTTATCAGCCACACCTGTACCCGCAGATAAAAATATCCCTATCGGAGGCATCATCTTTGAACTCAGGATGGTAACCTTTAGGTGTGTTGAGAGCAGGTTGGCTTGGGAAGAGTAAAGAGTGTGAACTGGAGGTAGTGGAAGAGAGAAGATGGCTAAGAGGGAGACAGCTCTGGAGAGCTTTAAAATTAAGGGAGATTCGAATTTTTCTGGTACAGTCCTTAGTTTGGGGGAACTCTGAGGAAACTGGCCAATTTGGGCAGTACCAGCATACGAGAAGCAGCGTGGCTCAGCGGAAAAAGCACGGGCTTTGGAGTCAGAGGTCACGGGTTCGAATCCCCACTCTGCCACTTGTCAGCTGGGTGACCGTGGGCAAGTCACTTCACTTCTCTGTGCCTTAGTTACTTCATCTGTAAAATGGGGATTAAGACTGTGAGCCTCCCGTGGGACAACCTGATTCCCCTGTGTCTATCCCAGCGCTTAGAACAGTGCTCGGCACAGAGTAAGCGCTTAACAAATACCAACGTTATTATTATTATTGTTATATTTGGGGAGTCTGAATAAACCTGTACTCATTCATTTGTTTTCAGCCTCACAGGCACCCCTGGGTGATTTTCACTGTGTCAGGATAAGGGTGTATGTTTATGTATATGTATATGCATTTCCATTCTTCCCACCTGCAAAACTCCCATCTCCTCTAAAATGTCTTCCCCAACTAAGTCTTCATTTTTCCCACTCTCTCCCTTCTGCATCACCTTTGCATTTGGAATTTGTACCCTTTAAGCACTTGATATTCACTCCATCCTCAGGCCCACAGCCCTTATCTTCAGGTCCATCTACCCTTTTAGACTGCAAGCTCCTCGTGGAAAGGGACCACATCTACAAACTCTGCAGCACTGAACTCTCCCACGTGCTTAGTAGAGGGTTTTGCACTCATTAAGCACTCGGTAAATACCACTGATTGACTGATTGGAAAAACCTAACGGCAGTCACGGGAGTCAGACACCATTCCTTTTACTCCTGACCTTCAGGGTCCAGTCTCATGTGAAGGATGAGACCCTTCCTCCCAGGACTTGGATGGGGGGGGGAGCTCAGTGACCCCTTCTCAAGTCCAAGGAAGGATTTGACCACTGTCAGAGTGAGACTGTAAGCTTGTCATTCGTTCATCCAGTCATATTTGAGTGCTTACTGTGTGATGAGCACTGTATTAAGCGCTTGGGAGAATACAATATAAGAAAAAAAACCCACATTCTCTGCCCACGGTGAGCTTGCAGTCTAGAGGCAGGAGGGACATTAATATAACTAAATAAATGACATATGTACATAAATGCTGTGGAGCTGGGGACAGTGGGGGAGCAAGTCAGAGTGACACAGAAGGGAGTAGAAAGAGAGGAAAGGGGAGCTTAGTCTGGGAAGGCCTCTTGGAGAAGATGTGCCCTCAATAATAATAATAATAATAATAATGTTGGTATTTGTTAAGCACTTACTAGGTGCAGAGCACCGTTCTAAGCGCTGGGGTAGATACAGGGTAATCAGGTCGTCCCACGTGAGGCTCACAGTTAATCCCCATTTTACAGATGAGGTAACTGAGGCACAGAGAAGTGAAGTGACTTGCCCACAGTCACACAACTGACAAGTGGCAGAGCCGGGAGTCGACCCCATGACCTCTGACTCCGAAGCCCAGGCTCTTTCCGCTGAGCCGCGCTGCTTCCCCAGTAAGACTTTGAAGGTGGGGAGAGTAACTGTGTCAGATTTGAGGAGGGAGGGTATTCCAGGCCAAAGTCAGGACAGAGGCACAGAATGTGCCTATCCATTCTGTTGCATTGTACTCTTCCAAATGCTCAGTACAGTGGCCAGCACACGGTAAGCACTCATTAAATACCACTGATTGATTGAAGCCCTCTCTACTTTTCAGTCAATCAATGGTACTCACTGAGCCCTTCCTGTGTACAGTGCACAGAATCCTTAAATAAAGCACGGAGATTCCAAAAGGTCATCTTCCACTTATACCTATCACCAGCCTCAATAGTGTGCGAAGAACTTGGAGGTGAGCCAGAAGAGAGCCACAGAGAAAATTAAATAAAACCACAAAAAAAATGAAATGAAAGAATTAAAAGAACTGAGGTGATTCTCTAGACTTATAAACTCACCTCTAGACTAATAGTTCATTGTGGGCAGGGGACAATTCTGTTGTATTGAATTCTCCCAAGCACCCTCTTCTGCCAGCTTCATTCAATCGTATTTATCGGGTGCTCACTGCGTGCACAGCACTGTACTAAGTGGTTGGGAAAGTATGATACAACAACAAACAGTGACATTCCCTGCCCACAATGAGCTTACAGTCTACAGGTGGGGGGAGAGAGGCATCGATACAAATAAATAAAATTGTAAAATAATATGTATGTAATTCCTTTGGGGAAGGGTTTTTTTGCAGGGGAGGAGGGGAGACCAAGGGAGCAAGTCAGGTTGCCGCAGAAGGATTGGGAAATGAGGAAAAATGGGGATGAGTTGGCCTTCTCCCAACCCTTCAGCTTTCCAGGTGTCCCTGAGAGTTTCCCAGATCTACTGCAACGTCGGAGCGGAACAAAACAAGACTTTTTTTGTTTTTAATCTCAGGGAGACTTGGTGGACTCACAAAGCCCCACGGAAGGGAAAGAGCCACAACGGTTGTTATGGAATGGAAAGTTTCGCAGCGTCTCAGATGTTTCCACCACACTGGCAAATGAAAACAAAACACATTGGTATCGAGACAAAATGCTGACAAGGAGTGCTATAAAAATTACATCGCTTTTTTTTTTTTTAAAAAAAAAAGCAAATTTAAGTTCAATCAGGAAGTTCAAATGAGTAATTCTATATTTAACCACATTTCCATTGATGGAGATAATGGATACTGGTGCACAGACAGAGGCACTTAACCATAATCTCATTCCGTTTCTACCTGCGGTACTGATAATTTTCAAAGGGAGTGGTGTTCTTCCCTACACTGAAGTTCACATGTCACCCATGCATCAATCCCAAGCGGAGTCATGTCTTCTGACTACGACAATCTAAAATGTCCCAAAGTCTTTCACACTGGACCTTCACATTTTGAAAACAAGCCGCACTTGAAGTGTGCTGAAAATTCAAACTAAGGGAAAGCTCAGACCTTTTTAATGAAGCAGAGTTTGCTATTTCATGTCTGCCTTTAACCTTCGTGTTAGAAAACAATGCTGCCCATGATGAGATCAATCAGTGGTATTTGAGTGTTTACCGTGTGCAGAGCACTGTACTGAGCACTTGGGAGAGTATAGTACAACTGAGTTGGTAGATGTTCCCTGCCCACAACGAGTTTACAATCTAGAGGGGGGAAACAGACATTAAAATGATTTTGCCCTGTGGGAAACTGTGGCCAAATAGTCTTACCCAAGCAGGGTTTGTTATATGAAATAATACTAATAATGTTGGTATTTGTTAAGCGCTTACTAGGTGCCGAGCACTGTTCTAAGCACTGGGGTAGATACAGGGTCATCAGGTTGTCCCACGTGAGGCTCACAGTCTTCAGCCCCATTTTACAGATGAGGGAACTGAGGCAGAGAGAAGTGAAGTGACTTGCCCACAGTCACACAGCTAAGTGGCAGGGCTGGGATTCGAACCCATGACCTCTGACTCCCAAGCCCAGGCTCTTTCCACTGAGCCACGCTGCTTCAATACTAATCACTGTGGCACTTGCTAAGCAGTTTGTGCGAAGCAGATCACACAGAGGATGTCCTAATGGGGCTCTGAATTTAAGGGAGTGGGAGAACTGGTATTTAATCCCCATTTTACAGATAATAATTGTGGTATTTGTTAAGCACTTACTATGTGTCAGACACTGTACTAAGCGCTGGAGTGGATACAAGCAGATAAGGTTGGACACAGTCCTTGTCTGATGTGGGGGCTCACAGCCTCAATCCTCATGTAATCGGTGAGGTAACTGAGGCCCAGGGAAGTGAAGTGATTTGCCCAAGGTCACACAGCAGACAAGTGGCACAGCCAGGATTAGAACCCTTGGCCCTCTGATTCTCGGACCTGTGCTCTATCCACTACACCATGCTGCTTTTTATTTGTCTCTTAAGCACCAATTTCCCAGAGGAAGGCCAGGCTCTGTCAGAAAGGTTGATTTTCTAGGCGGAGGGAGGTGGCCCCGATAGGGAGGTTTGGCTTTACCAGACAGGAATGAACATGATGCAGGGCCTGATGACCTTTTCATTCATTCAGTTGTATTTATTGAGCGCTTATTGTGTGCACAGCACTTGGGAGAATACAATATAACAATAAACAGACACATTCCCTGCCCACATTGAGTTTATCATTCCGAGGGGGAGGCAGACCTTAATATAAATAAATTGCAGATATGTAAGTGCTGTGGGACTTAGAGAGGGGATGAATAAAGAGAGCATGTCAGGGCAACGCAGAAGGGAGGGGGAGAAGAGAAAAGGAGGGCTTAAGCAGGGAAGGCCTCTTGGAGGAGATGGGCCTTCCTGGAGGCTTCAAGGAGGGAGAGTAATTTTTTGTAGCTTTGCAAGCCCTCTGGATTGTGAAGCAGATCAATGGTTTATTTTAGGCTTTGTTATTTTAAGAAGGCTTTTGGGTGGGAAAGAACAAGTATTCTGAATATGCAACTGAATCGACTTCTTTGTCAACCCCAGGGTTATCGCACAAGGCTTATTTTCCACTGCATTTCCTCAGATATTGGGCGGGGACAGGAGGGAAAATCATCCACGGAGGCCTCCCAGGCGCTTAGCATAGCGCCCTGCATACAGTAAGCACTCAATAAATACCATTAATTGACTGAGGTCTTACATTAAGCAATAAAGTATTCACAGCCAAGATTAAGAGTTTCACACATATGACTCAAGTGATTAATCAATCCATGGAATTTATTGAGCACGTACAGTATGCAGAGCACTGCGATATACACTTGGGAGAGAATACAACCAAGTCAGTAGACATATTCCTTGCTCACAACAAGCTTACGTTCTAAGGACTGGAAGTGCAGAAATACTTGATTTTGTGTTAGAGAAAAAATCTGAAACAGTCTTAGAATTTTTCTCATGAATTATGGGGTATTGTACTCTCACAAGTGCTCATTACAGTGCTCTGCACATAGTAAGAACTCCATAAATACCATTAATTGATTGTTTGATCAGGTCTCCCCAGCTGAGTCAGTCAATCGCAGTTATTGAGTGCTTACTGTGTGCAGAGCACTGTACTAAGCACTAGGGAGAGTATACAACATAAAACAGACGTTTTCCAGCTCAGAACAAGTTTACAGTCTAAAGGACGAGCCACAATGGAAGGCTGCCTGTTACCCAGGCATCTAGATGAGACGATCATATTTATTGAGCACTTCCTGTGTACACAACACTGTAGTAAGTGCTTAGACGAGTACAATATAACAAAGTTGGTAGACACGTTCCCCGGCCAAAGACAATACCATTGAAAGAACGATACCTCTTCTTCACGTCCACGAAATGCTTTCTTTTGTGAAAAGTGGCTTGCTATTAAAATGAAAATAATTTTAACCCACCCGACTAGACACATCCCTTCTCAGTTCCTACTCAAAGGAACCGATCTGCAGTTATGGCCGGAGAGGAGTTTAACCAAGAATATGGCACCCAATAGGAGGGAGAAGGCAAGTTTGGAGAAGCAACGTGGTGTACTAAGCGCTGTGGGGGGGGGAATACAAGAAAATCTGGTTGGACACCGTCCCCGTCCCATGTGGGGCTCACGGTCACAGACTCAATCTCCTTTTTACAGATGAGGTAACTGAGGCACCGAGAAGTGAAGCGACTTGCCCAAGCTCACACTGACAAGTGTCGGAGCCCCGATTAGAACCCGTGACCTTCTGACTCACAGGTCCGTGCTGTATCCACTACGCCATGCTGCTTCTCTAATTCCACCTTCACCACTTACCTGTGTGACCTTGGGCATGTCACTTCACTGCTCTGTGCCTCAGTTACCTCATCCGTAAAATAGGGATTAAGAACGGGAGCCTCAGGTGGGTCAGGGACTGTAACCCACCCGATTATCTTGTATGAATCCCAGCACTTTGGTACAGTACCCGGAAGGTAGTAAGTGCTTAACAAATGCCACTTTAAATAAAAAAAAAACACAAAAAGACAAAGTTTTGATCTGTTTATGTTTTCTGCCTCAGCTAGAGGAGGAAGAGCCAGCTCTGATTACCCCTTAGAAGAGGAAAGGGATCCACCTCAGGGTCCAGAACAGTGTTTGGCGTACGGTAAGCCATCACCGTCACTACGGCAGAATGAATGAATAAGCAATTCCTTCCGACAGGTTCTCCCTCTCCTGAAGACCCGGGATCGACCCATTGCTTCTAAGTAGTAGGCTGTAAGAGGTTCCCAGAAAAACTTTTGAAAAGTTAAACAGGATGGGGCAGGGGAAGCGAAAAGATATCACAAGATGGGAATGGAAAATAAAAACTTTAAGCTTCACAACCCTTCTACACTTATGAGGGCCAGGAAGATGATTCATTTGATTACAGTATCCATTAACAGTTCCTGAGACAACAGTATGAATGCGGTTCAGTTTTGTTGGCTCATTAGGTTGTAAGCTTCCCGAGGGCCAGGGCTGTACCTTTATTCTACTCTCTGCATAGAATGGGCACTCAATAAATAATCACTGACTGGTCGATAGTCCCCTCTGGACCTTGAGCTCCTCGCGGGCAGGAAACATGTTGTACTGGGACTCTCCCAAGCCCTCAGCAAGCGTTCAATAAATACCACTGATAATGACGATGACAGATTTCCCGATCTAACCCCACCTTCCCAGGTCTCAGCGATCGAATAGTCTTCCTTAGCACTTATGCTTATTCACCTAGCATTAAGCACATCTTAACTTCCCTTATCCTCTAAGTTATTTTTCTAATAGTTGTGTATGGGGGAAGGAGGTGGGGGGAGAGGGGGAATGGGGGTTCTTTCGTGGCCTCGTGGATAGAGCACGGACCTGGAAGTCAGAAGGTCGTGGGTTCTAATCCCGGCTCCGCCGCTTGTCGGCTGCGTCACTTCACTTCTCTGTGCCTCAGTTACCTCATCTGTAAAACGGGGATTGAGATTGGGAGCCCCACGTGGGACAACCTGATCACCTTGTATCTATCCCAGCGCTAACAACAGTGCTCTGCACATAGTAAGCACTTAACCAATACCATAATTATTATTATTCTCTTCCAAGTCTTTGAATGGCTCGTGCCTATCCCTCTCCTCATTCAACTGTAAGCTCCTGGAGGGCGGGGACAGTGTCCTTTCATTCATTTTAATCGTGTTTATTGAGCTCTTACTGTGTGCAGAGCACCGTACTATGTGCTTGGGAAGTACAATTCTGCAAATAGAGACAATCCCGGCCCACAGTGGGCTCACAGTCTAGAAGAGGGGAGACTGACATCAAAACAAGTAAACGGGCATCAGTAGCATCATTATAAATAGAATTATAATAATAATAACGATGTTGGTATTTGTTAAGTGCTTACTATGTGCAGAGCACTGTTCTAAGCGCTGGGGTAGATACAGGATCATCAGATTGTCCCACGTGGGGCTCACATTTTTTAATCCCCGTTTTTACAGATGAGGTAACTGAGGCACAGAGAAGTTAAGTGACTTGCCCACGGTCACACAGCTGACAAGTGGCAGAGCCGGGAGTCGAACCCAGGACCTCTGAAATATAAATAATTATAAATACACATCATTAATAAAAAATAGAATTATAATCATAAACATGTATATATATATAAACAAGTGCTGTGGGGTGACAGGGAGGGGATGGGGAGCAGAGGAAGAGGCGGGCAGTTGTATTGTAGGTACCCATTATCTACGATGGATTGGCTGATTGATTCAGGGAATCAGGCAGAAATCATATCTCAGTGTAGTCTGTGGGCAATGATCCTCTCCAATAATAATAATTATTATGACATTTGTTAAGTGCTTACTATGTGCTTACTATGAGGGGAGGATCCAAGCAAATCCGGTTGGACATACTTCTGTCCCACATGGGGCTCACAGTCTCAATCCCCATTTTCCAGATGAGGTAACTGAGGCACTGAGATGTGAAACGACTTGCCCGAGGTCATACAGTAGACAAGTGGCAGAGCCGGCGTTAGAACCCACGGCCTTCTCATTCCCAGGCCTGTGCTCTATCCACTCCGCCTTACTGCTTTCCTAATCCCAGCTCTGCCACTCGTCTGCTGTGTGACCTTGGGCAAGTCACTTCATTACTCCGTGCCTCAGTTACCTCATCTGTAAAATGCGGATTAAAAGCGAGAGCCCCTTAGGGACTGTATCTGAGCTTATGATGGGCAGGGAACGTGTCTACCAACACTGTCGTGCTGGACTTTCCCAAGCGGTTAGTACAGTGCTCTGCACATAATAAGCGCCCACTCAAGACCATGGATTGACTGACTGATTGATCCAGGGTCCTCCCCTGTCGTCCCAGCAAAAACCCCAGCCCGTGCTAGAGGCGTATGTGGACAACAAAGCCAGTTTCAGTTGAGGTTTCGGGTTTCCTCTTTAGTTACCCTGCTTCCTCCTCCCCCAGGCTATGCTGACTTAAAATAATAGTGCTATTTGTTAAGCGTTTAGATGATTAGGTTGAGCACAATGTTTATCCATTCCTTCATTCAGTCGTATTTATTGAGCACTTACTGTGTGCAGAGCACCGTGCTAAACGTTTGGAAAAGTAGACAACAACAGTGACATTCCCTGCCCACAAGCTAAGCTCGTTATGGGCAGGAAAAGTGTCTGCTAGTTCGGTTGGACTGTGCTCTTTCAAACGCTTAGTATAGTGCTCTTCACAGAGTAAGCACTCGATAAATAATAATAGTAATTGCATTTGTTAAGCACTTCCAATGTGCCAGGCACTGTACTAAGCGCTGGGGTGGCTACAAGCAAATCGGGTTGGATATAGTCCCTGTTCCACATGGGGCTCACAGTCTTAATCCCTGTTTTATAGATGAGGTTACTGAGGCCCAGAGAAGTGAAGTGACTTGTCCAACGTCACCCAGCGGACAAGTGGCGGAGCCGGGATTAGAACCCAGGTCCTTCCGACTCCAGGTCCGTCCTCTACCCACTAGGCCGCACCATTGGTTGATTGATTTTACAGATGCGGAACCTGAGGTCTTAAAAAAAAATCAAGTGATGTGCCGGCAAGTGGCCGAATCTGGATTAGAACTCAGGACCTCTGATTCCCAACCCTGTGCTCTTTCCACTAGGCCATGCTGCTTCTCAACTTTGCTCAGAGTGGCCTATGGGGAAAGCGACACAATGCTGGGTTTTTTTTGGGGGGGGGAAAGGACAGAAAGGAGGGAGGGAGAGGAGGAAGAGGCCTCACGCCATCAGGATTGCTCAAACGGGAGTGGCTTGGCTTGCCCCCTTCATTATGCCTTCCTCCAGGAAGCAATAAAGATATATGAACTGGTTAAAATGAAAACCAAACAAACCCAAAATAACCCCCCCTAAAACCCTTCAGTTCTTTTGTCTGGGTAGTAACTATTTCCTCTCCCATTTCTCCCTGTTTATAAGGTAATTAAAGCCTGCTATTAATTCATTAATGACAATTAATTTTGCCCAGCCTACATATTTACAAAACAATAAAGCAGAAGACATTCAAAAAAGCCCAGAAACTCCTTTAGGGAATAGCCAGGCCTAGGCTGGCATATCCTCCTCCAGAAGTATAACATTTTTGGAATAAATTTTTACCTCAGGAGGTTCTAGCTCATTATTCCCGACTATAACACGGGCCAGAAGCAGAATAAAACTGCATTTGAAAACCTGGACCCTTATCGACCGGTTTTTAAGTTAAAAATAGGTTCTTGAAATATTCCGAATCTCAGAGGAGGTACCCGTCCACAAAATCCAAAGGTTGCCAAAATCCCAACTCCAAACATTTCCGAGATATCATTGCTGTCTGGGTACCAGCCCGGACACTCAGATGTTACAGGTCTGATTATCCGTGTTCGGAAACCGGTCTGAAACTAAGCTATTTTGCCCTTCACCTTAAGTCTACCCAAAATGGAGAAGTCTTTGGTCTTGTACCACTAGCAGAAGCTTAAGTAGAATTTTTTTGGATTCACTGCCCAGTCAATCAATGGTATTTAGTGAATGCTTACTAGGTGCAGAGCAGTGTATTAAGTGCTTGGGAGACGTCGTCACTACATTCAAGGCGCTTACATTCTAGCGGGACAGACTGAAATGAAAAGAAACTACAGTTAGGGAGGAAAAAGAGCATAAGGATATGTAGGTAAGTGCGCTAAGGGGTGAGTATCAAAGTGCTCTGTGGATTTGGACCCAAAACCCAAAGTGCATAGGAGAGGTTTTTTTGGTTGCTTTTGTTTTGTTTTTATGGTAGGTATTAAGTGCTTACTATGTCCCGGGCACTGTACTAAGTGCTGGGATAAATGCAAGCTAATCAGGTCGGACCTGATCCATGTCTCACAGTCTTATTCCCCATTTTACGGATGAGGGAATTGAGGCCCACAGAAGCTAAGTTACTTGCCCAAGGTCACACAGCAGGTAGGTGACAGAGCTGGGATTAGAACCCAGGTCCTTCTGACTTCCAGGCCCACGCTCCAGCCGGGAAGCCACGCTGCTTTTCCCAAGGTTAATCAGGGAAAGCTTCCTGGAGGAGATGTGATTTTAGTAGCACTCTGAAGATGGGCAGGGTGGTCGTACATCAGATAAGAAGCATCGTGGCCTAGTGGAAAGAACACGGGCCTGGGAGCCAGAAGAACTGAGTTCTAATCCCGGCTCCACCACTTGTCTGCTATATGACTTCCGGCAAGTCACAACTTCTGTGTGTCTAAGTTACCTCGTGTGTAAAGTGTAAAAAATAAGCACTTAGTACAGTTCTCGGTACACAGTTAAGGGCTAAGTTCATTCATTCATTCATTCAATAGTATTTATTGAGCTCTTACTATGTGCAGAGCACTGTACTAAGCGCCTGGAATGAACAAGTCGGCTAAGTACAACTGACCGATTAAAATGGGGGTGGACTACATCCAACCTGATTACCTTATAACTTCCACAGCGTTTAGTACAGTGTCTGGTGCAGAGTAAGTGCTTAACAAGCACCACTGAAAAAATGAATAAGAAGTAGTTTTAGGCAAAAGGCAGGATCTGAGCAAGGGTCTGGTGGAGAGGGACACAAGGGGAGAGTTTAAGAGATAAAACTGGAATTTTCTTTGTTTTCCCAGGAGTGGCCTCTTCCAAACAAGGAGTCACTTACTTGGGAAGTGGGAAAAACCGGAAGTCAAGACTAAGAACGGTCACTGTCACCTTTCCATCGAAAGGGCGTGGACACGGCTGAATAGCTAGCTCGCAATGTACCCAAACGTTCCCCTGCTAAATCGCTACCCATTTTGCTAAACACGAACACGTTGCCAAGCAACAGTCGTGACTCAGAAGCACACTATATACATCACTCGAATAAAATTTCAATCTCAACTATTTTCAGGAAATGTCACCCCGACGAGTCACCGCTGATAAGAACAAATAGTCACACTGAAAGGGCTTTTTCACAGATGGCACTGTGTAATCGAGAGAGAGGAGGGCAGAGCTAAATGATGCTTGAAAGATAAATGACAAGGGCCATATACAACCACCAGTATGGGAAAGTCCATCTAGGAAAGGAACAACATATAATCCCCTCAATTCTTTCCTTATCGATCATCTTGACTTCACATCCTCCAGGGGGAAAACAAGACAGTTCATTCACGCAGTCATATTTATTGAGCGCCTACGGTGTGCAGAGCACTGTACTAAGCGCTTGGGAAAGTACAACAATAAACAGTACCAATCACTGCCCACAACGAGTTCACGGTCTAGTGACAAGTACAAACCAGGTACAAGGAGTCGCCCTCTCCTCGCCGGCATTTTATTTTAGGAAATTTTTATAAGCTACGTGAGAATAGCTTTGTCCCAAGCAATACTCTACCCAATGAGGAGTGTGTCCAGCAACTCTGTTGAACTCTCCCAAGCGCTTAGTACAATGCTCTACACCCAGTAAGAACTCAATAAATCACACTGTTGACGATGACCAACATCCCACGACTTTTGCACCCAGAGAAATAGGAGGCGACGTAACTTAGAGAGGAAAGACTGCGTAACTCTGGGAGTCGAGACCCAGGTTCCAGTCATGGATCCAACCACTTGGCTGTGTGACCGTGGACGAGTCACTAACCTCTCAGTGCCCCAGTTGCCTCATCTGGAAAATGGGGATAAACTGTATGCTCTCCCTCTTAGATCCTAAGTCCCACGTAAGGCCGGGAGTGTGATCTGCTCACTTTGTGTCGACCGCAGCTTTTAGCCTAATGCTTGGGCTATAGCTAGCACTTAATAAATACCAACATTATTTAAATTAGGTCCAAATGAAAAGTTATTTATAATACGCGACTGGGGAGAGGAGCGAGAAGGGGAGAAATGCACCTTTTTGTGGGAGGGTATAAAGTTGCTGTTGAGTAAGCAGATTAAGCAGATATAGAACAATGGGGGAAAAATCTGGCACAGCCCTGTCTGACCCAGTAGGTTTCTCTCTTCTTACAATAGATCCGATATTTCACAACATTCTTTAATTGGAAGAGAAAGGGGTGAAGAAAGTTTCTCTAAACTTTAATAATCTTGAAGTTTAAAGTTATTCATTCTTTCAATCGTATTTATTGAGCACTTACTATGTGCAAAGCCCTGTACTAAGTGCTTGGGAGAGGACAATATAACAGACACATTCCCTGTCCACAATGACCTGTTCACTACTGAAATTTCAGGTAAGAACCACAGCTTCACGGCATGCTTGGCCATGATAATTAACGGAGCCAATTGTCATTTCTACATAAATCACTTCCGTCACGGCACCATATTCAACAGCAAATACATCAGGAAAGAGGAAAGTTACCTTAGAAATGACCATCGGGGCATTTCTCTCAGCTTGTGGAAAGTTATTCTACAGCAGCACTGAGTCACGGATAGTGGACACCGTAATTAGGGGAGAATTTTCTCCAGCAACTACATGTCTGATTCATTAAAGTTGGCAACCTTCCCGGTCAGAAAACCTGGTACGGCTTGGGAAAATAGGGAAGCAGCGTGGCCAAGTGGATAGAGCACGGGCCTGGGAGTCAGAAGGACCTGGATTCTAACCCCGGCTCTGCCACTTGTCTACTGCGTGTCCTTGGGCGAGTCCTTTCACTTCTCAGTGCCTCAGTTCCCTTATTTGTAAAATGGGGGATTAGGAGTGGGAGCTCCATATGGGTCAGAGACTGGGTTCAACTCGATTATCTTGTATCTCCCGCAGCGCTTAGAACAGTGCCTGACTGATAGTAAGCATATAGCAAATACCATCGTTATTAGCATTATTAATAGGAGTTCTAGTAGTACTATTGAAGCTGCCAAGCACTGGGAAACATGTCTATCTTCGACTCCACGTCCCAGAATTCTGACTGATTCCACCTCTCCTAGGCTCAAAACTTCTCTTCCTAAGCGAAAACACCAGAAAACATAGCAGAAGGGCATCTCTGCGAACACAAAGGCAAGCAAGATCTTGCCTGGATGGAGTCTCCTCAGAAATTCTCCTCTGGCCTAGATAATAATGGAAAAAAAAAAATTTCTTAAGTGCTTACTATGTGCCAAGCACTATACTAAGCACTGGGGTAGATACAAGATAATTAATTTGGACCCAATCCCTGTCCCATATAGGGTTCACAGTCAATCTCCACTTTTACAGATGAGGTAACCGAGGCCCAGAGAAGTAATAACAACGATAATAATAATGGTACTTGTTAAGCACTTACTCTGTGCCGAGCACTGTCCTAAGCGCTGGGGTAGATGCAGGTTAATCAGGTGGGATCCAGTCCCTGTCCCACGTGGTGCTCACACTCATCCCCATTTTACAGATGAGGGAACTACGGTTCAGAGAAGTGAAGTGACTTAGCCAAGGTCGCACGGCAGACAAGTGGCGGAGCCGGGATAAAAACCCAGGTCCTTCCGACTCCCAGGCCCGGGCCCTTTCCACTAGACCAAGCTGCTTCGGTGAACTTCCGCTGCGCTTCCTTGGACTTGGCATGACTGACTGGGAGCAGAGATGCCTCTGATACAAGTGTCCGGACCTCGGCAACTCTGGAATTAGTAAGGGACTGTCAGCAGCCCAGCCAAAAATCACTCTGTCTTTTGATCTCTTTTAGGAAGAGCACTAAAAAGGAGGATCAGAGTCCACCCTAAGTATGAATCTTTCCCCTCCGGGAATTTCTAACGATATCCTTCAAAAGGGGAGGAAGAGAGTTTTTCCAGTTCTCTCTCAAAGTTCTCTCTTCCTCGATAGAACCTCCCCTATCTGCACAAAGTGTAACTCCACAAGGTTCTTGACTGGAAATAAACGAGGCCCATTACACAGAACTCCGCGGAGGATAAAAGGAGTGTTTTCATCCCCTAGAGTTGGGTGAGTATTTGAGGAAACTGACACAATCAATGAACACAAGGTTAAATGGCAAGAGGGAGGGAAGGAGTAAGGGAAATCTATAGACAGGTCAATATTATAAAGCCTTAACGACTCTTTAGACCGAAGCAGCAGCCAACTCCCAGGAAACAGGAACTGGCAGTCATCGACTAGGAATCTACCTGCACCAATTTCAGTGGCTGGCTGCCTTCCAGGAGGATTAAGCTCAAGTTTTGACAAGCATTAAGAGCCAAATATGTGTTTCCCCGGTCCCTTGGAACATCAGTGTCACTTCCAAAGCCATGGAATCTGGGCGCTGGAGCTATGGGGGTGGAGGAAGATGGGTACTGAAAAGTAAAAATCCGTATGTCAAAGCATCCGGGGTGCTCCTGCTCTGTCTCTCGCGCTCTCTCTCTCTCTCTCTCTCTCATTTACAGGACTTTCCCATCCCTCACCTAACCATCTGCAATTTTTCTTTGGTTCATATAAAAAAAGAACTTGTGCAAAACCATCATCAGCATTCCATTTCCTAGGCAGCAGCATTTTTAATGAACTACTGGGGGGAAAAAGTCACACGACTGAACAAGATTGTACAGTAAGAAAGATGGAGGGACAACAGCGCTGAGAAGCAGTAGAGCCTAGTGGAAAGAGCTTGGGCCTGGGAGTTGGAGGATCTGGGTTCTAATTCTGCCCCTGCCTACTGCTTGCTCTGTGACCTTGGGCAAGTCACTTAGCTTCTCCATGCCTCAGTTTCCTCAACTGCAAAATGGGGATTAAATATCTGTTCTCTCACTTAGACTGTGAGCCCCATGTGGGTCAGAGTTCTATATAATGGGCCTTGTTTATTTCCAGTCAAGAACCTTGTGGGGTTATACTTTGTGACTGTCTCTGTCACCGATTTGTACATTCCAAGCGCTTAGTACAGTGCTCTGCACATAGTAAGCGCTCAGTAAATACCATTGAATGAATGAATACTTGGTGCAGATAACTGGGTGAGGGAGGAGAGATTTTATCGAGGAAGAGAAAGAAAACTTCGAGATAAAAACTGACCTGATTAACTTGCATCGACCTCAGCACCTGGCACAATGTCTGACATATATGTGCTTAACAAAAACCACGAGGGGGAAAAAACAACAACAAAAATGACATTGCCTACCTGGAAGGAACCACTCACTCTACAGCTTTAACCTGGATTTATTCAGAGTTCTTTCTGTGCTCATTCTGTGCTATATGACCTACAAAAAGCACACACCAAACACGATTCAAAGCAGGTACTTGTTCAAAAGGCTATACCTTCAATAAGGAGAATAAGTTGAGAAGCAGTTTAGGATCGCTTCACCCATACCATTTTAAAAAAGGAGTTTAAAATAAGGATGTTGATTTATAATTTTTTTAAAGTCTTCTACTTAAGTCTTAGAAGAGTTTACAGAATAACGCCACCAAAGCCACGTGCTCCACAACTCAAACACTTGTAGACATAGTTTCCAGTCTTCATTTGTTGTACACCATAAGTGAAACAACAAAAATAAAGACAGACAGCTGGGAAAATTCCCCTTCCATTAAAAATCATTCTCTACAGCAGAAAGTGGTGCCAGTGGGGTCTTGGATTTCAGGAAGAACCGAGGGTCTACAGCGTCATGATTTCTACACATCCGCAAGATCCGGGCTAGCCCAGATGTTCCATCTGAATTCTGAGGTAATAATTAATAATAATAATGGTATTAAGCGCTTACTGTGTGCCCAACGCATAGAAGCAGCATGGCATAGCGGATACAGCACAAGCCTGGGAATCAGAAGGCTCCGGGTTCTAATCCTGGCTCCACCACTTGTGTGACCTTGGACAAGTCACTTCTCTGTCCTTCAGTTACCTCATCAGTAAAATGGAGATTAAGATTGAGAGCCCTATGGGGGATGAAGAGTCCTCAACCTGATTATCTGGTATCTACTCCAGTGTTTAGTAAAGTGTCCGGCACATAAACTCTTAATAGCATTAAAAAAAAAACCACTGTACTAAATGCTGGAGATAGAAAATAAGGTTGGACATAGTCTCTGGATAAAAGCATGGGCTTGGGAGCCAGAGGACCTGGGTTCTAACCTCTGACTCTACCATTTGCCTGCTCTGTGACCTTGGGTAAGTCGCTTCTCTGGGCTTCAGTTTCTTCAACTGCAAAATGGGAATTTGACACCTGATTTCCCTCTTACTTAGATTGTGAACCCCATGTGGGACAGAGATCGGATCTGATCCGATTACCTTGTATCTACCTCAGCACTTAGAATGGTGCTCGACTCATAAGTGTGAGAAGCAGCGTGGCTCAGTGGAAGGAGCTTGGGCTTCGGAGTCAGAGGTCATGGGTTTGACTCCCGGCTCTGCCGCTTGTCAGCTGTGTGACTGTGGGCGAGTCACTTAACTTCTCTGTGCCTCAGTTACCTCATCTGTAAAATGAGGATTAAACTGTGAGCCTCACGTGGGATAACCTGATTACCCTGTATCTCCCCCAGCGCTTAGAACAGTGCTCGGCACAGAGTAAGCACTTAAATACCAACATTATTATTAAAACCATTTAAAAGTACTTAGAACAGTGCTCTGCACAGAAAGCATTCAAATACCATTGACAATCCTCGCCAAACTTTTGTTTTGGGCCATAGTGTCACGCAGCTCATACTAGTACAAGCCCTCAGGAGTAAGAGGGCTTTTTCAGAGTCAAAGCTTCAGGAGGAACGTGACATCAAAGAGGAAGAATCCGATTCCTACTCTCCGCTGCCACTGGGCTTAGGGCACGAAGATACTGCCGCTTACTATGCTTCTCCGTCCCTGAATTTACAGTTAATTCTTGAGGATGCTCCCAATGAAACCGATATCCCATGGGGAAAATTCCCAAGAATTAACTTTAAATTCCTTTTTTTCCAACAGGCAAAGAGCTGCAAAGTCGGCTCCCCGAGGTCCCTGCCTCTCAGGGAAAATAAATGAACGAACTCCCAGCAAGAGCCCAAACTGGGCACTGTCGATAGGACACATCAGTCAGTCATATTGATTGAGCACATAGTGTGCTGAGCACTGTACTAAATGCTTGAGAGAGGACAATATAACGATAAACAGACATATGCCCTGCCCACAGTGAGCTGACAGTCTTAAAGGGAGGGAGACAGGCATTAATATAACTCAATAAAATCACAGCTATGGACATAAGTGCTGTGGGACTGGGAGGGGGGATGAATGAAGAGAGCAAGTCGGGATGATGCAGAAGGGGGTGGGAGAAGAAGAAAGGGGGGTTTAGTCAGGGAAGGCCTCTTGGAGAAGATGGGCCTTCAATAAAGGCTTTGAAATAGGGGAAGAGTGATTGTCTGTCGGAAGAGGAGGGAGGGTGTTCCAGGCTAGAGGCAGGATGTGGATGAGATGTCGCCGACAGGATAGATGAGATCGAGGTACGGTGAGAAGGTTAACATTACAGGTTAGGCAGTGTAGTCACTCCAATAGGGGTGACGGAAGAGTACCATTACCTCCAGAAAAAGAACCTCTGGATATGTGTGTGTTTGCACATATCTGTATATTCCTATAACAATAATAATGATGATTGTGGTATTTGTTAAACACTTATGTGACAAGCACTATAGTAACCACAAAGGTAGATACAAGACGATCAGGTCCCACATGGGACTTACGGTCTAAGTAGGAGGGAGGAAAGATATTAAATCACCATTTTGCAGATGAGGGAACTGAGGCCCAGGGAAGTGACTTGCCCAAGGTCACACGGCAAACAAGTGGTGGATCTGGGATTAGAAGCCAGGTCCTCTGACTCGTGGGCACGCGTTCTAGTCACTAGACACCATGCCGCTTCTCTATATTTATGCATGAATATATTTCTATATTCATATATGAATAATCAGTTTTATTAGTAATGGCTGAGTTACAAGAAGTTATGACACGACAGTTAACTCAACGAGAGCTCTGTTTGCAAATGTTTTCCTAGAGTCTTTCAGTGAGACACATTCCAAAAATACACTTGAGTCAGTTAAGCAGTATTTTCCTTTAACAGTGAGCCAAGAAGGTCAGAATCATCATCAAGGCACCTGAAAAAGAGCTTCGCGGCTTTTAGAGTGACGTGGCGATGAGAAAGAGAGTCATCCTGCTCATCAGAAAGGGACCCTTCGTTTGTTTTAGGGTAGTAATAATAATAATTCTGGTATTTGTTAAGCGCTATGTGCCAAATCCATTTGGATACGGTCCCTCTCCCACGTGGGGCTCACAGTCTCAATCCTCATCTTCAGAGGAGGTAACTGAGGCCCAGAGAAGTGAAGTGATTTGCCCAAAGTCACACAGCAGACAAGCGATGGAGGCGGAATTAGAACGCAGGTCCTTCTGACTCCCAGGTCCGTGCTCTATCCGTTACGCCATCCTGCTTAGGAGGTGTCTCGAGTCCCATTCACTTGGATGTGGTAAGCACTTACTTTGTGTCAAGCACTGTACAAAACTCGGGTAGATAGAAGCTCTATCAGGTCGGTCCCTGTCCCTGTCCCACATGGGGTACACAGTCTAAGAAGGAGGGAGTAGGATTTAATCCCCTGGACCGTACGCTCGTTATGGGCAGGGAACGTATCTGCTAATTCTGTTGTGCTCTGCACATAGTAAACACTCGATAAATACAGTTGATTTTATAGTTGAGAAAACGGGCACAGAGAGGTTAAGTGACTTCACCGTAGTCACACAGCAAAGGCAATTGACAGAGCTGGGATTAGCTCCCAGGTCCTCATTCCCAGGACCGTGCTCTTTCCACTGAGCCACACGGCTTCTCTGTATGCTTTGCTAGCCAGCTCTTCCCTTCCCTAATGCCCTCAGAAAACTGGGCTTGAAAAGAGGGCTAAACACTTTTTGCTGTATGGTTATTCACGAGTAGAGTACCTGGGGGCCAATGCTTGATTTACCAATAATAATGTTGGTATTTGTTAAGCGCTTACTATGTGCAGAGCACTGTTCTAAGTGCTGGGGTAGATACAGGGTGATCAGGTTGTCCCACGTGAGGCTCAGTCTTAATCCCCATTTTACAGATGAGGGAACTGAGGCACAGAGAAGTGAAGTGACTTGCCCACAGTCACACAGCTGACAAGCGGCAGAGCTGGGATTCGAACCCATGACCTCCGACTCCCAAGCCCGGGCTCTTTCCACGGAGTCAAGGTCAAGCACCGTTCTAAGCACTGGGTTAGAGGTGCTAATGTGTGTATATTTACATACAAATATATTGTCATTTTTGTAAGTCTCCCAAATTACTCCCCAATAACTTAGTACAGTGATCTTCAGACAGTAAGCACCCAGTAAATACCATTGATCGATTTATTTCCCCCCTTTATTCATTCTGATAAGATATAAATTCAACATACTTAATAGTAATGATAAATGTTACCATTAGAGCAGCGTGGCCTAGGGGATAAAGGCTGGGTCTGGGAGTCAGCAGGACCTGGGTTCTAATACCCGCTCTCCCACCTGTCTGCTATGTGATTCCGGGCAAATCATTTCACTTCTCTTTCCCTCAGTTACCTCATCTGTGAAACGGGAATTAAGACGGTAACTTCCACATGGGACATGAATTGTGTCCAACCTTGTATCTACCCAAGCGTTCAGTACAGTGCCTGGCACATGGGCGCTTAAATGCCATAAAAAAAATTTTAAAACATAAAATGTGTTACGTGCTTACTACGTGCAAAGTACAAGTTAATCAGGTTGGATACAGTCCCTGGTCTCCCATGGGGATCACAGTCTAAGTAAGAAAGGGAACAGTTATTGAATCCTCATTTTATAGTTGAGGAAGCTGAAGCACAGAGAAGTTATGTGACTTATCCTAGGTCACACAGCAGGCAAGTGGCAGATCCAGGATTAGAATCCAGGTCATTCGACTCCCAGGCCCTTGCTCTTTCCAGTAGGCCATTCTGCTTCTCCCCAGGCAACCTGTTTCTCACCTACAGAGAAGTGTGATTACTTCCTACCCTCACTTCTCCTAGAGCAGGGGTTTTCACTGCCTGATCCGGATAGAACAATCTTAGACATCAATCTGGGAGGAAAATAAAGTGACGTTAAACGGAATGACTGGGCTCGCTTGACCAGTATGGATTCAGGCAGGTGGATTTTTTAATACGCTTCCAAATCCTGTCACCGGTAGGATTCAAAAGACCTGCCCTGCCATGGGTGCCCAGAATGTAGAAGTTTAGAAATCGAGTGGCGGGATGCTTAGGTTGCTGATCGATTTTCCCAGAGGCAGCCCTGTTTTGAAGACAAACAGACTTGAGATATCATCTGGAATAAAGTCATACACCAGCCTCTCAGGGGACAAACAAGTAGGAAGTTCATTTCCATTATGGGTAGAATCTGGATGCTGGCAGCTAAGCCCTGAATTCGCAGATGGGCCAAGTTCCAAAAGCATGCAGTAAGTACTAACATTTCAAGTAGAAAGAGTCTAGATGTTAGAAATCTCAATCTTTACTCTTGTGAAACTCTCATATTCTACTGTACTAGAACCTATTAACCCAAGAATCAAGATTTGGGGTCAGAATTCCCGTAACCGACTGCTCTCACCTTTAAAAGACTAAGCCGTTCTGTTCTTAGACTACAGATACCAAAGCAGTCGAAACCTGTAGACCTTTAGCGTATTTCATGCAAAACGAAAGGCGGAATCTAATCCAGCACTTCCCAAACTGTGGTCTGGAAATCCCTGTATCTCGTTCCTGGAAGGGAATAGTGGATAATGGACTGTTAGGAGATGGGGAAGAAGCCAATTACTGAGCAAAAGGAGGGATGACGGGTAAATTAGGATGCTGACTAGAAAAAGAGTGGGCTTCACTTCACTGTTTCCTCATCCATAAAATGGGGATTCAATGCCTATTCTATTTAGCCTGATGTAGGACAGGGACTGTGTCAGAACTAATGATCATGTATCTACCCCAGAGCTTAGAAGAGTGCTTGGTGCAAGGGAAGCACTTAAACAGCACGATAATTATTATTAAAGATGATTTCACAGATGTTACTAAGTGTCCGAAGGTCCTTAGCAGAAAACAGACGTCTGATCCGATGGTACGCTTCCAAAAAGAAGAGTGGAGATAAAAACTGATACTGACTTTAAGAGCCAACCACCCACCCTCAATTGTACATACAAATTGTTCTTTCGGGAAAGACAATGGAGAATTGTTTGTAGTAATAAGTGCTAAGTTCATAGTGAGTGCAGCTATTAGGTGCAAAACAATCTTCTAAGCACTGGGGAAAACTACATACAGAGATAAGCAGGAGGCCCAATCCCATATCCTCCAAAGGGCTTACCATCTAATAGTTATATAATGGGGAGTGGGGAGACACTTGGAAGCTGGTAGAGGAAGATGGAGCAATAAACTCACCAAATAATGATAATAATGGTATTTGTTAAGCGCTTACTATGTGTCAAGCACTGTTCTAAGCTCTGGAATACATACAAGGTAAGCAGACTGGGCCTCACAGTCTTAATCCCCCTTTTCCAAATAAGGGAACTGAGGCCCAGAAAAGTGAGATGGCTTGCCCGAGGGCACACAGCAGACAAGTGGCGGAGCCGGAATTAGAACCCACTACCTCTGACTCCCAAGCCCACGCTCTTTCCACTAAGCCACACTGCTTCTAAACGACATAAGGAAAATGGTACCTACCACATAAATAGGGTTATTGACTGACTGACTAGGATACTTTGGCTAAAGGAGAAGAACTTCAGGCTTTATCACGAGTCAAAGTCCAGTGTTTACAAGTCACAGTCACTGACTGGGTATGGGCCGTCCCCATGTTCTAAAATTTGCAAAGGCTTCCTGCTGCCGACAACGGAATCAATCAGTGGTATTTATTGAGAGCTCTCCGTGTGCTGAGCACCCTATTAAGCGCTTGGGAGAGCACAGTATAATAGCATTAGCACATTCCCTGCCCCTAGTGAGAATGCTTCCCAGAAGGTTGGGAAAGAAGCCGCAGGATGGTGTGGTGAAAAAGCAGAGGGGAATCCCAGCGGTGTGATGAAAATAACTGAAGCTTTAGAGAATTGTGGATCAATCCTTCGGCAATCAATCTTATTTATTGAGCACTTCCTGGGTGCAAAGCTCTTGGGAGAGTACAATATAACAGAGTTGGTAAACATATTCTTCCCTATCTACAACGAGCCGAGAGTCCAGAGGGGATCGGAACGGCAGACTTGCTTCTCCCTCAGTAGATCACTGCTTCTCCTTTTTCCATCTTCTAGACTACAGCTCACCTGTGCTGAGCGGCAGCAGCACGGGAGAGATCAAGGGCGGAGACTCTTGTTCGCAGCGCGGAAGTAGGCAATGGTAAACCAATTCTGGATTTTTACCAAGAAAAGTCTCCCAGTACACCACCGGAATGACCGCAGAAGGAGAGCGGGGCGCTCTGGGAGAGATGTGCCGGGGTGTCGCTACGGGTTGGAGACGACTCAAAAGCATAAATCAAAAACTACAGCTGCCTCCACATTTTTGATTTCCCTTGTGCTTGGGCTGATTTTGAGATTCCTAAGCCTCCTATCCAGAAAAGGAATAAAAATTATCAACTTTTTTTTTTTTTACTTTTCAGTCTCCATCCAATCCACTATTATTATTAGTAATAAGAACAATAATGGTGTTTGGCAAACACAATTCTAAGCACTAGGGTAGACTAAACTTAATCAAGTTGGACACAGTCCCTGTCCCACATGGGGTTCACAGTCTTAATCCCCATTTTACAAATGAAGGAAATGAGGCACAGAGAAGGGATTCGCCCAAGGTCACCCAGCAGACAAGTGGCAGAGCTGGAATTAGAACGCGGGTCCTTCTGACTCCCAGGCCCGTGCTCTAGCCATGAGATCTAGAATGGAAGAAGTCATAATCGCATTTATTAAGTCTTTACTGTGTGCAGAGCACTGTACTAAGTGTCGGGAAAGAATACACAGGTGGAAACTAGCCACATTTCCTGTCCTTCGGGAACCTAATACCTCGATGGGAGAGATCCTGGCTAGCAACTCAGTTGTACTATACTCTAAGTGCTTAGTACAGTGCTCTGCACAGGGCAAGTGCTCAATAATTACCATTGATATCTGCAGTATCTAGTCTCTAATAGTAAGTTCTCAGGCATTCTAGCCCCACAGATGAGTGGACACTTCATAATGATGAGAGGAAAGGGGATATTTTTGAGGGGGTTTGAATGGTTATTTTTACCTAGCTAATCACACAGACTCAATTCCATACATACCTAGGCTGGTCTAGTGGATAGGGTAGGGGCCCGGGAGTCAGAAGGTTAGGGGTTGTTGATCCCGGCTTTGCCACCTGTCTGTCTTGTGACCTCGGGCAAGTCACTTTACTTCTCTTTGCCTCAGTTACCTCATCTGTAAAATGAGGATTGAGACCCTGAGCCCCACATGGGCCAGGGACTGTGTCCAACCTGATTTGCTTGTCCCCACCCCAGCGGTCAATACAGTGCCTGGCACATAGTAAGCACTTGGCAAAATACGACAATCATCATCATCCCGGCTCCGTCATGTCTGCTGTGTGATCTTGGGCAAGTCACTTCACTTCTTGATGCCTCAGGGACCTCATCTGTAAATTGGGGATTAAGACACTGTGAGTCCCATGTAGGACAGGGACTGTGTCCAACCTGATTAGCTTGTATCTACCCCAATACTTAGTATAGTGCCTGCCACATAGTAAGCGCTTAACAAATATCATTAAAAAAAACTATTTAGAAGGTACCCAGTGAGCAGCAGGTAGGGGAAAAGTCCTAGAATGGGGCTCTAACTCTCTAACTGCATGAAGCAGTTCAGACAAAGGAGGGGATTTGGAATTACACCATATTGGGTAAAGCGAACTCCAGGGCTATTTTAGTCCACTCAGCTCTCTGCCTCTGAGCTTCAAATTTTGGACTTGGCTGCAGCAGGAAGGCATAGGGGTAGAAATAGCCCAGGAGTAGGCTGCAGCAGTGACACCCCCTCTTCCTTTCCCGCCCCAATCCTTCCATGTGAAACCCCCACTGCCAGAGAAGGATCAGCATGGCCTAATGGGTAGAGCACAGGCCTGGGAATCAGAAGGTCGTGGGTTCTTATCCCAGTTTCACCCCTTGTCTGCTGTGTAACAACCACAATAATGGTATTTATTAAGCATTTACTATGTGCCAGGCATAGCAAATCGAGGTGGACAGAGTCCCTGTCCCAGGTGGGGCTCACAGTCTCAATCCCCATTTTACTGAGAGGTAACAGAATCACAGACAAGTGAAGCGGCTTGCTCGGGGTTACACAGCAGACGAGTGGCGGAACCAGGATTAGAACCCTTGACCTTCCGACTCCCAGGCCCACGCTCTATCCACTACACCACGCTGCTTCTCTAGTACTTTACTTTGCCTCAGTTACTTCATCTGTAAAATGGGGATTACGACTGCGAACCCCATGCGGGACAGGGACTGTGTCCAACCTAAATTGCTTGTATTCACCCCTGCGCTTAGTACAGTGCCTTGCACATAAGTGCTTAAGAAATACCAATAATTATCCGCAGTTAGTATAGTGCCTGGCATATTGCAAGTGCTTAACAAATACCATTATTATTATTATTTATTATCATAGGGCAGTGGAAGGGTGATGGATGGCAGGCTGGGCTGTTGGTTTAAAATGTGGGCAGAGACACATTAGATGCTGATTCGAAGGCAGTTTGAGAGAGGCACCGATGTCTTCTCCTGCTTTACCATGCCTTTCTCTATTTTTGTTCGCCTTTTCTTATGTCAGCCGCAAACCACCCCTTCCTCATCATTAAGTTTGAATCCCTTGGAGGCCAGGGACTGTGTCCCTGCCTCATCCATGCCTTCCTTTCTCTGTGTTCAGTACAGTCCTTTGGACATAGTATTTGCACGACGTAATGGATAGAGCGTGGGCTCGGGAGTCAGAAGGGCATGGGTTCTAAATCCTGGCTCCGCCACTTGTCTGCCATGTAACCTTAGGCAAGTCACTTGACTTCTCTGTGCCTCAGTTACCTCATCTATAAAATGGGGGTTGGGACTTTAAGACCCACGTGGGATAGGGACTGTGTCCAACCCAATTTGTTCGTATCTACCCCGGCATTTAGTACAGTGCCTGGCCCGTAGTAAGCGCTTAACAAAATGCCATAATTCATAACTGTTATTCAGCACTTATCAGTACTTCCTCCCTCTTAGTCTACTGGGCTTTAAGAGAAATAATTACAATGATGATGATGACGGTGGTAATAATAATAATGAGAAGCAGTGTGGTCTAGTGGAAAGAGCCAGGCCTGGGAATCAGAACACCTGGGTTCTCTGCTGTGTCACTCTGGGCAAGTCAATCAACTTCTCTGGGCCTCAGTTTCTTCATCCGTAAAATGGGGGTTCAATACCTGTTCTCTTTCCTACTTAAGGCCAAGTCCCTTGGGGGACAGGGACTGCGTCAGACCTGAGGATCTCGTGTCCATCCCCGTGCTTAGCACATAGCAAGCGCTTAAATACAATAAAAACCACAACAACAGTAATAGCCACCCATCACCAAACTCCGGCCTTTCAATCCTCAAACACGAGAGGCAAGAGGCCAACTTACAGAACACTGCTAATCAAAGAACGGGTCGGAAGTTCCCAGTGAAGAACGGAGTTGTAACAATAAGGAAAACAATAATTAAAGGTTCATTCATTCATAGGTGAAGCAGTGGAGGCTGATGGTCTAAACCTACAAGAAACAGAGGAAGCCTTTAAGGCCAAGATATTGAAACTGCTCCAAGGTTAATCTCACAGACGTCAGCCAACTCGGCGGGCCAGCTGAGACGAAATGAAATACACGGCAGACTAACTTCACAACTGGAAACAGAGACGATAGTTCCCAGGCGGGGAACGCATCAACATTTTAGAGCTCGAACACTCGGCCTTACCGGCCACTCTTGACAGAAGTAGAACTGGTCAAGGGACCATCCTAAGAAAAATCCTTGCAACTGAAATTGCTATCAGTCATTAAGTCCCGAAATAACAGATAACTGTGAGCAAATAAGAGAGCTCGGGCTAATAAATCAGAAACTGCAGCTATGCTGTTGGAGATCTAGGTGAGGGATATATTTAGATAAAGCAAGAATCAGCTGTAATTGTGAATGAAAGCACTGAAGATCATAGGCATTTTTAATGTTGCTCTGTGTTTGACATGTTCTAGAGATTCAGCGTGGCAAAGTGGAAGGAGCGTGGGCCTGGGTTCAAATCCTTGCTCTGCCACTTCACTTATCTGTGCCTCAGTTTCTTCATCTTTAAATGGAGACTACCTCTTCTTCCTCCCTGTGAACCACCCCCTCCCCCCCACACAACCACATTGGGACAGGGACCCTGTATCTGACTTGATTATCTGCTTCAAAGTTTAGAAGAGGGCTCGGCACAAATTGCCAAAAAATCACTCAGTTCGTAGATTCACCCATTTACAAAGATGGGAACCAAAAAGGGCTGAAGAAGTTTCAGCTCCACATGCTAAAAATCAGGTTCAGAATATGTGCACTACACAAGTATCTCTGCCCTTGAAGTTCAAAGAGGACACTGCTGTCGGTATGATTTCTAAGTTGTAAATTTCAATCATATCCCCTCTGGCTTTAGTCTTTCTAGAATCATTCATTCAATTCAATCATATTTATTGAGCGCTTACTGAGGTTAGAGCACTGTGCTAAGCACTTGGGAAGGTACAGTATAACAGTCATTTCCTGCAATAAAGAGCTTATAGGCTAGAGGGGGAGTCAGACATTAATATAAATAAATTACAGTTATGTACATATGGGCCGTGGGACTGGAGGGGGGGATGAATAAAAGGAGCAACTCAGGGCAACGCAGAGGGGAGTGGGAGAAGAGGAAAGGAGGGCTTAGGGAAGTTTGAGTGTGAATCTTTTTGGTCTAGCCTTGAACCAGGGTTGCTATCCATCCCTGCGTCTTCACTGTGTCACCTTCCCAAGTGCTTAGTAAAGTGCTCTGTACACAGTAAACACTCAGTCAATACGATTAAATAAATGAATGAATCTTCAGCTCTCTTCTTCAAAACACAACTCCTCATCTTCCCAGCCAAACCCCGTCCTCCCGCTGCCTCTCTCATCGCCGAAGAGAGCGCCACCAACCTCCCTGTCTCACGGGCCTCGTAATCTCGGCGTTATCTGCGACTCATCTCTCTCGTCCAACCCACATATTCAATCTGTCACCAAATCCTGTCGGTTCGACCTTCACAACATCGCTCAAGTCTGCCCTTTCCTCTCCACCCAAACTGCTACTATGCTGACTCAAGCATTTATCCTCTCCTAGCTTGATGACTGCATCAGCCTCCTCGCTAACCTCCCTTCCTCCTGCCTCTCTCCACTTCAGTCCGAACTTCGTTCTGCTGCCCGGATCATTTTTCAAACACCCCTTACCATAAGCTTCAAAAGCACTCAATCACCGAAACCTTCCTACTTTACCTCAGAGATTTCCTACTACAACACAGCTCACACACCTCCAACTCCAATCTACTCATTGGGCTTTGATCACATTTATAATAATAATAATACTGATAATTATGGTATTTGTTTAATGCTTACTATGTGCTAGGCACAATACTAAGTCCTGGGGTGGATACAAGCAAATTGGGTTAGACACAGTCCCTGTCCCAGGTGGGGCTCATAGTTTCAATCCCCATTTTACCAGATGAGGAAACTGAGGCACAGAGAAATGAAGTGACTTGATCAAGGCCACATAGCAGACAAGTGGCTGAGCAGGGATTAGAACCCATGACCATCTGACTCCCAGGCCTGCGCTCTACCCACTATGCCTTGCTGCTATTTTTACCACTAATCCCTCACCCATATCCTACCTTGGGCGGTTATCTTATAGGTAAAATGGGGACCAAGACTGGGAGCCGCATGAGGGACCGGGACTAGGTCCAACCTGATATGCCTGTACCCACCCCAGTGCTTAGTACAGTGCCTGGCACATAGTAAGCCCTTAACAAATACCATAATTATTACTATTCTTATTGTAGATCATGGGCCCGGGTCAGAAGGACCTGGGTTCCGATCCTGGCTCCACCACCCATCTGCTGTGTGATCTTGGGCAAATCACTTCACTATGCCTCAGTTACTTTGTCTCTAAATCAGGGATCAAAACTGTGAGCCTCATGTGGGACACGGACTGGACTCAACCTGTTTAGTTTGTATCTGCCGCAGCATTTAGGACAGGGCTTGGCATATAGTATGTGCTTAACAAATACCAATAAAAGGAAAAAAAACCCACCTGAATTAACCTTTTCTTTTTAGACCCAGGACATCAGAAAGTAAAAATACGCTTACCTATAAATGTAAATTTAGCCCCTTAAAAGATGCTGTTTCACATTACACAATCCCCTCAAGGGACAAATGGGACAGGTTCAAGGAAGAAAAGCAAAATAAAATTTCAAACTACTTACGATGTTACTAAGAATGACAATGTATAGGATAATCTCCTAGGCCCTCCTTTCTACCATCTGACAGCTGACTGTTCATGCTAAAAAAACAAGAATAGAGCGGAATTGTTAATAATAATAATCATAATAATAGTGGTATGTGTTAAGTGCTTACTATGTGCCAGTAATAATGATTGAGGTATTTGTTAAGCGCTTACTGTGAGTTAGGCACTACACTAAGCGCTGGGGTGGATACAAGCAAATCAAGTTGGACACAGTCCCGGTCTCACATGGGGTTCACACTCTTAAGTCCCATTTTGCAGATGAGGTCATTGAGGCACCGAGAAGAGGAGTGGCCTGCCTCAGGTCACACAGCTCACAATTGGTGGAATTAGAACCCAGGTCCTCTGAAACCCAGGCCCATGCTCTTTACACTAAAAGCAGCCTGGCTCAGTGGAAAGAGCCCGGGCTGGGGAGTCAGCGGTCATGGGTTCCAGCTGCGTGACTTTGGGCAAGTCACTTCACTTCTCGGTACCTCAGTTACCTCATCGGTAAAATGGAGATTAAGACTGAGCCCCATGCGGGACAACCTGATCACCTTGTATCCCCCCAGGGCTTAGAAGGGTGCTTTGCACATAGTAAGCGCTTAAATACCACCATTACTATTATTATTAAAAAAAGAAGAAAGTGAAATTTGGTGGGGGGAGGCCACGCTCGAGAATGGTGGCTGGTGAGCAGATGGGGAAACAGAGAGCCATATCCGATTCGCGGTGCTCACTGCTGAAATAGAGCAGGTCACTTGTTTACCGGCACAGAATAATACCCTTAACACAGGTGAGGAGGAAGAAACAAAGCCATCATTCTCTCCAAACCAAACTGCCGGGGGGACTTAGGGAGACAGGATGTACTTACTGAACTGGGGTTTAGCCAAGATATTACGCCAAAGACACAGCTTTCAATAACACCACACGAGGCATTTCTTTTTAGCTGACAGTTTCGTCGCTGTCTCATTCCAACCTACACCCAGTAAATATTTATGAAATCATGCCATTTCAATCACCATATTTCCCACGGGATCCGGGTACGGTAGCAAATTTCCCAACTGAGGTTTCCATCATACCAGAGGCGACTTTAGACCGAAACACCCAAGCCGGAGAACTCCTTCCCCTCGACTGACAAAAGAACGTCACGCGTTCGGTGAGGCTAACCCAGGGCAGCGTCTGTGTTCACTCAGGGAGTAGATGGTTTTCTTTTTTCCACTTCCAAGTCGAGGTGTGCTGTGTGTTGGGCGGACGAGGCTGGTGGTGAGGTGAGGAGGGAGAAGAGGAAGGGGAAGCAAAGAAAAAGGTTCAGGTACGATCACTACCATTTCTGGGAATGCCAGATTGGGGCTGGATGTATCGGAAGGGTCGAGGAAAACAACCGCTCCAGCGGCAGTTCTTTTGGTTCATTTCTATTTTGGTTCTTTCTGGGAGTGAGGGGGTAGGAGGAGGTGACTTGGACATAATGCTAAGGGGAGGAGTACTTCAGGCCAGTGACAGAGAGGGTGGCCAATAAGAGGAGATGATAACTCTGGCCCTTCCTCTTTATTTTTTTTTAAATAACATTGATGGTTAAAAAACTATGTGCCAAGGACCGTACTAAGCGCGAGGGCAGATAGAAGCTACTCAGGTTGGACGCAGTCTGTCTCACATGAGTCTCATAATCTAAGTAGGAGGGGAGAGCATTTTGCAAAGGTTGGAAACTGAGGCCCAGGAAAGGTAAGTGGCCTGTGGCCTGTCCAAAGTCACACAGCAGGCAAGTGGGGGAGCTGAGATTAGAACCCAGGGCCTCCGACTCCCGGACCCGCGTTTCTTCCGCTCGGCCGTGCGGCTTCTCTAATGGGCTTCGTCATTGTCACTCCAGTCTCAATGGCTCACAGTCCCACTAGCAACTGAGTTGGAATATGAGCACGCGCCCATCAACCTGAACCTGAGGAGCAGTGTGGCTTTGTGGATGGAGCATTCGTTCATTCAATAGTATTTATTGAACGCTTACTATGTGCAAAATACTGTACTAAGCGCTTGGAATGTACCAATCGGCAAGAGAGAGAGACAGTCCCTGCCCTTTGACGGGCTTACGGTCTAATCGGGGGAGACGGACAGACAAGAACGATGGCAATAAATAGAATCAAGGGGAAGAACATCTCATTAAAACAATAGCACATAAATAGAATCAAGAGCAAATAAATAGAATCAAGGTGCATGGGGCCTGGGAGTCAGAGGAACCTGGGTTCTAACCCCAGATCCTCCATTTGCTGTGTGACCCTGGGCAAGTCCCTTAACTTCTCTGTGCCTCAGTTACCTCATCTGGAAAGTGGGGATAAGAGTGCGAGCCCCATGTGGGACAGGGGTTGTGTCCAACCAGATTAAATTGTATCTACCCCAGAGAGGAAGCACTTAGAACAGTGCTTGGCACTTAGGAAGCGCTTAACAAGTACAAGATAATTATTTATCATCATCAGATATCATGGAGGCAGGAAGAAATGGGAGATTTCAGAGAAAGTGTGTGGTCTCAAGGCTGGCAAGGCAGTCTGGGAGTTACCTGGGCAGAGGTGATAGTTGTAGCCAGGAAAGCAGTTTAGCTCTCACATTTGAAGCAGCAAAATGACCGAATGGATAAAGCAAGGGCCTGGAGTCAGAGGAGCTGGGTTCCAACCCCAGCTCTACCACTTCGGGCAAATCTCAACTTTTCTTAGACTCAATTCCCTACTCTGTAAAATGGGGATTCAAAACCCGTTCTCCCCCCTTTATAAGCCCCATGTGGGACAGGTACTGGATCCGATCTGATTATTACTTATCAGCAGCAGCAGCGTTTGAGCACTTAGTGTGTGCTTTGCGCTAGGTAGACATGTCCCCAGCTCACAATCTAAAGCTCACTAGCACAGTGCTTGACACTAAACTCCCTTTGAGACTATGAACTCATAACATGTCTGCTAATTCTCTTGTACCGTACTCTCCAAAGCACTTACAACAGTGCTCCGCACATAGTAAGTGCTAAAAAATACTATTGATTGATTAGTAAACATTAAATACCATAATTATTATTGCCACGGTGCTCTGCACACAGTAAATGTTCAATAAGTAAGCGTTCAATAAGTGTTCAATAAGTAAGTGTTCAATAGGGGAAGCAGCATGGCTCAAGGGGAAGCAGTGTCGCTCAGTGGAAAGAGCCTGGGCTTCGGAGTCAGAGGTCATGAGTTCGACTCCCGGCTCTGCCACCTGTCAGCTGTGTGATTGTGGGCAAGTCACTTCACTTCTCTGTGCCTCAGTTCCCTCATCTGTAAAATGGGGATTAACTGTGAGCCTCACGTGGGACAACCTGATTCCCCTGTGTCTATCCCAGCGCTTAGAACAGTGCTCGGCACATAGTAAGCGCTTAACAAATGCCAACATTATTATTATTTAATAAACCCGACTGACAAACTCCTCGAGGTAAAGGATCACGGCTACTAATTCTACTGTACTCTCCCAAACGCTCGACACAGTGCTCTGCAGATTGTAAGCACTCAGTACAATCCACTGGTCGACTGAAAACAGTCCACCCTTGTTGGTGACCACGATTTCCAGGCAAAATCTCCACTAAGCTATTCCTTAACATAATCATAACAAAAAGGACGGTAGTGGGGAAATGAATTATGAAATAAAAGTCTATTTACAGCTCCAATCTGAAACATTCAAGTCCCGCCTTTTAACATACTAATCTTTGCCGCTCAGAAGGACATATTACTCTCTTCTGTTGAAAGTACTGTCTGACAGTAATCCTACCTTATAAACCAGCTCAAGTCACAGAAACACAACTGAAAGTACAGACTAAGCCCGAGATCAATCACTACCGCAGAAATACCAAAAGCTATGAGAGAAAATTGCTCAGGGCACCTTATCGCTTGTGAAAACTACTCGATAGGTGGTTTCTCTTGCCGTCTTAGGCTGTCGAGTCGTGTCTGACCCATAACGACGGTAAGGACACTTCCCTCCAGAACGCCCCAGTTCCATTTGCAATCATTCTGGACCCATAGAGTTTTCCTGGTAAAAATGGGGAAGTGGTTTACCACTGCCTCCCTCCACGCAATAAACGGGTCTCTGCCCTCGACTCTCTCCCACGCCGCTGCTGCCCAGCACCGGGGAGTTTTGACTTGGAGCAGATTATGGATGGAAACCAGTACTGTACTGGTAGAGTACTGGAAACTCTCCAAGTTTGACCCTGAGAGGGTCAATAGGTGGTTTTAGGTCCTGTAAAAGCTATGGCAAAAGATGGGGGGGGGGGGGGGCAGACAGCTGGGAAATTTCTCAGGCTCTTCCAGTTCTTAAAGATATACAGAAGGATATATCTGGAGGAGAAAATGGATACAGCCATAACTGGTTTTCAGAGGGATGAATTCACTCTTCAACAACTTTTGAGGCATGGAAACATAAAAACCTGGAACTCTAGAAGATAATTTGAGGGAAATGCAAAATCAAAATAAAATCAACCCAGAGATCTGAGATAGTGACCCATTGGAAATTATGGACAGGACTTCATTCTGGGACTTAAAAAAAAAAAAAAAGTATTTGTTAAGGTCTGTGTACCAGCCAGTGTACTATGCTCTGGGTTAGACATAAGATAATCGGGCTGGACAGTCTTACACATAGTTTTAATGCCCATTTTATAGATGGGGTAATTAAGGCATAGAGAAGTAAAGTGATTTGCTCAGCAGACAAGTGGTGGAACACAGATTAGAACCCTGGTCCTCTGCCTCCCAGGCCTGCGCTCTTTCTACTAAGCCATACTGCGTTGGGATCAAGAACCCACAAGATGGAAATAAATCAGTGACATTTATTGCGTGTTTACTTGTGCAGAACACCATACTAAGTGCTTGGGAAAGTACAGCGTAATAGAGTTGGTATACACAATCTCAACCCACATGGAGTTTTCAGTCTAACAGGGGAAGACTGACATGAGAAGAAATGAATAGGGGAAATAAGGATATGTTTGTAAGTGTTGTGGGCCTGGAGAGAGTACCAATACTGCTTGTGGCTTGTGCCACTCATTTTTTCAATCCAACTGTATTTATTGAGCACTTACTGTGCGCAGAGCACTGCACTAAGCATCCCCATCTGACAGGTTGGCTGCAACAAGCAAGACGGACCAGTTGGAAGCAAAAAAAGTTTTGTTTTGTCTTTCTACAAGTAGGACCCTCTTGGGACTCAAGTGTCCAGAGAATGCTGCCAATGCAATCCCATCAATCAATGGTATTTATTCATTCAATAGTATTTGAGCTCTTACTATGTGCAGAGCACTGTATTAAGCACTTGGAATGTACAGATCGGCAACAGATAGAGACTAGTCCCTGCCCACTGATGGGCTTACAGTCTAGAGCACTCACCATGGGCAGGGCACTGTTCTAGGCACTTGGGAGAGTACGGTATAATGGAATTCAATCCAAACAATGGTATTTCTTGGGCACTTATGTGCAGAGCACTGTACTAAGCGCTAGGGAGAGTATAACAGAATTAGCAGACACAGTCCCTGCCCATAATGACCTTACAGTCTAGAGGGGGAGAGAGATGTTAATGTGAATAAATGAGCAATCGATAACATGTAATTTAAAGATACGTGCGTAAGTGATGTGGGGCCGGGGCACATATCAAGTGACCAAGGGTCACAGACTGAAGGGTACAGATGATGCAGAACCGGCAGACATTCCCTAGAGGGACGAGTTTACAGCCTATAGCGTTCCAGCATCCAGCACCAAAATCCAGTAGTTAGCTGGCTTGGGGTCTCCTGGGGGTGATCTCCACTATTCCAGTGAGCCCACCGTTTTTAGGGATTTTTTTGCTGGGCCTGTCCACCACTAGACAGGTGGTTCTCAGGCAAGAAAACTTCACCAGTGATCTCTAGCAGGTAGAACTAAGACTAGAACTTCAAGACTGTAAGCTCACCGAGGGCAGAGAATGCACCTACCAACCCTGTCATATCGTATTCTCCCAAGACCTTAGTACAGCAGAAGTGTAGCTTAGTGGATAGAGACCTGGAGTAAGAGAACCTGGGTTCTAATCCTAATCTTCACCACAGGTCTCCTGTATGACCCTGGGCAAATCACTTCACTTCTCCGTGCCTCAGTTACCTCATCTGTAAAATGGGGATTGAAACTGTGAGCCCCATGTGAGACAGGGGCTGTGTCCACCCTGATTTGCTTGTACCCACCTGAGCGCTTAGGACAGTTTCTGGCACATAGTAAGTGATCCTCCAAGAGGCCTTCCCAGACTGAGCTCCCCTTTTCCCTCTGCTCCTCGCCTTCTCCCGTCCCATCCCCTCAGCACTGTACTTGTCCACTCAACTGTATATATCTTCATCACCCTATTTATTTTGTTTTAATGAGATGTACATCACCCTGATTCTATTTATTTGCTATTGTTTTAATGAGATGTTCTTCCCCTTGACTCTATTTATTGCCATTGTTCTTGTCTGTCTCCCCCATTCAGCCTGTAAGCCCGGCAAAGGGCAGGGACTGTCTCTGCTACCGATTTGTCCATTCCAAGCGCTTAGTACAGTGCTCTGCACATAGTAAGCGCTCAATAAATAATATTGAATAATAATAATAATACAGTGCTGCACACAGTAAGCGCTCAATAAATACCACTGACTGATTGATAAGCGCCCAGTAGTCTTGATTCCCAGAACAATAGGGTCAATAGGAGAGCCGAGAGATGAAATAATAATAGAACGCTCAAGACTGCGAATGAACACCCTCTGGGAAAGATAAAGTGATGGGTGTAGGTACTCGTGTAAACTCACCCACGACACACAACTAACCTGAACTTGTTTTTATTCTCCATGTACTTAAGACTTCTAAACATAGAGATTATTATATACTGCCTATGGTGTAGGGAAAATAACAGTATCTGAGAATCTAAGCTTGCTGTTCAGGATTCGAAAGGTTTAATTTGCAATCTCAAAATGGCAGGACCACTGGATTTTGCATTCCACACGCGTATTAGTCACGATTATACGGGGAGACGCCATTTATGCTTTGATGCTAAAAGAAAGCTCGAGTTGAAAGCCTCAGTCAATGAAATTCTCTCATTCTAGCCTCACCACACACGCCTTAACCACAAATGCCGGGCTCAGACATTTGCAAAATAACAGTCTGAAGGAGCCCCACCTAGCAGCAAGCCCGACTCATCCCCCAAGTGGCGTTTCACCGGGATCCCCTCGGGAGCATCCAGTACCGTGTCTGAAAAGGCTCATCCACCATGGGAAAGAAAAAAATTGAAAATTAAACTCATCTGTCAAGACGACCGTGTCTGATTTTGCTGAGAGATAATGGCTTTATTCCAAAAGAAATGTTTATCGCTCCATGTTAAGTGCCATACACTTTTCTTCACGAGGTTTACCATTAGAGTCATTCGCTAGTCTGACGCTGCATTTGCAATGCAGTGCCGTTGTGTATTTTCATCACAAGTCGCTCCTCAGTTTAGGGGACAGGTTTTCACTCCTTACGTGTTAGTCACAACTCCCTCTCCCCACTTTTATAGTTGAAAAACAACATGGCCTAGTGGGAAGAGCACGGGCCTGGGAGGCAAGGGGCATGGATTCTAATCTCGGCACGGGCCTGGGAGCCAGGGGGCACGGATACAAATCTCGACACTGCACTCGTCTGCTGGGTGACCTGGGGCAAGTGGCTTCACTTCTCAGTGCCTCAGTTTCCTCATCTGTAAAACGGGGAGAAGATACTTGTTCTCCTTATCCCATAGATCACGAACTCCATGTCGGGCAGGGACTGTATCCAATCCGATTGTCTTGAATCTACTCCGCTGCTTGGAACAGTTCTTGGCACATAGTAAACACCTGATGAATCAATCATTCGATCATAACAAATGCTTTCTGTGTGCAGAGCACTCAACTAAGTGCAATACAATATAGTTGGTAGACACAATCCTTGCTAGTCTGACTCCCAGGCCCATGCTCTTCCCGCTAGGCCCCACTGCTTCCCAATCAAATACTATTGACTCCCCTCCCTTGTTTTACTGTACCCTCCCAAGTACTTAGTACAGCGCTCTGCACACAGTAGCGTGGCTTAAAAGGATAGAGCACGGGTCTGGGAGTCAGGCGAGGCATGGGTTCTAATCCCAGCTCCACCACTTGTCTGCTGGGTGACCTTCAAGTTGTCACTTCTCTGTGCCTCGGTTACCTCATCTGTAAAATGGGGATCAAGACTGTGAGCCTGGCGTGGGACAGGGACTATGTCCAACCTGACTTGCTTGTATCCCCCCCACCACCCTCCAGCCTGCTTAACAAATACCGCAATTATCATTACAAATACTACAATAAGCGCTCAATACGTATGACTGATTAACTACAGGAGGATCTTAGTCTACAGGTCAGATACCCCAATTATTATTTTTTATGATACTTGTTCTAAGCGCTGGGATAGATACAGGTTTTTCAGGTGGGAGACAGAGCTCGCAGTCTAAATAGGAGGAAAACCTTGCTTGGATATATTGGAGTTCTTCATCTGAACCAATTAAAAAAAAAACCTATATTAATCTTCTATTCTCTATCTAGAGGATGGGTTCCTTTCAGCCACGTAGAGGGGTCAAGGTTGTTGGTCCTGCTTGGATATTCATTCATTCAAACGTATTTATTGAGTGCTGACTGTGTGCAGAGGATGGTACTAAGCACTTCCCATGCCCACCTTTCACTAGAGAGCTCCAGTTGACTTTCTATTAGCTACTGGTGGAAAGAGCACAGGCTGGGGAGTCAGAGGTCGTGGGTTCTAATCCTGGCTCCGCCACTTGTCTGCCGTGTGACCTCGAGAACTCAGTTACCTCATCTGTAAAATGGGGTGAACCCCTTGTGAGACAACCTGATGACCTTTTATCCACCCCAGTGGTTAGAACAGTGCTTGGAACATAGTAAGCACTTAAATACCATAATTGTTATTATTACCAAGAAGGGAGCTGCTGGAAAAATCCCAGAACTTCCATTAGCAGAGAGTTCATGTCTCTGAGTGGAGCTGCTAACCAGTAACAACGATCTACTCATGGTTCTCCAGCCCCTCCATTCCTTTATATTCTTAGCTCGCTGGGGGCAGGGAATATACAGCACTGTACCTCGTGCTTAGGGGAGAACAATATAACAGAATTCATTCATTCAATAGTATTTATTGAGCACTTACTATGTGCAGAGCACTGTACTAAGCACTTGGAATGTAGAGAAGCAGCGTGGCTCAGTGGAAAGAGCCCGGGCTTGGGAGTCAGAGGTCATGGGTTCTAATCCCGGCTCTGCCACTTGTCAGCTGTGTGACTGTGGGCAAGTCATTTAACTTCTCTGGGCCTCAGTTCCCTCATCTGTAAAATGGGGATTAAGACTGTGAGCCCCACGTGGGACAACCTGATTACCCTGTATCTACCCCCGTGCTTAGAACAGTGCTCGGCACATAGTAAGCGCTTAACAAATACCAACATTATTATTACAAATCGGTAACAGATAGAGACAGTCCCTGCCCTCTGACGGGCTTACAATAAAAAACAATCATTTTTATTGAGCGTTTACTGCATGCAGATCACTCTACCATTTGGGAGAGTGTAATATAAGAATATAACAGACACATTCCCTGTCCAAACAAGGTTACAGTCTAGAAGGGAGACAGACTTCAATATAAATGACAGCTCTGTACATAAGTGCTGTGGGGTTGGGGGTGGGGGGAATGAATAAAGGGAGCAAGTCAGGGTGATGCAGAAGGGAACGGGAGAAGAGCAAAGGAGAGCTTAGTTGGGACAGCCTCTTAGAGAAGGTATGCCTTCAGGCAGACTCGCTGCCTGCCCATGAGGAGCTTACAATCTACAGTCTTACTGAAAGTACCAGAATAATAATGATGGTATTTGTTAAGCGCTTACTATGTGCAGAACACTGTTCTAAGCGCTGGGGTAGATATAGGGTCATCGGGTTGTCCCACGTGAGGCTCACAGTCTTAATCCCCATTTTACAGATGAGGTGCCTGAGGCACAGAGAAGTTAAGTGACTTGCCCACAGTCACACAGCTGCCAAGTGGCAGAGCTGGTATTCAAACCCAAGACCTCTAACTCCCAAGCCTAGGCTCTTTCCACTGAGCCACGGTGCTTCACCTTAATGGAATAAAGTTACCCTCCAAAAGTTTCACGATACAGCATGTTTTATGTGCAACCAAAAAGTAAACTAACATTCTTTCATTCACTACTTTCACAATATGACCTTTCTACTGTCCCCCTCCAGACTGTCTGCATGAGGTCAGACTTGATCTACTTTCTAGCACTCATCCCAGTGCTTGTCCCCTGGAATGGACTTATAAATACCATGATATTCTCAATACCATCATGCGATGGCACCTTTTCCAACAGTCACCAACGACAGTGACTTTAGGAGACTAATAGCAGTTACTCTTCCTTTCCTCTAAGAAAGGCTCTTTGAGTATTTGTGATCTACTTGGATTTCACTGTACATAATGAATCCACTGTTTTCTTTATAATTGTCTAAATTTTGTTCCCCCCCCCACCCCCCAAGTAGACACTAAGGAAAAAAAAGTGAGTATTCTAAATTCCTTGTTTCCCATCAAACCAGAGTTCAAAGTGGCAAGAACCAGAATAGATATATTGCTCAGCGTTTCCAAGGAAAATGTGTCATGCAAACATGAAATATATTAAACATTCCTCTTCCAGAGAGTGGTGTTTTAAAAGTACCTTCACGAGAAAGAATTTACCACACTATTTCTCTCCCTAAAGTCTCACCTAAAACTTGAGACCTTAACCCATAAACACTTAAGCATGTGACACATTCCCCTCCCTCAGGATTTAAGGGGCTGGAAAGGAATGGTTCAGTGCTCCTTTAGGTGACCAGCCACTCCTAAAAATTTTTAGAAATATCCAAGCTACACATATACAATTGCACATTCTCCCCTCACCATCCCCCAAACACACACACACAGACTCCATTTTATCCCTGGGCCTATTTACGAGAAAACAGAATGGGTGTTTCAGGAGAACACTTCCATACCAGTTTTCTTGAATCCTTTTGGCTTTCATTTATTCATTCATTCGATCGCATTTGAGCGCTTACTGTGTGCAGAGCACTATACTGAGCGCTTGGAAGAGTACAACAACTGACAGTTTCCCTGCCCACAAACTTACAGTCTAGAGGGGGGGACATTAATAGAAATTACAGATGTGTACGTAAATGCTGTGGGGCTGGGAGGAGGATGAATAAAGGGAGCAAGTTAGGGTGATGCAGAGGGAGTGGGAGAAGAGAAAAGGAGGGCTTAGGTCGGGAAAGGCGCCTTCAGTAAGGCTTTGAAGGGGGAGGAGAGTAATTGTCTGTAGTAATTGAGGAGGGAGGGTGTTCCAGGCCAGAGGTGGGACATGGCCTGAAGCCATAATCCTGTTACTGACACTTTATCTCCTCAGCAGCTTCCGTAATTGAAGTATTGCAGTAGAAGAACAACATTTACGTGGAAAACAAGTGAATTGGAGGGTGAACTGAAAGGGAAAGAGATCAGTTTCAAGCCAAAAATTGATTGAGAGGAGACGAATCACTGGAACTCTACATCTATTCCAAGACAAGGATCAGTGGGAAGCAATACTATACACAGTATCTATGAGCAGGAAAATCACGGTTTTCCCCAGTTTGTTCCAAGGAGGCCAAGTTCTTTCACAGGTTTCGGTGGAACGAGAGTGAAACAGCATGATCCTGGTAATAATAATAATGGTATTTGTTAAGCACTTGCCATGTGCCAGGTACTGTACTAAGCACTGGTGTGGATACAAGAATATTGGGGTGGACCATTCCCTGTCCCACATGAGGCTCCCAGCCTTAATTCCCATTTTTCAGATGAGGTAACTGAGGCCCAAGAAGTGAAGTGACTTGCCTAAGGTCACAGCGGATAAACGGTAGAGCCGGAATTAGAACTCATGACCTTCTCCCTCCCAGGCTCATGCTCTATCCACTACATCAGACTTCTTCTCATGGTAGGCAATGACAGGCACTCAGTGGTTTTATAAAAATCCTTCAAGAGTAGGAAGATGGAGGAATATGAGCGAGGTGTAGTTGGATAGTTTACAAAGACCCAGAATAGGTTTTGTGGGACTTTTCTTTTTAAATGGTATTTGTTAAATGCTCCCTATGTGCCAGGCAGATAGACGCAAGTGAATGAAGTTGGACATAGTTCATGTCCCACATGGGGCTCACGGTGCTAATCCCCATTTTCCAGATGAGGTAACTGAGGCACAGAGAAGAGAAGTGATTTGCCCAAGGTCACAGCAGTTAAGTGCCAAGCTGGGTTTAGAATCCAGGTCCTTGACTCCCAGGTCTGTGCTCTACCCCAGGACATTTCTCTCTGCTGAGGGGAAGCAGTCAATAGTATTTGATTGGGAAGCATTGTGGTCTAGTGAGGGGCCTGGGGGAGTCAGAGGACCCGAATTCTTATCCCAGGGCTATCACTTGCCTGCAGTGTTACCTTTGCCAAGTCACTGCACTTTTCTCCGCTTCGTTTCTTCATCTGCAAAATGAGGACTGAATACTTGCTTTCCCACGCCTTAGACTGTGAGCCCCAAGTGGGACAGGGACTGAATCAGACCCTGATTATCTTGCATCTACTCTAGCATTTACTGCAATGCTTGACACATAGTATGCTCTAACAAATACCCGAATTATTATTACTTTTATTGAGCACCTACTTTGAATGCAGGACACTGTACTAAGCACCTGGGGCAATAGAAAAGAATTAGTAAAAATGATCTCTACTCTCACTCAGGAGACTCCAAATATGGAACTTTATTACACTGGGCCTGGTTGTTTTTTTATTTGATCGATACACTCTGCTATTTACCTGACACAGCAGCTCACCCTAGGCAATCGCTCTTTGAGCTAAATGAGCTATTTCTAGGGTTTTTCATTGCACGGCTTGGCTTATTTTACTAAGCCTTTCAAAGCAGCATTTACAGGCTTGTCTGCTTAACACCACCAACCTTGCCAGCATTCAGATGCAACCTTTGCAGCATTCAGATGAGCCACGCAATTTCTCCACAAGAATGACAGGGCTCGATGTGATGCAGAAGATACAGAAGGCGGTTCCTCCGCCCTGGCGATTCGGAATAACCATCAGCCAGGGGTTTGTAAACTAGGATTTAGTGGCTAGATGAGAAGCAGTGCGGCCCAATGGAAAGAGCCGGGACGTGCGAGTCAGAGAACTCGGGTGCTATTACCGGCTCTGGCACTTGTATATTGTGTGACCTTGGGTGAGTCACTTCATTTTTCTGTGCCTCAGTTCCCTCATCTGTAAAACGGGGTTCAATACCTGTTCTCCCTCCTACTTAGGATGTGAGCTCCGTGTGGGACAGGGACGGTGTCCGACCCGATTAATTCCTATCTACCCTAGCTCTTAGAACAGTGCCTGACACATAGTAAGCATATAATACAATATTACCGCTCTTAATAATATTATAATGAGATTCCATCCACAGATCCTCTCGACAAAGAATGGAGAAAGCTGCTGCTACATGTACATTCCTAGTGCTTAGTACAGTGCACTGCACGTAGTAATCGCTCAAATAAATACCACTGAATGAATCTTTGGCCCATTCCTCTCCGTAGTAAACAGAAACCGCCAGCCACTGGCTCTGAGGCACTCGATCAACTCCCTCTCCACTCTTGTCTGCTCCACCCCAGCTCACACACTTTCTTCTTCCCAAACTAGCCTACTCACCGTGGCTCGTTCTGACTCTTCGGATGCCAACTCTTTGCTCACAAGCTCTCCCTCTCCCCTCGAATCCAAAAGACTAACTCCGGGGAGAGCGGAAGCTCTTCTGAAGTCACATTCCCTCCGGTCGTGGTCTCCTCCCTCTATCCTCAGGAGAGAGAAGTCTTAGAGAATTAAGAAGGGGTAAGGGGGGACTTCTTGGGCATTGGAATAGATTTACCGGGTAGTTGCTAAGAGTCAAACAGGCCGCACAGAGTCCCATGCTGGTGGCTAGGGATGGCACAAGGACGCAACTGAGATCCAAACACATCCCGATGACTAATCAGGCTCCATGCTCCATAAAAACCATCAGGCTGTTTCCCCTCCCTCCTCAAGAACCTCCAGTGGTTGCCCATCCACCTCCACAAACTCCTTACCCTTGGCTTTAAGGCACTCGATCACCTTGCCCCCTCCTACCTCTACTCTCCTACTACAGTCTGCACACTTAGCTCCTCTAATGCTAACCTTCTCACTTGACCTCAGTCTCATCTACCTCACCTCCATCCTTTCACTCACATCCTGCCTCTGGCCCAGAACTCCCTCCCTCCTCCTATGCGACAGACCATTACTCTCTCCCTCTTCGAAGCCTTATTGAAGGCGCAGCCCCAAGACGCCTTCCCCGACTAAACTCCCCTTTCCTCTTCTCCTACTCCCTTCTTCGCCACCCTGACTTGCACCCTTTATTCATCCCGAGTGATGGAATTCAGGGGCACCCTTGGGTATAGCAGGAGGACAAATGGAAATGCTCCCTTCTACTCCCACCAGGTCTCAAGTGGGAAGAACTCACAGTGTCCTAGACCTGCTCTTGCCATTAATTCAATCGTATTTATTGAGCGCTTATTGTGTGCTGAGCACTTGGGAGAGTAAAACAGAACAAGAAACAGGCACATTCCCAGCCCACAATGAGCTCTGGAAAAGTGGGAAGGCTGACAGGCAAAGACCCAGCAAAAACCCAAGGTGATCCCCAGGGAAGGCACCACCCCAGTCTTGTCTCGTACAGTGGGTAAGGTACTCTGGGGCATTTTGGGTCCCACTTTGGAAAGGCACCCACTTGGTGATATGTCTGGTTGGCCCTAGAATTGGTGGGTGACAGGGAGGCGAAGGAGCCGGGTCCGGGATGTGGCTGTGAAAGAGGGCAGGTTTGTGGACTGAGCCAAGCGCTCGGGCTGCTGTGGTGGGGGTGGAGGCACAGGAGGGTTGTCCTTCAGTAATAATAATAATGTTGGTATTTGTTAAGCGCTTACTATGTGCAGAGCACTGTTCTAAGCGCTGGGGTAGACACAGGGGAATCAGGTTGTCCCACGTGGGGCTCACAGTCTTAATCCCCATTTTACAGATGAGGTTACTGAGGCACAGAGAGGTTAAGTGACTTGCCCACAGTCACACAGCTGACAAGGGGCAGAGCTGGCATTCGAACTCATGACCTCTGACTCCAAAGCCCGTGCTCTTTCCACTGAGCCATGCTGCTTCTCTGCTGCTTCGGTAGGCACATGCACCTCACCGAGAACCCAAGCTGCTTCAGCAAGCCATTCAACTTCCCTGTGCTTCAGTTACCTCATCTGTAAAATGGGGATTGAGACTGTGAGCCCCATGAGGGACATGCTGATTACCTTGTATCTACCTCAGCGCTTAGAACAGAGCTTGGCACATAGTAAGCGCTTCACAAATAACAATTATCATTATTACTCAGGGAAGGAACCCATTTCCCCCTCTCCTCAGAGATCAGAATCTTGGCTCCATCGCCCTTCCACCTCTTTCTTCCCCGGCCCATGATTTTGGAAGTTAAGCAATACGTGGTCTCCATCCAACACCCCTTGCCCCCCAGATGTCCCCTTCCCCTTCCGCTCCCCAATGCTTCACCTCGTGGTGGGGAGACCAGGTTCTACCTCCCTGCACTCCTGAATCCGGCAGATATCCATATGACCCTGACCCCTCTCCTACGCCCAGCATTCAAACCCCGGAATCTGGCCTTGCGTTAGCAGGGAGCCCCGGGAGCTGGGTTCCCGACGTGCCCCTCCGGGAGGGAGCGGACTCTGAGGGCGACCACCACTGGACTGGCTGAGGGACCCGACTGACAGCCCAACAATGAGTGGGAGGCCATGGAGGATTTGCACCACTGTGACTATCTGTGGGGAGGGATTGGGTAAATAGACAAAAGCTATAAAAGACCAGTTTTGCTGGAAACACGTGTTCCGGGTCTGGACCCGTGGACGTGTGCTGGGACCTGAGAAGTAGAAATAAAGGTGCTTGCGTTGGAATGAGCTGTTTGGAAGTGGGTTTTTTTTCGCTCCCTACAGTATACCCCTCTGGAAAGTTGCAGTACATTTCAAATTTTCCCACTTTATATCCCCAAACTGCCACTTCAGCACTTGTGCATGACCTGAGGTCTTAAGTACTCAGATATGTATCCATCAACTCAGCATTATTTTACTCTCCCAAACGCTTAGGACAGTGTCTGCACACAGTAAGCCCTCAATAAGCATCAGAGATTGATTGACCCCATGAAGCACTCATGTACTTATGTTACTACTCCATCACTTTTTTTTTTTTAAATCGCATTTGTTAAGCGCTATTTGCCAAGCATTGTACTACAAACTGAAGTAGACACAAGCTAAATGTTAGACACAGTCCATGTCCCAGGTGGGGCTCACGGTCTTAATCCCCATTTTACAGTACAGGTGAGGTAATTGATGCACAGAGAAATGAAGCATCTTCTAAGTGCAACAGTTGGCTATGAATAAATATGTATGGGCCCTAATGGGAAAAGCTGGGGGGAAACAAATGGGGAAGAAAAAAAATAATTGGGGAAAGACTCCTAGAGGAAGGGTAGGATTTTAAAACATCCCCTCTAGATTGTAAGCTCACTGTGGGCAGGGAATGTATCTATTATAGTTTTGTGTTGCATTTTCCTAGGCACTAATTCAGTACCCTGCATACAGTAAACGTTCAATAAATATGATTGATTAATTTTGATTTGACTACGTAGACTCTCTCAAGAAGTAACGACACACTGGCCAAGTGAGGAGAAGCTGTGCGGTCCAGTGGATAGAGCTGGGTCTGGGAGTCAGGACCTAGGTTTCTAAACCCAGTTCTGCCACTTGTCTGCTCTGGGACCTTGGGCAAGTGGCTTCACTTCTCTGGGCCTCAGCTCCATGTGGGATGTGGGCTGCGTTCAACCTGATTAGCCAAGTGCTCTACCCCAGGACTCGGAACAGTGCCTGGAGCATAATAAGCATTTAAATACCATAAAAATAAAATTTTTTAAAAGCCAGGGATTTGGGAACACAAAAATACTAAGAATGTCTTTTGGGAGTACCCTCAAAGAGCAAGACTTCGTCTAATAGTTGTATTCAACAAGATGTCAAAAGCAGTGAAAAGCACTTTGACATCAAGGGAAGCATTTTAATCAGGCATTTAATACACTGTTCTGCACACTAAGTGTGCAATATATTCCATGTGTTAATTGATAATTGCATCAAGCATTCTATTTTTTTTTTTTTTAAGAACAACAAGTTTGAAACCTACACCAAGCTCAGAAATTTTGTTATGAGTAGTTCATAGCAAACCCACAAGGAAAGAGAGGAGCCAGCCAGCTCCTGTTTCACACAAGTGGGAAAGAGGACATAAAACAGGTTGAACCCAAATCTTAGATTGGATTTTTAAACCGATTGCTTTTGAATGTAGTAGGAACACACTAGACTAGAATGCCTTCAGGCAGTTATTTAAAAAGGGTCTATTCAGAAAATATATCTAATGAAAAACAATAAAAGCTTATAACTTTGTCCTTTTGATCGGGGAACATAAGGAACTGATAATGAGGGCTTTTTTTTTTTTATTTGTTCAGGTGCACTTTTCCCCATGACTGGATCTCTTAGTGAATATTTTATCAAATGCAGCACATTTCCTTTACTGAATTACTAGTTAACAGAACCAATCATTTAAATCAATTCAGAAAAAACCCTCATGCAAAAATAATAGTTCATATCTCAGTTGCTTTATTTTTTCTATTAAAATTTTGAAAATCTGTAATTAGTTATTAGCATTTTCTCCCTTAAATTGTCCTTTTCAGAGTGCCAGTCACTAACCAATGACAGCCGTAATAGCATTCAGATGCCAATGTGGAGTGTTTCAATGGATCACAATTGGCTAGCATCCTTTATCCTTTTTAGTGATCACGATTGGTAAAGTACAAATTCTTTATGCAAGAATATTTACTGGAAAGACTAATTTTTTTTAAAAAAAAACAACACTGCCTCATTGCCAAAGTGCCCCAAGTCTTAGGGAACTAAAAAGTCAGAACTTTACAAGACCTACACAGTCTGCTGTCACACAGCCCACAAGAGGTTGTTTCAAACAAAATTATTTTGCAAACAATATTGTGGAGACTTTTGCAAGTTAGTGAAAAATGAGAATTTTACAGAAGCACTGAAGGTTAGAATCAAATATGAATATTCATCTCTTTTTCTGATCATAAATTCACTTTCTGGTGATCCAAAATAATAGCTACTTGGGTATTTTTTTTAAGTGAGTTTCAAATCGAATTATCTGGGTAGTAGAACCAAGTGATCATAAAGTGGATCCACTGAATATGGACAAACCCACACCAACTTTATACATTAGAAGAGGTGACACGTGGTGAAGAAGTCACAACTCGGAGTAGTAAAAAGCTTTTGACAGTGTGCCAAAGCATCTAGGACACTTGGTCATTGCATTTACTGTCTTGATTTGGCCTTTACATTGAGAAGCAACATGGTCTAGTGGAAAGAGTGTAGGCTTGGGAGTCAGAGGACCTGACTTCTATTACCACTCCACCATTTTTCTGATATTAGGCAAGTCACTTCACTGGGCCTCAGTTACCACACCTGAAAAATGGGGATTAAGACCCTGAGCCCTAGACGCGACACTGACCGAGACCGATCCGATTATTTTTTATTTAAGCATCTTGTACAGTGCCTAGCACATAGCCATCACTTAAATACCACTTTAAAAAGTCAGGGTTTAAGAAGCTTCAGACTTACACCAAGGGACCTATTCTTCTCTCATCCAGCTTTCAGAATGTGTACTCACACACACAATAATAAAACTCTTAAGAGCGACAAATCAAACAGGCACAAATGAGTGAAACACTATCCTCTCCATTGATGAATGTTGAGTAACAACTACTGAGCAGTAATGTCCAGAAGAGTAAAAGAACTCAGCAAATGCAAATTGCAGAAAACAGAATCATCTGTGTTCCATAAACCTTCTCATCAGTGCCTTTTGTAGCTCCTAAAGACTCACAGCGTCTGCTGAGACAGTGGTGTTTGTGATCCTTCATGTCTCCCAGTATTTTCAGGGACAGTAGAGACCATGGTACAAATAATTTTCCCAGAAGAACCAGATCTCTAGGGACAGTAGCAGCTGTGTTCCACTACCTACCCAGCATCTGCTGGGAATTGAGCAGTATTATGTATTTGTAGCTTTAATGCCTCACAGCCATGACAGCTCACTTTAGAACCATCCGAGTACAGCATTGTGAAATGCTTTGTGGACAGAGCACTTGGAGCATGGCATTAAAAGCCACAAGTGGTTGGGAAAAGTCGAATGAAAAATAATTTCCATACATGAGAGGTGGTGATTTTATATTTCAAAACTTGAGAACGAAACAGGCTGCCTACCTGACGGGAAGACGGGCGCAATAATTACTCAATCTTGGTGTTGGAAATAAAGGTGCATATCTGCCGGATAGACCTCAAAATGCCAATAGAATTCCAATATCCCTTCCTTTCAATGGAGACCATCTGAATTTAGGCACAATCTGGAGAGAATATCGAAGGTAGGAGGGGAGTGGGGAAAGAGGGGAAAGAAGAAAGGAAGGTGTGCACGCAGAAGGCATTCAGGCGACTTCGCGTCAGTATATCCTGAAGACAGCCGCCGATATTCACGGGTGGGATAGAGCTTAGACAGCAGAAGGAAGCATTAAAAAACAGACATTATTGGCCCAGAATGGGAAGCTTCCATCATTTGGCCTTTCCTACCCTCAATATTCATCACTGTCACTCCCAGAGATGAAGCTCTAAGGGAATCCCAGCAATTCCACACACCTAGGCCTGGCTGCTTTTGACCTGGATCTCACCCTTTCGGTTTCTTCCCCAACCATCCCTTTCCCTCAGAAGACCTTCTCTTCGATCTCGAACCACTCAGCGCTTTTGCCTCCAGCTTCTTGTATTTAAAACTTTAGATTAAATATTTCTAAGTTTTAAAATTTTAAAACAGTCTTGAGCTTGAAAGCTTTCCTATAACATGGAAAGAAAACACACAGTTCTCTTCAAGATTTTGCCTGGGCCCGAGAATTTAAGTGGCTGCTGTCACAAGTTGTTTTATTCACAAAAATGATGCTTAGTACTAATAGTATTTGTAATAGTGTGGCATTTATTAATAATAATGATGGCATTTGTTAAGCGCTTACTATGCACCAAGTATTGTTCTAAGGGCTGGGGGGGATTCAAGGTAATGAGATTGTCCCACGTGGGGTTCACAGTCTTAATCCCCATTTTACAGATGAGGTAACTGAGGCACAGAGAAGTCAAATGATTTGCCCTAAGTCACACAGCTGACAAGTGGAGGAGCCGGGATTAGAACCCACGACCTCTGACTCCCAAGTCCGTGTTCTTTCCACCGAGCCACGCTGCTGCTCTATTAAGTGCTTACTGTGTGCAGAACACTGAACTAAGGTGCTGGAAAAGAAACATGGGTGTTGTCCCCCAGCCGGCTCAGCCTAAAAATAAAAAAATAAGGAACATAACCAATACTAAAATCTAAAATAGATTTTTCTTCAGTGATCATGAAGTCAATTTATTTTATATCTGTATATTTTTTAACTTGTCAAGGAACAAACCAAATCTCTGTCATGCATGAGGGAAGGTTACATAGGCTAGGTGACGTTGGCGACATTAAACTCTCTCTTTGAGACTGGAGGGTGACCTTTGGTCCTGAAACTTTGGGAGCAAGAATCTAGGCTAAGCGATTGATTATGGTGATGGAGCCAGCTGTAAACCCGCTGGCTCACGGAAGGCAATGAATGAGTAGCTAAAGGTGTAAGCTCCTTCAGGGTAGCGATTGTGCCCACAGACTCTTTCGTGTTGTGTTTTCCCAAAGCTTCATACAGTGCTCTGCAATCAATGGTACTCATTAATAATAGTAACTATGTGCCAGGCACTATACTAAGTACTGGAATTGATAAGTGGGTTGGATGCAGTCCCTGTCCCACATGGGTTTTGAGCAAAGTTTTAATCACCATTTTATAAACGAGGTAATTAAGACACAGAGAAGTGAAGTGACTTGCCAAAGGTCACAGAGGAGACAAGCGGTGGCCGAGATTAAAAACCAAGTCCTTCTGAGGCCAAACCTCTAACCGGTAGGCCGCATTGCTTCCCTATTGAGTGCTATGTGTAGAGCACTGTACTTAGGACTTGGGAGAGCACAATACAACAGAATTAGCAGACATGTTCCCTGCCCGTAACACAGTAAATTCTCAAATACTATCGACTGATTTTTTTTAAATGGAGTAGGACTCATTTTCAGCCCTCGTAACTGCAGAGTGCCTACACTGCTCCAAAATCATAATTATGGTATTTGTTAAGTGCTTACTATGTTCCAGGCACTATATTAAGCGCTGGGGTGGATACAAGCAAAATCAAGTTGGACGCAACCGGCAGGTGGTTGCTTTCATAGCTGTTGCGGGCTTCACCGCCCAGGGGAGTCTGAAATTTTCATTCTTCCTGCTGGCCCTGCCCACCTCATACGATGTCTTCCATCATTCTTCAATCAGAAATCTTCTACAGCCTGAGCCAAGCAGGCCTTTCCCAACTTGCAGAGCCGTGACTAGAGCCCGGTTCTTCTGATTCTCAGAGCGGTTCCTTCGCGGGACCATAAGAAGGGGAGCATGACCTAACGGATAGACCACTCACTTGGGAGTCTGAGGACCTGGGTTCTAATCCCAGCTCTGCCACTTGTCTGCTGGGTGACCTTGGGCAAGTCACTTCATTTCTCCGGGTCTCAGGTCTCTCATTTGTGAAACGAGGATTCAATGCCTGTTCTATTTGGACTGTGAAAGTGTCAGGTGAAATCTCATTAGCTTGCATCTACCCCATTGCTAAATACAGTGACCAGCCCATATTAAATACTTAAATACAACAATTATTATTAGTAGGTTAGGATCTAAGCCTGTAGTTGTAATTTTAATGTGAAACTCCTTATTCTGACAAATTGCTTTTGATTGATTTTTTTTATTATAGTACCTCTTCAGAAAAACATTTGTGTATATTATTTTAAAAAGTGGTTATAAAATAACTGTGCTCTGAAGTGTAGCAACTCATCTAAGCTTAAGGAAAAAGCTTACTAAAGTGCTCTGAATGCCAAAATAAAGTGTCTCTTTGGCCAAGGATTATAACTCCTTTATTTTGTGATAAATACCCATTAAGATTCATTGTCAGACTCAGGACCTGAAATAGCTAAAGTGACTCTGGAGTTGAACAGGTTTTACAGACTGTACTTATCCAACAGGGAATTCATGACATTTTATATTAGTAAAAATCAGCACCATCCCTAGTTCTTCAAAGAAGGGTTTAACTTCCTCACTGCTAATAAGATTCACCACTTTTTGGAAAGCCTGTATGTTTAGTTTTCCTTCAGTTAATTTTCTTAAAATTAGAGCTAGACTACTCTCAAAAAAAACCTCTGATAAATGTAGAATTATCTAAACTAACTGGTTCTGATCTTAGATCAGATAGTCAATAGTCAAACTCGAATTTGGATTTGACCATTTCCCCACAGCACTTATGTACATAACCATAATTTATTTATAATGTCTGCTTCCCCTCAAGACTGAAAACTCCTTGTGGGCAGGTTACATGTCTATTAAGTCTACTGCACTATCCCAAGTTTTTAGTACAGTAAGCACACAGTACATCCTCAAATACCACCAACTGATCCGTGTTCATGAATAGGTACTTGTCCAATTATTTTGGTTAATTTGAACTATCATCCAAGATCATCTTTAATGGCATTTACTGAGTGCTTGCTTTGTGCAGAGCACTGTACTAACTTGAGAGAGTACAAGATAATCAAACAACTAAATATATCCAAACATATCCAAATAGCCAGAGGCTAGTTGGGGAAAAAACATGTAAATATCATGGATGGGATCCCTGCAAAAGTCCAAAAGTTAAATAAAGCTGGTAATCCAGAAGACTGCGCTGCACTTAATTCTGAAACCGGTGATTAGAAGCTTATTTATAAATAATTCTGCCCACTATAAGACTATCTTTAGGATCAAAAAGTGGAGACCTGTTACTAGTAATTATGGTACTCGTTAAGCAATTGGTATACGCTAAGCACTGTTCTAAGCCTTGGGGTTGAGACAAGTTAACCAGGTTCGAGTCAGTCCTTGTCCCATGTAAGGCTCACAGTCTCAATCCCCATTTTTCAGATGAGGTAACTGAGGCCCAGTGAAGTGACTTGCCCAAGGTCACACAGGAGACAACTAATGGATCTCACAACTAAACCACGCTGCTTCTAAAAAAACAGAACCAAAAAAAGGGTGAGCACACGAGAGCACTGTAAATTGATAGCTTACAGGTGGAAGGAGTTGAGCCTCTAATTCCCACTGTTAAATAAACCCCAAGCAAGCATATTTTAATATCTTAATTCAACCTCATAATTGATTTTCATTAATTGTTTAAACCCATGGGGGAAAGCCTTTCTCTGTCCCGACAATAATCCAACTCGAGCAAAATTTTCTTCAGTTTTGGCGATCCTTTAATATCTGGACCAACATTTTAAGTTCAGACCCTCTCTCACTCTCTAAAAAAGCCTGGGTTTGGGGTTGTTTTTGTCTTTTTTGGTGGGGAGGTGTATTGAGACCTTGTAAATGGTCACACAAAATAATGTCTGAACTTTATTTTTAGTTTCAGATTTAAATGATAAAGTTCCTCAGTTTTTGTGGTATTCAGGGTGCAAACATGGATGGTGAAGAGGAAGGAAGGTAAGAGCTTTGAAAAGGATGTAAGCTAGAGACAGGTTTTTACTTTAGATCTTCAACTTCGTTAATGAGGTGTACATCCCCTTGATTCTCTTTATCTTGATGATGTTGTCTTGTTTTTGTTTGGTTCTGTTTTGCTTTGCTGTCACCCCCGTTTAGACTGTGAGCCCGTTATTGGACAGGGATTGTCTCTGTTGCAGAAGTGTACATTCCAATCGCTTAGTACAGTGCTCTGCACATAGTAAGCGCTCAAATACTATTGAATGAACTAATTACATATTTACCAAATTTTCTTAAAATACCTAAAAAAGCTACAACATTAGCAGTACATTAAATGGATCTTGGAAGCCTTATATGTCCTTCCAAAAGAATGTCCGAAGTTGAAGCCTAAGAAAAAACCCTTCAGCTTCTTCCCAAAATATTTCCCTTATTTACAGTTTTATCATTAACTTGTTGTTTACACACCCCCACCCCACATACACAACAAAGGCAGAAGAATTAGCCTCTTTGACAACCTACAGTTCGATTCTACCTTCGAAAACAATGCTCATTGTATAATGAAACTTGAAACTCCATGCATCTCACCAAGTTTTTTTTCTGTAAAACAGTTGACCTGACTTTGTTTGAACACATCCTAGATTTCAGGGGCAGGTCCATCAACCACTTGACCAAAACAAAAACACAACCAAAACCTCAAAGTGACTAATTTTTTCCCCCCAAAAAACACTTACGTCAAGTAGGTATTTAGAAAACAAGCAAATCATCACTTAAACCGTGAAACTCTAAAGGGCTGCAGCTGCGCAGAAAAGATCTCGTTAAAGTGCCCTATTCAGTGGGCAGGGCTGAGGATTGGGATGTGGATTCAGGCAACGCACCTTTACCGTTAAATTGGGCTTCAGTCCTTTTGAAGTTCAGTGTTTAAACGTGACCGGCTAATTACGGTATGACTGCACAGCTAATTCGAAGTATTTTAGGATCTAACTGCAGACGGTCTCCTGCAAAAGATGGATTTCGCAGCTGCCAGAAGGGATGGGTCACAGCTCCCGGGAAGGGGATTTTGGAAGGCCCCGATTGATGCCAGGATTTCCCGACTAGGGGCAGCTGACGGGTCCGGGCACTGGATTCATTTGCTCGACCGGAAAAAAATCGGGGAGTGTCCAGCCGTCTGCGTTGACATCACAGAAAGGGGGTTGGGTCTCTCCTGCAATGTCAGTGGGAGAAGGGACACCCACCCACCCACCCATCCATCCATCCCCTGACCCTGTCTGACCTTTCGTGTGCCCCGCTCAGCAAATGGAACTAAATCTCCCCATAGCGACTCACCGAAAGATGGTTGCAAGTTGGAGAGGGGGCTTCGGAGGAGCTTCTGCACCGGTTTTAAAGGCCAGGACGCAAACTAGGAAAAATCCCCACACATACACACACACCTCAACCCAGCGGATGGAGGCAGGGAATGCCGGTGGTGGGAGGGAGGGGAAAAAAAATCACCACCTCTCCTCCTCCCTCCCCGGTTGCCGCTCGGCCAGGAGGAGCCTCCTTTAAGGCCGATGCTGCTGGGACCCAGGGCGGGTCCTTGGACCAGCAAAACGCAGGGCGCAAGGCGCAGCACTGAAATTCTCCCCCCCCCCTCACCAGCAGCTCTTCTTCCTTTCTCCTCCTCCTTCTCCTCCGGTTTGTGTTTACAGCCGGCTGCATGCTCCTCCTCTGCCCCACCTGACACCCTTCATCCCGCTCCACACAAACACACACATCACAACACACCACAATCCTCCCTCTCCAAGCAGTGACTCACCCGGCAGCTTGCCGCCGCTGTTCCTTTTGGCTTTGCGGGGGCTGGGCTGGAAAAACCGGTGCGATTTCAAAGAAAGCGATCTCCACCCTCCCCCTTGTCCTCCTTTAAAGGGCCAGGGAGGGGGGGGTGGGGGGGTCGCTTCCACTCTGCGCTGAGTGCTCCGCGGGGCTGGCCAGGAGGAGAAAGTTTGCTCGGGGAGGATCGGGGGTTGGGAAATCCAATCCCGCCCCCTTCCTCCCTCTTCCACGTTCAGGGGCTGCCCTGCCGGGATCCGGGACGCCTGGGTTCTCACGCCGGCCCGGGAGGGATTATTTATTTATAGGGAGCGGCCTTGGAGAGAGTCGGGAGGCTGAGCTGGCGCTGGGGGCAAGCCAAAGTGGTCCGCTTGGCACCCGGGGTGATGGGTTGGGTTAGTCATGCCCTCCTCTGGGTCACTGAGCGGGTCACACCTTCCCTCTCCCCCTCAGAACTGATTTGGGGCAGGGGGACACCGGAAATAAGACTGGGGTGATTATTTTTATTTTGTATTAAGCACTCACTATGTGCCGAGCACTGTTCTCAGGGCTGGGGTAGATACAAGGCACTCAAGTTGTCCCAAGCACAGGCCTGGGAGTCAGAGGATGTGGATTCTCATCCCCGCACTAGCACCTGTCAGCTGGGTGACTTTAGGCAAGTCATTTCACTTCTCTGGGCCTCAGTTCCCTCCTCTGTCAAATGGGGATCAATAATGTTGGTATTTGTTAAGCGCTCACTATGGGCCGAGCACTGTTCTGAGCGCTGGGGTAGACACGGGAATCAGGTTGTCCCACTTGGGGCTCACAGTCGTAATCCCCCTTTGACAGAGGAGGTAACTGAGGCGCCGGGAAGTTAAGTGACTTGCCCAAAGTCACACAGCTGACAAGTGGCCGAGCTGGGATTCGAACCCATGACCTCTGACTCCAAAGCCCGTGCTCTTTCCACTGAGCCACACTGAGAGCCCCACAGGGGACAACCTAATTACCTTGTATCTACTCCAGCACTTAGACCAGGGCTTGGCAGCTAATAAGTACTTAATAAATACCATCGCTATTAATCCCCACTTTACAGGTGAGTTAACTGAGGCCCAGAGAAGTTAAGTGGCTTGCCCAAAGTCACACAGCTGACAAATGGCAGAGTAGGGATTGGAACCCACGACCTCTGATTCCCAAGCCCGGGCTCTTTCCACTAAGCCACGTTGAATGAAAAGAACCACGGTGTTAGTTAAGCGCTTACTAGGTGCCAGGCACTGTATTGAGAGCTGGGGGAGATCCAAGCTCATCCTGTTCCACCTGGGGCTCACCTTCTAAGGAGAAGGGAGGAGGATTTAATTCCCCTTTTGTACATAAGGAAGCTGGCACAGGGAAGTTAAGTGACTGGGTTAAGGTGACCGGCCAGACAGGTGGTGGAGTGGGGGTTAGCCAGGTCTTCTGATTCCCACTTTCCACTGATTAAAAAGAGTAATAACTGCATTTTTTCCTAGCACTTATATCATTCATCCAGTTAATTAAGTCATTGCTCATAAAAAAGCAGTCCTCAGAACAGACAGGCAGCAAGCTAATAAAACCCTTGAGTCCGCAAACTTGTTGCGGGAAGGGACTGTGTCTGCCAACTCCGTTCATTCAATCGTATTTATTGAGTGCTCACTGGGGGCAAAGCACTCAACTAAGTGCTTGTGAGAGTACATTGAACAGATACAATCCCTGCCCGCAACAAGCTTACAGATAGTACCCTCCTAAGCATTTAGTACACTTCTGCATATCATAATCACTGTTAGATTAGAATATGGCCAGGCTGAAATAATCAGGGAAGTGAACTGGGTGCCTTAATTTATGGGGGATGAGGAGGAAAGTGCATTTCCCCTTGGACAAGACTGCGTTTCTAAGATGTCTGTCTTTGAAGTGAAGACAAGGAGCTGGCTGCTGGAGAGGAGGCAAGCTACCCAAAGGTGGATTGGGAAAGACAATGTTTGTTTAGGGACTAAAGAGGGAAGGCTGTCTACTATACTGAAGTGGTTGCAATTAAGATTTTTTTTTTTAAAAAGTACTATGTTTACCCAGTTTTAGAAGAAAAAGCTGGCCTTTCAGTCATCCATTCCTTCGATCGCATTTATTGAGGTCTTACTGTGGGCAAAGCACTGTACTAAGCGCTTGGGAGAGTAAAATATAACAACACATTCCCGCTCACAACGAATAGACCAGCAGCGGGAAGGGCCAGAATGGTTATGACAAAGAACAAAATGAGCAGAGGAAACAGAAAGTATGGGAGCAATTTCTACCTGAGACTCATTTGACAATTATAGTATGTTAAATATTAACATTGGATGCTTTCTTTGGTATGCAGTCAATCAACAGTAATTGATTGAGTTCCCACTGAGTGCAAAGGTAGGTAGAATTGCTAAGAAAGCATCTGACAAAGTATACACCGAAGGAAAATTAAATGGAAGGCCCCAGTGCTAAAGAAAGCTGGGGATGGAGGGGGGAGGGGGTGAAGAGAGAGAAAGAGAGATATGTATTGAGAATAGCCAGCTAAGGTCTTCACCTATTTGCTTGTTGCACTCACTTCCCTGGCAGAGACACGACTGGCAGAGATGAGAGCATGTGGATGGTGCCGAGCAAACCACCAGCTCAGTATTCGATTTCTTTGCAGAGGTTCTCAGACCTGAAGTGTGTTCATGGGCGGTCTGAAGCTGGTCCGTTGTTATCAATGGGATAACAGCGATTAGCTTGTAACTACCCTAGAGCTTAGTACAGTACCCGGCACAAACTTGTCCACTCCTCAAGAGACTCCAGTGGTGGCCCATCCACCTCCTACCTCACCTCCCTTCTCTCCTTCTACAGCCCAGCCCGCACACTCGGCTCCTCTCGTGCCAACCTTCTCACTGTACCTCGATCTCGCCTATCTCGCCACCGACCTCTGGCCCACGTCCTACCTCTGGCCTGGAACGCCCTTCCTCCTCATATCCGACAGATAATTGCTCTCCCCAACCTCAAAGCCTTATTGAAGGCACATCTCCGAGAAGCCTTCCCTGACTAAGCCCTCTTCTCCTCATCTACCACTCCCTTCTGCATCACCTTAATTTGGTCCCTTCATTTATTCTTCCTCCCATTCCCAGAGCACATATCTATGTATCTGTAATTTATTTATGTGTACTAATGCCTGTCTCCCACTCTAGACTGTGAACTTGCTGTGGGCAGGGAATGTGCCTGTTTGTTGTTATATTGTACTCTCTCAAGCACTTGGTACAGTGTTTTGCACGCAGTACGTGCTCAAATTCAATTGAATGAATGAAATGCCATTAAAAATACAAACAAAAAAAGGAAGAGTCAGTCACTAGGAGAATGGAGAACGCTAAATTCTTTGAAATTTACTTTGTTTAAACTTTTTCCAAAGCTCACAACTAAGACTTTCTCTCAGAAGATGATAATAGCAAAGGGATTAACTTGTTCCTGTTGCAGTACAAAGGGAATCACCACCCTCTAGACTGTGAACTCCCTCTGGGCAGGAAATGTGACTAATTATTGTTGTACTGTGCTCCTCCAAGGGCTCAGTACAGTCGTCCGCACACAGTAAGTGCTCAACAAATACAGTTGACAGACTCTAGATTTTAAGCTCTTTTTGGACAGGGAACATGTCTACCGACTCTGTCGCATTATACTCTCCCAAGCGTTGTAATATAGTGTTCGGCACACCATAAGTGCTCAACAGATACCATTCATTGATTGATTGTTTAATCTAGGACAGATGTTTTTTCAATTAACTGGATTTGAGAGGCATAAGTCATGTGCTCTCCATTTTAGCATCAACCTCAAGATCTAAGGGTCTGTGGTTTTTACAAAGCCACTGATAGAACTGTATAGAAAGCGAGCTCATTGCCCCTGAATATGCACAAAATGTGGCTATTTGGTACTATGCTTAATTGTGCTATTGTCACCTGTTTAAAGTTGCTCCTGCTCTTCTTGTTTCTCTTCATGTAGGGCTGAAAATGCCAGCTGTGTGATCAACCGGGCTTTCCCTAAAAGGTTGGGCTGGTAGAGACAGAAAGAACTCAATTTCATTTGAATCGCGAAACTGGGGCGAGCTTACTGGGTTGGTTCTATTTTTCATCTATATTTCACCCTTGCTATTTCCTTATCTATATGATGGAATCATGCTTATTATTAAAGACTTTTCTGGCATCAGGTAAAGTACATTACATAAAGTAAAATACTATCGAATGAAAGTACATAGAGTTGCTTTATCAAAGCAGATACCTTAATACGTAGGAAAACAATTTACTTGATTCAATCTCTGACTCTCTGCCTAATATGTCTCAAATACTTTTTTTTGTGTATGTGTATGGTTTTTTCAGGGGGGGTACATCAAAGCACAATCCACATTAATAATAATCACTGATGAATTTGTTAAGCTCTTACTAGGTGTCACGGACTCTACCAAGCACTGGGGTAGAAGACATCGGGATTCATCACATTTCCTGTTTCTACCCCAGCACAAGGGTTTTCTATCATAAAATGATATCCAGTGTTACAAAAAAGAATGCTGACCGTCCCCAAGGAAAAACAAAATGAACGCTTATCTCTTAATGTTTTCCTCCAAAGATTCCAAACCTTACCTGTGCTTGCTCAGATTACAAAAACTTTTGCTCACCATTATACTCATCAACAAGGGTTATTATTCCAAGTTCAATCTTGCCTAAACTGTTAAAGAGGTAAAAGGCCGAATTTGAACCTCTACCAGGTGGGTCTTTACATCATGGGCAACATCTTCTATTGAGTATGAGGACAGCAGAAAGAGCAAAATACTGGGAATAAAAAGACCTGGGCTCTAATTCCACTCTCCCACTTGTCTTCTTGATGACCTTGGTCTAGTCACTTAACTTACTATGTCCCAGTTCCCTCCTTTGTAAAATGGGGATTCAATACCCATTCTGTCTCTTAAACTGTGAACCTCCCGTGGGGCAGAGATGGTGTCCAACTTGATGGATTTATATCTTCTCCAGTGCTTAGAACAGTGCTTGAAACTGAGTAAGCCCTTAACAAATACTGTTATTATTGTTAGCAGTATCACTGTTTTGATGTCTGGTGTGAGGGTGAATGCTGGAATTAGTAGTGGGGAGTGACTTGAGGAGAAGCTGAGTCCGAAGAGGAAAGAAGCGCACTCTTTCTCTCGCCGAAGGGTGGAGGGGGTGTTTGGAGGGAATAGTTTTTAGAGGAGTTGGGTGTCTCTGCAGGGTCAAGACCCTAAGAGATTTAAAATTCCCAGGCTCTCCCCGACACGTAGAAGAGTTTACAGTGCAGTTTGAGAAGTCTCTGGGCGGCTATGATGTGAGGATGAGGTACTGTGCTATTAAAATTAGAGAAATTGGGGTATGAGGATTTCATTGTGATATGTTTAGGATACCAGGAAGTATAGAAATTAATTGATGAAGTTTGAGGTTGGTGGAGGAGCTATCTAGGTGAGTTTGATACACCTCTGTATCTGGCTGTACTTGTAAATGTGATGGTTTGAATCAGATCAGACTCACTTTGTTCTGTTATTTGATTATGGTACTTGCTAAGTGCTTACTATGTGCCAAGCACTGTACTGAGTACTGGGGTAGATACAAGATAATCGGGTTGGACACAGTCCCTGTCCCACTTGGGGCTCTTAACCTAAGTAGGAGGGAGAAAGATTTAACCCCATTTTACAGATGAGGAGACTGAGGCCCAGAGAAGTTAAATGACTTGCCCAAGGACACACAACAGACACGCGGCAGAGCCAGGTTTAGAACCCAGATCTTCTGACTCCCAGTCCAGTGCTCTTTTTACTAGGCCATGCCGCTTCCCACGTTGCTATATTAGTTTTCATTGCCCCCTCTGTTCTATCTCTTAAAGAGATTTTTTAAATGTAGCTAGCTCAATTCACCGGATTACCTCCTCTTAGTAAAATAAGCACGTTGGGAGAAGCGTTAACTCTTTCATTTCACCAGAGGACTGTTTAGGGTATTGCTGAAGTGCTTGTACAAGGTATGCCGCAGTGGGTTTAAGCTGTCATTAGGTAACTGAAAGACTTAACACAAAGAGCTATCAAAGTGTGCAGTTTACTACTTGCTGGACTGATGGAGTTCAATACTATCATTATTTGATAAAGTAGGTGGTAGATACTACCTTGGAGTCGTTCAAAGGTGATTCTTTTTTCACCTTTTCTGGATCACTCCAGCAGATCTAATCTTTCCTCTAAACCCCTATGGCAAAATGTCTGACTCAGGCATCGATCACCTTACACCTGGATTATTATCACCTTCATTTCCCTGCGTTTTCCACTTCTGCTCTCCTTGAGTCTGTCCCAGACCTTGCTACTGTGTCTATAAAAATGAACTCCTTGCTAGGCACTGGGTCCACGACATCCCTTGCTTCCCATCTAGTCTGTAAGCTCCTTATTCATTCACTGAGTCGTATTTTTTGAGCACTTACTATGTGCCGAGCACTGTACTGAGCCCTTGGGAGAGTTCAATAGAATAGCAAACAGACACACTCCCTGCCCACAACGAGTGAGGCAGAGGTCTGCCCTGGGGCTCATCGGACTGCAGCTGTGGCTTAGTGGAAAGAGCACGGGCTTGGGCGTGAGAGGTCATGGGTTCTAATCCAGACTCTGCCACTTGTCAGCTGTGTGCCTTTGGGCAAGTCACTTCACTTCTCTGGGCCTCCATTACCTCATCTGTAAAATGGGGATTGAAACTGTGAGCCCCACATGTGAGCCCCACATGGGCAACCCAATTACCTTGTATCTACCTCAGCGCTTGAAACGGTGCTCGGCATATGAACAAATACCATCGTTATTATTATTATTAGCAGCCGCGGTGGCTGAGCTAAGAACTCCAGGGAGAAGGCTAGAGCCCAGAACTGGGAATACTGGTCGTGTCTTCTCTTATGCCGTCGGGTCATTTCCGACCCATAGCGACACCGCGGACCCATCTCTCCCAGAACGCCCCGCTCTCCATCTGCAGTCGTTCTGCTGGTGGATCCATAGGAGGAGGAGGTAAACAGCAGAGATTGCAGCAACCAAGGACACCGACACCAGTTTCTCTGGCCATCGCAGCGATTGTTCCTTACCTTCCTTGACCCCAGAGATGAATTGCACACTAGCTCTCTGGAGGCAGATAAGAATCTAAAACCATGCATAATGCCAGTAGGGTGTCTCATTCACCAGCACAGGACTGAGTCTCTGACAGGTGCATAATAAGTTGGAAGGAATGGAATGATTGTTACCCTCATGAATTTTGATCTTAGCGCTTAAAGATGGACCATCTAAGTGTCCAGGCTTTCCCCGGTAACCACACTTACTCGTCCTCTAGTGAGTCATTACAGACTATTCCCCCAGGAATTCCTAGTGATAGTCATAGTATTTATTAAGCATACACAAATTCCTTTGGGTGAGAATTCTATTCCTTTTATTTCCTTCCTTCTTTCTACTAAAATCTTATCTTCTCCAGGAAGCCATAATAATATATTTTTTTAAAAGTCCACACTTTCCCTCTGTAACTGCCCTTACTTTTCCTCTAGTGAGTCATTACGGACTATTCGCCCAGGAATTCCTAGTGATAGTTATAGTATTTACTAAGCATACACAACTTCCCGGGTGAGAATTCTATTCCTTTTACTTCCTTCTTCCTACTAAAATCATATCTTCTCCAGGAAGCCATAATAATAATAATATATTTTTTTAAATGTCCAAACATTTCCTCTGTAACTGCCCTTACTTTTCCTCTAGTGAGTCATTACGGACTATTCTCCCAGGAATTCCTAGTGATAGTTATAGTATTTACTAAGCATACACAACTTCCCGGGTGAGAATTCTATTCCTTTTACTTCCTTCTTCCTACTAAAATCATATCTTCTCCAGGAAGCCATAATAATGATAATAATAAATTTTTTTTACCGTCCAAACTTTCCCCCTGTAACCGCCCTTACTTTCCCTCTAGTGAGTCATTACGGACTATTCACCCTGGATTTCGTAATGATAGTCATAGTATTTACTAAGCATACACAACTTCCTCGGGTGAGAATTCCACTAGGCCGCTCTGCTTCTCTCCTGGCACTTAGTGCAGTGCTCTGCACATGGTAAGCTCTTAAAATATTATTATCACTGCTATTACACTACTCTGTATCATTTAGGTGTACATTTAGACACACTGGCAGCAGAATTCAAAGGTGTCCTTAGCGATGGGGCTGGCGTGCTAGGTCTCTTTAGCATTTGTTTCAAATCCATAGGCTCAGAAACTGTGGCGGAAGGCTAGTGCTTAGCTTTAGGCCTGCCCTGAGAAGACTGTGCTCAATCTGACTAACTTGTGTCTACCCTAGAGCTTAGTGTAGTGCCAGGTGCATGAGAAGCGCTTAACAGATACCAAACAAACAAAATGGGAGTGGCAGAAATTACATAATAATCTGACCTCCAACTCCCACAGATTTGTTCCAAAGCCTCTTATTTTGATGTCCTTTTCTGAAGAATAATAAATTTGTGTGCTTTCAAAAGATGCTTCTCTGTAGACTACATCACAGTGACATTCTAGAGAATGAAAAATAAGACCTCACCACCCCTTTTAACTCATGCAATGGCTTTTCTACTGATTCCAAATTATTTCCTCATATATAAACGAATTTGCTGTCCTCTTCATATGAAGAGAGAATTAGAAGCTTTGAAAAAACGGAATCAGAAGGCTTGGCTACATAGGTGACCTATACTCACTTTCAGACAGTTGCCTAAAGATTCTGAATCAATCAATCATTGATATTTATTGAGCCCTTATAGTGATCAGAGAACTATACTAAGCACTCAGGAAAGGACAATGCAAGAGAGTTGGTAGATGTGATCCCTGCTCACACAGAACTTAGAGTTTATATATATATATATATATATGTATGCTTTCTACGTGTCAAGCAAATATATATATATACCCATAACAATAAACAGACACCTTCCCTGCCCATAATGAGCTCAATGTCTAAAGAAGGAGACAGACATATACACACATAAATAAATAAATAAACAAACAAATAAGAAAATTTATTAAAAAAGTGAAAGAACATAATCTTTTACATGACCTGCAGACTATGTGAAAGTGAAAGTTAGCTATGTATATATATATATATATATGTTTGGCATATATGACAACTTGGCAACTTACTATGTGCCAAGCACTGTACCAAGATCATCAGGTTCCACATGGGGTTCACAGTCTAAGTAGGAGGGAGAACAGGTTTTGAATCCCCATTTTGCAGATGAAGAATCTGAGGCTCAGAGGAGTTAAGTGACTTGCCTAAATTCATCCAGCAGACAAATGGTGGAGTGGGGATTAGAACCCAGGTCCTCTTACTCACAGGCCTGTGTTCTTTCCATTAGGCCACACTGGTTCGCAGTGTCTTTTTCACGCAGGATGTTTCTCAATCCAGCCCTAACTTGTTTCTGCCTCCCACCTTTATCTGATTTTAATCTATAAACGGAAACTTCTTGTGAAACCTCATCTTAACTACCAATATTTTCTTTATCTGCTTATCTAATAGTGATCAATTTTTACTGCCGTATAGTCCACAGACCATGTTGTAGGTTATGTGCTTCTGCTTTTGTTTATGAATTTTCTCATTTATGTGTTCACTTATTTATGTGCATTAATGTCTGTCTTCCTCCCAGACTGAGAGATCATTGTGGACAGGGAATGTGTCTGTTTATTGTTATACTGTACTCTCCCAGAGCTTAGTACAGTGTTTTGCACACAGTAAGTGCTCAATAAAATACGATTGAATAAATGCATGAATATTTCTCACTTTCATTATTTTGATGATAAACCTTCCTGACTTCCTGCTCACCGTGTAATAATCATTCCCTTCCATTTCCTAATCTTTCCACGTGATGTCTGTTGCCTCACTTTTCTCGTCTTTTCCAACCTTGATGTATTATGCTTTTACCACAGCCTTTACACATTATCCCAGGCTCTGGGGACCAGGAGCAGAAAGACATTAGAGAATGAAAGAAAATATTACTGAGAATGATAGCATTTTAATTTAAAAAATGAATGCTGAACCCCCTTTTTTTCCCCTGTTCTTATTTCCAGGTCTCAACACCAGGCATCTTCAAGCAATGGTGCGAAATGGTTAGAGCATGGGCCTGGGAATCAGAGGACCTGAGTTCTAATCCCAAATCCACCACTTGCTTGCTATGTAACTTTGGTCAAGTCAACCTTTCTGGCCTCAGTTTCCTTATCTGTAAAATAGGGATTAAATATCTTTTCTCACTTCCACTTAGACTGTGAGCCCCATGTGGGGCAGAGACTGTCTGACCTGTTTGTATTTTATCTTCAGTACTTAGGACAGTATTTGGCCTAAAATAAGCACTTGATAAATAGCATAGTTCTTATTAAATGTAGCAACTGGGAAACGTGGATGGTGAAGGGATTATTCTGGGAATTGCCCACGTGACTTTACTGCCAATAGAAGATAGTAACCATCGCTTATTGCTCATATTCCTTGAGACAGAATGTGAAACCATTCTAAAACATAAATTCGAATGATGTTAGTCTGGCAGATTTTTTTTCTGGTTAATTCCAAAGCTCTTCCAAGCCAACCCACTAGCCAGTGAGCTGCATCTGGGGCCCTCATTAGGTGGCATCCTGGTCCTTCTCACTTTCTCCCTTGGAACAGGGTGTGGTAATTTATGTAACGGAGGGCCCAGAGGTTGAGATGGTCATTTTCAAAATAAGGAATAGAAATAAGGAGAGTGGTGTATTGGACTGTACTATAAAACTCTGTTGTATTGAACTTCCAGCTGCTCTCGATACTGTGGACCCTCCCTTTCTCCTGGAAACATTATCCACCTTTGATTTCACTGACACTGTCCTCTCCTCGTGGTCTCCCATCTCTCTGACTGCTTATTCTCGGTCTCTTTCATGTGCTCTCCTCTGCCTCCCACCCCCTAACTGTGAGTGTCCCTCAGAGTTCAGTTCTAGGTCCCCTTCTATGCTCCATCAACTCCCATGGGCTCGGAGAACTCATCCGCTCCCATGGCTTCAACTTCCATCTCTATGCGGACGATTCCCAAATCTACTTCTCCAGCCCTGATCTCTCTCCTCTGCAATCTCACATTGCTTTCTGCCTTCAAGACATCTCTATCTGGATGTCCTGCAGACATGACAAACTTACAGGTCCACAACAGTATTCATTCATTCAATAGTATTTATTGACCGCTTACTATGTGCAGAACACTGTACTAAGCGTTTGCAATGTACAAATCGGCAACAGATAGAGACGGTCCCTGCCCTTTGACGGGCTTACGGTCTAATCGGCGGAGATGGACAGACAAGAACAGTAGCAGTAAATAGAATCAAGGGGATGATACAGTATACTTTATCTTCCTAATCAAACTCTGTCCTCCCCTGACTTACCCATCACCACCCTCCTTCCTGACCCACAAGCCCCTAACCTTGGCATTATCTTCGAGTCATCTTTCTCATTCACCACACATTTTTAACCCCGTCCTCCTCCTGACTTTCCCATCCTTGTAGACGGCACCACCATCCTTTCTGTCTCACAAGCCCATAAGCTTGACCTTATCCTTTACTCCCATCTCACATTCAACCCACATATTCAATCTGTCACCAAATCCTGTCAGTTCAACCTTCACAAAATCGCGAAAACCCACCTTTCCGCTTCAGCCTAACCAATAGTACGCCGATTCAAGCACTTATCCTCTCCCTCCTTGATTACTCTATCAGCCTCCTTGCTGACCTTCCTGTCTCCTGTCTCTCCCCACTCTAGTGCATACTTCACTCTGCTGCCCGGATCATTTTTTCTACAGAAATGTTCAGTCCACCCTTCCCCACTCAAGAACTTCCAGGGGTTGCCCATCCACCCCTGCATCAAACAGAAATTCCTTACTATAGCCTTTAAAGAACTCAGTCGCCTTGCCCGTTCTTACCTCCCTGATTTCCTACTGTAACTCAATCCTCACCCTTCACTTCTCTAATACGAACTTACTCAATGTACTTCGATCTTATCTATCTTACAGCCAACCTCTTGTCCACATCCTGCCTCTGACCTGGAATGCCCTCCCACGTCATATCTGTCAGATGACCACTCTCCCGCCCTTCAAAACCTCATTAAAAACACATCTCCTCCAAGAGGGCTTTCCCGACAAAGCCTTCATTTCCTCTCCTCCCACTCCTTTCTGCCTCACCCTTGTACTTGGGTTTGCATCCTTTATTCACCCTTCCCTCAGGCCCACAACCCTTGTGTAGCTAACCATAATTAATTAATTTATTTATATTAATGTCTGTTTCCCCCTCTAGACTGTAAGTTCACTATGGGCAGAAAACATGTCTACCAACCCTGTTACATTATACTCTCTCATGCATTTAGGACGGTGCTCTCTGCACACAGTAAGTGCTCACTGACTGATTGATTATTGTATTCCCCCAAGCGATCAGTATAGGGCTCTGCACACGGTAATAGCTCAATTAATATCATAGGTTGACAGTGGTTCGCGCACAGTAAGTGCTCAGTAAATACAATGGAATGAATTGATTGGTGATGATGATCCATGTTGTCCTATTCAAGCCTGAAACGGTGATGCTAAAATCCCCCTGAGCATATTGAAACAGTGCAGTATTAATCCAACCTCCGACCTACCTCCTGCCTCCCTCTTCACATCTGACAGACAATTATTTTCCCAGCCTTCAAAGCCTTACTGAAGGCACATCTCTTCTAAGAGGCCTTCCCTGACTAAGCCCCCCTTTCATCTTCTCCCATTCTCTTTTGCGTCGCCCTGACTCGCTCCCTTTCTTCATCCCCTCTCCCAGCCCCACGGCACTTATGGACTTATCTGTAATTCATTTATTTCTGTTAATGTCTATCTCCCCCTCTAGAGTAAGCTCACTGTAGGCAAATGTTCGGTAAACATGTTTGAATTCTCACATTCCAAAAATGGCATCCTTGGGAAAGCCTAGTGATTAATTCGTGCCAGTGCTTAGTTCAGGCAACTTCTGAGCCTGGCAGTTAATAATAGCAATAATAATTATGGTATCTGTTAAGCTCTTACTATGTGCCAAGCACTGTTCTAAGCGCTGGAGTAGGTACAAGGTAATCAGGTTGCCCCATCTGAGGCTCACACTTTTAATCCTCATTTTACAGATGAGGTAACTGAGGCACAGAGAAGTGAAGTGACTTGTCCAAGGTCACACAGCAGTCAAGTGGCAGAACCGGGATTAGAACCCACATCCTCTGGCTCCTAAGCCTGGGCTCTTTCTACTAAGCCACGCTGCTTCTCATCCTGGGACCTCTGTTCTCATCACATGTCAAGAGCTTTCCGCTGCTGTCCACCTGAGGCTTGGGGCCAATTTCGTTCTAAGTTAAGCACTGAGGAAGATGCTCAGAGCTGAGGTCCCTTCCCCTAAACAACCCGGGAAGGACATCCAGCCGGAGGGATTCAGAGTCCGAAAAGTCCGAGAAACCCCTCAATTCCTTCTCCCCATAATTTATCCTTAATCTTTCCCTTAGTGTCTGTCTCCCCTGCTTGATTGTAAGCAGTTTGAGGGCAAGGATCAAATCTACTAATTCTATTTTACGCTCCCCAGTCCTTAGTACAATGCTCTGCCCAGAGTAAATACTCTAGAAATAGTATTAATAGATTGACATAGTAAGCACTAAACAAATTCCATTATTATTATTATTGTTGACACTAAACTGTAAACTCAGGGAGGGCGGAGATCATGTCTACCAATGCTGCTATATTAGAATAGTGTTTGGCACACAGTAAGCACTTAACAAATACCATCATTATTATTAATCTCCCCTCAGCTCTTACTACAGTCCTCTGCATGCGGTAAGCCCTCATGAAAGACGATCGATTGATTAATTGATTGAGTCAGTGAGTGGAATTGGTCTTTTCCCATCAGCCTGTTTTGTTAAGTGGACATTCCTCAGTACAGAATACTGAGGAGAATGATGGTGAAAATGGCAGAGACGGAACTGAAGGATGACAGGTCGTTATGGGCGGGGAATGTGTCTGCTAACTCTGTCGTATTCAATCGGTCAATTAAATCTATCGAGCGCTTACTGTGTGTAGAGCACTGTATTCATTCATTCATTCAACTGTATTTACTGAGCACTTACTGTGTGCAGAACACTGTATTAAGTGCTTGGGAGAGTACAATATAAGAATACACAGACACATTTCCAGCCCATGATGAGTTTACAGTCTAGAGGGGGTGACAGATATTAATATAAATAAATAGATTTCAGATACCTACATAAGTGCTGTGGGGCTGGGAGAGGCATTGAATAAAGGGAGCAAGTCATTAGGACACAGAAGGGAGTTGGAGGTCCCTCAACTTCTTTAACTATTTTCATCCCTTTTGTGCATTCCTTCTCTATTTCTCCAGGCCGACGTTGATCTTTGGGGACTTCAGTATCCACATAGATGTTCCTGATTATCCTTCCTCAGCCCATCTTCTATCATTTCTCAAGTCCACGGACCTCCTGCTCCAACCCTCCTCACCCATTCCCCAATTTGGACACACACTTGATCTCCTCAGCTCTAGCCACTCCACAATCTCTTCCCTAACCAACTCTGAAATCCCTCTATCTGACCCCAGCTTCCTCACCTGCGTCCTCTACCTCACACCTCCTCCCCGTAAATCTTTGCCGTTCCCCCGTAGAGACCTCCTATTTTTTGACCGCATCCAATTTTCTCAACCCATCGTGCCCCACTTAGCCTGAGCTGGCTGGAGAATATTGCACCTTCTGGTGTTGGTATCACTATGCTTCCACTGGCCAGCTTGGGAATAAAAATGATGGTTTTTGTTAAGCACTTACTATGTGCCAAGCACTGTTCTGAGCGCTGGAAGGAAGGTCTCTGTAGAGTTTGGGCTTGTCCTTCCACAAATGTATCCTAAAATAATAAAGACTAGGTGTGGTATTTGTTAGGCACTTACTATAGATTAAGAAACGGAGAAGACACGATAAAACCATAACCATAATCATCACCATAACCATCCTAATCAAGCGGTGTGGCTCAGTGGAAAGAGCCTGGGCTTAGGAGTCAGAGATCATGGGTTCAAATCCCGGCTCTACCACTTGTCAGCTGGGTGACCTTGGACAAGTCACTTCACTTCTCTGGGCCTCAGTTCCCTCATCTGTAAAATGGCATTAAGGCTGTGAGCCTTATGTGGGACAACCTGATTATCCTGTATCTACCCCAGCGCTAAGAACAGTGCTCTGCACATAGTAAGCGCTTAACAAATACCAAATTTTTGAGAAGCAGCGTGGCTCAGTGGAAAGAGCCTAGGCTTTGGAGTCAGAGGCCAAGCGTTCGACTCCCGGCTCTGCCACTTGTCCGCTGTGTGACTGTGGGCAAGTCACTTAGCTTCTCTGGGCCTCAGTTCCCTCATCTGGAGAATGGGGATTAAGACTGTGAGTCTCATGTGGGACTTGATTACCCCGTATCTACTCCAGCGCTTAGAACAGTGCTCTGCATATAGTAAGCGCTTAACAAATACCAACATTATTATTATTATGATCATACAATCATATATGTATATATCTGTAATGCATTTATCTATTTATTTACTTATATCAATGTCTGTCTTTCCCTCTTGTCTGGGAGCCGGCTGTGGGCAGGGAATGTGTCTGTTTGTTGTTTTATTGAACTCTCCCAAGCGTCTGGTAAATACTTTGCCCACAGTAAGCGCTCAGTAAATACGACTGAATGAATGAATTAAGGAATAGCTAATACAGTCCCCGTCCACATGGGGCTCATAGTTTAAGGGGGAGGGAGATCAGGTATTTAATCCCCGTTTTTCAGATGAGGAAACCGAGGCCCAGAGAAGTCAATCAACATCAATCATAATTATCGAGTGCTTACTGTGTGCAGAGCACTGTACTAAGTGCTTGGGAGTGTACAGTAAAACAGAGCTGGTAGACACGTTCCCCGACTACAAGGAGCTTGACATTCCCAAGGTCACACAGCAGGCAAATGACTGAGGAACATGATCCCCTGATTTCCAGTTTCTTGCTCTTTCTCGGGGACATGCAGTTTCTTTCTAGATTTTATCTTGTGTCCCAGGATTTTGAGGTTATGTCGCATGCCATATCGAAGAGAAAAATTGTATCCGGAACTTTCTAACATTATGAATCTTTAAAGCGTTATACCAAAGAGACAAGGAGTCTTGATTTCCTGGAGCATCTTAATAATGATAATAGTAATACTAACAGTATTTGTTAAGTACTTACCGTGTGCCAGGCACTGTTCTAAGTGCTTTGCACATAGTAAGCGCTTAACAAATGCCATCGTTATCATTATTATTCTAAGCGCTGAGATAGATACAAGCTAGTCAGGTTAGACACAGTCCCTGTCTCGCACCGGGCTCATGGTCTCAATCCCCATTTTACAGATGAGGTAACTAAGGCACAGAAAAGTGCAGTGGCTTGCCCAAGGTCACTCAGCAGACATGTGGCAGAACCAGGATTAGAACCCACATCTTTCTGACTCCCAGGCCCGAGCTCCTGCTTCTCACAAGCTTTAGAACAGAGCTTCTTACCCATTTAAGAAAGGAACTAGAAAACTCTTACATTACTTAGAAAGTCAGGAGCAGAAGGAAGCCGGATTAGAAGCCTTCTAGCGGGCAGGGAACATGTCTCTCCGTTCATTCAATCGTATTTATTACTTACTCTGGGCAGAACACTGTACTAAGTGTTTGGGTGAGTACAATCTAACAATCTAACGGACAAATTCCCTGCCCTCAGTGAGCTTACAGTCCAGAAGGGGAGGCAGACATTGATAGAAACAAATAAATTACAGATACGTACGTAAGTTCTGTGGGTCTGGGAGGGGGGATAAAACATAGGGAGCGAGTCAGCACGACGGATGAAGGGAATGGGAGAAGTGGAAAGGAGGGCTTAGTCGGCGCCTCTTGGAGGAGATGGGCCTGTGTCTGGTCTAGCCGGGGTTGAGACCAGGACTTTTACCTGTGTGGAGAGGAAGAGGTGGATCCAGGAGATGTTATATAAAAAGAACCGGGCTGACTTGGGGGGGAAATTGATTGTGAGATGTGAGTAATAGTAGTAAGACTAGTTATTAAGTGCTTCCTGTATGCAGAACGTTGCAATAAGCAATGGGAAAGAATATACAAGTGGAAATAGTGAAAAGTAGAGGAAGATCTCACATCTTTTGGGGGAAACTACAGAGCAATACCTGAAGCCCCAGGTCCTGAAAGCCCACTTTTGCATCCCTGTGTCGAAAGGCAGAGGCAATAGTTAACTGATGAACTTTTTTCTCCCCTCCAACATTTTTGCTGAGTTAATGAATTACATGTGCATTCTAGGAACTGACCCAAGACTTTGAATTGGAGTTGCTTTATGGGATTCTCCATAAAGGCAGAAGGGGAAAGTGTAATCTGAGATTCTGAAACCTGAGGGTCCAGTTTCCATGGGTTTCATCAGAGGCTAAGGTTTAAATGACTCGACATTTCCATTGGCATAAAAAGCATCTTTGGACCTTCTTTTGAAAAATCTTGTATTCGTTTAGGGATTGAATATTTATGGAATGACTGTGATTCTTTTCATTGTTCTTTGTTGGCAGGAGCTGGGGGTGGGGGGAGTTTTGCAGGCATATGTTAAAGAGAAAAATAGGAAGAACAGAAAGAGAAAGTGTAAGTAGTATTTTGCTCTTGTATAGGATTCTTAAATCATTTTAAAGGGATTCATTCATTCAGTCGTATTTATTGAGCACTCACTGCATGCAGAGCACTGTACTAAGCACTTGGAAAGTACAATTCAGCAATAAAGAGAGACAATCCCTGCCCACACAGGGTTTACAGTCTAGAAGGGGTGACTCAGCAGCAGCCACAGGTGAGATGGGAACAAGTTTGTATATATATATATATATGTATCTATAATTCTATTTACTTATATTAATGCCTATTTACTTGTTTAAATGTGTATATAACTATAATTCTATTTCTATTGATGCCAGTTTACTTGTTTTGATGTCTGTCTTCCTCCTAGTCTGTAAGCCCCGTGTGGGCAGGGATTGTCTCTCTTTATTGCTGAAATGTACTTTCCAAGTGCTTAGTACAGTGCTCTGCACACAGTAAGCGCTCAATAAATACAATTGAATGAAATGATCGAGAAACAGAGGTCGTAGTCGTTCAATCCTCAAGCAATAGTGTTTATTGAACCCCTACTGTGCAGTGCAATATATTAAGTACTTCAGAGAGTACAAAAGTGTTAAAAGACATGCTTCCTACCCTCAAGGAACTTTCAATCTAGTGGGAGAGGTGGACTCTTAATAATAATAATAATTATGGTATTGATTAAGCACTTACCAATTGCCAAGCACTGTTCTAAGCACTGGGGTTGATACAAGGTAATAAGGTTGTCCCGTGTGGGTTTCACAGTCTTAATCCCCATTTTACAGTTGAGGTAACCGAGGCACAGAGAAGTCAAGTGACTTTCCCAAAGTCACACAGCTGACAAGTGGCCAGAGTCGGGATTTGAACCCACGACCTCTGACTCCCAAGCCCGGGCTCTTGCCACTCAGCCATGCTGCTTCTCTAAATACATTTCAAGTAGCAGGAGAAATAGAGTGTGTGAGATCTGTACATAATTGCTACAGGGGTTGTGGGAATTTAGTGTTTAGGTGAAACTGTAAAGGACTGAAATGACAGTGGAGGGATATAAAGTGAGGAAGCTAGAGATGATTAGGGGAAGACTCCCCCTCCCCCAAAATATATGTGATCTCAGGGAAGCTTTGAAGATAGGAAGAGCTGTGTTCTGTGGGATACGAAACGGGACGGGGAAGAGGGCACCAGCAAGAGAACAAATGTCACAGAGATGGGAACGAGGCGCAGTGAGTCGTTTGGCTTGACGCGAACAAAGGGAGTGAGCTGGTGTGTGGTGGGAAAAGAGAGCGGATAAGTAGGAGGGAGAGAGCTGTTTCGGTGCTTTAAAACCAGTGGGCAGTCATTTCTGCTAGATGCAAAGAGAAAATTTCGAAGGTTTTTTGAGAAGAGGGGACACGTGCAGGATGATGGGTCTGTTTCTTGTGGTATTATACTTTCCCAATCACTTAGTACGGTGTTCTGCACACAGTAAGTGCTCAGTAAATAGGACTGAATGAATGTGAGGTGATCCAGGTGGCCGAGTGAGGTAGGGTCTGGAAAGGGAAAAGACTGGAGGCAGGGAGATCAGTGAGGAGACAGATGCAAGTAGTTTCTAACGTACATGAGCGAAACTGGACTTACTTATTTTCTTAAAAAGGAGACTTGGTTTGGGGGGGCAGTATCCCAGCCTAATTATTATTATTATATCCCCTAATATTATATTATTATTATTGTATCCCCTGATATTATATTTTTATTCCCTACTAATGGTATCTATTAAGCACTTACTACGTGCCAGGTACTGTACTAAGTGCTGGGGTGGGTACAAGCAAATCTGGTTGGATTTGTGAGCCTTGGGGCTCACAGTGTCTATCCCCATTTTACAGATGGGGTAACTGAGACCCAGAGAAGTGAAATGACCTTCCCAGGGTCACACAGCAGGCAAGTGGTAAAGCCAGGATTAGAACCCACGATCCCTTAGTCCTGCAAGCACTTCACTAGTGCCGACTGGGTGAAGTTACCTGAAGATGATCTGACTGGCAGCCCAGGCTACCAGCAGAAATCAACTGGAGCTGAGTTTGGCCAGGAAGGAATTTTTCCTTTGTGTCACAGACCGGCATTTTTTAAATCTTAATTCCATTCGAGAGACAATGGGTGGAAGTTTACAGTTCTGCCACCCTGGGACACTCCCTTAGGATCTGAGTCCACCCAGCGCTCTGCTCATCAGGTGGGAGAATGGACTGAACTGAGCTAGCTCTCTCAAATGAAATTTAGGGTGGGGGGGGGGGGGGTGACAGAAGGGCGGGAAACCAGTCAGGGCCCATGGGAGAACCACAGGAAATACTCCTCGATTCCAAGAGCAGTTGGGCTTGCGGTCAGTTGCAGAGGGAATCAGAATGGCCTGGGACTCGGAAGGATCTGGGTTCTAATTCCTGCTCCGCCACTTTCCCGCGGTATGACCTCGGGTGAGTCACTTCACTTATCTAGGCCTCAGTTACCTCGTTTGGAAATTGGGGATGGAGGCTGCGAACCCCATGTGGGACAGGGACTGTGTCCAACCCAACTTGCTGGGATCCAGTCCAGCGCTTAGTACAGTGTCTGGCACATAATGAGTGCTTAACAGATATCGCAGTTATTATTATTAGAGGAAAAAGAGGGTCTGGAAGGAGAAAGAACAAGGGAGAAGCAGCATGGCCTTACGGGAGGAGCACGGGCCTGGGGTTCAGAGGACCTGGGTTCTAATTGCGGCTCCACCACTTGTTTTCTGTGGGACCTTGGGCAAGTTGCCTAACTTCCCTGAGGCTTGGTTTCCTCACTCTTAAAATGGGGATTCGATCCCTGTGAGCCCCAGGCTCCTATCCCGTTACTTTGTACCTACCCCAGTGCTAAGTACGGTCCTCGGTGCCCAATAAATGCTTAACGAATTCCACAATCATTATTATTACCAGGATCACTGGAGAATGAGGTCTGAATGTCCCACATTCGGGGACGCCTTTCTGACGAGGCGGTTGAAAGCCCAGCTGAAACCAAATGAAAACATGCCTGTGGGAAGGATTTATTTTTAACTTCGGAGCTTGCGAGGGCAGGGTGTTAATCGCAGATGGAGAAATATTCAGTAAAAACATTTCCCTTGTTTCTCTGAGGCAAACCCTCATCCACTCCGACTTTCCACGGAGACAAGGTGGAACAGGGAGGAAGGTGAAAGATGAGGGGACCCGCCCCATCCCTTTTTTTAATACTAATTAGTTAAGTGCTTACTATGTGTTAAGCACTGTTCTAAGCACTGCGTAGATATTGATGTCTGTATCTCCCGCTAGACTGTAAGCTCGCTGTGGGCAGGGAATGTATCTGTTTCTTGTACCGTATTCTTCCGAGCGCTTAGTACAGTGGTCCGCACACAGTATGCGCTCAATAAATACTATGGATTGACAGATACAATTGACTGATGGAGTTGCTAGTTCCTGTCCCACATGGGGTTCACAGCCTAAGCAGGAGGGAGAATAGGAATAATAATAATGATAATGATAATAATGGTATTCAAGTGCTTACTATATGTACTGTACTAAGCACTGGGGTGGATACAAGCAAATCGGGTTGGACACAATCCCTGTCCCACATGGGGCTCAGTTTCAATCCTCATTTTAGAGATGAGGTAACTGAGGCACAGAGAAGTAAAATGAATTGCCCAAAGTCACTCAGCAGACAAGTGGCAGAGCCAGGATTAAAACCTGTTTTAATTTAATTTCATTTAAACCTGTTTTTAAGGATTAAGACTCCCAGGCCTGTGCTCTATCCACTGCGCCAAGCCGCTTCTCCAGTCTTCGACCCCCAGTTTACAGATAAGGAAACCGAGGCATAAAGAAGTTAAGTGCCCTGCCCAAGGTCACATAGCAGGTAAGTGGCGGAGTCTGGATTAGAACCCAGGTCCTCTCACTCCCAGGCCCCTGCTCTTTCCACTAGACCATGCTGCTCGCCTTGATGAGACTTGTGCTCTGGAAATAGAGAGGGGGAGTGGAAAAAATTGTTGCCGTTCCTAAGAGGGAAAAAATCTTCAGTTTTGCATCGTTAGGGAGAAACACAATGTGGGTGGAAGGGAGAGGAGAAACATCTTCTCAATTCCTTCTAAAGGATCAGCAATATGCCAGTACTGGCTCAGTTTCCCCCTAATCCTCCCACTTTAATGAGGGCTGTGCTTTTCCTAGCTGGTGCTAGAAGTTCTTCGTCACTCTGGAGAAGGAGCCGTGATAATAACGGTAGCGATCATTAATTTGTTAAGCGCCGACTCTGTGCGAAGCACTGGGGGAGATACGATACGATCAGATCAGACACGGTCCTTACACCATATGGGGCTCATCCCTAACAGGGAGGGATTTACTCCCCATTTTACAGATAAGGAAATTGACGCCCAGAGAAGTTAAGTGAGAAGAAGAAGCATGGCCCGGTGGATAGAGCCGGGACCTGGGATTCTGCAGGATCTGGGTTCTAATCCGGGCTTCGCCACTTGTCTGCTGCATGACCCTGGCCAGTCGGTTCAATTCTCTGTGCCTCAGTTACTTCACCTACAAAATGGGGGTTAAGACTGTGAACCCCGTGTGGGACGGGACTGCATATCCACCCCGGTGCGTAGTACAGTGCCTGGCACATAGTAAGCGCTTAACAAATACCCCGATTTTGATGACTTGACCAAGGTCACACAACAAACAGGCAATTGTCAGAGGGAGGACTAGAACTCCGGCCCTCTGACTTCCAGCACCGCGCCCTTTCCACTAGGCCACGTTGCTTCCCAGGGGAGGACACCTTAGTTGGGGCAGAATCCTGGCTCTGTTGGCAGCTGCTGCTCCCTGAGGTGATTACGATCGTTCACTCATTCAATCATATTTATCGAGCACTTCCTGTGTGCAGAGCACCGTACTAAGCGCTTGGGAGAGCCCGATACAACAATAAACAGACACGTTCCCTGCCCAGAATATGTAAAAAACCTTTGCGTCCCGTGGTTTTGGGGGCCGTCTACAGAGCTATCATTCATTCCATCTTATTTATTGAGAGGTGACTGTGAGCAGAGCAGTGCTAAGCGCTCGGGAGAGGACAATATAACAATAAATAGACACGTTCCCCGCCCGCAAGGAGAATTTCCACCTACCTTCAGCCAGAGCCTTTTGGAAACGGGGGCCAGACCCACCCTCAGCAGCCCCAGGTCAAAGCCGTCTTTGACCCTCACCCCAAAACCACATCAGTGCAAAAACTGTGTCCCCCCCAAGTCCTGGAGTTCAGCTGAGGCTGTGTTTAGCTGGGCCAAAGACTTCCAACCGCTGTGGTATTTATCAAGTGCCAAGCACTGCGAACAACACTGAGGTAAAGGCAAGAGAATCAATTCTCACACGGTCCCAATGTCAACTCTCTAGACTGTAAGCTCACTGTGGGCAGGGAATGTGTCTGTTTTATCATTGTATCGTGCACTCCCAAGCGCTTAGTACTGTGCTCAGCACACAGTGAGTGCTCAGAAGATACGATTGAATGAATGAAAGGATAAAATACTTGCTCTCCAATAATCAATGATATTTGAGTAAGTGCTCAACAAATATTGATTATTGGAGAGCAAGTATTTTATCCTTCTTTCATTCATTCAATCGCATTTTTTGAACACTCTCTGTCCGCAAAACACTGTACTAAGCACTTGGAAGAGGACAATATAACAATAAACAGGCACATTCCCTGCCCACAATGAGCGTAGAGTCTAGAGGGAGTAAATTCATTCATTCAAATCAATGGTACTTATTGAGAGCTGGCTGTGTGCAGAACACTGCACTAAGTGCTTGGGAGAGGCCAGTACAACAATAAGCACTTAGTACAGTGCTTTGCACACAGTCAGAGCCCAACGAATATGATTGAATGAATAAGCAGATACAGTATGGCTTAGTGGATCGAGCACGAGCCTGGGAGTCAGAAGGCCATGGGTTCTAATCCTGACTCTGCCACTTGTCTGCTGTGACTTTGGGCAAGTCACTTTACTTCTCTGAGCCTCAGTCACCTCATCTGTAAAATGGGGATTGAGACTGTGAGCCCTATGTGGGAGACTGTGTCCAACCCGATTTGCTTGTTTCCACCCCAGCGCTTAGTACGATGCCTGGCACACAGTAAGCGCTTAACAAATACCATTATTATTATTATTCCTTGCCTACATCTTTTATTGGATGGGGAAACTGAGGCCTAGAAAGGGTTTCTTGCTCAAAAAGATGCGGCAGGTCAGTGGCGTTGCTGAAGCTAAATGCCGGGACTTGTTCTTACCACTAAACCACACTGCCTTTTCTGGCCCTTCCTCTGAGGTTTTCCAGGGCAGAGACAATCAGGAAAGACATGCCCTGGGGGAAAGACTGAAATTCAGTGGGTCAAAGAGGCTGACAGCAGAGGTTCTGGGTGACTTTTGAAGTGGGATTCCTGGCACAAGGCTCAATTAATCAATCAATCAATCAATGGTATTTATTGAGTGTTTACCGTGTGTCAAGCACTGTACTAAGCACTTGGGGGATTAGGTTACATAGAGTTACCGGCCCACAAAGACCTTACAGTCTAGATTGGGGAAGTCAGTTATTAAAATAAATTACGGATTATGTGCTGTGGGACTGAGAGTGGGGTGATGCCAAGTGCAGACTCATTCATTCAATTGTATTTCTTGAGCGCTCACTGTGTGCAGAGCATTGTACTAAGCGCTTAGAAAGTACAATTCAGCAGTAAAGAGAGACAATTCCTGCCCACAACGGGCTCACGGTCTAGAAGGGGGGAGACAGACATCAAAACAAGTAAACAGGTATCAATAGCATCAATATAAATAAATAGAATTATAGACATATATGCATCAAAATAAGTAAACAGGCATTAATATAAATAAATAGAATTATAGATTTGTACATATATATATATACGCAAGAGCTGTGGGGCGGGGAGGGGAGAGTAGAGCAAAGGGAGCAAGTCGGGGTGACGGGGAGGGGAGGGAGAACTGAGGACAAGGGGGGTTTAGTCTGGAAAGGCCTCTTGGAGGAGGTGAGCCTTCAGTAGGGCTTTGAAGGGGGTAGACCCAGATCCAGGATACAGATCCGAGTGCTTCGGCGACGCAGAAGGGAGAAGGAATCAGCGAAATAATAATAATAATAATAATAATGTTGGTATTTGTTAAACGCTTACTATGTGCAGAGCACTGTTCTAAGCGCTGGGGGAGATACAGGGTCATCAGGTCGTCCCACGTGAGGCTCACAGTTAATCCCCATTTTACAGATGAGGTAACAGAGGCACAGAGAAGGTAAGTGACTCGCCCACAGTCACACAGCTGACAAGTGGCAGAGCCGGGAGTCGAACCCATGACCTCTGACTCCGAAGCCCAGGCTCTTGCCCCACGCAGCCAGAGAACTCACGCAAAAACGAGCGGCAGCATGGCCTAGTGGATAGAGCACGGGCCTGGGAGTTAGAAGAGGTGGGTTCTAATCTCAGCTCCTACCCTTGTCTGCTGTGCAACCTTGGGCAAGTCACTCAACTTCTCTGTACCTTGGTTACCTCATCTGTCAAATGGGGATTAAGAGCGTGAGCCCTCTGTGGGACAAGGACTGTATCCAACTCGATTATCTTGTACCTACCCCAGCGCTGGATACGGCGCCTGCCGCAGAGTGAGCGCTTAATAAATACCTTAAAAAGAAAGGAATTTTCTCCTGGGAAATCCTCTTGGGAGCCGAAGGGTGATCCCTGCAGGGCATCAAGCCGAAATACCATTTAAAAAGATCTCGGTACTGGAGGGAGTGAACAACAAGGGCATTTCTTAGGAACCTCCAAGACAATTATTTCCACTGCTGGGTTTCTCTCCGCGACAGAGCAAACAATGCAAAGGGCAGCGTTGAAGCCCCGTGAATCTGCATCACAGCCCAGGCGTTCTGTATGACCAAGTCTGTACACGGTGCGGAGGAAGCTGTGTAACTTCTGGGATGGAAGAAGATAAATCATCGCATAGCTCCAGGGGCTTTCAAGGCTATTAGGAATTACAGAGCCTATGATGGGATGGATTTTCTGGGCTTGACTTCTGTGGGGTGGAGCTTTTGGGATGGGATGAGATGGAGTTTACCGGGAAGGGACGGGTTCGTCTCGGGGAGCCAGCGATGAAGTGGAGGAGACGGGCTTGTGGGGGTGACACGGGCCCTTTCTGGAAAAGTGTGTTGAAGAGGAGGATATACAGATGGAATCTGATTTCTACCTTTCTGGTTTGGGTTTTCTCTTTGCCCTCCTTTCATACTCTCCAGATTCGGTTCTTTGCAATCACCGGCCTGACCTGCCCAGCTATTATCACTGCGTCTTTGTTTCCATCACTGAACGTTTGATCGACTGGTTAATTAACTGAGCTCACGACACTACACTCACTACATCCCGAGCACTGGGGTAGATACCGTACAGTCAGATCAGGCACAGTCCTTGCCACACGTGGAGTTCATGCTCTAACAGGGAGGGATTTAGTCCCCACTTTACAGGTGAGGAAACTGAGGCAAGGCACGGGGAAAAGCTCATCCCTTCTCCAGCTGGTCTAGCCTTCTCCATCCTCCTGCCACCCCAGAGCTCTTCTTATACCAGGTAATAATAATAATAATAATAATGATGATGTTGGTATTTGTTAAGCGCTTACTATGTGCAGAGCACTGTTTTAAGCTCTGGGGTAGACACAGGGGAATCAGGTTGTCCCACGTGGGGCTCACGCTCTTCATCCCCATTTTACAGATGAGGTAACTGAGGTACAGAGAAGTGAAGTGGCTTGCCCACAGTCACACAGCTGACAAGTGGCAGAGCCGGCATTCGAACCCATGACCTCTGACTCCAAAGCCCACGCTCTTTCCACTGAGCCACGCTGCTTCTCAATCCAAGCTCAGATCAGAATCCAAGCTGGTTCCAGCATTGAGTAGGAAGGGCACTTTTAAGTGCCCCGAGAAGCCGCGTGACTTAGCAAAAAGAGGATGGGACTGGGAGTCAGAGGACGTGAGTTCTAATCCAGTTGCCTGCGGTATGACCTTGGGCAAGTCACTAAGCTTCTCTGGGCTCTGGTTTCCTCAGATGTAAAATGGGGATTCAATACCTTTTCTTCTTCCCCCTTAGATTGGGAGAGACTCATGTGGGACAGAGACTGTAACCTACCTGATGATCTCTTATTCACCCCATCACATAGAACAGTGCTTCACACATAGTAAGCACTTAACAAATACCATAATTCTTCTTCTTCTTCTTCTTCTTATTAACAGTAGAAGTAGCATGGCCAGGCCTCTCACGCTCTCTAGGATTTCATGAAGGCTTTGATCGACTCTAAGGTAAGCAACTGGTATTTTAATTCACTCAACGGACCCCTCGAGAAGGATAGCAAAGCATCAGACTGGAGCTGGGACCGAGGCCTCCGCAAGAGTGGACATATTTCTATCTCTATTGATTCCACCCAGCTTTTTTTAAAAGAAGCTCATACATTATGCATGGCCAAGATCTATTAGGAATCGCAAGAGGCCTCTGTGGAGTGTCAGATCAGCGGGATAACCCCAGAGATTTCCAACAACCTGCCTTCGTTTAGTGTTGGAGAAGCAGTGTGGCTCAGTGAAAAGAGCGTGGGCTTCGGAATCAGAGGTCATGGGTTCGACTCCCGGCTCTGCCGCTTGTCAGCTGTGTGACTGTGGGCGAGTCACTTCACTTCTCTGCGCCTCAGTTACCTCATCTGTAAAATGGGGATTATCTGTGAGCCTCGCTTAGGACAAACTGATTACCCCGTATCTGCCTCAGCGCTTAGAACAGTGCTCTGCACATAGTAAGCGCTTAACAAATACCAACATAATTAACATTATTATTAAGCCTGGGAAAGAGGAATGGCGAGCGTGACCATCACCCACCTGGTCCGTGGCTCCTCCTCTTCCTCCTCCATCTCGCCCCCTTCCCAGTGGTCATCGTCATCAGCAATAACAGTCTTCCCTCCCTTCATCTCTTCCTCCAGAGTCTTCCTCGCCCTTTAGGATTTGCACCCTTGATTCACCACTCCCTCGGCCCTGCGACACCGGCGTACGTATCGATAGCGCATTTATTTACGTTAATATCTATCTCCCCGACTAGGCCGTGAGCCCTTTGTGGGCCGGGAACGTGTCGGCTAACTCTGTTGCATTTGTATTTTTTGTAATGGTATTGGTTAAGTGCTCTCTACCAGGCACTGTTCTAAGAGCTGGGGTAAATAATAATAGTAACAGTACTCGTTAAACACTTAACTACGTGCCAAGCGCTGTTCTGCTAGCTGAGGTAGAGACAAGACGATCAGGTTGGACACAATCCCCGTCCCACATACGGCTCACAGTCCCGATCCTCATTTTACGGATGAGGTAACTGAAGCCCAGAAAAGTGAAGTGGTTTATCCAAGGTCACACAGCAGACCCCACATATCCATTTAGTCACCAAAGCCTGCCTGTCTCACCTTCACAAGATCACCAAGATCCGCCCTTTCCTCTCCATCCAAAACTCCACCACGTTAGTACAGTCACTCATCCTGTCCGGACTGGATGACTGCATCAGCCTCCTTTCTGACCTCCCAACCTCCTGCCTCTCCCCACTTCAGTCCACACTTCACTCTGCTGCCCGGATTCTCTTTCTATAGAAACGCTCTGGGCGGGTCACCCCACTTCTCAAAAATCTCCAGTGGTTGTAAACCTCCATATCAAACAGAAACTCCTCACGCTTGGCTTCAAAGCTGTCCATCCCCTTGCCCCCTCTTACCTCACCTCCCTTCTCTCCTTCTCCAGCCCAGCCCGCACACTCCGCTCCTCTGCTCCTAACCTCCTCACTGCGCCTCCACCTCGCCTGCCCCGCCGTCGACCCCTGGCCCACGTCCTACGTCTGGCCCGGAACGCCCTCCTCCTCAAATCCGCCAAACAATCACGCTTCCCCACTTCGAAGCCCTACAGGAGACTCACCTCCTCCAAGAGGCCTTCCCAGACTAAGCCCCACCTTTTCCTCAGCTCCCCCTCCCTCCCGCGTCACCTCGACTCTCTCCCTTTTCTCTCCCCCCCGAGCCACGATACTCATGTACATATGTATACGTTTATAATTCTATTTATTTATATTGATACCCGTTTACTTGTTTTGAGGTGTGTATATCTATAATTCTATTTATATCGATGCCTCTTTACTTGTTCTGATGTATGTCTTCCCCCCTCAAGACTGTAAGCCCGTGTGGGCGGAGATCGTCTCTATCGGTGAACTGTACTTTCCCAGAGCTTAATACAGTGCTCTGCACACAGTAGGCGCTCAATAAATATGATCGAATGGATGAATGGCGGAGACAGGATTCGAACCCAGGTCCTTCTGACTCCCAGGACCGTGCTCTAGCCACTATCCATGCTGCTTCTCAAGACAATATAATCAGGTTGCACACCGTCCCTGTCCCGCATGGGGCTCACACTGCTATATTGTGCTCTCCCGAGCGGTTAGTACAGTGTTCTGCGCACAGTAAGCGCTCAGTAAATACCACTGATTGATTAATTGATCCAGAGATGTGTCAGCACTCTGAGTTTAAGAGGTCAGTGGGGGTGGGGGCAGGTCACTGCCTCTGCATGCGAGCCAGGCTGCAGGGTCACAGAAGAGGAGCAGCATGGCGTAGTGGATAGAGCCCGGGCCTGGGAGTCAGAAAATCCTGGGTTCTAATCCCGGCTCTGCCACTAACAATGATGGCATCTGTTAGGCGCTTACTATGTGCAGAGCACTGTTCTAAGCTCTGGGGGGATACAAGATGATCAGGTTATCCCACTCGGGGCTCACAGTCTTGACCGTGGCTCAGTGGAAAGAGCCTCGGCTTCGGAGTCGTTGGTCATGGGTTCGACTCCCGGCTCTGCCACTTGTCAGCTGTGTGACTGTGGGCAAATCACTTCACTTCTCTGTGCCTCCGTTACCTCATCTGTGAAATGAGGATTAACTGTGAGCCTCACGTGGGACGACCTGATTCCCCTGTATCTCCCCCAGTGCTCTGCACATAGTAAGCGCTTAACAAATACCAACATTATTATTATTATTATTATCCCCATTTTACAGATGAGGTAACTGAGGCTCAGAGAAGTTAAGTGACTTGCCCAAAATCACACAGCTGACAAGTGGTGGAGCTGGGATTAAAACCCATGACCTCTGACTCCCAAGCCCGGGCTCTTTCCACCGAGCCACGCTGCTTCTCTGTGCTTCATTTACCTCAGCTGTAAAATGGGGGTGACGACCGTGAGCCCTGTGCGGGACAGGGACTGTGTCCAACTCGATCTGCTTGCATCTACCCCAGGGCTTAGTACAGCGCCTGGCACATAGTAAGTGCTTAACAAATACCATCATTATTATGAAGAAGGCAGGGCCAGGAGGGGCGACGAGTAGAGCCGCACGCCATGGCCCTTTGTCCACCCTGCCCTATCAATTTTGGCTCCCCCGCCATGGAGAAGCAGCCCGCCAGAGGCGACAGTAGAAATCATCAACCGGGAGCAAACGTCTCTCGCTGAACAGCCATTATCTGGTTCTGAAAGGAAGAAAGCAGGATGGAGAGAGAGTTGCTGCCAGAAAAAAATCTTTCTAGCCCAGCGGCTAGAAGGCACCCGCTCGGTTCTTCACCTGCAGAGGTTACTTCCCCGTGCCTCAGTTACCTCATCTGTAAAATAGGGATTAAAACTGTGAGCCCCGTGTGGGATAGGGACTACGTCCAAGCTGTTTAGCTTGTATCCACCCAGCGCTTGACACATAGTAAATGCTTAACGGATACTATAATTAGTATTATTAAGGGCTCCAGGGATTGGCTGGTGGGACCCATTCAATCAATCTATCAGTGGTATTTATTGAGCGCTTACCGTGTGCAAAGCACTGTACTAACCGTGCGGGAGAGAACGATACGGTGAGTTTGTACGTATGATCCCTGCCCACAAGGAAATTCTAGTCTAGAAGAGGGGCGTAGAGTCTAGACTCAAAACACTTAGACTTTCAGGTTTGATTCCTGGCCCACTGAGTCCATTATATCTAAACCAGCGCCTATTACAGTGCTGTGCACATAGTAAGCGCTTTGCTAGTTCCCCATGGGCAGGGAATATGCCTATCAACTCTATTGCATTAGACTCTCCCAAGCGCTCAGTATAGTGCTCTGTACTCAATGAGAAGCATCGTGGTCTATTGGAAATCAGTCAATGAGTGGTATTTATTGAGCACTTACTATGTACAGAACACTGTATTAAGCGCTTGAGAGAGTACAATACAACAGAATAAGAAGCAGCACGGATTGGTAGATAGAGCACGGGACCGGGAGTCAGAAGGACCTGGGTTCTAGTCCCAGCTCTGCCGCTTGTCTGCTGTGTGACCTTGGGCAAGTCACTTCACTTCTCTAGTTCCCTCATCTGTAAAGGGAGGATGAAGACTGTGAGCCCCATGTGGGACAGGGACTGAGTCCAACCTGATAATCTTGTATCTACTCCAATGCTTAGTACAGTACCTGGCACATAGTAAGCATTTAGTAGATGCCAATTATTATTATTGTTGTACAAGAGCACAGTCCTGGAAGTCAGAGGACCTGGCTTCTAATGCCAGATCTGCCACTTGTCCGCCTTGTGACCTTCGGCAAGTCACTTAGCTTATGCGTGCCTCGGTTCCCTCATCTGTAAAATGAGGATTAAGACTGTGAGTCCACCGTGGGACGTGGACTGTGTCCAAAATGATTGCCTCTCATCTACCATAGTGCTTAGTACAGTGCCTGGCACATAGTAAATCCTTAACAAATACCAATTTAACAAGTGCCCAATACCTACCACTGATGGACCGATTAACTTATTATTATTGTTATTATCCTTATTATCATCCTATTTGTTATCGAATCCTGAAAAACAATTTCACCAGGGATTCATTCATTCAATCGTATTAACTGAGCACTTACTTTGTGCAGAGCACTGTACTAAGCACTAGCAAAGTACAGTTCGGCCACAAATAGAGACAATCCCTACCCAACAAGGGGCTGTGCTTGGGAGCTGGTCTCAGAGCTGACAGTTGGAGTCCATGTGATTGTTTGCACTTAATCGTTCCCAGGTGGATAATCCAATCCGTGCGTTATCCATTCCTCTTCCTGGATTCTCTTCCTCTTCCCGGCTCTCGCCTTCAGGTCTCTGTTCACAAGACGGGGGTAGGAACGGGAAGGGAAACTCAAAATGAGTCAGCTTTTCTACTTGCTGCCCTGTTGGGTTCAATCAAATTTCATTTTCTTGCTTTTCCAGAATAAAAATATCTCCCCCGCTAGTGTGTTTGGCTGAAAAGGACAATAAGAGAGACACCACTGTGTTTGGATCTATGTCATTCCATCACGTCGTGGTCTTTTAAAAATCTGTACTTGTGCCCAGAAATTTTATGATTGGCACATTCTTATAAATCTACTAAATAAAGGCGGCACAAGGAAGTTACTTTTGATTTTTTTTAGTCACCAGCTAAATTTCTATTGTTCCTTTCCTCCACTCCCTAATATCTTTCGACTTGCGATCGAGCTAATGGACACATCTCCCTTACATTTTCTTCGGCTAAGCAGTGTCTACTGTTCTCTGTGCCAGTGTAATTTTCCCTTTCGGTGGTGACCTGATAATACCCTGGCTGAAATCCAAGAAAAGGCAGCAACTAAATGGTCTAAAGTGCTTCCTTTAAAAGGCTTTGGAGGGGCCAGCAGGAACAATGCAAAGATTGATAGAGCTTCAGATGCAGGGTATTTTGGCTACAGTTTCAAAAAGAGAAATGGGAGCGCTGACCTCATCAAAGGGCCAGGTATCCAGGAATGAGAGATCCTGACTCCCAGGAAAGGAGTAGAAGGATTGAGAGGGAGAAGCAGCGTGGCCGTGTGACCTTGGGCAAGTCACTTCTCTTCTCTGGGCCTCAGTTACCTCATGTGGAAAAGGGGGATCAAGAGTGTGAGCCCTATGTGGGACAGGGACTGTGTCCAACCTAACTTGTATCTACCCTAGTGCTTAAAGCAGTGCTTGGTACATAGTAAGTGCTTAAAATGTACCATAATCATTATTATTATTACTGTTAAGTCACTTCACTTCTCTGGGCCCCAGTTACCTCATCTATAAATCGAGGCTTGAGAGTATGAACCCCATTTGGGAGAGGGAACCCGTTACTGGGCAGGGATTGTCTCTATCCGTTGCCGAATTGTCCATTCCAAGCATTTAGTACAGTGCCCTGCACATAGTAAGCACTCAATAAATACTATTGAATGAATGAATGAGAAGGACTGTGTCCATCCTGATTTGCCTGTACCCACCCCAGTGCTTAATACAGTGTCTGGCACATAATAAGCACTTAACAAATACCATGATTATTATTATTATTATTGTTGAGGTGGATCGTTTTCCTCACACAGGTTCAGGATATTTACAAACCAAAGGCCAATCACAGAATGGAAGCAGGTTAATCTAGCCTAGATCGAGATGTGGCCTCTCAACTTCACCCCACATAAAGCCTGACTAGGATCTCGTGGAAAAAAATCTTCCCTGGACTAAACAGTCTTTCTTAATAATGGAGTTTTTTACATGCTTACTAGCTGGCAAGCACTAGGTGGGGGCTGGTTCTGTGATAATAATAATAATAATAATGGTATTTGTTAAGCTCTTGCTACTTTCCAGTCACCGTACTAAGCACTGGGGTAGAAACCAGGTAATTGGGTTGGTCGCAGCCCCTGTCCCACACTGGGCTCACAGTCTTTATCCCCATTTTCCAGATGAGGTAACGGAGGCCCAGAGACAGAAAGGTGATTTGCCCTAAGTCACACAGAAGACAAGTGGTGGAGCTGGGAACCCATGACCTTCTGACTCCCAGGTCCATGCTCTATCCACTAGGCCATGTTGCCTCTCCTGTGATCTGCCGAAAACACTATCGGGCCCTCTTGTAGTTCAGTTCGGCTCTGGGTAGACAGATCCTCTTATGGTATGGAAACTCGGGAGAAAAAGTGCTTTAAACTGAGCGGGGGGTCTGGCTGCCTGCCAGTGGCCTTGGGGTACAGTTAGGGCCTCTTCGGGCCTTGACTTGTTTTGTTTTTGTGACTACGACATTCTCCATGCTGCCTGTGGAATTAAGAGCCCACTAAATGGCGGAGAGTTCATTCATTCATTGTCGTATTTCTCGAGCTCTTACTGTGTGCAGAGCACTGTACCGAGTGCTTGGGAGAGTGCAAGAGAACGCTAAACAGGCACATTCCCTGCCCACAACAAGCTGACAGTCTAGAGGGAGACGCTCGACAAGACCTTACCGAACGGTTTCCCAGAAAGACGCGTAACTCTTATGTCCATATCTGCAATTTATTTATTTCTATTAATGTGTGTCTTCCCTTCTGGACTGTAAGCTCGATGTGGGCAGGGAATGTGTCTGTTCTATTGTTCTGTTGTATTCTCCCAAGCGCTTAATACAGTGGTCCGCACACAGTAAAGGCTGAATAAATACCACTGACTGACTATAATGATAAGGGTATTTGTTAAATACTTACTAAGTGCCAAGCGCTGTTCTAAACGCTGGGGTAGATACAAGGTAATCAGGTTGGACACAGTCCCTGTCCCACTGGGGTCTCACAGTCTTAATCTCCATTTTACAGATGAGGTAACTGAGACACAGAGAAGTTAAGTGACTTGCCTAAGGTCGCAGGGCAGACAAGTGGCAGAACTGGGATTAGAACCCAGGACCTCTGATTCCAAACTCCATATTCTTGCCACTAGGCCATGCTGCTTCCCCATAATAATACTTATGCTATTTGCTAAGTGCTTATTATGTGTCTGGTACTGTTTTAAGAGCTGGGGTAAATACAAGAAGATTGGGTTGGACACGATCCCTGGCCCACATTGAGCTCACAGACTTGATCTCCACCTTACAGATGAAGTAACTGAGGCCCATAGAAGTTAAGTGACTAACTCAAGGTCAGATTCCATTCCTTTCTTCCCTCACTCAGCCCCCATTGCAGTAAGCGCCACCATAGCAAACTTCTCCTTTTAAATTCCTCCTTATCATCATTATTATTATACTTGTACTTGTTAAGCTCTTACTATGTACCAAACACTGTTCTAAGCACGGGGGACGATACAAGGTAATCACATTGGACACAGTCCCTGTCCCACATTGGGCTCACCGTCAATCCCCATTTTACAGATGAGGGAATTGAGGCCCAGAGAAGTGAAGTCACTTGCCCAAGATCACACCGAACACAAGAGGTAGAGGCAGGATTAGAACCCGTGACCTTTTGACTCCCGGGCCCCTGCTCTACTGCTGCGCCACGCTGCTTCTCTAAAAAGTGGCTTGCTTAGACGTCCGTCTCCACACAAGACTGTCAACTCCTTATGGGCCAGGATTGTGTCTACAGCTGCACTGTACTCTCCCCCGTGCTTCGTACGGTGCTCGGCACACAGTGGGCCCTATGCCAGTGATGGAGTGAGTGATCTGAAACCAAATAGACATTTTTAACGTGCCAAATTTGCAGACACACCATCTTGGTCCCCCGGGGCTCGTTTAGATGAGTCGACCGTGGGAGTTGTACTTCTTGACCTTTTGGGGATTTTATAAATTATGTATTTATATTAATGTCTATCGCTCCCTCTAGAGAGCCAGACTCAGCTCAAATAACCCAACGACTGGTGGTGAGGCATGTGTGTGTGACCCTGGAGCCGAGCCTGGCCGAGGACAGCCACAGAGACCCACAAGCAGTGCCCCGTTACCCGTGCCCCTTATGGGCCATAGCACAGTTATCATCATCCACAGTGGTATTCATTGAGCGCTTACTGTGTGCCGAGCATCAGACTGAGCACTAGGGATTGTCCGATAGTAGAAATGATTATTCTCAGCACTCCTCTCTCAGCCCCATAGCAATCCAACAGTTGTATTTATTGAGTGCTTAGCGTGTGTGGAGGAGGCCTTCCCTGTCTAAGCCCCCCACCCCCTTCCTCTTCTCCCACTCCCTTTTACGCGGCCTTCACTTGCTCCTTTAGTTCTCCCCCGTCGCCACCCCACTGCACGTGTGTACGTATCTGTCATTTATTCATTTCTATAAATGTCTGTCTTCCCCCCTCTAGACTTTAAGATCGTTGTGGGCAGGAACGTGTCTGTTTATTGTTGTACGGCACTCTCCCAGGCACTTAGTACAGGGCTCGGCAAACAAAAAGCACTCACCAAATACGATTGAAAGAATGAATACTAAGCACTTGGGAGAGTACAACGCTATAATAGACACCTTCCCTGCCCACAACGAGTTTACCATGTGGAGGATTTATGGATAGATCCCAGTCTATTCTTCACTCCACTGCCCGGCTCATCTTCCCGCAGAAAGGATCTGGGCGTGTCACTCCCCTTCTTAAACACCTCCAGTGGTTGCCTATCGACCTCCGCACCAAACAGAAACTCCTCACTCTAGGCTTCGAGGCTCTCCGTCACCTTGCCCCTTCCTACCTTTCCTCCCTTCTCTCTTTCCACCGCCCACACCCGCACGCTCCGCTCCTCCGCCGCCCACCTCCTCACCGTCCCTCGGTCTCGCCCGTCCCTCCGTCGACCCCCGGGCCGCGTCCTCCCGCGGTCCCGGAACGCCCTCCCTCCTCACCTCAGACAATCTAATTCTCTTCCCCTCTTCAAATCCCTACTTAAAGCTCACCTCCTCCGAGAGGCCTTCCCAGACTGAGCTCCCCACTTTTTCCCTCTGCTCCCTCTACCCCCCCTTCACCTCTCCGCAGCTAAACCCTCTTCTCCCCCCTTTCCCTCTCCTCCTCCCCCTCTCCCGTCCCACCCCCTCAGCACTGTACTCGTCCGCTCGACTGTCTATATCTTTATCACCCTATTTATTTTGTTTATTTTGTTTGATGAGATGTACATCACCCTGATTCTATTTAGTTGCCATTGTTTTTAGGAGATGTTCTTCCCCTCGACTCTATTTATTGCCATCGTTCTCGTCTGCCCGTCTCCCCCGATGAGACCGAAAACCCGTCAAAGGGCAGGGACTGTCTCTATCTGTTGCCGACTTGTACATTCCAAGCGCTCAGTACAGTGCTCTGCACATAGTAAGCGCTCAATAAATACTATTGAATGAATAATTGATTTAGCTGTATTAACGTCGGTCTCCCCTGTTAGAACGTGAGCTCACTGTGGGCAGGGAACGCGCCTACCAACTCTCTCAACCTCTCAGTACAGTACACACTTAATAAACATGTTTGACTGATTGATTGTAAATGACCTGCTTAGATGTGGAATTTGAGAATTGGGGTATTTTGTCCTGACTGGTTAGCAAGCGTAGAGAAATAGCCACAGAAACTGGTCCACTTCCTAGATAGACTACATCTCTCCCCGCCGCAACCAGCCGCCAGGCCGGTTTATTATTAATAATAATGATAATAATGGTACTTGTTAAGTGCTTACCATGTGTCAAGCACTGTTCTAAGCACTGGGGTAGATACAAGCTAATCAGATTGAACACAGTCCCTGTCCCACTTGGGTCTCACAGGCTCAATCCCCATTTTACAGATGAGGGAACTGAGACACTTCACTTCTCTTTGCTTCAGTTACCTCAGCTGTAAAATGGGGATTGAGAGTATGAGCCCCTTGTAAGACAGGTACCGTGTCCAACATCATTTGCTTGTATCCACTCCAGTGCTTGGTACAGTGCCATGTGCATAGTTAGCGCTAACAAATACCCAAATTTTTATTAAATTATTATTATTATCGAGGTTATTATTTCCTTTCCCTTTCCTGGAGGCAGCGGAACAGTGACGATGCCCGGAAGCTTTTCAAATGTAGAGTGAGTTGTGGTTTAGCAAGCTGCACCCCTCAAATATCCCCATTTCCAACCTGAAGATTTTTTTCCCTTACCCCCTCCCCTCTCCCAACCCTTTCCCTGGCATACACTGGCCCCAGGACTGCCTCTCTGCTTTAAAGAGGCTGAGGTGGGAGCCAGGGACATGAACTACCAGCTCCAAAGAGTTAATGCAAATTCTTTCTTTTTGCTCTGAAAGATGAAAGCGGCAAGCTTTAAAATATTTAACTGATCTTAACTTTTAAGATCCCCATTTTCCCATGCCCTCAAGTGTCAGCTGAGGGCAAGTCATATTTTTTAAAATGTATATATACACATACCTATATATTTACGTAGACGGCATTTTCTAGACCTAGTAGTACTTTTCTTCCACACTTTGTTCCTTTGGTGCCCAAGAGAAATTCTCCAGAAGACTCAAGGATGCGATTAACCGGGGGAATTGGGCTTTTGATTTCCCTCTCCCGGTCCTACCCTGAGGTTGTCCCTGAGCCTCTGATCTTTTGATGGTACATAACCAGCAGGGTTTGGAAAATGGATTTTGGGATCCACAGCTGCAGAGCTGGTAGGAGGCCCATACTAAATATCATGTGAGTCCAACCAAAATAAGGCCTTTTGGATTTGAAAAATGTAGTGAGAGAAGGGTGGATGATTTTTCAACGTATTTAAAGGTCAAGAGGTTTTTTTTTTCTTTTCAAATACAAAGGAAGTGAAATTATGGGTTTTGAAATCATAACAGTATTTTTTGGGTTTTGAAAAGATTTATTTTTATTGCTGGTTCAGATTGTAGTTTTTCCCTGTGATTTGCACTCTCTGCCTTTTTATTTTATACATTCTCATAACCCTAACCTGTTCCTATAGGGTGAGCACCCAAGAGAAACATCAGAATTAAAAGTCTCTCTCAGCCTCCTTGGTGATCAAGTACTTTTTCCATAGTGGGTGGAATGATCGGAAAACTTACGAGACCTCTTGGATGATAAGCTGTGGGGAAAGTTTTGCAGAGTGTTGTCCTAGTTTGGGAGGGAAGAGGAAACTGCTGAAAAATGAAGGGCAGACATGGTACATGCATTTGTTTAAGTAAATTTCATGACTTATCTCGTAGCTCCAGTTGTTGTGAGTTCAAATTTTTGTATACTGCCCTGAGCAATAGCAATAATAATAATATAATAATTGCGGTATTTATTAAGTACTTACTATGTGCTTACTAAGTGCTTACCGTGTAACCACCCCAACACTTCACTAACAATTTACATTTAACATTTTACTAAGTGTTGAGGTGGTTACAAGATAATCATGTTGGTCATATTCACTGTCCCACATGGGGCTAAGGAAGAGGGAGAACAGATATCCAATCCCCATTTTACGAGTGAGGAAATTGAAGCACAGAGAAGTTAAATGTCTTGCTCCAAGGTCACACAGCAGGCAAGGGGCAGAGCTGAGATTAGAGCCCATGGTTTAGTGGATAGAGCCCGAGTTGGGGAGGCAGAAGGACCTGGGTTCTAATACCGGCTCTGCCACGTTTCTGCTGTGTGACCTTGGGCATGTTACTTCACTTCTCTGGGCCTCAGTTCCCCCATCTGTAAAATGGGGATTAAGAGTGTGAGACCCTGATTAAGGGGTAGCTACCCCAGCGCTTAGAACAATGCTTGGTGGGGAATCAGGTTCTCTGATTCCCAAGCCTGGGCTCTTTCCTATGGGCCCTGCCCCCCAATTAGAAGTATCCTGAATAAACTCTTCATCCCCTAACTGTTCTCGCCAGCATTAACTGTTCAAATTTCCATGTCTGCTTCAGAAGTTGCTTGATACATACCCAGTTTAGGCCCCCACAGCCTCCTATGAGCCATTGTCTGGATGGTCGAGAATTTCACCAGTGAATACCACAGTTCCCCACCTTCTCTTGCTTGTCTCTAGGTCTCCAACAGAGGACAGAAATGTTCTCTGACATCTCAGTTTTTGGCCAAAGGAATAGGGACAGCGCCTTCATTGCCTCAACCAGAGATAATTAACACTTGTCCAAGAGTCCTAACAAATGGCTGAGGGAAACGCGAAGGAATAACAGTGAGTGAGGTGACTAAACTGAGTTACTTCAGAGAGACTTCCAGAGGGGATGTAATCAAAATCAGTCATACTGATTGAGCACTTATTGTGTGCAAGGCATGGACTAAGCTCTTGGGAGAGTACATTATAACAGAATTGGTAGACATATTCCCTGATCGCAACGGGCTTTTGGTCTAGAGGGAGCTTATTATTATTATTTTCGCAATTATAATAATAATAGTGGTATTTGTTAAGTGTTTACCATGTACCAAGCTTTGTACTAAGTACTGGGGTGGAGACAAGAAAATTGAGCTGAACACAGTTGCTGACCCACATGGTGCTCACAGTCTTCATTGCATTTTACAGATAAGGTAACTGAGGCACGGGAAAGTGAAGTGATTGAAGCAGCCTGGCTCAGCGGAAAGAGCATAGGCTTCAGAGTCAGAGGTCATGGGTTCTAAGTCCAGCTCCGCCGCTTGTCAGCTGTGTGACTCTGGGCAAGTCACTTCACTTCTCTTTGCCTCAGTTCCTTCCTCTGTAAAATGGGGATTAAGACTGTGAGCTCCACGTGGGACAACCCGATCATCTTGTATTCCCCCCCAGCGCTGAAGAACAGTGCTTAACAAATGCCATCGTTATTATTTGCCCACGCCCACACAGCAGACAAATGGCAGAGCCAGGATTAGAACCCAGGTCCTTCTGATTCCCAGGACCATGCTCTATCCACTAGGCAGACTCTTCAGTCTTATCATAACTCCATATTGCTGGGTTAATTCTGCAGAGTTATTCACCCTCCTCTACAGGTGAGAAGCAGCGTGGCTTAGTGCTTAACATATGCCACAATTATTATTATTATTATTACTATTACAGGCCTTTTGGGCTCATTCCTATCCATTCTAGAGAAGGAATATCTCTAGGATTCTTAATAATGATCACAGATCATTGATTTGGAACAGTGCCCTGGAGGATCAGAAGCATATATGAAACTAATGTCACCGTACAGATTTCTTGCTGGAAATTCCAGATTGATTGAGCAGAATCAACTGATCTAATCCCCCTGTAGACTGTAAGCGTCTGGTGGTCAGGGATCACATGTACCTACTCGTACTTTCCCAAGGGTTCAGTACAATGCTCTGCACACAATAACTGCTCAATATAGATCGCTGATTGATTGATTGATTGATTGATCTGGATTTATGCTGCAGAACTACTTAACCCCAAAGGCAATGGAGAATGAATCAGACCAGGACTACCCTATCCCATCTTGATTACTGTATCAGCCTCCTTGCTGACCTCCCAGCCTCCCATCTCTCCCCTCTCCAGTCTATGCTTCACTCTGCGTCCCGGATCATTTCTCGACAAAAACGTTCAGGCCATGTTTCCCCACACCTCAAGAAACTCCAGTGATTGCCCATCCACCTCTGCGTCAACCAGAAACTCCTCACCACTGGCTTTAAAGCTCTCAGTCACCTTGTCCCTTCCTACCTCACCTTGCTACTTTCCTGCTCCAATGCAGCCTGCACCCATCGCTCCTCCTTCTCACCGTATCTTGATCTCATCTATCTCGCCTCTGACCTCTCGCCCACGTCCTGCCTCTGTCCTGGAATACCTTCCTGCTTCATTTCCGACAGACGGTACTCTCCCCGCCTTCAAATCCTTATTGAAGGCACATCTCCTCCAAGAGGCCTTCCCTGACTAAGGCTTCCTTTCCTCTTCTCCTGCTCCCTTCCGCATCACCCTGACTTGCTCCGTTTATTCATTCCCCATCTCAACTCCACAACACTTATGCACATATCTATAATTTTATTTATTTATATAAATGCCTGCCTCCCCCTCTAGACTGTGAGCTCATTGTGGGCAGGGAATATGTTGGTTATATTGTTATATTCTCCTAAGTGCTCAGTACAGTGTTCTGCACGCAGTAAGTGCCCAGTAAATGTGATTGACTGACTGACTGACCAGGAAACTTCAGGCTCACCATTATGGAGAAGGATGATGAAAATTTAGGAAGTCGCAGTTTTTCCCACATATAATAACTCAAAGTTACTGCCAATTTGTTCCTGCTTCCAAAGACAATATGGAAAGAAAATGGGTACTGGAGAGCAAAGAAAAGTGTCAAAAAGCTTCAGAGGAATATGTGCGCAGTGTTTGTGAATGCTGTTAAGCCAAGGAGAGTGGTAATAAAATCATAAGGCATGATTTGGCTCAGACTGCTGAGAAAATTTTTTTCCTGATATTTTGGGCCTGTACATTTTCTGGGGTTAATATATATCCTTTCCGTTTGTGGTTGCTTGAAAAAGGTTTTCCTTTCAAAAAAAAAATCAACTCATTCTCCTGCTTCCAATCAGTAAATTCTATTCCCTCCTTCACTCTCAGGAGAGACGAACACACAGACTCTTTGCCGTATTCATAATAATTGCGGTATTTATTTAGTCCTTAATATGTGCCAAGCACTGTATTAAGCACTGGGGTAGGTACGAGATGAGCAAATTGGACAAAGACCCTACTCCACCTTTATCGCGCAGTCTAAGTGGGAGGGAGATGAGCTTTTAATCCCTGTTTTACAGATGAAGAAACTGAGGGCCAGCGACGTTAAGTGAGTTTGCCAAGGTCACGCAGCAGGCAAGTGGCAGAGCTGGATTATAACCCAGTTTTCCTCAGTTTCTCCGGTACGGCTAGTCTGCATGAGAGGGCAGTGAGCTGGCTTCTTCTTGCCGCCATATCCGTAGTTATGTGAAGGCTAGGGGAGGAAACCAACTGCCCACACTTAAAATCTTCTTAGCTTGGTTTGCCCAAGAGAGTACATGTTCCCAAGAACAGCGCTAAGCGCTTACTATGGTGCTCTGCACATGGTAAGCACTCAATAAATACCACCGATTGACTCCAAGGAGTCACTGTTGAATCCCCTCCAGCACCTCTCCTCCCCAAGGAGGAAGCAGAGTCAGGCTCTTGAAGGAAAGGCTCTTGCCTTGAAGGAAAGAGACTGGGGTGGCCCTGGGCAAGTCATTTAAGCCCTCTGGGCCTCAGTCTATCTGGTGGTATTTGTTAAACGCTTACTATGTGCAAAGCACTGTTCTAAGCGATGGGGGGATACAAGGTCATCAGGATGTCCCACGTAGGGCTCACAGTTTTAATCCCCATTTTACAGATGAGGTAACTGAGGCACGGAGACGTGAAGTGACTTGCCCAAAGTCACACAGCTGGCAAGTGACGGAGCCGGGATTAGAACCCACGACCTCTGACTCCCAAGCCCGGCCTCTTTCCACTGAGCCACGCTCCTTCTCTAAAATGGGGACTCCAAACCTATTCTCCCCACTACTTAGACTTTGAGCCCCTGGTGAGGCAGCCCTGATTATCAACCAATCGATCAATCGTACGTATTGGGCGCTTATCAGCTGCAGATCACCGGCCATAGCGCTTGGAAGAGCCCAAGCCTGCATGTATCCCCGTGCTTAGTCCAACGCTTGGAACACAGTGTGTGCTTAACAATTACTACGGTTATTATTATTTTTTATTATAATGTTAGTAATCTTTGAAGCAAGCTACGCTTTCAGGCGCCTCCAAAACACATTCTCCTAGTCACACTGAGCTGAAATACCAAGGAAATCTAGGGGATATCTTCCAAGCGCCTTTTTCTTTTCTTCATTTTTCTTGTTCCGGTTATACTTCTGGAGCAGATTTTTAAACAATGAATAGTACTCTGTTAAATCAATCTAGCCTCACTGCTGGGCTCCATTACCGCAGCCTAATCGGCCTTCTCCATCTTCTAGGCCCAGATCAGATGCACTATGTGGAAAACAGAAGCAGTCACTGGAGAGGCAGGATATGGGCCCCTGTTACTTATTTTTCACTAAATTTAGTTAAGAACTATTTCATTAAGGGTGGCTGCTGGTCCGGGTAGGTTCAAATTTCTAGAAATTTGATCATTCAAGCACAAGCTAAATGTGGGTTGAGACAAGATGGGTGGTAGAGGGGAAATTTTGGAAGAGACAGCCTGGTCACTTCTCTAAGCCTTTTCGCTTAAAGAATGCTTGCTTTAATTTTTTTTATATTATTTTTCCCTTTCCGATACTTCCCATCCAGAAGTTTTCCTTTTCCAGATTATTGGACGCAGTAATAATACCTCTATCTTGTTTCGCCCTGAAATATGACTTTCCAGAAGACTTCACGGAATAAAAGAACACTGTTGAAATATTTCATTTGATATCTTTAATTCCCTATCGTTAAATTTTCATTTCATAATAACGGCAGGTAAAATGATCCCTAGATAAAATCAGTTTGAACTGAGTTCCGGGAAAAAAAATTAACAGTAAAATTTGCTTTTCTTCCAGGTAGTTCCATAAATATATCTTCTCCCTCCCCCTTAGACTGTGAGCCCATCTGCTTCGATTGCATCTGTTCCAGTGCTTCGGACGCGGTAAACGCCTAACGAATACCTCTCTGATTGCTATTATTTATTTAAGTTAATAAGGGAGAATTTACATTTTTATTTCTTAATATAAAGAGACCCTCTCCCGTTCTCCTTAGTTTCTTATGGTACTTTTCTTGAACTCTTGAGAAATGAGGACTTAAATTGAGATTAAAGGCGGGGGTCATGACCAGCGTTCATAGTCTCCCAAGATATGAAATCCAGGGTCGGTTCCTCCTCAGTACAGAGGCACCACAGAGGAATGGGCCCTAGGATAATAATTATGTTGTCCGATAAGTGCTTTACGAGGTGGCAAGCATTATTCATTCATTCAATAGTATTTATTGAGCGCTTACTATGTGCAGAACACGGTACTAAATGCTTGGAATGTACAATTCGGTAACAGATAGAGACAATCCCTGCCCATTGACGGGCTTACAGTCTAAGTAGAAGCAGCGTGGCTCAGTGGAAAGAGCACGGGCTTTGGAGTCAGAGGTCATGGGTTTGGATCCCGGCTCTGCCACTCGTCAGCTGTGTGACTGTGGGCAAGTCACTTAACTTCTCTGTGCCGCAGTTACCTCATCCGTAAAATGGGGATGAAGACTGTGAGCCCCACGTGGGACAACCTGATTCCCCTGTGTCTACCCCAGCGCTTAGAACAGTGCTCTGCACATAGTAAGCGCTTAACAAAGTAAGTAAGTGCTTAACAAATACCAACATTATCATTATTATTATTATTATTATTAATCGACAGGCTTACAGTCTAATCATGCTGGGGTAGATATGAGGTTACCAAGTTGGACCCAATCTCTGTCCCACGTAGCGTTTGCAGGATAGGTTGGAGGGAATAAAGATTGAATCTCCATTTTACAGATGAGGAAAGTCCATTGTGAGCAGGGAATGTATCTGTTTTTTTGTTTTATTGTGTTCTAAGTACTTAGTACGGTACGCTACACCCAATAAGCGCTCAATGAATATGATTGACTGACTGCTTCTTGTGTAAGCTCCAGACTGTACCCTTTTAGTGGGCAGGGGATGTGATTGCCAGCTGTACTGTATGGTCTCAAAGAGCTTAGTACAGTCCTCTGCACACAAGAAGTGCTCAGCAAATATTATTGATGCATTGCCTTGCCCAAGTTCACGTGTCAGAGCCTGGATTAGAACCCAGCTTCTCTTCTTCCCAGGCCTTTCCGCTAAGCCACACTGTTTCTCAAAATGGTAACCCTCAAGTAACCGCACAGCCAGGCGGTCGTATTTATTGAGCGCTTACTATGTGCAGGACCCTACTATGAGCTTGGGAGAATTCATTCATTCATTCAATAGTATTTATTGAGCGCTTACTACGTGCAGAGCATTGTACTAAGCACTTGGAATGTACATTTCGGCAACAGGTAGAGACAATCCCTGCCCAATGACGGGCTTACAGTCCAACTGGGGGAGACAGATGGACAAAAAGAAGATAACAATCACGATAAATAGAATCAAAGGGATGTATTAACAAATTAAATAACAATTTAACAAAATAAATTAAACAACATTATTAACAAAATAAAAGATACCTTGTGATAATAAACAGACACGTTCCCTGCCCGCCCCGAGCTGCACAGCGAGCAGCAACGTCTCTGCGGAGAAACGGGAGGCCAGGGGAAATAGATGTGGCCAGGGCAGCCCTGAGCAGTCGGCTTCTGGTCGGGAATTTGGTGTGACACCTCCCTCCTACTGCCTCAGCCAGATTTCCACCCCTGCTTCCCTGCACGTAGCTTCTCCACAGGCTCACATTTCCTCCTGCCTTCAGGATATTTCTACTTGGAAGTCCCATGGACACCTCAAACGTGGCATGTCCAAAACAGAATTCCTTTTTTTCCCACCCAGACTCTATTCTCTCCCTGTTTTTCTCATCACGGTTGACAAAGCCACCATCCTCCCTGACTCGCAAGCCCATAATCTTGGCATTATCCTTGTCTCATCTCACTCATTCACCTGTTACCAAATCCTATCATTGCTACCCTCTCAGCATCATTAAAATCCACCCTTTCCTCTCCATCCAGACTTCTACTACCTTGAACCAAGCACCTCTCCTCTCCCGCCTCGACTACTGCATCGGTCTCCTCTCCGACCTCCCTGCCTCCCGTTATCTCCCCACTCTACTCCATTCTTCTCTCTTCTACCCAGATTATTTTTCTAAAAAAAATGTTTAGCCCACATCTCCCACTCCTCTGGAACCTCCAGCGGTTGCCTGTCCACCTCCGCATCAAGGAGAAAAGCCTTACCACCGGCTTTAAAGCATTCAATCCCCTTGCCCTCTCCTATCTTACCTCACTGATTTCCTTTTACAACCCAGCCTTTGTTCTTTTAACACCAGTCTGTACCTTAATCTCATCTATCTCACTTCCAACCCCTCTCCCGCACCCTTCTTCAGGCCTGAAACTCCCTCCCGTTTCATATCTGAAGATCCACCACTGTCCCCACCTTCAAAGCCTTATTAAAGTCACATTTCCCTCAAATGGCTTTTCCTGATTTCAGCCCTCATTCTCCTCTCCCTTCTGTGTCACCTCTGCTCTTGGATCTGTACCTTTTAATCACTTGATATTCCCCCCACCCTCAGTCCCATAGCACTTAGATATTAAAATAAATTATGTTTATGTACGTCTTCCCCTCTGGACTATAAGCTTCTTGTGGGCAGGGAACGTGCCTAATGATCATTATACTCTCCAAAAAGTGCCAGGTATGAGGCCCCGCACACATTTAGGGCTCAATAATTGCCACCGATCAATTGATTGATCCAAGAGGGCAAGAGGGGAAGAGAATCTAAAGTGACAACAGAAGGAAGCATTCCTAGGTGTCATCAGAGTGAAAAATACAGGCAGGAAAGAAGTCTTCTATTTCCCCAGAGATCCACCAGGTATGTTGGGAAGCAGCGTGGCCTAGTGGAAGGAGTGTGGGCCTGGGCGTCTAAGTTCCGCTCGGCCACTTGTCTGTTATGTGTCCTTGGGTAAGTTGCTTAAAAGCTCTGTGCCTCCGTTTCCTCATCTATAAATTCAATACCTGTTCCTCCTCCCCCTCAGACCTTAAGAGCTGTGAGGGACGGGGACTGTATCTGACCTGATTATCTTCTATCTACCCTAGTGTTTAGTACAGTGTTAGGGGCACAGTAAACACTTAACAAATACTGCCAATATTAGAGTACTTCCTGAAGTAAAGGGGGAGATTTGAGTCTTGTGGTGTGGAGTCAAATTTAAGAATCAGACATGGTGAAATGAAATGGTTCAGCTTCATCACACCAGTTGGCTCTTTATACATTAGAAACCCCAGAATCCAAAACTCCCTACACACAGTAAACGTTCAATAGATACAATTAATCGATTGATTGTGAACTGTCATGGATGAAGTCTAATTCTCACCTGTGCATTCTAATTTCCACTTGTGTGCAGGCTAGGCAGACGGTACTAGTATGTGGCTTAGTGGATAGACGACAGGCCTGGGAGTCAGAAGGACCTGGGTTCTAATCCCGGCTCCGCCACGTGTCTGCTGTGTGGCTTTGGTCAAATCACTTCACTTCTCTGGGCCTCAGTTACCTCATCTGGAAAATAGGGATTAAAACTGTGAGCCCCACGGGGGACAAGGACTGCGTCCAACCCAATTACTTTGAACCTACTCCAATGCTCAGTACAGCACCTGGCACATAATAAGCACTTAACAAATACCACAATTACTAGCGCTATGTGCTAACTGCTTGGATAGATACAAAGTTACGAGATGGGACAGTGTCCCCGTCCCACTCAGTCTACATTTTCCCATTTCATAAACGAAGAAACTGAGATCCAAAGATCTTGCCCGACGTCACACTGCATGTCAGTGGTAGAAAGAGAACCCAGGTGTCCTGCCTCCCAGGGCCATGTTCTTTCCACCAAGCCATGCTGTCTCCTGCGCCTTCGGACAGCGGAGAAGGTCTGGGCCCACTCCAGTGGGATATGTGGATGCATCTTTATTCAGAAGAGGATTCGTATGCTGAATTCTCCCTCCTGTTCCTTTTCATTCATTCATTCATTCATTCATTCATTCAATTGTGTTTATTGAGTGCTAACTATGTGCAGAGCACTGTCCTCAATGCTTGAAAACTACAACTCAGCAACAAATAGAAACAATCTATTTGACAACAACAGGCTCACAGCCTAGAAGGGGGGAGACAGCAAAACAAGTAAACGGGCAGTTCCCTTCCTCATCTACCTGAACCTTGGAGAGCTTCTAGGGTGTTTAAGAAGTAACTGATTCAGGACTGAGATGCTTTAAGATACATTTTGAGCCTAGATAACTCTTTATCTACAGCTATGAGAGTTGGTGAGCATGAGAAAACATTATCCTCATCTACCTTAACCTTGGAAAGCTTCTAGGGTGTTTAAGAAGTAACTGATTCAGGACTGAGATGTTTTAAGAGACATTTTGGGCCTAATCTATAGCTATGAGAGTTGGTGAGCGAGAGAAAACATTATCCTCATCTACCTTAACCTTGGAAAGTTTCTAGGGTGTTTAAGATGTAACTGATTCAGGACTGAGATGTTTTAAGAGACATTTTGGGCCTAATGTAGAGCTATGAGAGTTGGTGAGCGAGAGAAAACATTATCCTCATCTACCTTAATCTTGGAAAGCTTCTAAGGTGTTTAAGATGTAACTGATTCAGCAGCGTGGTTCAGTGGAAAAGAGCCCGGGCTTCGGAGTCAGAGGTCATGAGTTCGACTCTCGGCTCTGCCACTTGTCAGCTGTGGGACTGTGGGCAAGTCACTTCACTTCTCTGCGCCTCGGTTACCTCATCTGTAAAATGGGGATTAACTGTGGGCCTCACGTGGGACGACCTGATTACCCTGTATCTCCCCCAGCGCTTAGAACAGTGCTCTGCACATAGTAAGCGCTTAACAAATACCAACATTTTTTTTTTTAAGATACATTTTGGGCCTAATCTAAAGCTATGAGAGTTGGTGAGCGAGAGCAAGCATTTCTCGAATCCCTGCTCTGCCACTTGTCAGCTGTGTGACCGTGGGCAAGTCACTTCACTTCTCTGTGCCTCAGTTACCTCATCTGTAAAATGGGGATTAACTGTGAGCCTCACGTGGGACAACCTGATTGCCCTGTATCTCCCCCAGCGCTTGGAAGAGGGCTTGGCACATGGTAAGCGCTTAACAAATAGCATTTCTGAAAGTGAAAGGATGCTTCAGGCCAGGCCTTGTCTGAAAGCCGGGGAATAAATTCACTGATCTACAGGTTCCCTCTTGCTTTTTAATTCTCTAAATTCAAAGACGTTAGAGTCTTGTCATCTTTGGTCAACGACCGCCCTCTAGTGGAGAGGAGATGCTAGGACCGGGCATCGGGCCGCCGATCGCCCCCTACTGGGCGAAACGGGGATAACAGTCTTTGGTCAACGACCGCCCTCTAGTGGAGAGGAGATGCTAAGACCGGGCATCGGGCCGCCGATCGCCCCCTACTGGGAGAAACGGGGATAACAGTAATAATAATAATAATGTTGGTATTTGTTAAGCGATTACTATGTGCAGAGCGCTGTTCTATGCCCTGGGGTAGATACAGGGTCATCAGGTTGTCCCCACGAGAGGCTCACAGTCTTCGTCCCCATTTTACAGATGAGGTGAGGCACAGAGAAGTGAAGTGACTTGCCCACAGTCACACAGCTGACAAGTGGCAGAACTGGGATTCGAACCCATGACCTCTGACTCCCAAGGCTGGGCTCTTTCCATTGAGCCACGAATGGTGGCTGTTGCTAAGCACTTACTATGTGCCAAGCACTGTTCTAAGCGCTGCGGGAGATGCACGGTAATCGGGTTATCCCACCTGGGACTCACCGTGCGCCCTGGCTCAGTGGAAAGAGCCCGGGTTGGGGAGTCAGAGGTCGTGGGTTCCAATCCCCACTCCGCCTCTTGTCAGCTGTGTGACTGGGGGCAAGTCACTGCCCTTCTCTGGGCCTCAGTGACCTCATCTGGAAAATGGGGATGAAGACCGTGAGCCCCAAGTGGGACGACCTGATAACCTTGTATCTGTCCCAGCGATTAGAACGGTGCTTGGCACAGAGTAAGTGCTTAACAAATGCCATCATTATTATTAGTAGTATCGATCCCCATTTTACAGTTGAGGTAAATGAGGCCCAGAGAAGTTAAGTGGCTTTCCCAAGGGCACACAGCAGACAAGTGGCGGAGCCGGAATAAGAACCCACGACCTGTCACTCCCAAGCACGGGCTCTTTCCACTGAGCCTCGCTGCTTCGCAGCCACGGATCTAGAGGGATTCACGATACGTCCCCTGACAAGCTACGGCTTGCTGAATAATAATAATAATAATAAAATAATAATAATAGTATTTGTTAAGCACTTACTATGTGCCAGGTACTGTACTCAGTGCTGGGGTAGATACCTGTTAAGCAGGTGGGCACAGTCCCTGTCCCACATGGAGTTCACACTCTTAATCCTTATTTTACAAATGAGGTAACTGAGGCCCAGAGAATGATAACAATAATAACAATAATGGTATTTGTTAAGCGCTTACTATTCATTCATTCATTCCATAGTATTTATTGAGCGCTTACTATGTGCAGAGCACTGTACTAAGCACTTGGAATGTACAATTCGGCAACAGATCCAGGCGCTGTACTAAGCGCTGGGGTGGATACGTGCATATTGGCTTGGACACAGTCCCTGTCCCACGTGCGGCTCACGGTCTCCATCTCCATTTTCCAGATGAGGTAACTGAGGCCCAGAGAAGTGAAGTGACTTGACCAAGGTCACACAGCAGACACGTGGCGGAGGCAGGATGAGAATCTGGGTCCTTCTGACTCCCAGGCCCATGTTCCGTCCACCAAGTCGCACTGACCTCCACTCCATTCCGATCCTCCTCGTCTTCTCAATTGCCTCTTGCGCTGTGGACCGCCCCCTTTTCCTGGAAACACTTTCTCGACTGTCCTCTCCTGGCTCTCCTCCTATTCTGTATCTCCCCCAGTGCTCAGAACAGTGCTCTGCACATAGTAAGCGCTTAACAAATACCAACATTATTATTCTCTGTACGCTCACTCTCAGCAACCTGTCTCCCAGCTGTGTTACGCTGTACTCTCCCAATCGCTTAGAACAGTGCTCTGCACACAGTAAGTGCTCAATAAATGCGACCGATTGATTTATTGACACCACTCTGCCCACCTTCGAAGAGTTATTTAAATGACCTCTCCTCCAAGAAGACTTCCCCGACTAAGCCATCTTTTTCCGGACTCCCTCTCCCTTCTGCATCACCCTTGCACTTAATAATAATAATGATGATGGTATTTGTTAAGCGCCTACTATGTGCAAAGCACTATTCTAAGCTCTGGGGGGGTGTTCCAAGGTGATCAGGTGGTCCCACGTGGGGCTCACAGTCTCAATCCCCATTTTCCAGATGAGGCCACCGAGGCACAGAGAAGTGAAGTGACTTGTCCAAAGTCACACAGCAGACGAGCGGCGGAGTCGGGATTAGAACCCATGACCTCTGACTCCCAAGCCCATGCTCTTTCCACTGAACAACACCGTTTCTCCGTTTGGATCAGTATCCTTTAAAAACTTGACATTCATCCCACCCTCAGCCCTACAGCACTTCCGTACCTACCCGTAATTCGTTTTAATTTCTGTTTCGGTCTCTGGACCGTAAGATCCCGTTATATCTACCACTTCTGTCGTATTGTACTCTCCCAAGTGCTTCGTACAGTGCTCTGCACACATAAGTTTTCAATAAGTACCGCTGATGAAACGATTGAGGCTCACAGGCCCAAACTAATATTTTATTTTGCGAACTCTCGAGTCCACTCCATTCTTTCATTCTTTATCCAGGAGTCCAAGGATTTTCAAAAGAAGAGAGGGAGTAAGAGGGAGGACCTTTAGTTTGGAGAGATCTCAAGTCCCTCTCTCCTTTCCTGGAATACATATGAGCAGGTTAATGGGTATAGGTGGTTCTAAAGAGCCTGGGCTTCGGAGTCAGAGGTCATGAGTTCGACTCCCGGCTCTGCCACTTGTCAGCTGTGGGACTGTGGGCAAGTCACTTCACTTCTCTGCGCCTCAGTTCCCTCATCTGTAAAATGGGGATTAACTGTGAGCCTCACGTGGGACGACCTGATTACCCTGTATCGCCCCCAGCACAAAGAACAGTGCTCTGCACATAGTAAGCGCTTAACAAATACCAACATTATTATTATTATTACTCTAAAAAGGCAATTTACGAGGTTTCGCTTTCTAGATCAATAACAGGCCAAACCCAATCTGATTGGAACGTCTGGCCCTGTTCAATACTCAGCCTCCCTCCCTCCCTAGTTCTGTACTTCGATCCCTTGGACTATAAACTGCTCTGCACAAAGTAAGCTCTCAATAAATACTATTGAATGAATGAATGAATAATCTCCAGAACACATCAGGCAAGCTCTGTGGATCCCCATGTTTCATCTTTGTGCCTTTTTAAAACCTATTTTCATTCTTTCAGTCGTATTTTTGAGCGCTTACTATGTCCACACTCCTTGCTTCCAAGTCCTGTGGTGATTAGTCAACTGTCTTTGTGGTGAATAATTGACCGTCGAGGGCGGTTGACTTTGGTTGGGAGGGATCTGGGAGCCTTTTAACTCTCTCTTTTCCTCCAGTTTCCCCCCTAATAAAAGCCTTAACTTCTTCGAACCGGTAGCCAAAATAAACACTCCTTCTAACTTCCCCTAGGTACTTCAATAACTAATCTAAAGCCTACGTTCTCCTTCTGAACTGTATTGACCCAAGGTACTTCCTTAACAAGTAACTGTAATAGACCTCTCAGGAACTTTAGGGAGTCTTTTTTGGGTTTTTTTAAAATTCAGGTGTAGTCTTCTTCTCCCTGCCTGCCAAGCTACCGTTCTGGGGTCGTTTATTAGCCATTAGGCACCAACAGAAATTGTAGACTATCGGCTTTAAGGGTTCTCCTCTCTCATTCATTCATTCGATAGTATGTATTGAGCGCTTACTATGTGCAGAGCACTGTACTAAGCGCTTGGAATGGACAAATCGGTAACAGATAGAGACGGTCCCTGCCCTTTGACGGGCTTACGGTCTAATCGGGGGAGACGGACAGACCAGAACAATCGCAATAAATAGAGTCGAGGGGAAGAACATCTCATTAAAACAATAGCAAATAAATAAAATCAGGGTCATGTACATCTCATTAAACAAAATCAATAGGGAGGTAACAGTAAAGAACTGTTACAGTATCAAAATCAAAATAAAGCAACAGCATACAAGAATCCTACAAGATCCAATTCTACTTAGTGATGAGTGCTCTGTCCGTTTATTGTTATATCGTACTCTTCCAAGTGGTTATTACAGTGTTCTGCACACAGTAAGCGCTCAATAACTAAGACTGACTGACTGCTAGAGCTTGCACTTTCCGAGCCATTGAGCGTGTGGTTTACCCATCCTTAATAATTAATGATAATGGTGGTATTTCAGCGCTTACTATGTGACAAGTATATTCTAAGCGCTGGGGTAAATACAAGGTATTCAGATTGTCCCACATGGGGCCCACAGTCTCAATCCCCATTTTACAAATGAGGGAACTGAGGCACAGAAAAGTTAAGTGACTTGCCCAAGATCAAACAGCGGACAAATGGGAGAATTGGGATTAGAACCCAAGACCATTGACTCTCAAACCCGTGCTCTTGCCACTAGGCCAGGATCCGTAGCCGGGAGACGAGCCTTGGGTTCCCTCCCCGTCCCCCCCCCAGCCCTGCTGAAGGCTCACCTCCTCCAGGAGGCCTTCCATTCGTTCAATCGATAGCATTTATTGAGCGCTTACTGTGTGCAGAGCACCGTACTAAACACTTGGAATGTACAATTTGGCAAACTAAGACAGCCACAGATTAAGTCCCCCTTTTCCTCAGCTCCCCCTCCCTCCCACCTCGCCCCGACTCACTCCCTTTACTCTACCCCCGCCCCACAGCACTTGTATATATATGTACATATCTACAATTCTATTTATTTACATTAATGCCTGTTTTACTTGTTCTGATGTCTATGTATCTACAGCTATCTATCTATCTATCTATCTATCTATCTATCTATCTATCTATCTATCTATCTGTCTGTCTGTCTGTCTGTCTGTCTGTCTGTCTATCTATCTATCCTTCTATCCATCCATCCATCCATCCATCCATCCATCCATCCATCCATCCATCCATCCATCCATCCATCTATCTATCTATCTATCTATCTATCTATCTATCTATCTATCATCTATCCATCCATCCATCCATCCATCCATCCATCCATCCATCCATCCATCCATCTATCTATCTATCTATCTATCTATCATCTATCTATCTATCTATCTATCTATCTATCTATCTATCTATCTATCTATCTATCTATCTATCTATCTCTCTCATCTCTCTATCTCTCTATCTCTCTATCTCTCTATCTATCTATCTATCTATCTATCTGTCTATCTATCATCTATCTATCTATCCATCCATCCACCTACCTACCTACCTACCTACCTACCTAATCTATCTATCTATCTATCTATCTATCTATCTATCTATCTATCTATCTATCTATCTATCATCAATCAATCTCTCTCATCTATCTATCTATCTATCTATCTATCTATCTATCTATCTATCTATCTATCTATCTATCTATCTATCTATCATCTATCTATCTATCTATCTATCTATCTAATTCTATTCATTTATATTGATGCCTGTTTACTTGTTCTGATGTCCGACTCCCCACTTCTAGACTGTAAGTCCGTTGTGGGCGGGATTGTCTCTCTTTATTGCTGAACTGTACTTTCCAAGCGCTTAGTACGGTGCTCTGCACACGATACGTGCTCAGTAAATGCAACTGAAGGAATGAGTGAAGGAACAAGGGGCAGAAAACTGAGCCATGTTTGGTCTTCAGGCAGAATAACCCGCACTTTGGAGCTTCCCCGTGACTCTGAAATGCAGGAAATATTTTGGGAGAGGGCCATCAATTACCCGCCTCTCCCCACAACCCACCGCAAAGCCCATTCTACGAAGCTGAAGGGTGAAAAGCAGCAAGGCCTAGTGGCTAGAGCACCGGCCTGGGGGTCAGGTCATGGGTTCTAATCCTGGCTCCACCACTGGTCTGCTGCGTGGGCTTGGGCGAGTCACTTCACTTCTCCTTCTCCGAAGCAGAGGAGCAGCGTGCCTTAGTAGAAGGAGCAGGGGCTTGGGAGTCAGAGGTCGTGGGTTCTAATCCCGGCTCCGCCACTTGTCCAGCTGTGTGACTTCGGGGAAGTCACTTAGCTTCTCTGTGCCTCAGTTACCTCATCTGTAGAGTGGGGATTATTCATTCATGTATTGTTGTATTTATTGAGCGCTATTCATTCATTCATTCAATAGTATTTATTGAGCGTTTACTATGTGCAGAGCACTGTATTAAGCGCTTGGAATGCACAAATCGGTAACAGATAGAGACGGTCCCTGCCCTTTGACGGGCTTACGGTCTAATCGGGGGAGACGGACAGACAAGGACGATGGCAACAAATAGAATCGAGGGGATGAACATCTCATTAAAACAATAGCAAATGAATAGAATCAAGGTGATGTACATCTCATTAACAAAATAAATAGGGTAATGAAAATATATACAGTTGAGCAAACGAGTAATAATAATGTTGGTATTTGTTAAGCGCTTACTATGTGCAGAGCACTGTTCTAAGTGCTGGGGGAGATACAGGGTATTCAGGTTGTCCCACGTGAGGCTCACAGTCTTCATCCCCAGTTGACAGATGAGGGAACTGAGGCACAGAGAAGTTAAGTGACTTGTCCACGGTCACACAGCTGACAAGTGGCAGAGCAGGGATTTGAACCCGTGACCTCTGACTCCCAAGCCCCTGCTCTTTCCACCGAGCCATGCTGCGTACAGAGCACTGTAGTGCAGAGCACTGTACTAAGCGTTTATAATGTCCAATTTTGCAACAGAGACAATCCCTGCCCAGCAACGTGACTGACTCTGAGCCCCACGTGGGACAACTGGATACCCTTGCATTTCCCCCAGTGCATAGAACAGTGCTTGGCACATCATAAGCACTTAACAAATCCCACCATTATTATTCTCTGGGCAAGAGCCTGGGTTTGGGAGTCAAAGGTGGTGGGTTCTAATCCTGGCTCCTCCCCTTGTCAGCTGTGTGACTTTGGGCAAGTCGCTTGACTTCTCTGGGCCTCAGTGACCTCATCTGGAAAATGGGCAGCGAAACAGGGAGCCTCATGTGGGACAACCAGATTAGCCTATGTCTAAGAAAAGCAGTGTGGCTGAGTGGAAAGAGCCCGGGCTTGAGAGTCAGAGGTCATGGTTTGAATCCCGGCTCTGCCACTTATCAGCTGTGTGACGGGGGGCACGTCACTTCTCTATGCCTCAGTTCCCTCATCTGTAAAATGGGGGAGAAGACTGTGAGCCTCATGTGGGACAACCTGATCCACCCCTGCGCTTAGAACAGTGCTCTGCACGTAGTAAGCGCTTAACAAATACCAACATTATTATTATCACCCCGGCGCTTAGAACAGTGCTCTGCACATAGTAAGCGCTTAACAAACACTAACATTATTATTATTATTACCCCAGCGCTTCGAACAGCGCTCTGCACGTAGTAAGCGCTTAACAAATACCAACATTATTATTACCCCAGTGCTTAGAACAGTGCTCTGCACATACTAAGCGCTTCACAAATACCGACATTATTATTTTTATTACCCCAGCGCTTAGAACAGTGCTCAACCCATAGAAAGCGCTTAACAAATGCTAACATTTTTATGATGCGCCAAATGGGGGTCAAAAGTGGCGGGGATTGCATCTAAACCCATCTGCTTCTATTCCCCAACGTTTAGCCCAGCACCTAGCACAAAAGAGGCCCTTAAGAGACTTTATTATGAAAATTATTTTTAATTGTGAGAAGGCCCAGGCCTCCTGGGGGGGGGGGCAGAGGTGACCGTTGGCTCGGCCCTCGCCTGCCACGCAGGTGCGCATGCGCCACCCGATGCGCCCTTAAGAGGCGGCTCCACCTTAAAAAAAGAGGAGGGAAGGGGCGGCAGGGAAGGCGCATGCGCCGCTCCCTTATTCCCTCCCCGCTCAGCCTTTTTTAAAAAAAGGTGGCCGGGAAGGCGCATGCGCGCGGGCTGGGGGGGCGGGGCTTGTTAGAGGCTCCCGCCGAGGGCGGTCGGGAGGGGGCGGTGGCGGCGGCGCACGCGCAGACGCTCTGGAGGCGGCCCCCCCCCCCCCGCGGGGGAGGCGCTGCGCGTGCGCGCCGGGACCGGGGAGCGCGCCCGCCCCGCCCCGCCCGGGAGCGCGCCGGCTGGGGAGCGCGCGCCGCGGCCATGGAGCTGCCCGCCAGCCACTGCAAGAAAGTCAAGCTCACCAACCAAGTGCAGAGCTGGGTGAGGGCATCCCCGCCAAACCTGCGCTGTCTGTCTCTGTCTGTCTGCCTGTCTGCACGGGGACCCCTGCACACACCGGGGGGCGGGGGGGAGGAGGGAGATCCTGGGGTCCTGGGGGGGAGGGGGAGATCAGGAGGTCCTGGGGGGGGGGGGAAGGGGAGATCAGGGGGGTCTGGGGGGGAGGGGAGATCGGGGGGTCCTGGAGGGAGAGATCGGGGGTCGTGGGGGGGAGAGGGGAAGGGGGAGATCAGGGGGTCCTGGGAGGGAGGGGGAATTCAGGGGGCCCTGGGGGGGGGGAGGTCTGGGGGGCCTTGGGAAGAGGGGAGGGGGGAAGGGAGGTAAACCAGGAGGTCCTGGAGGGGGAGGGGGGATTTGGGGGGAGAGGGGAGATCTGGAGGCCCTTGGGAGGAGGGGAGGTGGGGAATCTGGGGGGAGGGGGGACTTTGGGAGGAGGGATCTGCAGGGGCCTTGGAAAAAGTGGAGGGGGAAGATGGGGGGGGAGGGGCCTGGGGGGAAGGGTAGATCCTGGGGGTCTGGGGGGCGGGAAGGGGGGAAATCAGGGGTCCTGGGGGGGGGAGGGGAGGGGGAACCTTTGGGGAGGAGTAGATCCGGGAGACCTTGGAGGGAGATCCGGGGGGTCTGGGGGAGGGGAAGGGGGAAACACGGGGGTCCTGGGGGGGAGAGGAGGAGCCGGGGGTTTTGTGGGGAGGGGGAAGATCTGGGGGTCTTGGGGGAGATCTGGGGGACTTAGGAGAGGAGGGGGCGGAAAAGAGGGGGCTCTGGGAGGGGAAGGGGACCTTGAGGCGGGGGAGGGGGGAGATCTGGGAGTCTGGTGGAGAGGGAGGCCCGGGGGTCTGGGAGGGGAGGGGGCCCCAGGGAGATGGGGAGGGGGCGAGGGGGATCTGGGGGGGGGGTGACCCCCTTGGGGGTCCAGGTGAGGATTTCAACCGGTTGCAATAGAGGCCACCAAAGCCCGTGGACCCAGAGCACCCCCCGCTCGCCCGCCGGACCCGTGGAAGGACGGGGGGGCGATCGGACACTTCCACCCAGCCAGCTACCCTGCCGGCCCCGGACGGCGGGGGCAGGGGCAGGAGGGGGGGCCCGGAGCCGGCCAGCCTGCCCACACACCCCTCCTTCCACCCTCCCAGGTTTTGGAGGATCAGTCCCCTCCCCACCCCCCCACCCCTTCCTCTCTGCCCCCTCCTCACAGGCCTGGCCGCCCAGTGCCCAACAGAGTGACCGTCCAGAAACCCGCCGCTCAGCACCGACACCCGCTCCGTGGCCGGTTTGCTGGAAGAGAATAGTATCCCGACGCACAGACGGCCTAGACTCGATCAACACGGACCGGAGGGCTACACCGATCGGTAATCGATCGGTGGTATTAATGGAGCACTTACTCCGTGCAGAGCACCGTACCGACTGCTCGGGAGCGGCTTTGCGGCTGGGTTGTTGGAAGGGAACGCTATCCGAACGCTTACAGACTTGATAGGTGGGCCGGGGAGGCGCACGGGAAAGGATTCAATCGGTGGTGTTTACGGAGCACTCACTCTGCGCAGAGCACTGCGGTGAGTGGTCGGGACCTGCTTTAATAATGGTATTTGGTAAGCGCTTACTACGTGCCTAACACCGTTCTAAGCGCTGGCCCCGTTGCTTTGCGGCTGGTTGGTTGGAAGAGAGTCCAAACACACGGGAGGCCTAGAACCGATCCGGGGACCGGGGAGCCGCACGGGGAAAGGATCAGTAATCAGTCAGTGGTATCTGTGGAGCACTTACTCTGTGCGGAGCACTGTACGGAGTGCTCGGGGGCAGCTCTGTGGCTGGGTTGTCGGAAGAGGATACTATCCGGGTGACGCTTACGGGGTCTAGACTTGATCCGTGGACCAGGGAGGTGCACGGGGAAGGCCCGGTAATCAGTCGGGGGTATCGGGGAGCGTTTACTCGACGCAAAACACTGGGCTGAGTGCTTGGGAGAGTACGGTACAATAGTTGGCAGACACGTCCCCTGCCGCCGATGAGCTTAGGGGCTTGGGAGTCATCGTGGCTGGGTGGAAAGAGCCCGGGCTTGGGAGTCAGAGGTCATGGGTTCGAATCCCGGCTCCGCCGCTTGTCAGGTGTGTGACTGCGGGCGAGTCACTTCACTTCTCTGGGCCTCGGTCACCTCATCTGTAAAATGGGGATGAAGACCGTGAGCCTCACGTGGGACGACCTGACTACCCTGTAGCCACCCCGGCGCCTAGAACAGTGCTCGGCACATAGCGCTTTACAAATACCAACATTATTATTATTTCTAGAGTTTCGCCTCTACGTGTAGTTGACTTTGGGGAGGGGGAGAAAGGGACCACTTCTGCCCTGACGCGACCATCGCCCCCACAGTGATTCTTTAGCAAGGAGTGCCATTTTGCAAAAGCAGTGGCATTCAGCCTGCCCGTAAGCTCCCGCGGGCGTCTCGATATTCAGAGACCACTAAAGATGGAATTTGCGTCACGGATAGCACTCCTCCCCAGAGCACCTTCACAGATCGCTTCTTGCCTAAAAGGAGAAGAAATGTATTTTAGGAGTGAGGCAGTGCATGCTGATTTTGTGTTTTCAACTCCCGCTTACGTTTGCCTATTTTCGGGGCCTGGTTTCCCTGATCCTTTGTTTCTTTTGGGTTTTCCGTTGCTCGATGGCAACTGGAAGAGAATGGGCAAAGGAAGGAGGAGAAACACAGAATTTTCCATCGCGGACAGCGCCGGTGATAGGTTCCGTAGGGAAACGGCCAGAAATTTCTTTTGTTTTTGTGGTATTTTAGCGCTTCCTGTGTATCAAACCCTGTTGCAAGGGGTGGGGTAGGTACAAGTTAATTAGGTTGGACGCTGTGTCTGTCCCACATAGGGCTCAGGGTATTTAACCCCCATATTACGGTTAAGGAAACTGAGGCCCCGAGGAGTTAGGTTGCCCGAGGCCATACAACGAGCGATTGGCGGAGCCAGAATTAGAACCCGGGTCCTCTGACTCCCAGTCCCGTGAGGTCCTTCCGCTTCTCCGACACGTGCCTGGTTAGAGTGAGCTTTCTGGACGATTGGCGGATTTGGATTTTCCGCCGCGTTACCGTGGATTAGGGTTTAGTACAGTGCTCTGCCCCCAGCACGCGCTCAATAAATACGATTGAATGAATTGGGGTTGGGTTGCACTTGAGTGCTTCCTCCAGCCGAGGAGACGGGTCACACGACGCACCCAGTGTCTTGACGTAATTTCCCGGAAAACTGGCTCTCCCATCCCTGCTCCGGTGCCCTCCTTGGGCCGGACTCAGTTTACACATCTTAGGCCTGAGGTGGTGGATTGAATTGACTAGTTGGCTTAGAACCGAATGTCGTTGATGAGGCTTTGACAGCTCTCAGTCCTGCCTGGTGCCCATCAGGTGGAAAAAAAAAAAAAGAGGGAGGTAAGAGGCTAAAAAAACCATTCCATGTTCTTCGTTATGACTCTCTCTCGGGCAAGGGCTGGCAAGCCAAAACAAAGAATGGATCGATTTCTCTTTTTTGTCGAGCATCCATTTAACTAACAGGGGCACGTCCTTCTTTAATTGTTGATTCTTCCAAGCATCTTGAGGATGGGGGAGACGTTGGGTATTTTGGGCGAACAGGGTCATTAGCAGCGTGGCTCAGTGGAAAGAGCACGGGTTGGGGAGTCAGAGGTCATGGGTTTGAATCCCGGCTCTGCCACTTGTCAGCTGTGGGACTGTGGGCAAGTCACTTCACTTTTCTGTGCCTCGGTTACCTCATCTTTAAAATGGGGATTAAGTCTGTGAGCCTCACGACCTGATTAACCGGTACCCTGATTACCGATCTGTCCATTCCAAGTGCTTAGTACAGTGCTCTGCACATAGTAAGCGCTCAATAAATGCTATTAAACGAATGAATGAATGTATCTACCCCAGCGCTTAGAACCGTGCTCTGCACATAGTAAGCGCTTAACAAATACCAACAGTATTATTAGATTTAAAAGGCTACTGGTGGTGTTTAACTGCCGAGGTGGATCCAAGATAGCCAGGTCTGATCGAAGGAATGAATGAGACTGAAAGCCAGGAGAGATGAAGTGACTTGCCCAGGGTCACCCACCAGGCGAGTGGCAAAACTGGGATTAGAATAATAGTAAGGGGATTTGTTAAGCGCTTACTCTCTAGCAAGCACTGTTCTAAGTGCTGGGATAGATACAAGTTAATCATTCATTTATCCCAGTGGTATTTATTGAGTGTTTACTGTGTGCAGAGCACTGGACTAAGCGCTTGGCAAAGGACAGTTCGGCAACAGGTAGAGACGATCCCTACCCAACAACGGGCTCACGGTCTAGAAGCGGGGAGACAGACCCAGTCGGACACAGACCCCGTCCCACATGGGGCTCGCTGTCTAAAACGGAGAACTGGGATCGAATTCCTCACTGTACAGATGAGGAAGCAGGCACGGAGAAGTGAAGCGACTCACCCGAGGGTCCCACAGCGGACGGGTGCCAGAGGCGGGATTAGAACCTATGACCTTCATAGACTCCCCCAAAGTCCCCCCACGGCCCCGATAATCCCGGAGGCTGGTCTGGCCTCATCGCAGCTCGGGAGGGACCGGACCGGGGGGGGGGGGGGATGAACCTGAAAAATGGGCCTGGAGCCTCCCCCGGTTAGACTGTAAGCCTGTCAATGGGCAGAGATTCTCTATCTGTTGCCAAATTGTCCATTCCAAGCGCAGTGCCCTGCACATAGTAAGCGCTCAATAAATACTATTGAATGAATGAATGAATTGCGGGTGCTTGGCGTCCCCTCCGCCCAGCAGAGAGGGTGCGGAATGCAATCTCCAGGCCTGCTCTAGCCTAGACTTGCCTCGCTTTTACCTGGCAAAACTCATGCGATGTTAACGAATTTCCAGGAGTGACTCCTGAAATTCAGGAGAAAACCTTAAAGGGGCAAACATCGATTATGAATTCAACCACCTCTATTGCACTGTTTTTCCTAAGGGGTGAGAACAGTGCTCTGCACACAGTAAATGCCCAATGTATACCATTGATTGATTGATTGAAACAAGGCAGGAAAATTTCAGAAAATGCTGCTCTTTAAGCAGAATCTTCTTGAGCGGAAGATATCAAATAGTAAACAGTATTGATTAAGCACCGAATTTGGGCAAAGTACTGTCTAGGTGCTGGGGGAAAAAGAAGAAGAATAATAATGTTGGTATTTGTTAAGCGCTTACTATGTGCCGAGCACCGTTCTAAGCGCTGGGGTAGACACAGGGGAATCGGGTTGTCCCACGTGGGGCGCGCAGTCTTCATCCCCATTTTACAGATGAGGGAACTGAGGCACAGAGAAGTGAAGTGACTCGCCCACAGTCACACAGCTGACAAGTGCAGAGCTGGGATTCGAACTCATGACCTCTGACTCCAAAGCCCGTGCTCTTTCCACTGAGCCACGCTGCTTCTCCAGAAGTAGACCCCTGGTCCCGGGGAGCTCACAATCTAAGAGTAAGGGGCAAGGGGAGGGGTTTGGTGACAGACGCAGAAGGAAAGATGATGATAAAAAAATGACGCCGGGCTGATGCTGTATACGGGGCCTATAGTGGAAAGAGCGCAGGCTGGGCGTCAGAGGACCTCGGTTCTAATCCCGTTTCTTCCACTTGTCTGCTTGGGCAACTCATTAAACTTCTCTGTGCCTCAGTTCCCTCATCTGCAAAATGGGAATTCATTACCTTTCTCCCTGTGAGCCCCGGGGGTTTTGTGGGGACCTGATTATCTACCCCAGCGCTTAGTACAGCACTTGACACGTAATGCTTAACAAATACCTCAGTGATTCTTCTCGTTATTACTGTTGGACAAGAGCAGTAGGGTGTTGTGGACGCAAGGGACAGTCCAGCTGGCACCGGAGTCACGGTCGCGGGCTCGGCCGTGACCGTCCTGTCACCCTAAAAGTGGAGGAGGATGCTGGTTGTTTGATTTGGGGCAGAGGCTTATGGGAGCGGGGTGGGAAGTTTAATAATGCTAATGACAGGGGTATTTGTGAAGCGCTTTACTGTGTGCCAGGCACTGTACCGAGCGCTGGAGTGGATCCAAGCAAATTGGGTTGGACACAGTCCCTGCCCCGCGTGGGGCTCCCGGGCTCAGTCCCCATTTTAAAGATGTGGGAACCGAGGCCCAGAGAAGTGAAGGGACTTGCCCACGATCACACAGCGGACAAGTGGCGGAGTCGGGATCAGAACCCGCAACCTTCCGTTTCCCAGGCGCGGGCTCTATCCCCTACACCGTGAGGCTTCCGCTCCGAACCGGGATTTGCGGGTGAATCAGTGAAGGCCAAGGTCTTTCATGGTCCAGTCGGCCAAGCCCTTGCGGCGGAAATGGCCACAGTCTATTGTTTCGATATCCAGAGTGCTGACAGGTGGTGACCGTCATGCGCCATCAGTGGCATTTATTTAGCCCTTATTGGGTGCAGAGCACTGTACTAAGCGCTTGGGGAGCACAGTATAACAGAGTTCTGGTAGACCCTACAACGAGTTAGCAGCCTAGAGGGACCGTTGTCTCCTTTGCGAGGCTCTCCGAAGTGGGTACCAAAAAAAAAAAAATCAAAAGTTACTCTTTTGCCAGTTGGGTTCAAATCATTTCGAAATAATCACCGGTAAGAAAAAACACTGAGGTTTCAGCATGCGGTGTGGAATATAGGGAAGTGTTGCTGACTAAAGTTATTAGTGAATGGCGGGGCCGGGTGCGGAGCCCAGATTTAGCGTGCCCGGTTTGAAACGTGCACACCTGTAGCCTTTATCTTTAACGCGTAGGCAGTTACTTGGATTGCATAAAGTAAATCAGTGTAATTGTGGGGAGGTAGGAAGGTTCTCCAACCCATAAGTGGCATTGTGTAGTGGATAGAGCATAGGCCTGGGACTCAGAAGGTCATGGTTCTAATCCCAGCTCTCCCACTTGTCTGCTGGGGGACCTGGGGCAGGTCACTTCACTTCTCTGGGCCTCAGTTGCCTCCTCTGTAAAATGGGGATGAAGACTGTGAGCCCCAGAAGGGACGGGGACTGGGTCCAACCTGATTAGCTTGCATCTACCCCCGCGCGCTTTGAACAGTGCTTAACAAATGCTATCGTTATGATTAAGAGCCCCAGTCTTGTTGAGATTTGAATATTTATAGAGCCCCAACAATAGGCTGCTCACTGACAAGTGAAAAACGTGACCCTTCGGTGCTTTTGTTGTTATTTCTCTAATAATAATGATAATAGGATTTGTTAAGCGCCATGATGGTACTCCTTCTAAGTGTATTTTCATTGCTTTATAATGTGTTACGGGAGTAATGCTTTCTATTTTGCACCCAGATAAGTATCACTGCAGTCTGCCTGGCCCTTTGTAAAACACAGTCTTCCCCATCTCCCCTCCATCCCAGTGGGCAGGGAACACATCTGTGATATGCAACTCTCCCTAGCGCTTAGTACAGTGCTCTGCACACGGTAAAGCCCGGGAGACTCACCCATCTCCTCTTAGCTGCCTCCCTTCCCCTTCTCATTCACTGAGCGCCAACTGTGTGCAGAGCCCTGGGCCAAGCACTCGGGCGGTCAGTGGAAAGAGCCCGGGCTTGGGAGTCAGAGGTCATGGGTTCCAATCCCGGCTCTGCCGCTTGTCAGCTGTGTGACTTTGGACAAATCGCTTAACTTCCCTGGGCCTCGGTTACCTCATCTGTCAAATGGGGATGAACTGTGAGCCTCACGTGGGACGACCCGATGACCCTGTATCTCCCCCAGCGCTTAGAACAGTGCTCTGCATATAGTAAGCGCTTAACAAATACCATCGTTATTATTAGTATAAGCGAACCCTGTTTCGAAGAGCTTCAAGTCCAGGCAGGGTGACGGACGCTCGAACGCGTTACGGGTAAGGGCAAGGGAGAGAATATCTGAGGTCGGGAGCGGAAGGGCTAAGTAATAATAATAATGTTGGTATTTGTTAAGCGCTTACTATGTGCAGGGCACTGTTCTAAGCGCTGGGGTAGACACGGGGGAATCGGGTTGTCTCACGTGGGGCTCCCAGTCTTAATCCCCATTTTACAGACGAGGTCACTGAGGTACAGAGAAGTGAAGTGACTTGCCCACAGTCACACAGCTGACGAGTGGCAGAGCCGGGATTCGAACCCGTGATCTCTGACCCCAAAGCCCGGGCTCTTTCCACTGAGCCACGCTGCTTCTGTTGGGGTGTAGAAAATAGGGGAATTTGAAGATTATTATTATGCTGATTACGATGATGGTAATCCGGGAAGGCTTCCTCGAGGAGATGGGATTTGAAGATGGAATAATAGCAATAATAATCATCGTGGTGTTTGTGAAGTACTTACTCCATGCCAGGCCACGGGGGTGGATACAGATAAATCGGGTTGGCCCGTCCCCCACGGGCCTCACAGTTTGAATCCCGTTTTGCAGCCGAGGGAACCGGAACCAAGAGAAGCGGAGTGACTTGCCTCAGGTCACATAGCAAAGAGGTGGTGGATCCGGGATTAGAACCCGGATCCTTCCGACTCGTAGGCCCGCGCTCTATCCGCCAGGCCTCGTGAGGGCGAGGAGGAGTAACCGCCGCCGCCTCCACCCAGGGGGACGGGAAATGGGTACCCCGAGGCTGGGGTGGGGGGTGGGGGTGACCCCGGGGGGGTAGAGGGGCAGGCAGTTCTTCCTAGAGCCCCGTCTGACTCGATCCATTTCCTTCCTGCTTCACCCTCTCCCACCTCTGGTCCCAACCCCACCTTCTCCCTGCTGCTCCCGGGAGGAGAAGCCTTGTGGCCCGGTGGGTAGAGCCCCGGGCCTGGAAATCAGAAGGATGAGGGTCCTGATCCCGGCCCCGCCACTCGTCTGCCCCGTGACCTTGGGCAAGTGATTCACTTCTCTGGATCTCAGTTACCTCATCTGTAAAATGGGGATGAAGACGGTGAACCCCATGTGGGACGGGGACCGTGTCCAACCTGATCAGCTTGTATCTACCCCACTGCTCGTGGCAGTGCCTGGCACAAGGTAAATGCTTAACAAATAATGCCATTTAAAAGGAAAAAAAGAGGGTCTTGGCAGATAGAGGATGGCAGCAAGAGGCTTAAAAAAATTGCTATCCCCAAACATTTAGGCCCCAAACCTCTGAGCACACACGTCTGCACAAAGACGTAGTGGATAGAGCACGGGCCTGGGAGTCGGAAGGTCATGGGTTCTAATCCTGGCCCCGCCCCTCGTCCGTTGCGTGACCCAGGGCGAGTCAGTTGACTTCTTTGTGCCTCAGTTACCTCGGCTGTAAAACGGAGATTGAGCCTGTGAGCCCCACGTGGGACAGGGACTGCGCCCTCTCCGATTTTGCTTGTATCCACCCCAGCGCTTAGAACAGTCAGTGCCTGGCACATAGTAAGCGCTTAACAGATACCGTAATTATTTTTATTCAGTCCTTTCCAGCTCTTCCATCCTCTTAGCGAGGGATGGGCAGATGGGAGGGAAGATAGAGGCCGCTTTTCCGACCGAGAAAAACAACGGCTTAGGAATCGGCGTGTGGGCTTCGGGACGAGAATGCCAAGTAGTCGACGACAATAACGCAGCTGTTAGCGGAAGGGTGATGAGGTCGGTTACTCGCCCTCAGCTCCGAGAACTCCGCTGCCTTAACTGGGACAAATACCAACATTATTAACTGGGCAAAGCTTCTCTCTCTGGAGATTTGCTGGATCTGCTGTTTTAAATAAAGGAGAACCGCTCCTCCCCAGTTGGATCGCCCTGGCAGAATCCCAAGGGAATAATAATAATAATGTTGGTAATTGTTAAACGCTTACTAGGTGCAGAGCACTGTTCTAAGCGCTGGGGGAGATCCAGGGTCATCAGGTTGTCCCACGTGAGGCTCACAGTTAATCCCCATTTTACAGATGAGGTCACTGAGGCCCAGAGAAGCGAAGTGACTCGCCCACAGTCCCACAGCTGACAAGTGGCAGAGCCGGGAGTCGAACCCATGTCCTCTGACCCCGAAGCCCGGGCTCTTTCCACTGAGCCACGCTGTTTGGGGGGACAGATGCCTTCGCAGGCCAGTATTCCCCGTCCCCTCGGTAATTTTGAACCAAGATTCCTCATAGCAAACTGGCTGAGGTTGCAGGGGAAGTAAAAAGCTACCGCTTCTAAGTTAAAAAAAGTAATCTACTTTCCGCAAAACGATACCCCGTGATTTCGCATTTTTGGTCTCGGATGCTTGTTTAAATGGTAAGTTTGCCGTACTATAGCGGCATGGCATAGCAGCGTGGCTCAGTGGAAAGAGCTCGGGCTTGGGAGTCAGAGGTCATGGGTTCTAACCCCCACTCCGCCGCTTGTCAGCTGTGTGACCTTGGGCAAGTCACTTCACTTCTCTGGGCCTCAGTTCCCTCATCTGTAAAATGGGGATTAAGACCGTGAGCCCCACTTGGTACAACCTGGTCACCTTGTATTCCCACCCCCCCAGTGCCTAGAACAGTAGTGGCTCAGTGGAAGGAGCCCGGGCTTGGGAGTCAGAGTTCATGGGTTCGAATCCCGGCTCTGCCACTCGTCAGCTCTGTGACTGTGGGCAAGTCACTTAACTTCTCTGTGCTTCAGTTCCCTCATCTGTATAAAATGGGGATTAACTGTGAGCCTCACGTGGGACAACCTGTATCTGCCCCAGCGCTTAGAACAGTGCTCTGCACATAGTAAGCGCTTAACAAATGCATTATTAGTAAGCACTTAAAAAAATGCCATCATTATTGTTATTATTACCGCTCTGTCCTTGTTACCGTCATCTGAGGTTTAAGATTGTGATTTTTCTTGAGCTCCAGTGTCTCTAGAGGGTACAGCCCTGGCTTTTCCCAGTTGTTGTATCCACTGAACGTTCCCTTTCACATTAGCAGCGTTATTTCATTCTGTACCAGTTCTACTGTATTGTACTCTCCTGAGTGCTCAGTGCAGTGCTTTGCACACAGTAAGTGCTCAATAAATAACATTGCTTGACTGTAAGATAGTATACTAGTACTTTGGATACCACTGAAGCCCTTCCAGAAATGAAATCTCATCGTATTCATTCATTCGATAGTATTTATTGAGCGCTTACGATGTGCAGAGCACTGGACTAAGCGCTTGGAATGGACAATTCGGCAACAGATAGAGACGGTCCCTGCCCAGTGACGGGCTCACAGTCTAAACGGGGGAGACAGACTGCAAAGCAAAACAAAACAGCAGCAACAAGATTAATAGAATCAAGGAGATAGACACCTCATTAACAGCACGAAGAACGCCAGCAAATATTTCATAGACTTTTAAAGCCTGTTACAACTGCACGTTACCCTGTGAACTTTGTCACAGCCGAGTTGGCCCTTTTTTCCGTCTGCTTTTGTAAGAGTTTGAGGCGAGATGACGGCGTAAATGCTTGGCTCCCCCAACTAAAGAGTCCGTTGCCATAGTTGCCGTAGTCATCAGGATGCCCGAGGAGGATGCTTATGCAGGGCCCGGGGGGCTGCTTGATGACGCCTCCTCTTCCAAGGGGCTTTCATTTCTCCGACTCCCTTATTCCTCATTTCCCCTACTCCCTCTCCCTTTAACACCATCTCTGCACTTGGATCTGTATTCTTTAATCACTTGTACGTATCTGCTAATTCTCTTGTCCTCTCCCAAGCGCTTAGTACAGCACTCCGGGCTCTGCCCCTTGTCAGCTGTGTGACCGTGGGCAGGTCACTTCACTTCTCGGTGCCCCAGTTCCCTCACCTGTAAAATGGGGATGAAGACTGTGAGCCCCACGTGGGTCAACCTCATTCCCCTGTGTCTCCCCCAGCGCTTAGAACGGTATTCCGCACATAGTAAGCGCTTAACAAATACCAACATTATTATTATTATTATTAGCACTCTGCACTTAGCCCTCAATAAGTACGATTGATAAATTGATTGATATTCACCCCACCCTCAGCCCCACAAGCACTTACGTAACTGTAATTGATTTTTACGTCCGTTCCCCCTCTTGACTGTATGGTTTTTGTGGGCTGGGAACCTGCCTACCAACTCTTCCGAGCACTTACTCTGCACGCGGTAATCGTTGAGTCAGTACCACCGATTGGCGCTTTCCCAAGATGACAGACCCAGTGTCGGTGGGTAGGGAGATGGTGAAATAGTCGAGGCAGCAGTCAGGCAGTTAATCATATTTACCGAGCACTCCACCTGTGTGCAGAGCACTGTGCTGTGCGCCTGGGAGAATACAGTATAACAATATTACAGACACGTTCCCTGCCCACAACGAGCTTACAGGCTAGAGGGGGAGACAGACGTTAATATAAATAAGCTATAGATGTGTACATAAGTGCCGTAGGGCTGGGAGGGGAGATGGATAAAGGGAGTAAGTCAGGGTGACGTAGAAGAGAGTGGAAGAAAAGGAAAAGAGGGCTTAGGGAAGGCCTCTTGGAGGAGACGCGCCTTCGGCGAGGCTTCGAAGAGGGGAAGAGTAATTGTCGGATAAGAAGAGGGAGGTAATTTCAGGCCAGAGGCAGGATGTGGGCAAGAGGTTGGCGCCGAGATAGAGGAGATCGAGGTACAGTGAAAAGGTTAGCGTTAGAGGAGTTGAAGTAATAGCTGTAGTAGCCTTTATTGAGCTCCCCTTTATGCACGGCGCACTGCACTAGGCTCATGGGAAATACAGACAGTTGGAATGACATGTTCCCTGCCCACAGGGAGCTTACGCCGTAATTGAAGAGACAAAAGATACTTACAACTAGGAGCTCAAAGTAAATAATTTGATGTGGCATACGTGCACACCTGCTAACGAGGAGGTGAATAAGATCCTAGGACTAGAGTGGATTGGATGATATGATTCAGGTCTTGGGAACTAATTGGGGAAAGTTTCGAGGAAGAGGAGGATTTGGGGGTTGGAGGTGCTGGGACTGACCACACCCAGTCCACATCTCATTCGTGTGTCTACCAATTCTGTTATATTGTACTCTCCCAAGTGCTTAGTACAGAGCTCTGTTCACAGTAAGAGCTCAGTAAAACCATTGATCGATCGATCGCCGATCGAGGTGTTTGGCGACCCCTTCTTTGCCCGCAGTTTGTTTTTTTTTCCAATGGGAGAAATTTATCGTCCTAGGAAAACTGAGCTCATCCGTCTCCCAAAATCGAACCCATCCAACCATCCCAACACCAGGGCTGGGAGCTTCCATGAAAATCCCCGGGAGTCGCCCCCCAAAAGGAGAGATAGCTGGTGGATGGTAGTTTGCCTTTGGTCCAGACTGAAAACAGCTCCCCGGTAGCCCGGTTTTGGGGTGCGAGCCTGAGGCGGAGGGATCCGATGTCAGCCTCGGGCCCCAGGACTCAGGGACAAGGAGCCGGGTGACTCGTTGATTAGCTCCGGGACCTTCCTGGATCTACCCACTGAGAATCAGGTCCCACGAAACGCGAGGACAGCCTCAGTCATCTAATTCTGCATCGTTCTGTTTTCTGGGAAACACGGTAGCCGTCCCGGGCTTATCACTTACCTGTGGCCGAGACCGCTGGGCGATTCCGTCGGATCGGAAGAAAAACCCAGCTCCGCCACCACCTGGCTAGGGGCACTCTGCTAACTGCCACTGTATCATGGCAGCCAAGTACGGCAGAATAAGGGTCTTTTATGACTCCTTCATGGTTCTGAGGGCTGTGACTCGACGGGATTGGGTCTCACCTTACTAAGCGCACCACCATCGCCGCAGCTGCAACTGGCATGATTGATTGGTAAAAAAGGTGGGTGGGCGATGGGCTGGGAGCTTCCCGCCCCTTGACCCGCAATTGGCTTCCCTTCTGACTACCTCAGTTGGCAGAGCCCTGAGTTGTGGGTGCGGACAGGGCTTAGTTTTGGGGTCCCTCTCTCGCTCTTCCTGGCCTTGGAGGAGGCTCAAATAAGAGCCTCAGAGTCCTCCAGACCAGGCAGGGCCTCTGGTCATGAAGTTAAATCAGGGGAGCACCACTTGGTAGAATCCCTGTCCCGCCCCCGTCCACCTTTCTTCTTTTCCTCCCTCCCCGTGGTGACTCGTAGCTTCATTTTGGGGCGGTCTCGGGAGTAGGGGAGAAGGAAGGGCAGGCTTCAGGTTCTCCCCTCGAATGACCTGTGGAGGGATTGCCGTGGGTGACAGACAGCACTCTCGTTGGACACTCAGAATAGAGACATCCTCACTCCACTGCGCAGAGCCTTGCTATAACAAATATGCAAAGGTAATCTTGGAAGCAACTTGTCTCGTATCTACCACAGCGCCTGGTACAGTGTCTGGCATGTAATAAATGTTAAACAAAGATTGTTTTTTTCTTAAAAAAAAAAAAAAACCAGTTGCTGTAACTTGTTTGGAGAAAAGGGCTTCTTTCACTAGAACATGAGCAGTGCCATTATTGGGAGAGTCTGATGATCTGTATCCACCCCCCGGATTCTCTGACTGTTAGTACAGTGCCTGGTTCGTAGTAAGTACTTAAATACCATTTTTGAAAAAAGATACTAAGATTAATTACGGGAAGAGAAAGCACAAAGATATGTACACAATTGCTGCGTGGAGAGGGGCAGGGATGATTTCCTTGTAGCGAAGCAGTGTGGCTTAGTGGAACGAGCACAGGCTTGGGAGTCAGAGAACGTGGGTTCTAATCCCGGCTCCACCACATGCCTGCTGAGTGAAGCCATTTAACTTCTCTGTGCCTCAGTTACCTCATCGGTGAACTAGGACAACCTGATTACCCTTCATCTACCCCAGTGCTTAGAACAGTGTGGGGCACATAGTAAGCATTTAAAAAGTACCATAATTATTATTCCTAAGCGCTTAGTAAGCAGTAGGGAGGAAAGCAGGAAGGGGAGATGGGAGATTAGTCAAGCAAGGCTATGTGGAAGAGATGTGATTTTAGGTGAGCTTTGAAGATGGAGAGAGTGGTGGTCTCAGATGTGAAAGGGGAGGAAGTTGCAGGCGGGACAGAGGGCATAAACAAGGGGTTGGCATCGAGAGCAGCGGGGCCTACTGGCCAGAGCACGGGCCTTAAGAGTCAGAAGGACCTGGGTTCTGATTGTGCATCCACCACCTATCTGCTGGGTGACCTTGAGCAAGTCACTTAACTTTTCTGGGCCTCATTACCTCTTCTGTAAAATGGGGATGAAGACTGAGCCCCATATGGGACACAGACTGTTTCCAACCTGATGAGCTTGCTTGTAGCTACCCCAGCACGTAGTACAGTGCCTGCCACTGGTAAGCGCTTAACAAACACCGTCCAAAAACGAGAGAATGCGAGTGTGGGTAGATCGAGGTGGCTGGGATTAGAGGAGCAAAGCGTGCAGGCTGGGATGAAGTGAGAGAGGAGGGAGGATAGGTAGGCCGAGAGCTGAGCTTCAGCTTGATGTGGAAATTGATGGGCAAACCTGGAGGTTTTTGAGGTCTGGGAGAACAATAATAATAATAATAATAATAATTGTGGTATTTAATAATGTTGGTATTTGTTAAGCGCTTACTATGTGCAGAGCACTGTTCTAAGCGCTGGGGGAGACACGGGGGAATCAGGTTGTCCCACATGGGGCTCCCAGTCTTAATCCCCATTTTACAGATGAGGTAACTGAGGCCCAGAGAAGTGAAGTGACTTGCCCACAGTCACACAGCTGACAAGTGGCAGAGCTGGGATCCGAACTCATGACCTCTGACTCCAAAGCCCATGCTCTTTCCACTGAGCCACTCTGTATTTAAGTGTTTATTATGGGCCAAACACTGAACTAAGTGTAGAGGTAGATGCAAGTTATTCACATCCCACACAATCCCACATTGTGGGATTGTCTACCAACTCTTGTAATGGACTCTCCCTGGTGCATATTAAGTGCTCTGCACTCAGTACATACCATTGATAAGCGGGTCAGGGAACAGGTTTTGAATCCCCATTTTATAGAAGAGGAAACTGGGGCACAGAGAAGTTACAGGATCGCACAGCAGAGAAGTGTAGAGCCGGAAATAGAACCCAGGTCCTCTGACTCCCGGGCTTTTGCCACTAGGCCACACTGCAGAAGGATAAATTGAAAAAAATAATAATAAGGCAGCAGAGAAGAGAAGTAAGGACTGGAGAAGGGAGAAATTGAAGGCAGAGAAATCAGCAGTGAGGTTGATGTAGTGGTGAAGATGGGTTATGAAAAGTAGTTAGATCCTGTGGTGGTTTGGAGAAAAGGAAGGGAAGAATTCTGGAGAATCAGTTGGTGACTGAATATGCAAGTCGAAGCAGAGGTATCTATCAATCAAGCAATGATATTTATCGAGTGTTTACTGTGTGCAGAGCACTGTACTAAGCGCTTGGGAAATGCAGTACAACAGAGTCGGTAGACACTTGTCCTGCCTGTATGAGTCAAGCCCCCCGAGACTGTAAACTCTCGTGGGTGGGGATCGCGTCTAGCAGTGACTTTGTATTGTACTTTCCCAAGCACTTAGTACAGTGTCCTGCGGATAGAAGTGCTCGGTACTCCAGACGATTGGTCGATAATGTCAAAGGTTTGGGCTTGGGAGACGGGGAGGGACGGCGGTGTCATCAACAGCGAAGGGCAAGTTTGAAGTGGGCCGTTCATCCGAGCAGAGACGTCCCGGAGGCAGGAGGAAATGCCAGACTGCAGAGAAGGGGAGAGGTCGGGCTGGAGAGGGAGATTTGCGAGTCATTCCTGTGATGGTGGTTGAAGCCTTCGGAGCGAATGAGTTCTTCAAGGGGTGGGGTAAGAGGATAAAGGGGGACCCAGAGCTGAACTTGGGGGACCCCTCCCAATTTAAGGGGTGGGCTGACATAACGTGCTTAGTAATTCCTTGTACTTGAACTAGCGTACACTCAAATTTGCGTCGGGCGAGGTCGGAGGTTTGGCATAAGGTCATCCTCGGATGTTTAGTCGTAAAGATTCACCTCTCCGAAGGATGATTTTATTCACCTTTCTCTTGCTTTAGGTGTATGCACGGGTGGATGTCTTGAGATGTTTTGAGTGCGTATGTGAAATACAATTCTCCTGAAAGACCCTGCCCCGGTTCTTCCTTCTGAATGTTTTCTAATCATAGCCCTCGATATGCGAGGAGTTGGGATAACATGGCACTTACATTAGGACTCCAAGCCTGTTCTCTTTATTGCAGGGGATGCAGAGAGCCACCAATGTCACCTATCAGGCCCATCACGTCAGCAGGAACAAGCGTGGTCAAGTGGTTGGCACCAGAGGCGGATTTCGTGGATGCACAGTTTGGTTAACAGGTCGGGGGAAGCCCTCGAAATCAACGTACTGGTTTTGGGGAGGCAGGGTGGTCTCGTGCAGCTCCGTCCCCTCTCCTCTTCTCCCGCAGCCTTTCTTGGTTGAAAACCCACCAGCCTCGAGCACAGGTGCGGTCACTCTAAAGACGAAGGGGTACCCTTGAGACGTCCCAAATTTGGGAATCTTTGGCCAAGTGGGAATTTGAGAAGCTGTTCACCCCGGCGCTTCAGCGTGGCTTAGTGGAAAGAGCACGGGCTTGGGAGTAAGAGGTCGTGGGTTCTGCCACTTGTCAGCTGTGTGACTTTGGGCAAATCACTTAACTTCTCTGTTAACTATAAAATGGGGATGAAGACTGTGAGCCCCACGTGGGACAACCCTTGTATCTAGCCCAGTGCTTAGAACAGTGCCTGGCACACAGTGAGCGCTTAACAAATACCATCATTATTCAGCGATTGGCTCGTTTAACCGAATGGACTATAGGCAGTCTGACATTCTTTAGTACATCCTCCTTTAATTTATTCACTTTTTTTTGTGGGAGACGCTCAGGGCGGAGTCAGGTTTTGCTTGGCCCGGGTAACTGGAACGATAGACCCCGTATCTGGGGCAGTTCCAGACGGGTGAGGGATTGCCGATTCCAACTGACCCAGGGTTTCCCGCAGCCCAGAAATCCAAAGTAGCCGACAGAGTTTTGGCCCAGAGTGCTGTTCTGATCCATACACCGTGATCCTTGACAAAATCATTGGCAATCTATCGGAACTCAGTGGCCTTAGAAGAGTTTCTTGGCCAGCTGAACATTTATAGGCCTGACGGTTGTGGACTGCACTTTGGAAAGCCCCTCCCTGTGGCAGAGGAAAGAAGGATGAGAAAAATCAATAAGTCACAGGGTATTATTATAATTTAATGCTAGGAATGGACACTCCTAGGAGCGAGCTTCATTTTATATGTAAAGAGAAAATTAGAAAAGATATAGTTCGAGATATTTTTCAGTTTAGTTGAACGTCATTGCTTTCCCCACTTTCCCCTTTGAGAGGGATTATTTATTTGCCGTCCGATTCTGAAAACGGTTTTCCTGGAAATGTCACTGGGAAAGATCCGCTAGGATTCATCTTAAAAACAATTTTGAGGATAAATTGAACGAATTTTTATCTAGATATATAGTAATGATGTACTGAGGACAAGCATTTTTATCTATCTAACTGAGATTCACTCTGTCAAGGAGAGTGTTTAGGTTATTTTTTAAGGCGTTTGTATATTTTGCCAACTCTGAAGCATCTGAATAGATACTTGAGCATTTAAAAAAAAATGTAGCTGGGCTGTCTCATCCTCTCAGTCCTTGAATTTTTTTTTTTTAATCAAAGTCATTATAGAGCTGTGCAGCATTGAAAATTGATCGGTTGCTTCTTGAAATTGCGTATTCAAATCCAGGCTGCCATTATCCCGGTGGAGATGAGGATAAAAAGGGTTAGCTTAGCAACTCTTTTGGAAGTCAGTCCTTGCCATGGTACATAGCCTTGTCCGACCTTCCGTGGACCTTCCCTTTGCCTTCGATTCCCCACCGTTCAGGGAACAGGCCGCGGAACCTCATCTTCATGGCTCACGGCTCATCTCAGCGGCCCGCGGGCCTTGACTCTGGTGGCCAGTATGGTTGGGCGCAGGGAATAGATTCTAATAGTGTACTCTCCCAAGTGCTTCGTGCAATGCTGTGCACACTGGAAACAGTAAATACAATGGATTGACGGATGGACGAGACTTGAACCCCCTGGTCGTCAGAATCAGAGTTGATACTGGGGGAGGGAACTAGGGTGGTGCAGAGATATGATGGCCTATGAAGTGATGATAATAATAATAATCTTGGTATTTGTTAAGCGCTTACTATGTGCCGAGCACTGTTCTAAGCGCTGGGGGAGTTACAGGGAAATCAGGGTGTCCCACGTGAGGCTCACAGTTAATCGCCATTTGACAGATGAGGTAACTGAGGCACAGAGAAGTGTGATGATGGTATTTGTTAAGCACTTACTATGTGCCAAGCGCTATTCTAAGCTCTGGGGTAGAGACAAGGTAATTAGGGTGTCCCACGCGGGGTTCACAGTCTTAATCCCCATTTTACAGTTGAGGTAACTGAGGCGACAGAGAAATGAGTTGCCCAAAGTCACACAGCTTATAAGTGACGGAGCCGGGATTAGAATCCACAACCTCTGATCCCAAGCCCAGGCTCCTTCCACAAAGCCGCACTGCTTCTAGAAGTGTTCGGGCTGCATCTTTGACAGGGAGGAATAAAAAGTTATCTACCCTGGGACTTTCCCTTTTGGACTGAAAATCCTTCTAGGATATTTTGTGGCAGCTTTGTTGGCCTTGACCTTGGTTGCTTCTCATAAGGCAGCACGGTGGAGAGCAGAAGGAATTTTAAGAAATAAGTATCCAAACCGAACAACTCAAAATTTTTGAAGAGATTTGTTTTTTGATGTACTGCATAATTTTGTTGGGTTTTTTTGTTGCAAAACTGCTGACTATATGCCAGACACTGGCCTAAGAGCTGGGGTAGATAGAAGATAATCAGATTGGACACAGTCCCTGACCCATGTGGGCTCATAGTCTTAATCCCCATTTTCCAGATGAGGGAACTGAGGCCCAGAGAAGTACAGTGACTTGTCCAAGGCCACACAGTAGACAAGTGGTGGAGCCAGGACTAGAACCCAGGTCCTTCTGACTCCCAGGCTTGTGCTCTAGCCACTAGGACTGTACTGCTTCCTTTGATAAGGTTCGGGGTCCAATATCAGTATTCAGTATCAGTAATACTAAGAATTAAGTGCTTACTGTGTGAAGATAACCCCATTTAGACTGTGAGCCCGTTGTTGAGTAGATATTGGCTCTTATAATTGTATTTTTCAGGCGCTTAGTACAGTGCTCTGCACACAGTGAGCGCTCAATAAATACGATTGAATGAATGAATAAATAACTGTACTAAGAGCAGGGAGAGAATGCAAAGGTGGGAATTAGACATCCTCCCTGTCTGTTTTGCAGAGCTCTGCGATAAGTGGAAACTAATAGTAGAAATTGTGTCAAGTGCTGTGGTAAATACAATAAGATTGTCGTGTAAGGGTCGGGGAGAAGAGGCATTTAATCCCCATTTTACAGAGGAGCGTAGGGCGAAGTTAGGTGACTTGCCCAAGATCACCCGATAGGTAAGTGGCAGAGCCAGGATTAGAACCCAGATTTCCTGATGACCAGGCCTGTGCTCTCTTAATTTTTTTAAGTAGAAGCAAAACCCATTTCCTGCCCTCGATGTGCTTGCAGTCCAATGGGACGGGGGTGGTCACTGGGTCTCGGATAAATACCAGCAAAGCCCGCCTTAGCACCCCGCGAGCCGTGGCGAAGGCGATCGCGGAGACCGCCGCTATCCAGTCCGGACCGGAAGGCGATGCCGTCCGGCCCCGTCCCAGACCCCACGGCTCACTGGGTCGCCAGCCCAGGTGGCCTGATCCTGGAAGCCGGTTCGCGGAGATCTCTAAGGGGGAAGCAGCCCCATCTGGATTAGGAGACGACCCCAAAGGGAATATCTGGCAGCCTACCCAAGGACAGGCCTAGAGGGGAAATAAAATAAGCCCTTTGAAAAAGCAATTAAAGAGACTGAGAACCATTACCACAGCCAAAAGAGAGTCTCGAACGTGCCTCCTGTTAAACCCTAGGAATTAGGAATGCTAATCCTTTCCAAACCGCCTCCAGAATCCACGACTGAGGTTGCTGCCCAATGAAAAGTTTCGTCGGTTTTCAGTTGCCTCTTTGGGGATCGTTTAGGAGTTAGATCCGATTCATTCATTCATCCAGTCGTATTTATTGAGGGCTCACTGTGTTCAGAGCACTACTGAGGGCTTGGAAAGTACAATTCGGCGACAAATAGAGACGATCTGATCAAGAGCAGGGAACGTGGACGATGAATTAGGCTGGGCTTTTGATTCCCGATCCAGTGGCTGGTTATCGGTCATCTCCGTTAACCGGGGGAGGGCTCGTAACTCGCGCTGGGGGACGGTGTCATTGACAGGTCTCTCCGGGGCCGGGAAGACCACGGTGAGCATGGCGCTGGAGGAATACCTGGTGTGTCACGCCATCCCGTGCTACACGCTGGACGGCGACAACATCCGCCAGGGCCTCAACAAGAACCTCGGCTTCTCGCCGGAAGACCGGGAGGAAAACGTCCGCCGCATCGCCGAAGTGGCCAAGCTGTTTGCCGATGCCGGCCTGGTGTGCATCACGAGCTTCATCTCTCCTTATACCCAGGTACCGTTCGGGGCCTCCTTTCGGTTCGCTCGCTCGTCCAGTCGTATTTATTGAGTGCTTCCTGTTTGCAAAGCACTGTACTAAGCGGTTGGACGAGGACAGTATGACAGTAATAATAACGATGATGATGGTGTTTGTTAAGCGCTTACTATGTGCCGAGCACTGTTCTAAGCGCTGGGGTAGGTACGAGGTAATCAGATAGTCCCACGTGGAGCTCCCGGTCTTTACAGGTGAGGTAACCGAGGCAGAGAGCAGTGAAGTGACTTGCCCAGAGTCACTCAACTGACAGTTGGTGGAGCTGGGATTAGAACGCGCAACCTCAGATTTACAAGCTCTTTCCACTCAGCCACGCTGCGGCTGCCCCTCCCGGGCCGGGGTCACTTTCTAAAGGGTCGGAGTGGGAAAGGTGCACTGACCCTGCCAACCAAGCCCCACCGTTCAGAGGCTCTGATTGATTGTTAGTTGCTTGGGGTTCCCAGGGTGGAACCAGGCCGGTGACTATTCTCCTCAACTCTCAGGCCCCCTAGGAGGTTTGGGGAGGAGGCCTATATGAAATCTCCCTCCTCCACCTCCCCTCTTGACCGTAAGCTTGTTGTGGGCAGGGGATGCGTCTCCTATGTCGTACACTCCCAAGTGCTTAATACTTGATTGCACACGGTAAGCAATCAGTAAATACGCCTGACTGACCGACCTGGCGTGATCCCTGTCAGACCCTGGAGGCTGAACCTGAAGTGTTCTGGGCCTAGCCCCTCCTCCAGACGGGGCCGTGGGTAGGGAATGCGTCTGCCAATTTACGTTGTGTTGTTCCCTCCCAAGCGCTTTAGTGCACTGCTCAATAAGTACCATCGATTTGATTGATGGATTAATAGATTGGAGGCGTGGTTCAGGAGGTGACTTTTGGCACTGGCTTGGGAGTCAGAGGGTTCTCATCCCAGTTCCACCACTTGTCTTCTCTGTGACCCTGGGCAAGTCACCGAATTTCCCTGTGCCTCAGCTACCTCTTTCGTAAAATGGGGTGAAGAGTGTGAGCCCCGTGAGGGACAGGGACTGTGTCCGAGCTGATTAACTTGGATCTACCCCAGTGTTTAGAACAGTGCTTGGCACATAGCACTTAAGTAGTTCCACCACCATTATTTTTATTATTAGGCGAGTCACTTAATTACTCTCTGTCTGTTTCCTTATCTGTCACATGGGGATTCAATCCTACTTCCTCCTTTTTAGACTGTGAGCCCCATGTGGGACAGGGTTGTGTCCGATCTGAATATCTTGTTGGTACCTCAGTGCTTAGAACAGTGATAATCAGGTCCCACGTGGGACTCAGAGTCTAACTAGGAGGGAGAACGGGAGAACTCCCCATTTTGCAGATGAGGGAACTGAGGCCCAGTGAAGTTAAGCAGCTTGGCCAAGGTCACCCAGCAGACGTGTGGCAGAGCTGGCACTGGAAGCCAGGTCCTCTGACTCCCAGGCCCGTACTCTTTCCGTGAGACCGTGCGGCTTCTCCAGCTGTAGAGCAAAACCAAAGCATTACTGGATTCCACCCGCATCCCAAGTGAATGCTAGGCAAAGGTTTACCTCGTTCTTCTAAACTCAGTTCAACTTGGGCTCACTGTCGCGTTGTGTTTATGAACACATTTCGGAGGAAAGGCCTTTTTATTGTTGGCAAGCCTCAGTTTGAGTTGTCCTCCCCCTGACTTTCCCATCATTGGAGACGGCACCGCCATCCTTCCTGTCTCACAAGCCCGTAACCTTGGCGTTATCCTTGACTCCTCTCTCTCAGTCAGCTCACACAGTCCATCCATCATTAAATCCTGTCGTTTCCCCCCTTCACAATATCACTAAAATCCACCCTGTCCTCTCCATTCGAACTGCTGCCCTGTAAACACAATCGCTCATCCTGTCCCGTTTGGATGACTTCATCAGCCTTCTTGCCGACCTCCCAGCCTCCTGACTCTCCCCACTCGGGTGCGTACTTCACTCTGCTGCCCAGAATAATTTTTCTACAGAAACGTTGGGGACATTTCACCCCGTTCCTCAAAAAACTGCAGTGATTGCCCATCCATCTCTGCATCAGACAAAAACTCCTCACCAAAAGCCTTCCACCACCTTGCCCCCTCCTACCTCTCCTTGCTATTCTCCTTCTAAAACTCAGCCTGCACTCTTTACTCCTCTAGTGCTAACCATCTCACAGTGCCTAGGTCTCGCCTCTCTTGCCGCCGACCCCTGGCCCATATCCTGCCTCTGGCCTGCGATGCCCTCCCTCCTCAAATCTGTTAGACAATTACTCTCCTCTCCCCCTCGCTCCTCCACCAGCCCCCAAGCCTTATTGAAGGCACTTCTCATTCAAGAGGCCTTCCCAGACTAAGGCTCCCCGCCCCCCTTTCTTTTTTTTCCACTCCCTTCTGTGTCACCTTGATTTTCTCCCTTTGTCCTTCCCCCTTCCCAGCCCCAATGCACTTATGTACTTCTCTGTAATTTATTCATTTGTATTGCTGTCTGTTCCGCACTTCCCCCGAGACTGTATGTTCTTTTTAGGGCAGGGAAAATGTTAGTTTATTGTTGTACTGTACTTTCCCAAACCCTTATTTCGGTGTTCTGCATACAGTAAGCGCTCAATAAATACTATTGAATGAATGCAGATATTTTTGTCACTATTTTTTTTTAAATAATATTTATTAAGCACTTACTAGGGACCAGGCACTGTACTAAGCGCTGGGGTAGACAAGGTAATCAGGCTAGACACAATCTATGTCCCACTTTGGGATCAAAGTCTTCAATCCCCATTTTACAGCTGGGGTAACTGAGGTACGGAGAAGGAAAACGACTTGCCCAAGGTCACATAGAAGACGCGTGTTGGAATCAGCATTAGAGCCCAGGTGCTTCTGACTCCCAGGCTGCGCCTCTAGTGTGCTAATCATTGTATCCTAATCATTAGCACTATCTTGTGCTCGTCCTCAACTAGTGCTTGTTGTGTAAGGACCCTTATTGTAATCTAGTAATCTAATTAATAGTTGTAATAATTGTGGAGTTTGTTAAGCTTTTACTATAGGCGAAGCGCTGTGGTAATGTCTGGGTTAGATAACATACAATCCGATGAAGTCCTCCTTCTCTGTGGCACTGAGAGAGAAGAACGGGTATTTCATCCCTCTTTTACAGTTGATGAAGCAGAGGCACAGGGAAGTTATGCAACTTGCCCAGGTCTCGCCTCATTCCAATTGAACCATGGCAGTTCTTAAAGTTGGAGAATAGACTAGGGCTCCAGTTACTGATTTCTGGACATGCTTTGTCCCCGAGAAAGCAATAGATTTTGATCGTACGCTGGAAGACACCTGAAAGTAAACCTAGATTAATTCTGCGACTTGTGCTTGTAATTGTTCAGGGAGCACGATTAAGCTACTTTCTATTCCCTTGATAGTCTCGGTATTTTAACAGTTCTCCATCTCTCTTTGCCACTCTGCCTCTCGGCGCCCCGTATTGTTCAATCTCTCTCTGTTCTCTTCTTGTTTCCATTCCATCTCCCTCTTTCAGTCGGAACTGGAGTCTTCCATTTCCTGCTATTCTCCCCGACCAGCCTCCTTTTTCCTTGTCCACCTCCCCATCCCGATCTCTCCCCTCTGCTTCACTTCTGCTTCCTTCCCTCTAACTGCCCCTTAATAAGTATAATAATTGTGGTATTTAAGTGTTTACCATGTGCCAGGCACTGTACTAGGGACCGGGGTGGATACAAGCAAATTGGGTTGAACACAGTCCCTGTCCCACATGGGGCTCACAGTCTCAATCCCCATTTTACAGGTGAGGTGACCGAGGCCCAGAGAAGTGATGTGACTTGCCCAAGGGTAGACAGCAGACAAGTGGCAGAGCCAGAATTAGAACTCATGTCCTTCTCACTCTCAGGCCTGCATCTCTGCCTCAGAGTTTACTCTCCTCCTCCTCCTCCTTGTCACCTTCCTCCCTCTCTCTCTCTCTCTCTCTCTCTCTCTCTATCTCTCTCCCTTTCTCCTTTTCTTTTCATTTTTTCCTTTCCTAGGGTCCACCTTTTCCTCATCACTGCTTTTTCCTCTCTCCCCTGACTGGGTCTTCCTCTATTTTTCCACCGCTCCTCTCTGAGCTGGCCTGCTCTTTTCTCTATCTTCTCTATTTTCCCAGACCACGCTTGAACACTACTTACTTGTCTTCTTACCATTAGTTCAGATAATTCCATTCCGCTTTTCATTCACCTCTCACTTCCCCTCCCTGCATCCTGGCCTCCAGAGCTGGCAGGGTAAGAATCACAGTGGGAATTGCTTTGGCTCGTGGTCGTCTGGAACACTTCCACGCAGCAGTTTGTTTCCAGGAACATGGAATGTTTGTTGGATGCCCCCTCGGCGTATCCATTCAGAAGCCAAGAAAGCTAGATGCGACATGAGGTGGCTGCAGTTTCCGAAAGCAACTCGAGCAATATAGGGAGTTGTTTAAGAGTGATTTATAGTACGTTAACTCTCAAAGGGTCAAAGCGGAAAGTGCGTGTGGGCCATTTTGGATTTTGCCCAGACCGTGACAGTCAGCTAGCAAGGGAAATGTCCTGTTGGGAAAGGCCGAAAGCTCTAGGCCGCATTTCAGGGAGTTGGGAAGCTCGTAAAACAACCAAAGCAAAACATTGTCTAGTGCCATTCAAGTCCCAATTCTTGGCTCACTTGCTTCCTTCCTCCTCCTCGTTTTATCCCTCCCTTTTTACTCCCGCGCAGTCATGCTGCATGAGTGAATTGTGTTTGGAATCATTCCAGGTTCTCTCTCTAAGAGAGGGTTCTTTCTCTGCTTAGACTGTGAGCAGCGCACAGGGCAGGGACTGTGTCCGACCTAATCGCCTTGTACCTCTCCCAGCGCTTAGAACAGTGTTTGACGTGTAATAAGCGCTTAAATTCCATAAAAAAAAAAGCACGGGGGGAGGATGGGCCAGCCAGTTTGTACAGCCAGTTTTCTTATGACAGGGCTTGTTTTCTTGCAAGCCCAACATTAAGGAAAACTCCCGCTGTAGCAGTCTCCCATTCCATTAGCACACATACAGACATATTCTCTCTCTCTCTTATGGCCCAGCAGAACCCTCGAACAAGACATTTTTAGGCATCTTTTTGGTGCTTTCCATAGTTTCTGCCCAGTAAACCCCAGCATCACTGGTGGACATCTTTCTAGGCCTCTCCTTTGGGAGTTGGAGGTTGAAGCAGCGGTGAGCTGGAGGAAGATGGGGAGAGAAGGGTGATGGAAACCAGTCCTCCCCCGCCACACCTCCAGGTCCCTTTTTGTCACTAACCCGTTCCTCGCTGTGGAAGGCAAGATAGACTCCGAGGAGTTGGTTGTTCCTCTGCTTCGGATTTACTAGCCAGCGGCCCCGGGGAGGTGTTGGGGAAGCCGGTCAGAGCTCACCCGGGGAGCTTCAGTGGGGCTTCAGGCTGTTGCTCTTTTTATTAGTCAGTTGGATTTATTGAGCATTTACTGTGTACAGAGCACTGTATTAAGCGTTTGGGCGAGTACTTGAGAACACTATAACAGACACATTCCCTGCCCACAGTGAGCTAGAGGGGGAGACAGACATTTAAATAAATTGCAAGAGACGTGGATGTGCAGATTTGTTAGGGAGCCATTCTCCGTGAGTGCCCCCTCACTTGTTCAAGTTGGTGTGAAATGAAACTCTCCACTCCCGGGATTCCAACAGCTTTGGCATCGGCGTCTTTTACGTGGCTTTCGGCTTGCTATGAAGAAGGGTGACCTGGTGGAAAGAGCCCGGGTCTGGGATTCAGAGGATCTGGGTTCTAATCCCGGCTTTACCACTCGTCTGACCTGTCACCTCGATCAGGTCTCTTCACTTCTCTGTGCCTCAGTGCAAACCGGAGATTCCATACTTGTTCTCCCTCCTTAACTTAGTATTAGTAGTTAGTAGACTTAGTATTTTGTATTTAACCCAACCCTGGGTACAGGGCCTCACAAATAGTAAGTGCTTAATAAATACCAGAATTATTGTCATTGTCGATATCATATCCGGAGTCTGGGACTTCAGCACAAGTAAGTTTACCGAGCTTGTTTACTGTCTCTCGGAGAAGATGAACACTTCTGGCAATGTGGGATGCCAAATGATGTTTTGGATGATGACGATTTACTGAAATCCAGATGTCTAAGAGCTGGTGATGCTTCGAGGCCACGTCCAGCCTCTTAAAAAAAAATTTCATCTTTCTCAACCGTCTTGGAACCGGGTGGGTGTTTCTGTAGCATCAGAGCAAATGCGTGAGTGAGGTGGATTTATTGCATGTTGGGACCGAGACCCTTTGTCAGAACTCAGGCATCACCTATCTATAGCTTTCCAGAACTGGAAATGATTCAGTCAAGCGCTTTGGGGGAATACAGTAGAACAGAGGTAGTAGACATGTTCCCTACCCACAAGGAGTTTACAGTCTAGAAGGGAATCTAAATTGCAGATATGTACTTAAGTGCTGTGAGGGTGGGGTGAATAAAGAGTACAAATCCAAAGGTGACACAGAAGGGAGAGGGAAAAAGGGAAATGAGGGCCTAGTCAGGAAAGACCTCTTGGAGGAGATGTGATTTTTATAAGGCTTGGAAGGTGGGGGGAGTGATCATCTGTTGAGTGTGAAAGGGGAGGGAGTTCCGGGCAGTGGGAGGATGTGGCTGAGGGTTCGATGTCGAGGTAGACGAGATTGAGGTACGGCGAGTAGGTGGGCATTGGAGGAGCAAAGTGAACGTAGTAGAAAATCAGTGAGGTAAGATGGAGGAGGAGATCAAGTGCTGTAAAAAAAAAACAACCGCAAGGAGTTACTGTTGGCAGAGGTCGATAGGCAACCACTGGAGGTTCTTGACTGGGGAGACAGGGACTGAATGTTTTTTTTAGAGAAATGTTCCAGGCAGCAAAATGAAGTATGGACTGGAATGGGGAGAAACAGGGAAGTCAGCAAAGAGTCTGCAAAAGTCAAAGTGGACTAGGGTAAGTGCTTTGATCGTCATAGTAGCAGTTTGGAAAGGTGCTGAGGCTCAGCCTCACCAACTCAGTCTCCAGTGTAAAGCCTCTCAGGATGTGGCTACCTCTCTCACCGATTCGCCTACAGCAAGAAGTCTCTTTGCTTCAGGTTTCTCCCCTGGAAGATGACGATGCCTTCTGTTCTAACTGTGGTATACGTTTAAGCGCTTACTATCCGTCAAGTACCGTCCTAAGCCCTGGGGTAGGTGTAGGATCATCAGGTCGGACACGGGTTAGACACGGCTCTTGGAACCGTGAGGAAAAGCAAATCGGGAATATTGTTAAACCCTGTCGAAATGCATAGCTAATGCATAAATGTATTAGCTTTTCTTCCTGCCTCTCTGAAAGGTTTCTGTTTTCTTTAGGACCGTAATAACGCCAGACAAATCCACGAAGGTGCAAATTTGCCATTTTTTGAAGTGTTCGTTGACGCACCTTTGCACGTTTGTGAACAGAGGGATGTCAAAGGACTGTACAAAAAAGCTCGAGCTGGGGAAATTAAAGGTAAGCAATCGGAGTTATTTATATTTTCAGTTTCCAGGTTCCTTCTTACACACCATCTCTTGGCAGAGATGTGGCGGAGTCGGGATTAGAAGCCAGGTCCTCCTGACTCCCAGGCTCGGGCTCCACCCACTAGGCCACACTGCTTCTCACGTGTGGATCTGCTGTCAGTGAAATCTTGGAACTGACAGTTATTTATCTATTTTGATGCTACTGATGCCTGTCTACTTGTGCTACTGATGCCTGTCTACTTGTTCTGTGGTCTGTCTCCCCGCTTCTAGACTTGGAGCCGTTGTCGGGTAGGGATTATCGCTGTTGCCGAATTGTACAAGCGCTTAGTACAGTGCTCTGCACACCCTATTTATTTTGTTTTCTTTTGTTAATGAGATGTACATCACCCTGATTCTATTTATTTGCTCTTGTTTTAATGAGATGTTCTTCCCCTCGATTCTATTTATTGCCATTGTCCTTGTCTATCTGTCTCCCCCGATTAGACTGTAAATCCATCAAAGGGCAGGGACTGGCTCTATCTGTTACCGATTTGTACATTCCAAGCGTTTAGTACAGTGCTCTGCATATAGTAAGCGCTCAATAAATACTATTGAATGAGTAAGCGCTCAATAAATACAGTTGAATGAATGAATGAATGCAAGGCAGACAACCAGAACTGAGAAACACCTGAGTGATCCTGCACCAGCTGCCGGCATGATACTTAGATTCTCGGTGAATTATGGTACCTGCTAAGGGCTACTGTGTCCTAGGCCCCATGCTAAGAGCTAGAGAGAAAACGGAATAAACTGACAGACATTGTCCCTGTCTCAGGGGGACTTCCAGTGGGAGGTGGAGGGGGGCAACCATCTAGAAAAAGATAAATTGTTGCTAGTGGGAGGAGCGTTTAAGACCCAGGAGTAATAACTAAAGGGCCAGATGGATAGATGAGCAACTTGAGGAAGGAGAGAACTGATGATCCTCGGTCCTTGCTGTGAACCCCATGAGGGACAGGGACTGCATCCAACCCATTTGCTTGTAGCCACCCAAGCACTTAGTACAGGGCCTGGCACAGAGTAAGCACTTAACAAATACCTTCATTAATATCGTGATTATTTTTTCTCTACCCGGCTGCAGCTCCCTGGCATTTGAACGGGCAGAAGGCAGAGATGTGTCTGGTTTCCCACGGCTGGGATGAGAGGGAGCCAGAATCCCGGGGTTCGCGGCCTCAGGATCGAGGCTTATCTGTCACTGCCGCTGGGAGCAGGGAGCGTGTCTGTTACAGTGTTAGATTGTACTCTCTCAAGCGCTTAGTACAGTGCTCTGCACAGGAAGCGCTCAATAAATTTGATTGACTTGCCCGAGATCCAACCAGGCTGTTGTTGGTGAGCTGGAGGCCAGGAGGTAGCCAGCACCCTGACTGGTTGCCTTTCTCAATCACTCGTGTTTTTTGAGCACTTATTGAGCATTTACTGTATGCAGAGCACTGTACTAAGCATTTGGAAGAGTACTACAGGGTTGGTCGACACGTACCCAGCCCACGAGGATCTTGCGTTATAAAAGAATGTGTCAGTCTTTTTCCTTGTCCTGTGTCTTTATAGGTTTCACTGGGATCGACTCCGAATACGAAAAGCCCGAAGCCCCCGAATTAGTGCTGAAGACAGACTCCTGCGATGTGAATGACTGTATCCAACAAGTTGTGGAGCTTCTGCAAGAAAGGGTAAGAGGTGGAGAGAGGCGCGGCTTTCCATGTAACGGGATTAGTTCCTTCTGTACAGGACAAGCCTCGTCACTCTCGAGCGTGTGGTTAACGTGTGCTAAGTGATATTTCTTTTTAACAATCCTTCCTTGATTGAAAAAGTTAGTAAATGAAACCATGGTAATAGTAAATTATGCTTCTTACTTAATTCCATGTCAAGTTACCTTGTAGTTCTTCGTTCTGTTCCCATGTATACTACTTCTCTTCCTTCGTAAGATATATTTTCGTTTTCTCATACCCTTTGTTTAGTAAGTCAGTCATTTGTATTTATTGAGTGCTTACTGTGTGCAGAGCACTGTACAAGGACTTTGGAAGAGTACAGTATAACAATAAATGCACACATTTTCTTCCCTCAACCAGTTTACAGTCTAGAGGGGGAGACAGACATTAATATAAATAAATAAATCACAGATATGTGGGGCTGAGATGAGGAATAAATAAAGGGAGCAAGTCAGGGCGACGGAGAAGGGAATGGGAGAAGAGGAAAGGAGGGCTTAGGAGATGTGCCTTCAGGCACGCTTCGAAGGCGGGTAAATGTCTGTTGGATGTGAGCTGAGAGGGGGTTCCAGGCAAGAGAAAGGATGTAGGCGAGAGGTCGGTGGTGAGCTAGGCAAGATCGAAGTACAGAGAGAAGTTTAGCATTAGAGGAACAAAGGATGAAAGTAAGGGAGTATCCTCCTAAGGTCAGTATGCGCAAAGCAAGTAATTGCAGTTTTTTCCTTCAGGGACGAGATTGCAAAGTAGAGTGGAAAAAATCCGGTAGCACTAGAAAACAGGGATTGATCGTCATATAGCTAGAGAAGGCCCATGAAGTTCTTGTAGTAGCAGCATGTTCTAGGGGACAAAACAAAGGCCTGACAGTCAGAAGGACCTGGGTTTTAATCCCTGCTCTGCCACTTGTCTGCTGTGTGACCTTGAACAAGTCACTTAGCTTTGTGTGCCTCATCTGTAAAATGGAGATCAAGATTGTGAGCCCTTTGTGGGACCTAAACTGTGTCCAACTAATTATCTTGTATCTACCCCCAGGCTTTGCACAGTGCCTGGCACATAGTTTGCGCTTAACAAATGCCATTTAAAAAAAACTCCACCAAAAAACATTTTTTTGTGGTCTGAAGTGAGAATATTATTGTGCCTCACAGGCCCTTTGGAGGTCCCGATGGTGATTATGATAGGTGTGGGGGCCAGTGGAGATGAGTTTAGGAATTGGGCCTTGGGCGGGCGGGGCAGGGAGAGGAGAGATAAAGAGAGAGGAGAGGAGAGAGACATTGTTCACCCTTAGAATTTAGCAGTGCAGATGGATGGGGTGGGAGTAAGGGTGTGCTTGAAAACAAGTGAGGGTTATGTGCAGGAAACTTAAATAAGCCTAGAAAGTTAAAGGATAGAACAGCACGGGAGGGAGCGAGAAAATACATGCTTTCTTTAATGAAGAGGTAGTTCTTGGGATTTTAAATTAGCCTGAATAGTGGATATTCACTCCAGATCATGCAAAAATAAAATAAAATAAAAATCCCCAAATCCAATGATTGTTGCACTGGACATTGAAGTCCCCAAGGTATTTTATTTTTTTCCTTTAAAAAAAAAAAAATTGTGAGAAGCGAGCCAATCAGGGACAGAGGGGAAAAGTCCAAGGTCACCCTTGAAGCCCCTTAAATCTAATTATAGAGGCCATGGACGAAAGACTATGCCCAGCTGTTTACTCGATGATGATCGATGACAAAGTGAACAAATACCATTACAAAATAAACAATTTCACTGCTAAAGCAGAATAAAGGAACCGTCTCTTCCTTTCAGTTTTCCCTCATCCTTGTTTCTATCGGAACAAATTCTTCTGCAAACCTGCTTTATTTCACCGGTAACGTATTTTTTGAAATAAAAGTTGCCTAGTCTAAGTGTGGCCCTTTTTAAGAATTCGGACTCTCTGTCCCTTCGGCTTTATCCAACTGGGGGCTTCTAGGCTACATCCAGCCTCTCTCAGGGATTCGGGTTAACTACTGAGACGATCCATTTGGTATTGGAGTGGTTGAGTTTTCGGGGTCCCCATTAAAACAGGAATGTTAAAGCAACTTTCCTTGTACATCCATCAGTTTGACCATTGAAAATGACTTAATATGAAACCAACTGGTTGTTTAACTGTGGTGAATTGCATTGAACCAACCTTCAGAGGACAGTCAAGCCTGTTAGCATGTGGCTTGAAGTCAGAACACTATAGTAATAATAATATTTAATAATAATAATAATATTGGTATTTGTTAAGCGCTTACTATGTGCAGAGCACTGTTCTAATCGCTGGGGGAGATAAAGGATAATCAGGTTGTCCCATGTGGGGCTCACATAATTAGGGTATTTGTTAAGCACTTATTACATCAGGAACTGTACTAAGCACTGGGGTGAATACAAGCAAATCAGGTTGGACGCAGTCCCTGTTCCATGTGGGGCTCACAGTCCCGAACCCCATTTTACAGTTGAGGTAACTGAGGCTCAGAGAAGTGACTTGCTCAGGATCACCCAAGAGACAAGTAGTGGAGCTGGGATTAGAACCCATGACCTTCTGTCTCCCAGGCCCAGACTGTATCCACCGTGCCATGCTTTTATCTCTCTCTTCGTTTCCTTTCATCTCCTCCTCCCCGTTTCCCCCTCCCAAGTCCAAAATACTGAAGAGAGCTTTGGGATAATCTTAGTAGCAAAAACTAGCTAGCATGTAGTCTGATTGATTGTTAGAACTGAAACCTGAATTCTTCACTGGGTGTATGCGAATTCCCCCCTCTTGTCCCATGGCTGGAATGCTGCTTTACTGGTTGGGTCAATCACTAGGGTCGGTGTTGAACTGAAATTTGAGAGAATGGGATGCACGGAATCACCCGTCTTGTCGGTGTAGCGGAGAATTTCTCATTTTCACTCAAGGGGAAATTAGTGATTCTTTTAGCAGAGGGAATTCTGTGAGGCAGTTCAATCAGCTGGGCTCGTGGAATCCTGCCAGCTAACTCTCTTCTCCAGGAAGAGGGTTTCCATTGTAAGTTCATCACTCTTAGGCTTTGTCACAAGACAAGGAAAACCTGGGTAGTTCAGCGGGAGTTTGGAAAGCAGCCTAACAGTGTCCGACCGGACCTCTTATTTTGGGCCTTGAGGTCCCCTGTGAATGGGAAGATTTCCTGGACACTAAGAAAAGAAAACTATTATTTAGCCTAGTAAGCCACTGAATAACACTGGGGCACCCCCAGTTTTGATCGATCGCAGTTGGCACAAGCCGGAGACGTGTCATCACGCACTAATTGCTGATTTAGTTGAGGGTCCTTAAAGCCCCCAGCGTTCCGGGGAGAACAGGAGAAGGGAACCAGCTTACTGTTCAACCAGGCAGCCAGGGAGTTTTATATAATAATTATGGAATTTAAGCTTTTACTATGTGCCAAATACCGTTGTAAGTGTCAGGGTAGATGCAGCATCATCAGGTCCCACATGGGGCCGAGAGTCTAAGTAGGAGGGAGAACAGGTATTTTTGATGAGGTAACTGAGGCTCGAAGAAGTTATGTGACTTGGCCCGAGGTCTCAGAGCAATCAAGTGATGGATCAGGATTAGAACCCAGGGCTTCTGACTCTTCTAGGCCACACTGCTTTGCCAGTATGACCAGTAATGATTGCCTTCCATTAGTGCTTAGTGCTAGAGAAAGAGCATGATAATTCTTTAGAATATTCATCCACGCTTCCCTTGAGCTTTGAAGGGAATGAAGTCGGTTGCTTCAAGGGTGAAGTTAGCCATTAATAATTGTAGAAGCAGCGTGGCTCAGTGGAAAGAGCACGGGCTTTGGAGTCAGAGGTCATGGGTTCGAATGCCGGCTCTACCACTTGTCAGCTGTGTGACTGTGGGCAAGTCACTTAACTTCTCTGTGCCTCAGTTACCTCATCTGTAAAATGGGGATGAAGACTGTGAGCCCCACGTGGGACAACCTGATTCCCCTGTGTCTACCCCAGCGCTTAGAACAGTGCTCTGCACATAGTAAGCGCTCAACAAAAACCAACTATGCACCATGCTAAGTCCTGGGTTGAATACAATCAGGGCAGACATTATCGATTAGACTGTAAGCCCGTCAAACGGCAGGGACTGTCTCTATCTGTTGCCGACCTGTTCATCCCAAGTGCTTAGTACAGTGCTCTGCACATAGTAAGCGCTCAATAAATACTATTGAATGAAAGCAGATTAGTCCTGTCCCACCTGGGGCTCAAAAGGGGAGGGATAACAGAAATTTAATTCCCAGTTCATAAACGAGGAAACTGAGGTACTGGTCCAAGTGATATGTCCATTTGTCTCACGGCAGGCAAGTGGATAAGCGCTTAGTTCAGTGCTCTGCCCACAGTAAGTGCTCAATAAATGCGATTGAATGAATTAGAAGCTGGGTCTCCTAGGCCTGAGCTCTCCACTAGGTCTGAAGACCATTGGTAAACCTGAAATAGGTTAGGAAGTTTGAAAAATAATAACGGAGGAAAAGTGGTTGCCTCTCGTACTAATACTGTTATTCTTAGATATGTTTTATTGTTTTGTTCCCTTGCCATTTTGATGGGGGAAATGTTATCTTTGCTAATAGTTGAACAAGTTCCATAAGGGTTCGTGGTGGAAGATTGTTTTTATTTCTGTAGTCATTGTCCCCTGAGAATAAAGCTGATTTTCAGGGGCTTACCTTCTATTTCTATAAATAAAAAGTCTTAGTCCTACATGTGAGTCTTAAAATTCCCTTTGGAGACTTTCTGTTTATCGGACAGTATGTTTTTTAAGCTTTAACACATCCGTCACGCAGATAGAGATCACCAAGGACATGGAAGCTATTTTCCTGCTCAGTCGTGCCAGGCTTGGAAGGACACATGAAGACTTTCATCTACTCTCTGATGTTTTCTCCCTGCCCATGCTCGGGGATGCCAAAAAATCATTAGATTGTTTAATTCTCACTTAAAATCATTCTGTTTGGTGACTTTGAAGTTGGAGCCATAGACCCCATTTGTTAGGTGAAAAGTTTATCTGAAGGAAGAAGCCAGCCAAAAGCAAAGGTCTCGGGAGAAAAAAAAGCACAAAAACCTAATTATACCATCACCAAACCCAACAGTCCCCAAGAATTGTTTTTATCTTTAAGGGTGCAGAATGCAGATATTGCCTTGGAGAGAAAGCGGGAGACACTAAGTGCTTCTCTGTACCTGAGTTTCCTCATCTGTAACATAGCGATTAATCAATCAGTGGTATTTACTGAGTATTTACTCTATGCAGAGCGCTGTACCAAGCACTAGGGAGAGCACAATAAAACAGAATTAACAGTTACATTCCCTGCTCGCCACAAACTTACAGTCCAGATCGGGAGGTAGACATTAATATGAATAAATAAGTGATTGATAATATTTAATAAAATGGAAGGTTTCTCCCTTTCATTTAGATTCTGAGACCCTTATGGGACAAGGACTTTGTCCAATCTGCAGAGCGCTTAAATGCTATATTTAGTATTGTAAATATAAATACTGAGGGTTAAAACAGATTGCATAAGTGCCAAGGGTGTTCATGGAGTTGATGTGTCTTGGGTGGGAAGCAGCGTGGCCTACTGGAAAGAGCCCGGGCCTAGGAGTCAGAGGACGTGGGTTCTAATCCCGGCTCTGCCACCTGTCTGCTGTGTGACCTTAGACAAATCACTTCACTTCTCTGGGCCTCAGTTACCTCATCTGTAAAATGGGGGTTAAGACTCTGCACCCCATGTGGGACAGGGATTGGGTCCTACCTGACTGCCTTGTACCTACCCCGGTGTTTAGAACAGTGCTTGGTACATTGCAAGCACTTAATAAGCACCACTAACATTATTATTGTTGTGGATGAATCGGGAGAGGCGTCCTGAAGGAGGGACGTAAGCGAGGTGGGGGGAACAGTCTGAGACTGAGATCCACACGGTACATTTGGATTTGGAAGGCGAGCCCTGCCGCCCACTTGGATGCTACCAAGGAAGCGACCCGGAATATTTTCAGCTTGAATGTTTAAAATAAACGAAAAAAAAGCTCCAGCAAAACCAACTCCTTCCTTCTTCCCCTTTCCTCCCATCCATCTTGCACCACCGACCTCCTAACCTCGGGTCACCCCTACAGTCCACTTTCTCTGCTCCTGCTCAATCTGAGTGCCTCTGGCGAACGAAGGCACAGAGCTTGGTCTCGCCATGTCAGATTCATCGCTTGTGGGCAGGGAACCCGTCTACCAAGTCTTATTGCACCTGCGCTCTCCCAAGCTCTCGGTACAGTTCTCTGCAGGCAATAAGCGCTCAGTATATAACAGTGATGGAGTGAATGACAATCCAGGACTATCTTCTCCTCAGCAACTCTTCCTCCTTGACTCCCGTGCCCATGACCCTCCACCAAGTAGTCTAAACTCTTGCCCCCAGAGCCTTCCCTCCAACCCCGATAATGTTGCCAGCTACTTTGTTGGTCATCTAGAAACCATCAGGCGGGGTCTTTGCCAAGCCCCTCGGCCTTCTCGTCACTACCCTGCTACTCCTTCCTTTTTCTCTTCCTTCCCAGCTGTGTCTCAGGGGATTTCCCTCTTGCTCCTTAAATCTACCCTCCCTCCCACCCCCCAATAGGCCCCACTGACCCTATCCTCCCTCACCTGTTAAAACAGTTGTCTCCCGCTCCTTGCCTCCTCGTCACTGTCTTCGAACATTCACTGGCAAGTGACTCCTCTCCCCTTTTTATCCTTTTTTAAAAGGTATTTTTCAGCACATACTCTATGCCATAAAGCGTTGGGATGGACACAAAACGATCGAGTTGGATATGGTCCCTGTCCCCTACAGGGCTCTCGGTCTTAATCCCCATTTTACAAATGAGGGGACTGAGGCACGGAGACGTGAAATGACTTGCCCACCGTCACACAGCTGACGAACGGCGGAGCGGGATTAGAACCCAGGTCCTCCTCCGGATGCCCTTTTCTACTTCCCGTTTCTGACCAGTTTCTTCGGCTGAATGGTGTACACTCAGTACTCTCCCTTTCCTGCTGCCAACTCCCTTCTCGGCCCACTCCAGTCAGGTTTTTGCCCCTCTACCTTCAAAGGCACTCAGTTCGTCAGTGACTCGGTCACAGCCTAGTGTGGAATGTCAGCTTGGCATAGAATTTTGATGCCCCCTTTCTCTCCGCTTACCTTTTAAGTCTGCCGAAAGCCACGTTGGTCCTTTTGGAGGACTAGCTAGCGACTGTTAAGGGACGTATTTTATTTTTCTAACCCTCAAAGTGGTCACTAGATGGCCTGCAAGCATTGCCTTGCAACTGGGCTGCACGTGGCTTAAGGATGTCGACTTCTTTCTGCTGTTTTTAATCTAAAGTGATGTTTTAAATACTGTTTTTAAATCTACCAGGAACCCCAGATTTACGAGTGCAATAAATTATTTAAAGGTTTGTCTTTTTGTGCAATGGTGGTTTAATGCTCTAAAATGGATTTTATGCTGCACATAAAAAACAGGCTTCACAACCCAGTTTTAAAGTGTTGCCAAGGCAGCGTTGTTTGGTATTCACGCTTCGATGTATGTCATTTAGATAATAGAAATTTAATAGTTACATAAAATCTGAATAAGTCCTAACGTTCAAAGGCAAATTTGGCTCGAGAATAAAGTGCGGAAAGTAGAGGGAGAAACTCCTCCGTTTAATGTGGGAATAGAATGGGTATTTCCACATACTTTTTTGGTTTAATAGCCATATCTTTTCTCTTCTGGGCGGAGGAAAAGGCGGCGAGCGAAATAAGCTATGTGTAAAATAGCCCTCACATCTCTAGATGACTTAAATTTCATCATCGGAAGTGTTTTTGGCCTGTTCGTTGTGGTTTATGATTAAACTGGAAACACAAGGCTCTTCCTTCCAGAGCGTGTGTATTTTTCTTCTGCCTCTCATTCTGATGGTAAAAACACCAGTTCACTCAAAACCCTTATGGAGTGATGAAAAGATACGGCTTCGACGCAGGTCTCCCTCTGGGGGATTTCATCCAGAATTTCTCAAGAGGTGGAAAAGGCACTCTCCCGGCTTAGCTGTTGTTGCCAAGAAACAGGCTCAGTCACCTTGCTGGAGCCTCCGGAGCTGCCTACCACAGAAATCGCTTTTTTTATGTCGTCCCCTTTCAAAGTTGATCGTCCGCGGTCGGGAAAGACATTCAGGAATTCCCCCAGGAGACTTTCCCGTTTGGTGTTTTACTCACTAGCGAAACGCTCTGTAGCTGTTGGGCTTCCGAGGACCGAGGTGAAGTCTTAGGCATGAAGCTATTTGCTACCAGTTTGGCCCACGATCTGTTTTTGTTTTAAGGGAAATTGCCTGAAATAAAGCTATTTTACGGGCCAGTTGGAAGGAACATATTGTTTCCAATCACAGAACGTGTCTCTGGAAATCCTAACGAATCCCAAATAAAAGTGAAGGCTCTTGTGTGGTAGGAAGTCCGGGGGAGGCTGCATGTCCCTTTGAGGTGTTCAATCAGCCCTTCGGAAGTGACCTAGTGGTTTTGTGATCCCCGGTGACAGGTTGCCGGCCACCAGAGAATGCCAGAGGCCACTGAAACGTGAATGCTTTCTCCCCCCTCCTTGGATCCCCGCATTCTTTCTCTTTCTTCTCATGTTCCTTTATGTGTCACCGAGTGCCGTTTCTTACCAAGTGTATCCTCATACCATGTATGTGGCTTTTAGTGGGTTTCTTTTTTCCATTTTTTTTAGTCCAGTAAATGTCACATTTATGCACCTCTCCAGAAAAACTTTCATCTGGACAGCCATTTGGTATAAAATGAATACAGAATTTATTAGGAGCATTTTTTAAAAATCCTTCAGACGGCACAAGCATATTACATATCATTGGTTTCATTTTTAACTTAAAAACCCAAGAATCGTGAAGAGAACATGCAACCGAAAAAGAACCCTGACTAAGCACAGGCGTCCGCCTTTTTTTTTTTCCTAAAGAAAATTATTCTGGCATGAAAACTTGGCTAGGAAAAACAGCACTTCACTGTTGGAGAATGCATTTCCTGATGAAGACGTGAATATTTTGTCGAATATGAAGTACATATTTCAAGTTTTGGCTAGTACTTCGGACCCTGTTCCTATTATGGCCATGTTCATCTGCCTGTGTTCCACATTTCCTGAATTAGTGTGTTTTAGTCTTTTCTGTTTTATGAGTGATAGGGCACAGTTGAATCTAGGCCTTGTGGAATAGGGCATTTTATACTCACCTCTGCTTGATGCACCTGAGCACTGACCATTTCCCCTTTGGCTAGGCCCGAATGGATCTGTGAACATCTGTCGATCGGATAATGATGATAATAATAAATAACGGTACTTGTTAAGTGCTTACTACATGCCAAGCACTGTTCTAAGTGCTGGAATAGATCCAAGTTGAGTCCCACACTGGGCTCACACTCTTAATCCCTCTTTTTTTTACAGATGAAGTAACTGAGGCACAAAGGAGTTGTGACTCGCCCGAGGCCACACGTGATAATAGTATTGTTATTAGTATAGAAATAATAAGAAATAATAGTATTTGTTGAGAGTCTGGGAGTGCGGAGCCCCGCCCCGAGTTCTCGGGAGCGAACGAAAGAGGTAGCAGATGTGATCCTTGCTCACGAGGAGGGAGGTGACGTGGAGTAATTACAAAAAACACACAAAAGTGCACCTCAAGGTTGAGAGTACGCAAGTGCTGAGAAGAAAGGGAGCAGGATGTGATGTGGAGAGAAGAAAAACGAATCGCGGAAAGCCTCGTGAAACGCCTTTCCGCGTGGCATGTCCAATAGGCCGCTCTGAGTTTATCCCAGAAGGCTGTGTGAATTTGGAGATTTTTCCGGAAGGTTTTCCCTCTCCCTTGTAAATTCCATTTAACTGGCACTCTGGTGAGGAGCATCTGCTCCAGAATGTGCCAGCCGTGAAGCCGCCGGAAATGGTTTCTCGTGGATCAGTAAGTGCGGGAAGAGTGAGTTATATGAGCAGAACCAAGAAGGCCCGTGTCTTTTGCAAGAACAAAAATGTCTTTTGTAAGCGTTGTACCCAAATAAATATTTCGATCGTACTTCTTCCTTGCTTTTCTCAAGGACATCGTGCCTGTGGACGCCTCCTATGAAGTCAAGGAGCTGTACGTACCGGAAAACAAACTTCAGCTGGCTAAAACGGATGCGGAAACCTTACCGGCCCTGGAAATCAATAAGGTCGGGGCTCAGTTTTATGTCGTCTGCTTCCTAAGACAACTTGGGGTGGCGGGGATTCAAAATCTAGAGGTCTTAAGTCTCGAAACCTTGGAAGGAAGAGTTGGCAACTTCATCTTCATCATCAGTGGTATTTACTGTGTGCTTACTGTGGATGGCACACTTTTCTCCGGCCCGTTGGCCGGCCCGTTCCCTGCCCAACAACGAGCCTGCAGCTTAGAGGAGATTGCTGTTGAAATCTGACTTCAGCCTTGTCAGTAAAGGACAGGGTAGCGATCACATATGAATAAGAAAGAAATCCATACGTTTATACAGTTGCCGCTGCGTTGACTTTTATACTAGTCAGCGGACATGGAAAAAAAAAAGGATCATATTTCCAACTTCATTTTCCACAGCGAAAAGCCAAAGGGAAGTGTTGAAAGACCAGATCCTGTAACAATTAACTGGGTCTTATGTTTTTCTCTGTTGTTAATTTATGTCGTAATATTTGGGTCTATTTATGAACCTTGGTTGGCTTAAGAAGGTAACAAACTTTGCTGTGAATTGACAGCCCGGTTTGTTATAAACTTGCTGTCATTGGCTAGTTTCGAGCCTTCTGGCTGGGAATCTCAAGTTGTTAAATGACTACAGTGATTTCTCCGATTGGCATGTTGTTTATCACCCATTTAGCATCCAGAAGTCCCGGCGGACTGTGCTAGGAACACCGAGGATGGCCGGGTTTTGAAATCTATGTGGAATGAAAAGGATGCTTTTCTTTTTCACAACTGGTCCTACTTAGAGGTCGTTTTGGCCCGGGTAGTGGATCCGGGATGGAAATAATTAACAGCTGAATGTTGCACAAAGAATAGGGAAGAAATGCTTGTCCTCTTTCAATATCCCATTAAAGACTCCACCTCCCACTGTGGTGTGAGCAAGTCAGCAGAGGATATGTGGCCCTGCACAGATTACCACCCTCCTGGGATGTTGGTAATGACCGATTTGGAATCCAAGTCCTTATAGGTCACCAGGTTTTCGGGTAGAATTCTTTTTCTGTGGGCTTTTTGGGGGGCTCTTTTGAGGCTTTTGAATTGACAGTGTGTTTCCTCTACTAGGTGGACATGCAGTGGGTACAGGTTTTGGCAGAAGGTTGGGCAACTCCACTGAACGGCTTTATGAGGGAGAGGGAATACTTGCAGTGCCTGCATTTTGATTGCCTTCTGGACGGTAAGAAGCTCGATAACAAATGCTTAATTGCAAGGGTAAGGCCAACATCATTTTTCTACAAAATTGTTCAATCTGTGTTTCCCCACTCTTCAGGATGATTGTCCATCCACCTCCGCATCGAACAGAAACTCCTTGCCGTCGGCTTTGAGAGCGCTCAATCCCCTTGCCCGCTCCTCTAATGCAGACCTACTCTCTAGTCCTCGATCCCGTCTGTCTCGCTGCCGATCTCTCGCCCACATCCTGCCTCTACCCTGGAACGCTTTCCCTCGTCATGTGCGACAGACAATCCCCCTCCCCAACTTCAAAGCCTTATTGAAGGCACCTCTCCTCCAAGAGGCCTTCCCCGACTGAGCCCTCCTTTTCTCCAACTCCCTTCTGCGTCGTCCTGATTTGCTCCCTTTATTCCCCACTTCTCAGCCCCACAGCACTTATGTACATATCTGTAATTTATTTCCATTACTATCTGCCTACCCCTCTAGACTGTAAGCTCGCTGTGGACTGGGGCGATGTCTGTCAATTTTATTATCTTGTACTCTCCCAAGCACTGCAAGTGCTCTGCCCGCAGGAAGTGCTCAATAAATATGATCGACTGAGAGCAGTGATTTGGAGCCCAGAATCAGGTTTTATAATAGGCAGTCCGTGAGTAGGGGCTCCCAAGCATCTTATCAGTGGTTATCTCTATCAACTAATCAATGGTGTTTATTGGGCGCTTACTGTGTACCTAGTGCTGTACTAAGGTCTCCGGAGAGTACAACACAACAGAATTGGTAGGCACGGTCCCTGCCCACAAAGAAGTTACAGTCCGGCATGGGAGACAGACTGTAATACAAATAATAATAATAATAATAATTCATAATATGAATTATAATGGCCTCGTAATGAAACTTCAAACTTCATAATGAAATTATAATGAACTTCAAAATGAACTCCCTGAAGAGGGAGCCAAGGAAGGCCAGAATTCCTCTCTATTGTCCTGCCTCTCAGTTTGAATGATGGAAGATCTGATTTCATAATGGGAAAAAAAAAAATCTTACATCAGGAGCCCACCAAGCACATTAATAGGGCAAAGACCAGATTTCTCTTCGGGAAGATGTTTCAAGTATTAAAGGGGAAAATTTCAGCTCTCTGGACTTGGGGATTTTCAACCTTTCTAACTCTTGTTTCCCAAGGGCTTGTTGGAATTCCACCTGTGGGTTTTGCAGAAGTTTATCCGTCATGGCTTAAGGCCAGGGAGACGGAACTTCCTGGAATAGCTTAGGGTGAGAGCAAGAGCAAGTGAGGGAGAGACCAAGATCAGGTCTCTCCCAAGTCCTCCCACCTTCCCGCGATACCCCCTGACTCCCGTCAGCTGGGTATATCCCTGCTTGGGAAGAGGCCGGGATAGGTGCCGACTTCTATTCCGAACGGAGGTGCGGAAATATCAATCCGTCACTCGTATTTACCGAGCGCATACTGTGTGCAGAGCACTCGCTGTACTAAGGGCTTGGGCAAGTACGTTGTAACAGAGCTGGTAGTCACATTCCCTGGACACCGCGAGCTTCTAGGGTAAAGGAGAAGATAGACATCGGTGCGATAGATAAATTTTGGATGTTCATAAATGCTGTGGGGACTTGGAGAGATTTCAAAGGGCAAGCAGATGATCATTTTGTATGCTTTCATAATCCATCTTTGATTACAACACATTTCCTGACCCTGCGCAGCTGGTGGGATGTGCCGTGGGACTAGCTACAAAGAGGAGGTAACCCGGCTCTGCCACTTGTCTGCCGTGTGGCCTTGGGCAAGTCGCTTCACTTCTCCGTGCCTCAGTTCCCTCATCTGTAAAATGGGGATTAAGACTGGGAGCCCTGTGTTGGACGGGGACTGTGTCCAACCCGCTTTGCTTGTGTCCACCCCAATGCTTAGTACAGTCCTGGCACATAGTAAGCGCTGAATAAATACTACAGTTATTATTATTAATGTGTGCTTCCAGAATCGTAACAGTGCAACTGGACACGATCTGTGCAGGTAGAGGACACCCACAGGAAATATGCCTCAAAAGTTCATGTATTATAAAAGCATACAAAGATATTTCCTTGAGCATCCCTAGGTTTTGGAAGCTCTCAAGGCTGACACTTGTCCTGAGAGTCCAGTAAAAACCCAATGACAATTCCATGACGCTACAGTCGTTCATCCCGGAGTTCCGGGAGCTGCTTGTGGCTCCTTCACCATCACAGACGGGACAGAGCGGATCGCTGTAGGCCTAGCCGTCTTCATCCTGTTCTTTGCAGCGGTGTTGCGTGGGGCAGTCAAGGCCCTGAAAGTTGGTGTTAAAATAAGCGTTCAGGTGTCCCAGAAACTCTTTCAACTCAACAGCCTCCAAACATTCTTGAAACAATCCTGCTGCAGCTGCAATAGGCTGACAGTTTTGCTCTAGAAGCGCACGCAGAGGGAGAAATGCAAATTATTTCGAACAGCATTTCAGAGTCAGCAGAGCCCTCCGCTCTCGGAGCTGGAAGAAGGTCGCGGTTATAATAATAATGGTGGTATTTGTTAAGCGCTTCCTATGTGCAAAGCGCTGTACTAAGCGCTGGGGGGATACAAGGCGATCAGGTTGTCCCACGTGCGGCTCAGAGTCTTCATCCCCATTTTACAGTTGAGGGAACTGAGGCACAGAGAAGTTAAGTGACTTTCAGCTGGCAAGCGGAGCCGGGATTCGAACCCATGTCCACGGTTATGTCGGGGTCAGTGTCTCCAAGGCGTTCAATAACGCCGGCTCCATTTTCTTTGTCCTCTGTCCCGCAGGGGGAGTGATTAACTTGTCGGTGCCTATCGTCCTGTCGGCTTCCCAGGAGGACAAAGAGAGACTGGACGGCTGGACGGCGTTTGCCCTGATGTTCGAGGGGCGGCGGGTGGCTATTCTCCGCAACCCAGAGTTCTTCGAACACCGGAAAGAGGAACGCTGTGCCAGGCAGTGGGGGACCACGTGCCCGGAGCACCCCTACATCAAGGTCACTGCCGGGAGCCGTTGGGTTTCATTTTGACTCGGGGCAAAACGGACGCGTGTCAGCGAATCGCACTTTTAGCTTGCCACAGAATTGCATTCTCAGCCGGCCACCCAGTTGAAAATGGCAGGTGTCTTTCCAGAATCGCAATTTCTCTCTACTGGTCCGCCCCAGACCTGGTGGATCAACTATTAATGATAATAAAAATCAGAACGATAGTGACGTTCGTTGAGCACTGTGTGCCGAGCACGGTACTAAGCGCTGGGCTGGATGCAGGTAATCGGGTCCCACATGGGGCGCTCAGTCTAAGTAGGAGGGAGAGCAGGTATCGAATCACCGTTTTGCAGATGAGGGAACTGAGGCTCAGAGAAGTGAAGAGACTTGCCCTGGGTCACACAGCATTCAGGCGGCGGAACTGGGATTAGAACCCATGTCCGCTGACTCCTTGGCCCTTGTTCTTTCCAGTAGCCCACCGTGCTTTTCTGTCTCGCCACGTGCGAGCTGGATATGCAGTACTCGAAGAGTGCTTAATTTATCCGCGTATCTCCACTTCGAGGAGAACTTCAAACCAAATTATCTCATTACCATTGGGGCCATACGCCACGCCATTAACGCAGCTATGTCCTCCCTTCTTTTTCTCTTTTGTCTGATCATTTGTTCTTCACTTGTGTTACCACAGCAGGGGGATTCATGGAAAGGTGAGACCTATTGAACAGGTCAGGCTTGCAGAGTAATTTTTTTTTTCAGTCAGTCATATTTACTGAGCGCTTACTGTGTGCGAGCACTGTACTAAGCACTTAGGAGAGTACAGTGTAACAGTAAAAAGACAGAAGCAGCCTGGCATAGTGGATAGAGCCCAGGCCTGGGAGTCAGAAGATCATGAGTTCTAATCCCGGCTCTGCTGATGTGTGACCTCGGGCATGTCACCTTATTTCTCTGGGCCTCAGTTCCCTCATCTGTAAGATGGGGTTTGAGACTGTGAGTCCCACGTGGGACAGGGACTGTGTCTCACCCGATTTGCTTGTATCCACCCCATCGCTTAGTACAGTGCCTGGCACGTAGTAAGCACTTAATAAATGCCATAATAATAATTATTATTATACCCCCAGGCCCTTACTGCTGATAATGTTTTAAAAGTATGCAGCAGATTAGGAGTGAAGTCTTACCTGCTTACGAAAGCATGGCTGAAACAATGTCACCTCTCTAGCAGTGCACTGATATAGTTTTTTGACCCTGAAAAGTTCAATATATTTTTCAGATTCTGAGCCAGATGTTTTCTGTCTTCCTCTTGCCAGACTCCAACATCGATCCATATTGCTAGAATCTCTTCTTGGTTTCCAAGATGTATTTGGTAACGAAACCATCTATTTCCTGTGGGAAGTGAATTTCTGATCTGGTTAGATTGTATTAAAATATCAGTTAAGCTTACCAGGAGCAATTTGGAGCTTTATCCAAGTGCTTTGAAACTGCAGGTGATGAAGTAAGAGCAGAATGAAAATAAGGAGATCGAAAGCTAGGTCCCAAACGTTTCCTTAGGCTCTTCTGAATATAGTGTTGTTCTCCGTGTCCGAAACGTCCATTTCCTTCCCAACTGCCACAGTCCCTGCTAATGAAAGCGCTTTGCCATCTCTCGGACTTATCTCAAGACCCAGAACAGCCAGGGCTGCATCAGGTCTTTCTATTTTTGGTTTAAGCCTTTCTAGATTCCTCGTGATAAAGTCCGTCATATTCCTACCATGGCAACAAGTCACTTTGAAGCCCTACTGAAATCATCTCTCCTCCAGAAAGCCTTCCCTGACTAACCTCTCATCTCCCCCACCTTATTCTCCCTCCCTTCTCCATCACCTATGCACTGGCCTTCATGGCCTTGCAATTGGTATTTATTGAGTGCTTTACTATGTGCTAAGTGCTTGGGAAGATAAGATTTGGATGCCCCCAGGCCCTTTGGTAATAATATTAATAATTATGGTTTTTATTAAGCATTTACTACGCGCTGAGTACAGTGCCTCGCAAGCACATAGTAAGTACTTAATACCACAATTATTTTTATTAAATACATGAACCGATGCTATTGAATACCTCTGTAGACGGACACAAGTGTGGACGACTTGTAGCCTCTCCCAGGATTCTTTCAGTCCAGAGGTACATCCTTTAGGGTCACACAGAAGAGAAGTGGTGGAGTTGGGATTCGAAGCCATGACCTTCTGACTCCCAGGCCAGTGCTCCTTCCACTACACCGTGCTGCTTCTCTATCCCCGAAGCTCTTCCTGATGCAGTCTCTTCCAAAGACTACACCTCCATAAGTCATTTAGTTAATGTTTTGATGTTAGGCTTCACATCAGTCATTCATTCGTTCAGGCGTATTGGGCGCTTACTGGGTGTGGAGCACTGTACTAAGCGCTTGGGAGTGTATGATACAGCAGTAAACAGTGACATTCCCTGCCCGCAACGGACTTACAGTCTATACTGGGGGAGGCAGACATCAAAAGGAATGATTAAAAGTGCTGTAGGGCTGGGGGGGAGGGGCGGGGAGAGCAAAGGGAGCAAGTCAGGGTGACGCAGAAGGGAGTGGGAGATGAGGAAAAGTGGGGCTTAATCTGGGAAGGCCTCTTGGAGGAGACGTGCCTTCAAGAAGGCTTTAAAGGGGGGAGAGCATTACTTTAACAAAGATTAAGCCATAGTTTAGGGATGTGTAATATAACGCTAGGCCGGCCATAAAGGAATTATTTTTCCACAGGTGGTGGATCGTATCTCAATTTGTAAAAAGGAAATTTGTAACTTAGCCACATTTTCAAGGAACGGATTCTGCGGTATCGCGAGTTACGAACTGTTTGGGGATGAACAGGAGGCCGGGTTTGGGGTACAGGGGAACAGGGAAGCCCTGAAGAACAAGGGAAGAGAAAAAAGTAAGGGGAAAAACAGGGGGAGAGGGCTTTCCACAGTAGTTTTCACATAACTAGCAATCAGTCCTCGTGTCGTGGTGGATTCTGGAAAGGAACCTAACAAATCGCACGTTCCGCGAGGAAAATATGACCCCACGAAATAGCCACAGTTTGGAGAATGCTGATGTACTTGTTTTTGCTTTCAACGCAGGATGATGGTATTGTGGTTATAGAGCCACCATCTTTCTAACTTATTCTTTTCTTCCCTCAAACAATGGTAGTGGAATACCTGCTCTGTACACTGAACTGTACCAAGTGCTTGCTTTCTTGCCTATTATAATAGTCTAAGACTAAACCTCCCTTTTCCCAAACCAAGCTCCCCTTTTCCCTTTTCCTCAGCTCCCCCTACCCTTCCCGTCGCCCCGACTTGCTCCCTTTGCTCTACCCTCCTTCCCCGCCCCACCGCACTTGTGTATATATGTACATATCTATAATCTCTTCATTTACATTAATGCCTGTTCACTTTTTTGATGTGTATATATTTATAATTCCATTTAAATTGATGCCTGTTTACTTGTTTTGATGTCTGTCTCCCCACTTCCAGACTGTAACCCCAGCGTGGGCAGCGACTGTGTATCTTTATTGCTGAGTTGTACTTTCCAAGTGCTTAGTACAGTACTGTGGCAACAGTAAGCGCTCAATAAATACGATTGAATGAACGGTCACGATTCAGTTGGCAGGGAACATATCTACCAACTCTCTTGGACTCTTCCAGACACTTAGTAAAGTGCCCTACAAACAATAAATGTATAATAAATACCCTTGATTGATTGATTCAAGCTAGGGACTAGACACCATTCCAGATATGCAGTAGTTTTTAGTGGCCAACGCACAAATCAACGTGTCCGTTTCCACAGTTGAACTCTGTTTTCCAACTGATAATTAACAGCTTTAATAGTACTTAAAACGCTCCCTTGGGGGGTATCATTGATAATTATCTCCCCATTCATCGTGTACATGATGAATTATGCACCTCAATGAAAGTAATATGGTTATATTTATTTCAGGGGGAGGTATTTGAATGATAAACACTTGTCAGTCGTATGTATTGAGCACTTACTGTGTGCAGAACACTGTACTAAGTGCCTGGGAGAGTATAACATTATAACAGATGAATTCCCTGCCCATAATGAGCTTATAGTCTAGAGGAGGGAGGCAATCATTAACATAAATAAAAAAGATAAAAAGATTAAGATAAAAATTAAAGGGCTGGGAAGGGAGCGGGAATAAAGGGAGCAAGTCAGAGTGGCAAAGAAAGGGGTGGGAGAAGAGAAAAGGAGGGCTTAGTCAGGGAAACCCTCTTTGAGGAGATGTGCCTTCGGTAAGGCTTTGAAGGTGGGGCGGGTAGTTGTCAGAAATGAAGAGGGAGGGCATTCCAGGCCGGAGCCGAGATGTGGGCGAGAGGTCAGTGGCGAGATAGACGAGATTGAGGAACAGTGAGGAGGTTAGCCTTAGAGGAGCAAAGTGTGCGGCCTGGATTGTAGTAGAATAGCGAGGTGAGGTAGGGGACAAGGTGGTGGAGGGCTGTAAAGCCAATAGTAAGGAGTTCAAGTAAGACTACGCCACTGCTCTTGGTTTGTAATTTAGGTGTGACGGTTGAGTCGGAGTCATAGCACTTTCTAAAAGCCCATCGTAACTTTCTGCCTCTAGGTGGGTTTAATCAATAATGATTGTATTGGCAGATCAGAGTGCTGCATGTGTGTGAGTCAGAATGGAACCGTCATAACTGGTGCCAGGTGTGAAATGTTGAACATTTGCTAAGGCCTTACAGGGAGCATTTCTGGCAAGATGATCAGGGTGCAAAGTTGCTGTACTTGAAAAAGAACTTCTCAGCTGGGGAGATGAAAGACGTCAAAAATGACAAAAGTATCCAGTACACACTTGTTCTTTCATCTAGCTTCTGAAGTGCTTTAATGCCCAATCTTGGTGGGATTGGGTTTTGGTTTATGCAACACAGTTTTTCAATTCCTAAGTTAGAAATTCTGGTGATAGCCGAAGGAATTATATAAATAAGAAGATCTGTGTTTTTTATAGGGGGGGGTTATCACAACACAATTTAATTTGACCTTGATTGAATCACAGTTTGGGTTTCATGTTTCCGATATTCCTTTGTGTGTCCTGTTTGGATTCTGCATTGCAAAACTTCCCAGTGCTTAGTTTAACTAATAGGCCGGTGAAGCTTGGATTGTAAAAATACCGATAGTTCTGTTAAACCTGAGAGAGGACAAAGATTCCTGGCTTTGCCTTGTCATTTGCCCAAGGAGGCCAGCAAATTAAACTTCAGCTGGGGGAAGTAGATGAATATTTACTGTTGCCTGTTTACCATACTTATCCTAACAATAGCACATTCTTTGTTACTCGGAAAAGAGACGCACATGCTTACTCCAAATTGGCTTTGCTCACCTTTTTTCTGCTAGGGGCAAAATTGATTCATTCCATATTTCAATGATTTGAAAAAAAAATACATCATAGACTCCAGAGAGTCTGTAAGGTAACTTAACACAAAGCAGCTTTCAGTAATCATATGGATTTAAGTGCAATCCTTTGGATGTTTAACAAAGCTGACAAGCGCTTTCTGATCTTTTGTAGTGGAAAAATTTTTGTTCCCTGTTCTCCGCTGTTTTTGGTTTTAAGCAGTGTTCTTGCCTCATCTCATATAGTGCATTATGCTATTTATTCATATTAATGTCTGTCTCCCCGTCTTGACCGTAAACTCGTTATGGGCAGGGACCATTTCCGCTGATTCTGTTGTACTGCACTCTCCCAGGTGCTCAGTACAGAGCTCTGCACATAGTAAGCGCTCAGTCAAGACAGTTGACTGGTTTGTCTTCCCTTCTCCCCTAGATGGTCATGGAGCAAGGAGACTGGCTGATTGGTGGTGATTTGCAAGTCCTCGACCGTATATATTGGAACGACGGTCTCGATCAGTATCGCCTCACTCCCGCCGAGCTGAAGCAGAAGTTTAAAGATATGAATGCTGGTGAGTCCCACCCCCAGATCGCTCCCATCTTTCCCTCCGGAAGCCCGGTAAGGACGACACGAAGCACCTCTCTGAGAGAAAGACCATCAGAGATGCTTTCTGAGGCTTGGGAGACCGTTAACGGATTCTCTTTAAGATCCCCTGGTTTCAATCCAAAAATAGAAAGAAAGATCATTCAGCTGAACGAGGGTGGAGAAGAAAGAGGAACCACGGGTTAGGAGGTTGAATAGAGAGGAAGCTTACACAAGCCAAAGGAGTTTGGTTTCTGGTTTTGTTTTGGCAGAACTGTACACGGCGGGTTTTTGCCGAACTCTGTGTGACGGGAGCGTTTGGAATCTTGGTTGACCTCCCATGTCAGGGTTCTGAAACTCCCACCCGAAGTGGTCCAGTTAGGCCAGTTGGACGTAGGCGTACGATTCTGTGCCCAGAATCGCTTTCAGGTACTCTACTATGCTCTTGGGAGAGTACAGTATATAACAGACGCATTCCCTGCCCACAACGAGCTTACTGTCTAGAGGGCGAGACAGACACTAATATAAATAAATAAATTACAGTATAATTAGAGTACAATGAAACAGAGTTGGTAGACACGTTCCCTGCCACAGTCTACGTACCCATTTCCGGCACCAGCTGTTTGTCTTTTAATTCCTTCCTTACGTACACTGTTCCTCCACCTCCCATATCTCTTGCCCTTTATGACCATGGCCACCTAAATCCATCTATAAAATGAAAATAATGTTAGTATTTGTTAAGCGCTTTCTATGTGCAGAGCACTGCTCTAAGCGCTGGGGTAGATACAGGGTAGTCAGGTTGTCCCACGTGAGGCTCACAGTCTTCATCCCCGTTTGACAAATGAGGGAACTGAGACCCAGAGAAGTGAAGTGACTTGCCCACAGTCACCCAACTGACAAGTGGCAGAGCCGGAATTGGAACCCATGACCTCTGACTCCCAAGCCTGGGCTCTTTCCAAAAAATAGAAACCCTCACCCGATTCCCAGTCTCAGCTGCCTTGGACCCTGTTGACCACCGCCTTCTGGAAACATTATCCAACCTTGGTTTCACTGTCACTGTCCTCTCCTGGTGCTCTTCCTGTCTCTCCAGCAGGCCATTCTCAGTCCCTTTGACCAGCTCCTCCTCTGCCCACCACCCTTTAGTTGTGGGAGCCCCTCCAAAGTTCCCTCAGAGTACCTCAAATAAAGCAGCGTGGCCTTGTAGAAAGAGCATGGGCCTGGAAGTCAGAGGCCCGGGATTCCAATCTCCACCACTTGTCTGTTGTGTGACTTTGGACATGTCATTCAACTTCTCCGTGCCTCAGTTACTTCATCTATTAGGAGGGGATGAAAGCTGGGAGCTCCATACAGTCCCGATTAGACCGTAAGCCCGTCAAAGGGTAGGGACTGTCTCTATCTGCTACCGATTTGTACATTCCAAGTGCTTAGTACAGTGCTCTGCACATAGTAAGCGCTCAATAAATACTATTGAATGAATGAATGAATATAGGACATGAACTGTGACCATTCTGATTATTTTGTACCTCCACCAGCACTTAATGCACGACACATAACTCATACCATTTAAAAAAAAAAAAAAGAGTTCAGTTCCAGATCTTTCTAGTCTTCTTCTACACCCATTCTCATGAAGAACTCATTCACTTGCAGCGTTTTAATTCCCATCTCTCTGTGGGTGATTCCCAAATCTATCTCTCAGGCCTGGCCTCTCTCCTCTTCGCAGTCTGGCAATACCTCCGGGCCTCTCTACTTAGATGGTCTGCCGACACCTCAAACTTAGAATGCCTTGAACAAAATTCATCTTCCTGATCAAACCTTCTCCTCCCTCTGATTCTCCTATCACTGGACAACACCACCATCCTCCCTGTCTCGCAACTCATCTCTCTCATCCCACACATATAGTCTGTCACCAAATTCTGTTGGTTCTTCCTTTGTATAATCTCCGCATGGCTTAGTGGAAAGAGCGCGGGCTTGGGAGTCAAGTCACGGGTTCTAATGCCGGCTCCTTCACTTGTCAACTGTGAGACTTTGGCAGGTCACTTAACTTCTCTCTGTGACTGTGAGCCCCATGTAGGACAACCTGATTACCTTGTATCAACCCCAGTCCTTAGAACAGTGCTTGGCACAAAGTAAGCGCTTAACAAGCACCATCATCATCATTATTATTATTATTATCGTAAGTAGAAACCACTCCTTCCTCTCCAACCAAAGAACTGCCACACTGATCCGAGAGCTTGGTAACTGAGGCAGAGAGAAATTAAGTGACTTGCCCTAGGTCTCACAGCTGACAAGTGGCAGAACCGGGGTTAGAACCCATGACCTCTGACTCCCAAGCCCACGCCCTTTCCACTAAGCCACGCAGAGACTATATAAAGAACTACTCTATCAGCCTCTTCGCTGACCTTCCAGACTCTTCTCTTTTCCTTCATACTTCAATAGTAATAATAATGATGATGATTATGGTCCTTGTTAAGGGCTCACCACATGCCAAGCACCGTACTAAGCACTGGGGTAGATACAAGATGATCAGGTTGGGCACCGTCTTTGTCCCGCATGGGGCTCGTGTCCTAGATAGGAGGGAGTAGGATTTAATCTCACTTTTATAGATGAGGAAGCAGACGCAGAGAAGTTAAGTGATTCGTCCAAGATCTGTGGTCCAAGGTCAATGGGTGGAGCCTCTTATTCTCAGGCCCAGGCTCTTTCCACTAGGCCGTATTGCTTTCCCACTTGGCTTCACTATGCTGCCCGATCACTTTTCCAAAGAACTGTTCAGTTCACTCCTCCTAAACCTGCAAAAGTTGCCCATTCATTCAATAGTATCTATTGAGCGCTTACTATGTGCAGAGCACTGTACCAAGCGCTTGGAATGTACAAATCGGCAACAGATAGAGACGGTCCCTGCCCATTGACGGGTTTTTACGAGATGTTCTTCCCCTCGACTCTATTTATCGCCATTGTTCTCGTCTGTCCGTCTCCCCCGATTAGACCGTAAGCCCGTCAAACGGCAGGGACCGTCTCTATCTGTTGCCGACTTGTTCATCCCAAGCGCTTAGTACAGTGCTCTGCACATAGTAAGCGCTCAATAAATACTATTGAATGAATGAATGAATAATCGGGGGAGACAGACAAAAACAATAGCTATAAATAGAAACAAGAGCAATCCATCTCTGCAACAAAGAGAAGCTACTTCCTGTTGGTGTTAAGGCTCTTAATCAGCTCTCCCCTTTGTACCCAACCCCACTAATCTCCCACTACGACCTACCACACGCACTTGGCTCCCCTAAAGCCAACCTGCTCACCGCACCTCAACCTTGTCCGTCTCGCTCGTGTCCCTTTGCTCATGTCCTCCCTCTAGCCTGGATCTCCGTCCTTTTTCACGTCTGACTCTTCCCCGTCTTCGAAACCCTCCTAAAAATCACGTCTCCTCCAAGAGGCTTTCCCTGCTGAACCCCTCATTTCCTCACCTATTCACCCTCCCTTCTGCATCCCTTCGTACCACTGGGTCTGTCACTGTACCCCTTCTTTATTCTCTTTCAGCCTCACATCACCCATAATGACTTTGCCACTTTGTCACTCCCTGAACCCCAGCCGTGCTCAGGTACACCTCTAATTTATTTCTGTTAATGTCCGTCTCCTCTTTTAGACTTTCGGCAGGGAATGTGTCTATTTATTGTTGTATTGTGCTCTCTCCAGTGCTTAGTAAAGTGCTCTGCATAAAGTAAGTGCTCAGTAAATACGATTGACTGACCTAAGGCTTCCCAGGCTGATGCTGAGGCTACCAGCTCTTTTCTCGCCGGAGAAAATCAACCTGCTACCCCGTCTGGCTGAAAATGGTTTCGAACGTAACTTTTGATGCTGCATCCCCTTCTGGCCTAATTAATTTTCTGGATCCCAGGAGAAGAAGGGCTCTTTGTGAGTCTTTCCCAGCTGGCCAGAGACTTAGCCCAGAGCCAAGGTGCTAGTTAATAATAATAATAATAATAATGTTGGTATTTGTTAAGCGCTTACTATGTGCAGAGCGCCGTTCTAAGCGCTGGGGTAGATACAGGGAAATCAGGTTGTCCCACATGAGACTCACAGTTAATCCCCATTTTACAGGTGAGGTAACTGAGGCACAGAGAAGTGAAGTGACTTGCCCACAGTCACACAGCTGACAAGTGGCAGAGCTGGGATTTGAACCCCGGACCTCTGACTCCAAAGGCCGGGCTCTTTCCACTAAGCCATGCTGCTTCTCAGTTGACCAGTAAGCCAGAAGGGAGGGAGAGCTTGTGGGATTTTGGGGTTCCCCTCAAATATCCATCCTGCAAGATGGTTTCAAGGGAGTGGGGAGGCCTCTGGTTAGAAAAGAGGAGCCCCTCATGGCCTGGAATCCCTAAACTATACCAAGAGTGGATGCATATTTCATCCTGGGGAAATCGTGGAGATAAAATTATTCACCGGTGGCAGTGAGAACTCCTTCTGAAAAATCCATCTGAACTCTTATCTTGTTCCTGTGGTTGGACAGGCTGGACCTGTCGTGGGGAAGAAATCCTAGGTAGATAAACCCGTAAAACCAATTAGGCGTAACTTTCGTTTCTTCTGTTTCCCGTTACCAGTGTTGGCCGGCAAAGAGTGTTGTTAAAGGGCCGTATTTTTAATCTGCTTTGACTCGCTCATAGTCCAAGTATTTACTCAGGGTGCTCCTTAGGCGTGTTACCTAAGTGCACCGATTCTCGGGTGGAAAATCTGTTCCTCATTAGCCGGGGTGGCCAGGGAAGGTTTGGATCGCAACTGTGTTCTCCGCCCGTCTCCTTCCCGCCCCCGCCATCTTGGAAAAGACAGGCCGGGGAATTTATCGCGGCCGAATTGCGGCCCTGAGGGACCATTAAAGAGGTTTGGCTGTATCGCGAGGGTGAGGGTTGTTCCGATGTAGTGTCGGGATTCTGGAGAGTTTGTCGCCTTGGCTGTCGAGGCTGGAGGCACGGATGTCGTGTAGTCACACTGAGTGAATATATATATATATATATGAAAGCGCCATAAGCACCTGGTGAAATCCCTCCCATCTACCCGGCCTGGATTTCATGTCACTCCTGCTGCCGTCCACCTGTGACGGCCTCTCTCTCCAAACTGCCGAGCCGGTTGGTGACGGTGAGAGCCTTCTCCATGAACAGTTCGGTGATTTCCTCACTGGATCCCGGAGAAGACGGACGGATCCGAGCACTGGAGAAGATTCAAATCGAACCTTCCATCCGGTGTTCTTTGGGGGTTCGGTAACTGTTGGATAACTGTGGTCTCTGCTTCCAGGCCGGTCGGAGATCAGAAGGCCTTGTCTGGTGTCCCTTTGTACTAGCCTCCTAGCGAGGAATTTAAAACCGTTCCGCAATTCGGGCTTTTGAGGGGATTTTGAAGGACAGAGAGCATATACTCAGAAGTGAATGGTTTCTGTTTGGGACACGACACCAGATACACCGTGATATGTAACGCTGACCTCCTGGGTATTTTATTTGGGGAAGCGTTAGTCGAATTTCACCCTTTTGGCTGGGAGCTACATTTTTGGCATCTAATGACAATCCTTTGTATGTACTGAGGGGAATACGGAGAGCCCGGGGAGAGAATGTAGCTTTGGGAGGAGTTAAATCACATCGCTGATGGTCCAAATGTCGCTTAAGGGTCTTGAGTGATTTGCCTCGTAGCTTTACAGCACGATCCTTGGCTGCCGGGCCTTGGTTCGGTTTGCTGGGCGGCAAGTGGAGCAGGAATTGTCGAGGGTTGGCCCTGGATGGTTGAGTTTCTTGTTTTCGGTTGTTCCAGCATCCTTTGTAGTCTCCTTCTAGACTGTGAGCTCGTTGTGGGCGGGGAGCATATCTACCAACTGTGTCGTGTACTCTCAGGCGTCTGATACAGTGCTCTGCACCCAGTGAGGGCTCAAAAAAGACGATCGATTGATAGCCAGTCGGTGGTATTTACCTGCCAGGCAGCGCTGAAGATTTACACTCGTTCAGTGAGCGATTCGCAGCGCCGACACTGAACGTTCTCCTCCTCTTCTCCTCAGATGCGGTCTTCGCCTTCCAGTTGCGGAATCCGGTGCACAACGGCCACGCTCTGCTAATGCAGGACACCCATCGGCAGCTGCTGGAGCGGGGCTACCGGCGTCCCGTTCTCCTCCTGCACCCCCTGGGCGGCTGGACCAAGGACGATGACGTCCCGTTGCCGTGGCGAATGAAGCAGCATACTGCCGTGCTGGAGGAGGGCGTCTTGAATCCAGAAACCACCGTGGTGGCCATCTTCCCGTCTCCCATGATGTACGCTGGACCCACTGAGGTAGGTGCCAAAAAAAGGGAATTTCAGAAGAAACTCAGCATTGCCCCATGGAAAGAGCGTGGCTCAGGGAGTCGGTGGATCTGGGTTCTAATCCGGCCTGCAACTGCCGTGTGACTGTGGGCAGGTCGCATCACTTCTCTGTATCTCAGTTCCTTCCTCGGCAAAATGGGGATTCATTACCCGTTCTCCTCCCTACTGAGACTTCGAGCCCCATTCATTCATTCAGTCGTATGTGTTGAACGCTTACCGTGGGCAGAGCACTGTACTCAGTGCTTGGCAAGTACAATTCAGCAACAAAGAGAGACAGTCCCTGCCCACAGTGAGCTCACAGTCCAGAAGGGGGGAGGCAGACATCCAAACGAGTAAACAGGCATCAGTAGCATCAATATAAATAAATAGAATAAAGAGACCTGGTTGTCTTTTATCTACCCCTGCAACCAGTACTGTGCTTGTCACGTCATAAGCACTTAACAAATATCACAACTATTATTGTTCCTAGAGAAGCAGCGTGGCTCAGTGGAACCCGCTGTCAACCCGCTCTCGACCCCACTTCCCCCTCCAGTTATCGCCCTATCTCCCTACTACCCTTCCTTTCCAAAATCCTAGAACGAGCCGTCTACGATCGATGCTTAGAATTCCTTAACTCCCATTCTCTCCTAGACCCCCTCCGATCTGGCTTCCGTCCCCTCCGCTCTACCGAGACTGCTCTCTCTAAGGTCACCCGTGACCTCCTTCTTGCCAGATCCGATGGCTCCTACTCCATTCTGATCCTCCTCGACCTCTCTGCTGCCTTTGACGCTGTCGACCGTCCCCTCCTCCTCCATACCTCATCTCACCTCGGCTTCACGGACTCCGTCCTCTCCCGGTTCTCCTCTCACCTCTCTGGCCGGTCGTTCTCGGTCTCCTTCGCCGGCGCCTCCTCCCCCTCCCATCCTTTAACCGTTGGAGTTCCTCAAGGGTCAGTTCTCGGCCCTCTTCCGTTCTCCGTTTACGCTCACTCCCTCGGTGAACTCATCCGCTCTCACGGCTTCGACTACCATCTCTACGCAGATGACACGCAGATCTACATCTCCGCCCCCGTCCTCTCCCCCTCCCTTCGGGCTCGCGTCTCCTCCCGCCTCCGGGACGTCTCCACCTGGATGTCGGCCCGCCGCCTAAAACTCAACGTGAGCGAGACCGAGCTCCTCATCTTCCCTCCCGAACCCGGTCCTCTCCCAGACTTCTCTATCACCGTGGATGGCGCGACCGTCCTTCCCGTCTCTCGGGCCCGCGATCGACTCGTCTCTCTCGTTCACCCCACGCATCCTATCCGTTACCGAGACCTGCCGGTTTCACCTCTACGATATCGCCAAGATCCGCCCTTTCCTCTCCATCCAGACGGCTACCTTACTGCTACGGACTCTCGTTATATCCCGGCTAGACTACCGTGTCAGCCTTCTCTCTGATCTTCCTTCCTCCTCTCTCGCCCTGCTCCGGTCTGTTCTTCACTCCGCTGCCCGGCTCATCTTCCCGCAGAGACGATCTGGGCGTGTCACTCCCCTTCTTAAACAACTCCAGTGGTTGCCTATCGACCTCTGCTCCAAACAGAAACTCCTCACTCTAGGCTTGGAGGCTCTCCGTCACCTCGCCCCTTCCTACCTCTCCTCCCTTCTCGCTTTCTACCGCCCACCCCGCACGCTCCGCTCCTCCGCCGCCCACCTCCTCGCCGTCCCTCGGTCTCGCCCGTCCCGCCGTCGACCCCCGGGCCGCGTCCTCCCGCGGTCCCGGAACGCCCTCCCTCCTCACCTCCGCCAAACTGATTCTCTTTCCCTCTTCAAAACCCTCCTTAAAACTCACCTCCTCCAAGAGGCTTTCGCAGACTGAGCTCCTCTTCTCCCTCTACTCCCTCTGCCACCCCCCCTTCACCTCTCCGCAGCTAAACCCTCTTTTTCCCCTTTTCCCTCTGCTCCTCCACCTCTCCCTTCCCATCCCCACGGCACCGTACTCGTCCGCTCGACTGTATATATTTCCATTACCCTATTTATTTTGTTAACGAATTGTACATCGCCTCGATTCTATTTAGTCGCCATCGGTTTCTACGAGATGTTCTTCCCCTCGACTCTATTTATCGCCATCGTTCTCGTCCGTCCGTCTCCCCCGATTAGACCGTGAGCCCGTCAAACGGCAGGGACTGTCTCCGTCTGTTGCCGACTTGGTCATCCCAAGCGCTTAGTACAGTGCTCTGCACATAGTAAGCGCTCAATAAATACTATTGAATGAATGAATGAAAGAGCCCGGGCTTGGGAGTCAGAGGTCATGGGTTCGAATCCCGACTCTGCCACTTGTCAGCTGAGAAGCAGCTTGGCTCAGTGGAAAGAGCACGGGCTTTGGAGTCAGAGGTCATGAGTTCAAATCCCGGCTCGGCCACTTGTCAGCTGTGTGACTGTGGGCAAGTCACTTAACTTCTCTGGGCCTCAGTTACCTCATCTGTAAAATGGGGATTAAGACTGTGAGCCCCATGTGGGACAACCTGATTCCCCTATGTCTACCCCAGTGCTTAGAACAGTGCTCGGCACATAGTAAGCGCTTAACAAATACCAACATTATTATTATTATTATTATTACTTCACTTCTCTATGCCTCAGTTCCTCATCTGTAAAATGGGGATTAACTGTGAGCCTCCTGTGGGACAACCTGATTACCCTGTATCTACGCCAGCGCTTAGAACAGTGCTGTGCACCTAGTAAGCGCTTAACAAATACCACTAACATTATTGTTATCATCATCATTATTAATTCTGTCGTGCCATGTGACGGGCTAGCATTTTGAGCGCGTAATATGCACACCTGAAAATCACTTCCGTCTTTTTCCTACCTTAATCGCTTTCATCTTTTTCCCAAGTATGTCCCTAATTCAGTTCCTAGATAGGCTTTCTTAGAAGCATCCATGTCTATGTTGTAGATACATTTGAGGGAAGGTAATGGGAAGAGGTGAGACAGAATGTTGCCAACTCTGGATCCTTGTGTATTTGATCCTTCATCTAACAGGGATTCTAATCCTCTACAGTATTGCACCCTATAATTTGCCAAGTACTTGACTGGAACTTTTAGCCCTCCTTCACCAGAACCCTGTTTCCCGAGGTCACGTGATTCCCTCAACTTTCATGCGGCTCCACTGGCCTGGAATTTTCTCCCTCTGCAAATCTCCTACGCCACAGCTCTCCCCATATTCAAAGATCTCCTGAAATCCCAACCCCTCCAAGTAGCCTTTCCCTCAATTAGTCCCAGCACACCAAGTCATCTAAACCCACCAGCCATCTCTTGCCCGTACGTATTTTATTTACGTCCTTCCTCAGCACGTGTGTGTGCATGTGTGTGTTCATTTCACTTGGATGCTCACTTATTCTGATTACTCTGAAAATGTTTTGTCATTCCTGTTAGTGTAAGCTTCTTTGGGGAAAAGAACATTTCACCTCCTTGTCTTGTACTTCCCCAAGCGCTCAGTACCTGACATTGCCCCAGGTGGTGCTCAATATGTACCAATACTGCTTTTCCTATCAATCAGTAGTATTTATTGAGGGATTACTGTGTGCAGAGCACTGTTCTGTGGCTTGGGAAAGTACAGCACAACAGAGTTGGTAGACACTTTCCCTGCCCACAATGAGCTTAGAGTCCAGAGTTACTAGGACTATTGTTCTGAAGAATAGATTGGGCAAATTAAAACTTTAAAACACTTTAACTATCACAGCCCTTTTATTTTCATAAAGTATGCTCTTTTGTTGGACTGTTTGGGACTGTTGAGAGAGAATTTAAATTGCATTTTCTTTATTCTACTTCAGGGTAATTTTATCATGCGAACATTGCTGCTTTAAATTAGGACTCATAATGGGTACCTCCTTTTGTTTTAATATTTAGGATTACAGCGTTAAGGGAAAAATATCATTCTGCTCAGAGCAAATTAAGACCCGTATAGCATAACATACAGAAATGAACGTCAACTATGGAATAGGGAACAGCCACACTCTTGGATAGCATGAGATTCAGTGAATAAACTATGGAAAGCTAAGAAAACTGAAGAAATCCATGCAAAGTGTGCAGAAAAGAGACAACAGCCCCAGGGTCCCCTCTAAGATCCCTTATATTGTTTACAGAGAAAGACGTGTTGCACATAATGTATTTTTTTTTTTTGAATACGGAACCAAAAGGAAAGCATTTTTAACTGCTGTACAAAGCCGACGTAGTAAATTTGGGGAATTATTTTAGGAGAAAATCTCCTTACTTTTGAAGATAGATTGTTTTCTTATTTACTGTTTAGTAGTACACGCAGTGAAAGCAGCAGTTAGCCTAGTGGAGAGTGCCTGGGCCTAGGAGTCAAAGGGCCTGGGTTCTAATCTCGGCTTTGCTACTTACGAGTAGCATAGACAAATCACTTAATTTTTCTGGACCTCAGTTTCCCCGTCTGCAGAATAGGGATTCAATACCTCTTATCCCTCCTACTTAGCCTGTGAGCCCCATGTGGGACCCGATTAGCTTGTATCTACCCCGGGGCTTAGTACAAGCCTGGCCTGTAGTAAGTCCTTGGCCTAGTGGATAGGCCGCCACTGGTCTGCTGGGTGACCTCGGGCAAGTCATTTCCCTTATCTGTGCCTCAGTTACCTCATCTGTAAAATGAAGATTGATACTGTGAGCTCCAAGTGGGACAAGGACTGTCCAGCCCGATTTGCTTGTATCCACCCCAGCGCTTAGTACAGTGTCTGACACATAGTAAGCGCTCAACAAATACCATTATTATTATTATCATTATTATTATTAGAGCATGGGCCCGGGAGTTAGACATGGATTCCATTCTTTGACCTTGGGCAAGTCACTTGACTTACTTGTGCCTCAGTAACCTCATCTGCAAAATGGGGAGTAAGACCTGCATCCCCAGCTGGGACAGGGAGTGTGTCCGACCTGATTATCATGTAATCATTCATTCAGTGGTATTTATTGAGCGCTTAGTATGCGCAGAGCACTATACTAAACGCTTGGAATGTACAATTCGGCAACAGATAGAGACGATCCCTGCCCATCGACGGGCTTACAGTCTAATCGGGGGAGGAAATCTGGCCTAGTGGCCTGATTTAGCGAACGCAAAATCCCGTAATTATTATTACGGCTAAGACATGAAACGAAGCCAGGGGCATTTGACTGGGGGAAAAGGAATGTACCTATTGACGCCTTGCCTTCTGCGTAGGTTGGGTTACTGAAGCATGCCAGCATGTCATAAATCTATCTATCTCGGTGTTTAATATAGTGTCTGGAGCACAGTAAATGCTTAACAAATGCTTAACAAATACCATGAAGGACCAAACAATAACAAAAAAAGCAACAACAAAGAAATGGCACAATTAATCTTGTCTATACAGTACACCTCTACTTTAGTGGATTAGCTTTCGTCTCCTCAGTCACGGTTTTTCAATGATTAAACTGGATATTGTTTCATTTTGGAAAGTGGCTTTATAATCCCTTGACCTGTCAGTGGGCCCGATAAAAGTCGTTTTGTCAGCTGCGCAGACCTGTAGCCGGTCACTTAGCACATCTCTGCCTGAGTATCGGGTGAGTTGGCTTCCTCTGTCCCTGGGGATCCGGCCCAGATCCCCTTATCCTAGACTGTGAGCTCATTATGGGCCGGGACTGTGTCTGTTGTGGTATTGTACTCTCCCAAGTGCTCAGTACAGTGCTTCGCACACAGTAAGCACTCAATAAATGCACTTGAATGGATGAATATCTTTGGATTTTTGACTGGAATCCCTAGAATTAGAGAGCCCGGCTGGATCAATCATCAGCCTTCCTTTGGAATGTTAGCTCCTGCTCTCTGGAAATGGCCCCCAGCTGGTTTCAGCAGTTCATTCAGTTGTATTTATTGAGCACTTACTGTGTGCAGAGCACTGTATTAAGTGCTTGGGAGAGTATAATATTACAAACAGACACATTCCCTGCCCAGCAATGATGCCTCTAGACCGGAAGCTCCTAGTGGGCAGGAAACATGCCTTCCAGCTCTGTTATAGTCTATTCTCCCGAGCGCTTGGTACAGTAAGCGCTCAATAGATACAATTGATTGATTGATCACCTACCCTGTGTGTGGAGAGGAGGAACTTGAGACCCCCGAGGAACTCAGAGGTGGCTCAGCTCTGCAGGACACCTCCGACGAGCTTCAGGCTGCCCCTGCTGCCTCCGCCATCTACTGGGTTTCTAATCCTGGCTCTGCCACTTGTCTGCTGTTTGACCTTGGGTAAATCGCTTCACTTCTCCCTGCCTCAGTTACCTCCTCTGCAAAATGGGGATTGAGACTGTGAGCCCCACGTGGGACAGAGACAGTGTCCAACTTGATTGGCTTGTATCCACCCCAGCGCTTAGTACAGTGGTAAGAGCTTAACCAATACCATCGTTATTATTCTATAGTTTCCTCATCCTGCTGCCCAATAGGGGTGATGCCCAGCAGTATTATCATTATGATTACGACTTTTATTCAGCACTGTTCTAAACTCGGGGGCAGCTACAAGTTAATCAGTGAATAATCTGATTAACCTGTCCCTGTCCCATTTCGAGCTTGCAGGCCAGGTAATTAGGTAGGTAGGTCAGTCCCCATTTTACAGCTGAGGAAACTGAAAGGTTAAATGACTTTTCCAAGGTCACACAGCAAGCAGTTGGCACATCCACATCCCCTCACTCCCAGACCTGTGCTCTTTCCATTAGGCGACCCTAAGCCTTAACAGTTCATCCTTAGACACATCCCAAAATCATATCTCAAAGTCACTTGCTGAGCACAGCCTTTCAAGGGCTCTATGGAGTCCCTATGAATTCCTATACTTCTTGCGGGCCACAACTTTAAAAATTCCATCAGATGAAGAAAAACCCGACGCTTGATCTGTCAAAGAAATTGGAGGCAGAAACAGCATTGGGCAACCGCTTTCCAATAACAGTGCTGTGTTTTAATGTCCTAATGTCTCTGCGTGGGGAGTTTGGAGAACCTCTAAAAATGACCATTTGGTATGACATTCCTGTGAGACTCAAGATTCCACATCTTCCCGGGAGTGAGAGGACATGGGTTCTAGCACAGCTCCACCACTGGTCTGCTGTGTGACCTTGAGCAAGTCGCTTAACTTCTCTCTGTTTCAGTTTCTACTTTCGTAAGATGGGGATTAAATCCTATTCCCTCCTACGTAGACTTTGAGCCCCGTGTGGAACAGGGACCCTGTCCAACCTGACTGTCTTTTATCCATGCCCAGCTCCTATGACAGCACTTGACACATAGTAAGCACCTAACAAACACCATAATTATAATTAATTGTCAAGGTGGACAGTATTTATTGTGCAGTGCAGTTTATGCATTCCCTTCCCTCAAATGTCAAGGCAGCGCACGTGCGACTTTTCCTCAAATCTCCCCTCAGCCTTCCAGAAAGACCATTTAGTAAAATAAAAGCATCCCGTAATTTACGCAGCGTTTCCAGTGACGTCAGAAACGAGATTGCCGATAGTTCCTGTGCCAGCTAATAAAAAAAACCTCAAAAAAACACCCAGGGAAATCTTCCTTTAATCATTTTCTGTAGGTCATTTAGAAGACATTGGTTCCAGATTTGTTACTGTAGCAGAAATAATTTTCAGAATAAGCAGCAGCTGTTAAGCCTGTTTGGTTATCAACACTATGTACATGATTTTTCCAGTCTAAAGATGAATGGAGAGGTTCCCCAGGCCTCAGGTTTGGGTAGGGTTTTTTCAAGTTTTCTAATGAAAAAGGTTGTGTTGTGTAGCAGGCGGGGTTGGGTTGCTGCCTAAACTAGGAAGAGTTACCCGCTGGTGCCTGTGGAAAAGCAAATGTGGCTTTAAATCGGGCAAATAACCTGGTCAATGTACTTGGAAAAGTGAGTACATTCGTATAGAAGCATATTCATTCATTCAGTCGTATTTATCGAGCGCTCACTGTGTGCAGAACACTGTACTAGGTGCTTATGAGTTCGACCTTCAGCAAGTTGGTTGGTGAACAATAATAATAATGATGGTCGTTGATAAGCACTTACTAGGTACCAAGCACTGTTCTAAGCGATGGAGTAAATAGAAAGTAATCAGGTTGTCCCACATGGGGCTCACACTCTTAATCCCCATTTTACAGATGAGGTAACTGAGGCACAGAGAAGTAAGCAGCGTGGCTCTGTGGAAAGGGCAGGGGCTTTGGAGTCGGAGGTCATGAGTTTGAATCCCAGCTCTGCCACTTGCCAGCTGTGTGACTGTGGGCAAGTCACTTCACTTCTCTGTGCCTCAGTTACCTCATCTGTAAAATGGGGATTGAGACTCTGAGCCCCACGTGGGACAACCTGATTCCCCTGTGTCTATCCTAGCGCTTAGAACAGTGCTCTGCACATAGTAAGCACTTAACAAATACCAACATTATTATGAGAAGCAGCGTGGCTCAGTGGAAAGAGCACGGGCCCTGGAATCAGGGCTCATGAGTTCGAATCCCAGCTCTGCCACTTGTCAGCTGTGTGACTGTGGGCAAGTCACTTAACATCTCTGTGCCTCAGTTCCCTCATCTGTAAAATGGGGATTAAGACTGTGAGCCCCACGTGGGACAACCTGATTCCCCCATGTCTACCCCAGCGCTTAGAACAGTGCTCGGCACATAGTAAGCGCTTAACAAATACCAACATTATTATTATTAAGTAGCTTTCCCATGGTCAAGTAGCAGACAAGTGGCGGAGCTGGGATTAGAACCCACGTCCTCTGACTCCCAAGTCCAGGCTCTGTCCAACCTGATTTGCTTGTAACCATCCCAGCGTTTAGTACAGTGCCTGGCACGTAGTAAGCGCTTAATAAATGTCGTTATTATTATTAGAGCCTGGGCCTGGGAGTTAAACGCGGATTCCAGTCTGTCACCTCGGGCAAGTCACTTGACTTATCTGTGCCTCAGTTACCTCATTTGTTAAATGGGGATTAAGACCTGGAGCCCCAGGTGGGACAAGGAGTGTGTCCAACCTGATTATCACGTATCTCGGTGTTTAATACAGTGCCTGGAGCATAGTAAATGCTTAACAAAAGCTTAACAAATGCCACGTAGGACCAAACAACAACAAAAACTTTCCTCAAAGTGATCTATCCATCAGCTAATCATCTTGTTTGGAAACTTCAGGCTTGGAAGGTGGAGATTTTCAGTGGCCCCACTGAGTGGAAAGCTCCCCAAATGGTATTATCAGAACATTTCCAAACCATTGCCCTCTGAAATTCCCCACTGGTAGTAAATCTGCTACCCCAACAGGGTAACGGAGCCGGACTATCATAACAACGGCAAGTTCTTCATATTATTTCCAGCTGCAGAGAATGCCGAAGACTTTTATGGCATTCGTTTAGCGCTTACTGTGAAGAACCTGCGGGCTGGGTTGTAGTGGGAGCGGAGCGAGGGTAGGCAGAGCGAAGAGAGCTGATCGAGTGCCTTAACGCCGACGGTCGGGAGTTTCTGCTAGATGTGGAAAAGAAGGGCCAGCCGTTGGAGGTTTTTTGAGGAATAGGGTGTGGTGACCGGGAAGACGGGACCAGAACGATGCTGAGGAAAGCAGTCTGTGAAGGACTGAGGAAAATCTTCAACCCCCGACCCCCCACCTTCCTTAGGCTTCACTTTCAAGACAAGAGGCGGCTGGCCTCAGGCCAGCAGATGCCATTGTCTGTTGTGTGACCTTGGGCCAGTCACTTCACTCATCTGTAAAATGGGGATTAAGGCTGTGAGCCCCATGTGGGACGGGGACTGTGTCTGACCCGATTAGCTTGCATCTACCCCAGTGCTTAGAACAGTGTTTGATACATAGGAAACACTGAACGTCGTTATCATTATTAATGTCCAACTTTACAAAACCAGCCGACCACCGAGATGGCAGAGGAAGGGCAGTTAATCGTTCGTTTCCGGGCTTTGTCTAATTTGGGTCATGACATTGAAGTCAAAAGGATAGCTGTTTCAGGTCGGCCGGGGAATTCATTCATTCAGGCGTAGTTATCGAGCGCTTACTGTGTGCGGAGCACTGAGCGCTTAAAAGTACAATTCAGCAATAAAAAGAGACGATCCCTGGCCCAATCTAAACAACCTTCAGAACTGGGGTTAAAAGATGTGGTTTGTTTATTGCTCTCAGTTGTTTGGCAACCCTCCCCCTCCAGGGCAGGGAACTAGTGAGTTTCCATTAGGCAAGGAACCTGGAACTAGACTACAAAAGGCTCTCCTTCCCGCAATGAACTGGATGAATCTTTCATTGCAATCCAATAAGATACCAAGTACAATAACATGGTTTTTTTTTTTTTTTCCAGGGGAACTTTGATGTCAGGTCCTAGGAATACCAAAAGTTTGAACTCTGAGAACTGTGGACATTACTAGATTTACCTTGCAGTTTTCTGAACAATTCACCATTGAGTGTTTCCACTCTAGTTTGGTTACTCTGTGAGCAGGCCTGGCTTAGGACGTGTACAGGGCAAGTGCCTGTATGGCTTGTGTTAGAGTCCCAAACAATAGCCACTATTCTGCTCCTCGTGCTAGTCCCTATCAATCAATCATATTTTTTGAGTGCTTACTGAGTGCCCACTAGCTACTCTATCAGTCTTTTAAAAATTTATTTATGGTATTAAGCCTTACTATTTGCCAGGCACTGTACTGAGTGTTGGAGTAGTTATAAGACAGTCAGACTGGAAACAGTCCCTGTCTCTCACAGTCTTAATCCTCATTTCACAAAAGAGGTAACTGAGGCCCAGAAAGGAGAAGTGATTTGCCCGAGGTCATCCAGCCAGACAGGTGATGGAGCTGAATTAGAACGCAGGTCTTTCTGACTCTCAGGCCCAAGCTCTATCCATTGGGCCAAATTGCTTCTCAGGTGTTTCTCAGTTCACAGCCCAGGGGGAGGGAGAACAAATATTTAATCACCATTTTACAGGAAATTGGGGGCATAGTGAAGTTGTGACTTGGCGGAGCTTGATTAGAACTCAGGTCTCCTGACTCCTAGTCCTTTACTTTATCCACTTTACCACAGTGTTACTCAAAGGTTTTCCGTCTCCCCAAGTCACAGTCTCCCAACAGTCTTCTCAGTAACTTTGAATACCTCAGCACTTATTACTCACAACTTTCTGTGGCACTTTTATATGTTTAAACAGTCTACTATTTAAGCACTTTGTAAATTAGTATATTGCGTCTGTCTGTGTGTGTCTCCCATTAAATTATAAACTTTTTGAACTACTTAGTAAACAATAGTTACTCACTAAATACTCTGGATTGATTGATTTTATAAGTGATTCATGAGGGGAAGTGATCCTGGCTCTGCCACTTGTCAGCTGTATGACTGTGGGCAAGTCACTTCACTTCTCTGGGCCTCAGTTCCTTCATCTGTAAAATGGGGATGAAGACTGTGAGCCTCATGTGGGACAATGTGATTACCCTGTAGCTACCCTAGCCCTTAGAACAGTGCTCTGCACATAGTAAGCGCTTAACAAATACCAACATTATTATTTTTTGGTCCTTGGAAGAAAGCTAATCCTTAAATTGAGATATTATACGTATCTGTAAACGGCCGTATTAAATGCAACTTTCTATTGTGATGCAGCAGTCAGTTGATCGGTGATATTTATTGAATGCCTACTATGAGCAGAACACTGTAGTAAGTGTTTGGGACAATACACTGCAATAGAATAGGTAGACTCGATCCCTGCCTCATAATCTGGAGAGGGAGAGAAACATTTACATAATTCCAGGTATAAGAATATGTTCATGTTGGGTGGGGCCGTCGGGGTAGCAAGTGTCTTTAAAGGGTACGGATTCCGACGCAGGGCGATCCAGAACAGAGGGCACATAGGGTGGGAAAATGAAGGATTAATCAGGTAAGGCTTCTTGAAGGAGATATGATATGAGAAGGGATTTGAAGATACTGAGCTGGTGGTCTGTAGGGAGAGGGAGCTCCAGGCCAGAGGGAGGAAGTGAGCGAGAGGTTGGTGGTGAGAGAGACAAGATGGCGGGCCAGTAAGTAAATTGGCCTTAAAGGAGCGAAGCGTCCGTGCTGGGTAGTTTTCTGGCCTGATGGGACGCCACCATCTTCTCCTGCTTTCCAGAATGGTCGGATCCCAGTAAGTGCTTTCAACTACAAAACCCTGGAGGACATGAAGAAACTTATTTGCAAAACCAGCTGGTGATCAGATTGCCCCCTCAGGCATGAGATTAGCCAGCCCTTGTCATTGTTCTTTGGGTGGGGGGGAGGGCTCACTTTCATCATGGAAATGCCTAATCCTTTCCTTCATCTGCAGAAACTGCTGGCCTTAATAGTACTCTCATCCCAAACCAGTGGGTTTGAGAAGTTTTAATTACTAAAATGTTGTTCACGTCTTTATTTTATTTAGACTGTCATTTGCTTTTTCACTGGGAACTAGTGGGTCTGGAGTTTCCAGTGATATTTGTTAAGCGCTTACTAGGTGCCAGGCCCTGTACTAAGTGCTGTGGTAGAAACAAGGCAGGTTGGATAGATGGATAGATTTCCCTAAGTCCGCAGGCATCGCAAGTGGCATGAACAGCTGGTTGTTGTAATACTGTACTCTCCCAAGCATTTAGTGCAGTGTTTTGCACACAGTGAGCACTCAGTAAATATGATTGAATGAAGGAACAACTGGTTCATTAGGCATGATCTAGTACTTGCCTTTGAAGAACGATTGGGTTCATTCATTGATTCATTCAGTCGTATTTATTGGGTTGACGATGCAGCCAGGGTGGGTTTCATAGTGATTAACTTGCCTGGAGGAAAGAGGTTCATTAACTCATTCTGTCGTATTTATTGAGCACTTACTGTGTGCAAAACACTCCACTAAATGTTTGGGAGAATACAGTATGTACAGCGCTGTACTAAGTGCTTGGGAAAGTACCGTACAACAGTAAACAGAAACATTCCCTGCCCACAAAAGCTTACAGTCTAGAGGTTGGAACTACAGTCTCTAGGACTGTAAGCTCTCTGTGGGCAGGGAAAGCGTCTACCAACGCTGTTATATTGTACTTTCCCAAGCACTTAGTACAGCGCTCTGCACAAAGTAGTGGTCTACACACAGTAAGCGCTCAATTAATGTGATTGTTAGGTCACTAGTGTTCCTTGTTTCTATGATGCTCTTGCAGTTCTCTGATAGGCCTACCCAATCAACAACCGATAATGATAATATTTGTGGCATTTGATATAGGCTTACTCTGTGTCAAGAACTGTTCTAAGCACTGGGGAAGATAACCGGATCAAACAGTTCCTCTCCCGCACAGGACTCACAGTCTAAGTAGGAGAGAGAACAGGTATTAAATCCCCATTTTACAGATGAGGTAACCAAGGCACAGAAAAGTAAAGTGACTCATCCAAGGCCACCCAGCAGACAAGTGGCGGAGCCAGGATTAGAACCCAGGTCCTCTGACGCCCACGCCCTTTCCACTAGGCCACACTGTTCCTCCTCTAGCCGGCGTCTAGGGGTGCTGTGTGTCTGACCTACCTCCCCCGTTACCCCCAATCCCACCCCTTGGTTACGAATCTGCCTGGACTCTGGAAATGATTCTCAGACCTCCTGTCAGGATGGGAGGAGACATGGCTGGATCTGCCTTACTCAAGGCAAACCTCAAGAGCAGGGCTATGTCAGGGCTCCAGAATGCTTCGTCCCGTCTGCCAGAGGGAGTTTACCATTTTAGGCCCGCCCCTGCAGGTTTATTTAAGCCAGTTTCCCTGAGGAAAATTGTCTTCAGATAATACTCTTGATCCAGGTAAACGAAGCTTTAATGCTGATGCTTTTAAAAAAAAAAACATTTCCCCTTGCTCCGGGCTCCCAGCATAATAAGTCATTGGTTTTTAAACCCGACCCGAGAGGGTTGTAATTGAGGCCATACCCTCTCACGTGCCAGTGTTCCTTTGTAGGTCCAGTGGCACTGCAGATCTCGAATGGTGGCCGGAGCCAACTTCTACATCGTGGGCCGAGACCCCGCCGGCATGCCTCACCCGCGGACGGGAAAGGATCTCTACGAACCCACCCACGGGGCCAAAGTGCTCACGATGGCTCCGGGCCTGATAACCCTGGAAATCGTTCCCTTCCGGGTCGCAGCTTACAATAAGAAAAAGAAACGCATGGACTACTACGACGCCGAACAGTAAGTGTCCTTCCCTTCCCTCAGCCCCTCCCCAAACCACTGCCGTAGGCCAGGCTTTTTTTTTCCTCTGTAGGAATGTGCTGGAGAGATCGGCTCCTTGGTTAGGAAAACTTAATGGGAGAGAGCCTCCTTGCACCTGCCGTCATCAACAGTAGCTAAGTTTTTCCTTCCCCCGGGTCAAGAAGAGCAAGTAGCCCTCCTTTTCTTTGGTGTAATGCATATATTATCCCTATAGGTTTTAGTTACCGGTTGTGCGAGGAAGGTCAGCTGATTAAATCGCATGCACGACCCAGGGCGCGGGTGTGTGTGTGTAGGTGACTAAGTGGCAGAAATGCCCTCGATAACTTCTGTGTTTTGTTCAATCTGGCTAGTATTGCTCTCAGACAGCCTCCCTTTTAATCATTTGGAGAGCTAAATAATTACATCAGTTCTCATAAGATTTTCCAAAGATTAATTCTATATTAGTTACAGGAGCGGCTCATTTTCTTGGAATTTTTTCTTTTCTGTTAGCAAATCTTAATAAGTTATGACTTTGGAAACTTGAAAAACCTCCTTCGTTTCCTAACTTTTTATATTTGTGTGCTCAAATAGAATTAAGTTGATGGGAATATGTTGGAAAGTGATTAAAATTTTGTGGCGCGCAGATAGCCTTTGATGTAATAAAGAAACACAGTTATTAATTATGCACATATGAGGTTGTCTGATGTGTGATTAATGAAAATCAGGCAGTGTCAGCTTGGAAACAATTAATGATTTTATGGGTGTAACATATTCTGAATTAGGTATCTCTGCAGGTTAAGGTTAAAGGAGGAGTAATTGCAACTCCTGCCAAGCTCAGCTATCACATTTATTACTACAGGGAATGCAAAGTTGATTAAAAAAAAAAAGTAAGCATTTAAGTTATAGGAACTTAATGTGCCTCATATTGTTCATGAGCAACCACTCAAAACATTCAGTTTTAGGAATGAATAAATAAAAACCCATTCTTTCAGATGTTAGGAACAAGCTTATTAGTGGTAATTCTGGCATTATCCCTAAATGTAAAACTTCTCCCCTCCCCGGTTTTATACAATAGATCTCTTCAATATGTGGTGGTGATGGTGGGTTTTTTTTTAAATTAAATACAAAATTGTAATTACTGAAATGACATTAACTCGCAGAAAGCGGGCGGTCTTATTTCATTGTGTCTCTGCTTCCTCTCGATTTCCAAGTTCTACCCCGTTGGCAGGTAACTTCTGTCGCACAAGCTCCAGCTGGGAAGGCGTTTATGTTCACTGTCTTTCTGGAGGTGGAACTCCACCAGTCTTGTCTAGTTAACACAGTGCCAGGACCTGAAAGAAATTAAGCCGGGCCTTCCAAAATCTGTGCAGAATGAAATAAAGCAGAACGATTGACCCACCGTATTAATACCGTAATGCTCAAGGCTACCGAAGTTCATTGCCGTCAGCCAAAGTGTCCCTCGGAGATCGAGAGGAAAAAGGGAACGGGGAGCGTTTTGTGATTGGATTTTTACCCGGTAGATTTGCTTTTTTGAACAGTGTCCACCTCTGTAAGATGCAGTCACCCACTCCACTGCAGCCTAGATTTTGAGCTTTCTTGAGAACTTATGGGAGGGGATAGAGAAGATCCATGACAGATCTTTCTTTTTGACACATTAGACTAATTATCACTTTAGTATTTTTCATGCTTTAAAAAAGTTGGTACCCAATCATTGCGGGCTCTGATTGTTTCTCATTAGGACATTGCAGCGTCCCTTCCAGAAATAGTATTTTGTTTTCATTTAATAGGACATTGGCACATTTTTCTCCGGCTTCAATGGACATCGTTACTTAGTTTCAAAAGATTTTCAGGAAACCGTTGACTCGTGATGGGCCAAACCCTCAAGCCGGCTTCAGTTTGTGTGCAGACCTTGCGTATGCATCAGTCTGAGTTCACACATGAGTATGATTAAATGCCGACTTTGAGGCCAAATTGAAAACTCTGTCCTTTTTGGTTTTCCATTGCATTATAGCACGCGGGTTTTACCAGACTAGAGAGTGGCTCGCGGTAAAAATGTTCATTCAGATAAGTAACGACTAAGGTTCCTGGGAAACCATTTCTGGCTTAAATACATTTCTTGTGTGCTACTTGTAGAGGATAATGGCTGCAAGGTGCACTTACAGATTTTCCCTTTCCAAATATAATTAATTCTGTACACCTTTCTCGTATGAGGTTTTGTGTGATTGTAGTGATGAATTGGCTACCTTCCTAACTAACCCAAGCATAGTTAGGCAGTGCAAGCTTTCTCATCAATATATTATATAGTTGGTGAAATTTGAGGACTCCCAGAGAATGTAAGACTGTGTGATGAGTTTTGGGGCGAGAGGAATATATTTAAAAAAATAGGTGTATACAATATCCCTCCTTTTCCTTCCCAAATCCTCGCTTCCGGAGTGTGGTCTAGCGGGAAGAGCATGGACCTGGGAGTCAGGGGACCTGTATTCTAATCCCAGCTATGCCAATGCTTGCATTGTGACCTTGAGCAAGTCATTTAATTTTTCTGGGCCTCAGTTACCTCATGTATAAAATGGGGAGTAAATCGTCTTCCCTTGAACTTAGACTGTGAGCCCCAGGTGGGACGGCGATCGTGTCCAACCTGATAAACTTGGATCTACTTCAGGGGTCAGAACAGTGGTTGCTGCGTAGTAAGCACTAAACAAATGCCATAAAAAAATTATCCTGGAAATATCCACCCTCGGCTTCGCTGACACTGTCCTCTCCTCATTCTCCTCCTTTCTCTCTGGCCGCTCATTCTCAGTCTCTCTCGCGGGCTTCTCCTCTGCCTCCCACCCCCTAACTGGGGGGGGGAGGGTCCCTTAAGGTTCAGTTTAGGGTCCCCTTCTATTCTCCATCTTCACCCACTCCCTTGAAGAACTCATTCGCTCACGTGGCTTTAACTTCCACCTCTGTGCCGATGGTTTCCAAATCTACATCTCCAGCCCCGAGGTCTCTCCTCTCTGCAGTCTCACATTTCCTTCTGCCTTCAAGTAGGCATCCCTACTTGGATGTCCTGCCGTCTCCTCAAACTTAACGTGTCCAAAACAGAACTCCTTATCTTCCCAGCCAAATCCTGTCCTCCCCATAACTTCCCCATCACTGTGGACGGCACCGCCATCCTTCCTCTATCACAAGCCCATAACCTTGGTGTTATCCTTGACTCCTCTCTCATTCAACCCGCATAGTCAGTGTATCATTAAATCCTGTCAGTTCAACCTTCACGACATCGCTGACATCTCTCCATCCAAACTGCCACCTCATTAATGCAAGCACTTAGTCTATCCCACCTTGGTTATTGCATCAGCTCCCTCCCAGCGTCCTGTCTCTCCCCACTCCAGTCCATATTCCACTCTGCTGCCCGGATCATTTTTCTACAAAAATGCTCAGTCCACGTTTCCCCACTCCTCAAGAACCTTCAGTGGTGGCCCATCCACCTCCACATCAGACAGAAACTCATTACCATCGGCTTTAAAGCAGTCAGTAACTTTGTGCCGTCCTGTCGCTTCTCGCTACTCTCCTGGGACAGCACAGCCCACGTACTTCACTCCGCTAATGCCCACCTACTCACTGTACCTCAATCTCATCTATCTCGTCACCTACCTCTCGCCCATATCTTGCCTCTTGCCTGGAATGCCCTTCCTCTTCGTATCCTTCAATGACTCTCCCCGTTTTCAAAGCCTAATTGAAGGCACATCTCGCCTCATTTCCTTTTCTCCCACTCCCTTCCACGTAGCCCTGGCTTCCTCCCTTTACGTATCATCTCCCCCCGTGCTACACCGCGCCGAGGCACAGAGAAGTTAAGTGATTTGCCTAAGCTCGCAGAGCAGACAATAGGTAGAGCCAGGATTAGAACCCGGGTCCTCTGACTCTCAGGCCCATGCTCTAACCATTAGGCAGAGCTTCTTCTAAATGGAACTTTATAAGGAAGAATCAACTCCACTAGCTGTCCCTCCCAGGAGCCAGTTCTTCACTTATCCATCCGATGTTGGACTTTCCCAATCGGCCACTGCTTCTGGGATGTGGAGACCCCAGGATAGTGCTCAGAGGCCAAGGCGGGGAAGGGCTGCAACTATTAATCTAGCTGATTTCTGGGCCAATTAGACACACCTGCATGAAGTATCACAGCCCAAACCACTCTTTTCATAACCATAACACCATGCTGAATTAGGGCCAAAAAAGAGCCGGAATCAGGGTCACCTAATGTTCAGCTGATCGAGAAGCAGAGTGGCTTAATGGAAAGATCACGGGCTTGGGAGTCAGAGGATGTGGGTTCTAATCCTGATTCCACCACTCGTCTGCTGTATAACCTTGAGCAAGATACTTAACTTCTCTGTGCCTCAGTTGCCTCATCTGTAAAATGGGGATTAAGACTGTGAGCCCCACGTGGGACAACCTAATTATCCAGCGGTTAGAAAAATGCTTGGTGCATAGTAAGTCCTTACAAATACCATAAGTATAATTTATTATTATCCCCCTTTTATGGTGCACACCGGGAGTGCCAATAGACAATAATCCATACACAAATCATCTTCAGAGTCCTTTTCCTCTGAAAATTAGGTTGCTAAAGTTACTTGATGCCCCAGCCGTGTGCAAATGGCAGTCAGTCAATCAATTATACAGTCAATTAGAAAAGCAGCAAGGCGTACTTGGTAGAACACAGGCCTGGGAGTCAGAAGGTCATGGGTTCTAATTCCAGCACTGCCACTTGTCTGCTGTGAGACTTGGTCAAATGACTTCACTTCTCTGTGGTTTGTGTTAAATGGGGATTGAGACTATGAGCCCCGCTTGGGACAGGGAGTGGTTCCAACCACATTCGTCGCCCTCATTAAGTTAATTCAGTTAAGGTAATCACTTAACTTCTCTGTGCCTCAGTTACCTCATCTGTGAAATGGGGATTAAGACTGTGAGTCCCATGTGGAACAACCTGATAACCTTGTTTCTCCCCCAGTGCTCGGCACATAGTAAGCGCTTAACAAATACCATCATTATTATTATTATTATTAAATTCCACCACAATCTTCCAGCACCCTGTGCCATCTCATACCTTCATTTTGCAGTCTCTCAAGCGCTTAGTACAGTGCTTTGCACACAGTAAGCGCTCAATAGAAACGATTGAATGAACGAATGAACTCTAGGACTGAGGAGCTTACTTGTACCTTCCTTAACATTCATATTTGCCGGTTGAATTTATTTATTTTTGACCACTCTAGTTGATGGTGTTTTTGTGTTCATCTCCCCACTTGGGGTAGAAGCTCTTTCTGGGCAGGGACTGTGTCACTTCAGTATTCTGTACTTCCCAAGTACAGGGATTGTGTTTGTTTACTGTGATATTGTAATAATAATAATTATGATATTTGTTAAGCATTTACTATGTGCCAGGCACTGTACTGAGCACTGGGATGGATACGAGCAAATTGGGTGGGACGCAGTCCCTGTCCAACATGGGGCTCACAGTCTCAATCCCCGTTTAACACAAACCACAGAGAAGTGAAGTGACTTGCCCAAGGTCACACAGCAGACAAGCGGCAGAGCCGGGATCAGAACCCATGATATTTTGACTCCCAGGATCGTATTTTAGCCACTATGCCGTGCCCTCTCCCAAGCGCTTAGTACAGTGTTCTGCACACAGTAAGCGCTCATGAAATACGATTCACTGTCTGACTGACTGATAGTAAGGGCTACTGTACGAGTGTGTACATAACTGAATCAAGAAGCCAAGTGTGTTTTTTGGAAGAATGAAATTAACATAGGGCACTAACCTGGCATCGAGATAAGTTAAAAGTTGAAAGATCAGTTGAAGAGTCCACTTTCCTCGTGATCGTGAGACCGCCACCTCTCCCAGTTGCCTCACTCAATTTTTAGAGTCGTTTTTGTTTTTTTTTATGGTATACGTTATGCACTTACTTTGTGTCTAACACTTTTCTAAGCGCTGGGGTGGTAAGTTAATTAGGTCGGATTCAGTCCCCATCCCGCATGGGGCTTGCAGTCTAAAGAGGAGGGAGTAAGGGTAATTAATCCCCATTTTATAGTTGAGGAAACTGGGGTAGAGAGAAGTTAAGTGAAATGCCCAAGGTCACACAGCAAGAAATTGGCAGAGCTGGGATTAGAAACCAAGTCCTCGGACTTCCAGGCCCATACTCGTTCACACTGCTTCTGTAGTAATTCCCCTAATTCCTCCAATGAGCGATACTTGACCTCAGCTATGGCGAATCGGGCTCACCTGATGTAAACCCATTAGATATGGGGTGATTAGATATGGGGTGACTGTCTTCAAATATCCAGACCCCGAGAGCGAGAAACGAAGAGAGTGCTAGGCACCGCAGATAACGAATGCAACAGCGCAGCTGGGGACAGTCTTTTCTTGCACACAGTTATGGAGTGATCTGGTCCGACACCTACAAGGGGATTTATAAATTCACACTGTCGATAATACATTCTCTGACACCGGAAGACAGTGAGATACATTTCCTGAGCAAGCCAATTCCTGCATTCTACGTGGGTGAAAAATGAGTTTTATGCCAGAAAGAGCATGGATCTCTTACTCAGGAGACTTGAGTTCTGTGCCCAGCTCTACCACTTGCCTACTATATGTCCTTGGGCAAGTCACTTAACTTCTCTGTGCCTCAGTTTCCTCATCTGTAAAAATGAGAGCTCAATACCTGTTATCGATGATATTCCTTGAGCACTTACTGTGAGCAGATCACGGTACTAAGCACTTGGGAAAGCCTGTAGAGGGTCTAAGGCTGTTCCTGGCCTGATTATCTTACACATGCCCCAGCTCTCAGCGCAGTGTCCGACACATAGTAAGCACTCAACCAACAGCACCGTGGCCGCAGGAGAATATGTTGGTTTCCCGAATTATAATGGACGTTTTGGATTCTCTCCTGTCAGAAGAGGTTCCCCGGGATTTCTTGGAAGCTCCGAATGCTTTCTCCGTCTTATTTTTCGAGCTTCCCCCCTCGAACGTGAGCCCTGAAGAGACACGAGCTAAAGGCCATCTGCTGCCCGTCGTCTGTCCGCGTGCTTATGGCAGGGGAGAGTCGCATGTGTGGACCGAGGATAGCAGATGTCTGTAAAATTTAAAAGGCTTCACAAGTGGCCCGGAGATGCCCTTCTCTGGAGTCGGTCAAGATGCCGGCCACATGTAGTTAGTGTGTGAGTGTAAGACTTCAAGGGTCCCACAGTACACAGGCTCACTTGTGAGTGTTGCTTCGTGGGATGTGTGTGGTGTGTGTTGGAGCACTGACACGCAGTCGACATTGGATACCGCCAGTCTCGAGCCAGACGGTTTTGAGAAGGAAAAACAGAGATATGTTTGGGTTGCTTTTTTCAGGTGCCATGAGTGTTTTGCCATTAATTAGTGTTTTGAAAGACTACAGTGTGCATAACTGGGAAAAATCAAACTGAAAAATGTCCTCGAATGGCTTTTTGCTCCCTTGAGCAGTTTCCACGTAAATTCACTCCAGAGTTACTTTAAGAGGGTGCCAGGCATTTTTCTCTAAATTTCAGTTTCATCGAATTACTGCTTCTTATTTTTAACCCCAATGGAAAGTTATCGATGGGCAAACAATATCTAAGGGAAAAAGTGCAAACGTTTTCAGCTTTAAGGCTTCTCGGGTCGTGCGGCTCTCCCGGCCAGTCCGATGGCCAAGGGAAGGCAGAGGGGCTATGGTGTATTTGCTCAAGTAGCGCTTAATGGAAATTCCCCCATAACTGGGGTGGAAATGCAAGTATGAAGTAGCCGAGAAATGTCTTTTCTTTAGCCCGGGTGCAGTAGGCCCAACAAGAAAACATGTAATAATAATAATGTCGGTATTTGTTAAGCGCTTACTATGTGGAGAGCACTGTTCTAAGCGCTGGGGTAGATGCAGGGTAATCAGGTTGTCCCACCTAAGGCTTACAGTCTTCATCCCCACTTTTCAGATGAGGTAACAGAGGCACAGAGAAGCGAAGTGACTTGCCCAAGGTCACACAGCTGACAAGTGGCAGAGCCGGGATTCGAACCCATGACCTCTGACTCCCAAGCCCGGGCTGTTTCCACTGATCCACGCTGCTTCTCTAGAAGTAGAAACAGTAGACAGTAGAAACAGAGCCCACGTCTTGTACGATGAGGAGAACGTTTGTGGCATTAAGGACAGATGGAATGTGAAAAGGCTTTGGCAAAAGAAATACTTAGGGACGTTGGTTCAAAAGGATACTTTTTGAAAGAATGCAGACTCCTAGATTGTAGGCTTTTTTTTTTTTTTTTACGGTATTTAAGTTATGTCAAACGCTCTTCTGAGCGCTAGAGGTAGGTTCAAGTTAATGAGGTCGGACACAGTCCCTGTACCGCAAGGGTCTCGCAGTCTAATCAAGGTGGAGAACAGGTAATCCCCATTTGACAGTTGCGGGGGGGGGGGGGGGGGGGAAAGAGGCACAAAAAAACAAACTGCCTTGTCCAAGGTCAGACAGCAAAGCAGTTCTCTAAGTTCATTCATTCATTCAATAGTATTTATTGAGCGCTTACTATGTGCAGAGCACCGTACTAAGCGCTTGGAATGAACAAGTCGGCAACAGATAGAGACGGTCCCTGCCCTTTGACGGGCTTACGGTCTAATCGGGGGAACGGGACAGACGAGAATGATGGCAATAAATAGAATCGAGGGGGTGAACATCTCATTAAAACAATGGCAAATAAATAGAATTAAGGCGATGTACATTTCATTAATAAAATAAATAGGGTAATGAAAATATATACAGTTGAGCAGACGAGTACAGTGCTGAGGGGATGGGAAGGGAGAGGGGGAGGAGCAGAGGGAAATAGGGGGAAAAGAGGGTTTAACTGCAGAGAGGTGAAGGAGGGCGGTAGAGGGAGAAGGGGAGCTCAGTCTGGGAGGGCCTCTTGGAGGAGTTGAGTTTTAAGTCGGGTTTTGAAGAGGGGAAGATAATGAGTTTGGCGGAGGTGAGGAGGGAGGGCGTTCCGGGACCGCGGGAGGACGCGGCCCGGGGGTCGATGGCGGGACGGGCGAGAACGGGGGACGGCGAGGAGGTGGGCGGCGGAGGAGCGGAGCGTGCGGGGTGGGCGGTGGAAAGAGAGAAGGGAGGAGAGGTAGGAGGGGGCCAGGTGATGGACAGCCTTAGAACCCAGGTCCTTCTGACTCACAGGCCCATTCATTCATTCAGTCATATTTATTGAGCTCTTACTGTGTGCAGAGCACTGTACTAAGCGCTTGGAAAGTTCTCTCTCCACTAGGCCACACTGCTTTTCATTTGGACATTTGGACGCAAGGAAGAATGAATTTTAATTGGGCTGGTCTGTTTTTTCCTTTCATCAAAAAATCAATTCAGAGTCATCCAGTCCACTATCCCTTCACTCCTTTTGCACTGCCCAGTTAGCGTAAGCTCTTTGTATCGGAGCGAGTTTGCCTCCTCGGGGCAGAATTTGGTTATCTAACAAGCTAGTTTTCTTTCTTAATGACTTCTGTGGGAGAGCTTCACCGAATTATCCGAGGAGCGAAGTACGCGGTAGGCCCGGTCTATTTTACTGGGTCACCTGATGCTCAGCTGAACCAGTAGGTCTGGTAACCAGCTCCTTAAAGCACAGGCGATAGAGGATCGGGGTCTCGGGAAGACTCGAGCTAAGGAAAATTCACACCCGGTACCTCTCACTCGATCCGATGCCGAGAGCCTGCACGCTCGGGCTGGGTTCGAAGGAGGATGTGACAGAAATGTTTCTGGAAAGCCCAGGTTGCGGCAGACCTGCCTTCAGAAAGTTGAGGAAGGGGTGGTGATTTCGGTGCTGAAGAGAAACAGCTAGTGGATAGAGCTTGGGCCTGGGGGTCGGAAGGACCTGGGTTCTAATCCCGGTTCCCCTGACGTCTACTGTGTGACCTTGGGCAAGTCCCTTCACTTCTCTGGGCCTCAGTTACCTCCTCTGTCAAATGGGGATGAAGACTGTGAGCCCCGTGTGGGACAGGGACTCTATCCATCTTGATTAGTTTGTACCTACCCCAGCCCTTAGAAGAGTGCTTGACATGGAGTGTTTAACAAATACCATCATCATTATTAGCATTATTATTATTATTATGGGAAGCGGCGTGACTCAGTGGAAAGAGCCCGGGCTTGGGAGTCAGAGGTCATGGGTTCGAATCCCGGCTCCGCCGCTTGTCAGCTGTGTGACTTTGGGCAAGTCGCTTAACTTCCCTGTGCCTCAGTTACCTCATCTGTAAAAGGGGGATTAAAACTGTGAGCCCCACGTGGGACAACCTGATCACCTTGTATCCCCCAGCGCTTAGAACAGTGCTTTGCACATAGTAAGCGCTTAACAAATACCACCATTATTATTATTATGACCTAGAGGACCAGGTCAAGGTTAGAGATTTCCTTGAAATTAATAGAGAAAAGATGTCCAGTTTAGGTTGTACCTTCCCCAACGCTTAGTACGGTGCCCGGCACATACTAAGCGCTTAACCGATACCAAGTTAGTAGTAGTAGTATAGAGCGATTGGATTCTGATTATTTCTTTCCTTCATAATTTCCTTTTTTCATTACTCTTTAAGGGCCCCTTCCTATGGCAGATCTTGTATCTAGTAAGATGATGTGATGAATTCCTAACATGTGGGGTGTTCTTGTCTCATCCTCCGGAAGCGTGCTGCTTTTGCCAAGACATACAAATTTAGCTTCCTAAATTTGGGCAGAGGGAGCAGCCAGCTGTTTTGCCTCTCTGCTAACCACAGAACAAGAAGAGATGGCTGCGGCACGAAGGATTTAGGTGAGAGAAATCATTTTCTGCCAGGGAGGGTTGCTAAGCATGACGGCGGTGACAGAGATTATAGAATCTCTTTCTCTAGGACTCTTGAAGCAAGGGGAGAGAGTCTCATCTGTGTGGGATGGTTTAGGTTAGTCCTGCCTGAAGGTGAGGAAATGGAATTCATCACCCACCTCTCTTGCTTCTGGCTTTCTAGCCTTATTTTAGTTATTGTTTTTCAGACCAGCTGGGTGTAGTTCAACTCGGCTTGGTAGAATTCTATTCGGAACTTAGAAAAAAAATCACGCGGGGCAGGTGAAGGAGAGAGACTGGGACAGGTGAATATCACCTGGATTTTTTTTCTAGGAGTTTGAAATCCATCAAGCGAGCTAATAACAATAATAATACCATTATTATTAATAATAAGCAGAAGCTTAGTAAGGATCATGAGGCAAGAAAGAAGAAAGGGAAAACAGTGCCAGTTTTTCTGTGAACAGCACACATGTAAGCATAACAAGAAACAGCCTGTGTGTGTGGTGGGGTTTTTTTTTGGTGTGTTTGTGTGTGTCTGGGCCTGTGTACGCACATGCACAATGCTGTTTGAGATTGTGGATCCTGAATCGGTCTTTGCAGTGTACATATCTCCAAGTTAAGTTGGACACAGTTCATGACCCACACAGGGGTCACAGTCTTAATCCCCATTTTCCAGATGAGGTAACTGAGACACCAAGAAGCGAAGCGACTTGCCCAAGCTCACACAGCAGACGAGTGGCAGAGCTGTGATTAGAACCCAGGTCCTTCTGACTCCCAGGCCCGTGCTCTAGCCACTAAGCCCCACGACTTGAAGCGCTGTGTAGGGCAGGGACTGTATCCACTGTGTTTCTCTTGTATCTAGAAGCAGGATGGCTCAGTGGAAAGAGCCCGGGCTTGGGAGTCAGAGGTCGTGGGTTCTAACCCCGGCTCCGCCACTTGTCAGCTGTGTGCCTTTGGACAAGTCACTTCACTTCTCTGGGCCTCAGTTACCTCATCTGGAAAATGGGGATTAAGCCTGTGAGCCCCACGTGGGACAACCTGATTACCTTGTACCTCCCCCAGCTCATAGAACAGTGCTAGGCACATAGTAAGCGCTTAACATACTGTCATCATTATTATTATTATTATTATTATTACCTACTCCAGGGCATAGTGCAGAAAGGCCAAGTGGAAAGAGCACAGGCCTGGAAATCAGAGGATCTGGGTTCTACTCTTCGCTCGCCAGTGTCTCCACTGTGTCCTTGGGCAAGTCACTTCATTTTTGTGTGCCTCGGTTAACCCATGTGTAAAATGGGGATTAAGACCATGAGCCCTTAGGTGGGACAGGGACTGCTTCCAACCTGATCAGCTCGGATCTACCCCGAGGCTTAGCACGGTACCTGGTGCGTGGTAGGCACTTCAGCAGTACCCTAAAAACAGCGCTATTATTGTTTTTGCTCTGCTAGATGTGTCTGCTGTATTTTGACTCAACCCAGTGGATTTTTAAAAGCACACCTCAACTCCATCCATATATGTACATAGGCAATAGGAAGTTTGATGGGGGAGGTTTAAAACACACCCCCTTATTGTTGAAACGACAGTTCTTAAAGTCTGCTTTTGCTAATAATTAGCTTTCTAAAGAACACATCTGTGGGCATTAGACTAGGACTGCTGTATAATAATCATGTCTCTTATGTAATTAACTGACTCTTACGGGCTCTCCCCGAAGAAAACAGTTGCATGCCCCAAGGATGTGGGAAAATACCTGTTTTTAATAAAGATTTGAGATTGTTTTTTCTTGGAATGTTGAAGTAGCTATTGTGATCTGTACTCCTTTACCCGGCACTTTCTTATATTGCTAGTATACTACCTCCTATGAAATCATTGGCAAAAACTGTAGATTCTTAGTGCCGTTCAAACTAAAAGTGCCATTTGGATTAAATCAACCTCTTGGCTAAAACCGGCATTAACTTTATTGTCACAATGCAGTTCTTTTACATTTCTTCTAAATAGTAATCTTAACTACTGGTTCATCTAACGGCCTGAGATGAGCACAGTTGATCAGATACATTCACTTATTTTGTGCATGTGGCCTTGATCTTTCAGATTTATTGAGCCAGGGCAGTAGATCGTGTCCTTTTTTTCCGGTATTTGCCAGCCAGGCACTGTACTAAGCATGAGGGTAGATACAAGTTAATCAGGTTGGACGCAGTCCCCGTCCCACGTGGGGCTCACAGTCTTAATGCCCATTTTACAGATGAGGTAACTGAGGCCCAGAGACGTTAAGTGGCTTGCCCAAGGTCACCCGGCGGATGAGTGGTAGAGACGGGACTAGAACCCCAGACCCGTGCTCTATCCTCTAGGCCACACTGCTTCTCCTTAAACGATCTGGCATTTCCTTGATTTAAAAGCAGTAACTGACCCGACCAAAATCCAGTAGTTTTCATGCAGTGGATTGGCGTCGTGTATGTTTTTTTAAATATTATTATGTGTTAAGCACTTACTGTGTGTCAAGCACTGTTCTGGGGTATTTACAAGATTTATTAGGACACAGTTCTTGTCCTTCAGTCCAAGTAGGAGGGAGGACAGGTATCGAACCCCCATTTTACAGATAAGGTAACTGAAGCACAGAGATGGGTTGAGTGGTTTGCCCAAGGTCACTCAGCAGGCAGTTAGCGGAGTCAGGATTAGAACCCAGGTCCTCTGTCTCCCAGGTCTGGGATCTTTAAGCCAGTTGATGTTTAAAAAGCGGAAAAGAAAATACTCCTTTTTCACCTGAATCCCTGTCTTCCCCTTACTCCAGCTGGTTGAAATAGGTGATATTGTACTGCCATTTGAATGGGAAACACTGTAGTCTGTTTTACCTCGTGGTAATTTTCCCCACAATTTTTTTTTTGCGTATATTGTTACGTTACAGCAAAAGGATGTTAAGTTCCAGATACAGTCAGTTCCTAAACTTGGGAGTTGAGGGCTTGAATAATAATAATTGTGGTTAAGTGGTTACTATGCACCAAACACTGTACTCAGTGCCAGGGTTGATACAAGATAATTGATCTGGGTACAGTCTCTGTCCCATCTGGGGCTCACAATCTAGGTGGGAGGGGGTACAGGGATTGAAACCCCATTTTGCAGATGAGGAAACTGAGGAACAGAGAAATTAAGTGACTGGTCAATCATAATGTTGGTATTTGTTAAGCGCTTACTATGTGCCGAGCACCGTCCTAAGCGCTGGGGTTGATGCAGGGTAATCAGGTTGTCCCACGTGAGGCTCACAGTTAATCCCCATTTTACAGATGAGGTAACTGAGGCACAGAGAAGTGAAGTGACTCGCCCGCGGTCACACAGCTGACAAGTGGCAGAGCTGGGATTCGAACCCATGACCTCTGACTCCCAAGCCCGGGCTCTTTCCACTGAGCCACGCTGCAGGCAAGTGGCAGATTAGAACTCAGGTCCTCTGACTCTCTGGACCCAGGCTCTTTCCTGAAGCTGTTTTCATCTCGCTTTACGAAGAAGTTGTGGTCTTGATGAAAACATCAGTACGGTAGCACAATTTCATCATAACCTGAGGTCCTTCGAGAACTCACGCCTGGATCAGCTCTACGTCCAAGGGATGAATAGTTTCTTACAACACTGCATTGCGTTTCATCCAGAAAGATGTACGCCGGCCGAAGAAGATCCCCCGACTTCTTAAAAGGAATACGTCTACCAACTCTGTGTGGTACTCTCCCAAGTGTTTAGGATAAAGTAAGCGCTCAATAACTACCATTGCTTAAAAATGCTCTGTCCCAAAACGTGCCGCGAAAGCACGTGTTCTAGACAAAGCGACTGGACTTCTTCTAAGGTGGCAATACTAAATTAAATTCCGAGGTATCACCGAAGATCCCTGACTGTGGAAAGGCAGCAGCGGTGACTGCTTTTCAGCAGCTTCATCTCTGGAGGGATCAACTACGATCCAAACGCAGCGGGCGTTCCGCTAACGCGAGTGGGGTCCGTTCTAATTCGTCATGCAGTCGTGTTTATTGAGCGCTTACTGTGTGCAGAGCACTGTACTGAGCGCTTGGGAGAGAACAGCAACAGACACATTCCCTGCCCTCACCGAGCTTACAGTCTAGAGTGGGGGAGCAGACATTAATGCTAATAAATAAATTACAGATATGTAAGTGCTGTGGGGCGGGGAGGGGAGAGAACAAAGGGAGCAAGTCAGGGCGACGTAGAGGGAGTGGGAGAAGAGGAAAAGAAGGCATCTTGGAGGAGATGTGCCTTCATTAAGGCTTTGAAGGAGGGGAGAGGAATTGTCCGTAGGATTTGAGGCGGGAGGGAGTTCTAGGACAGAGGCAGGACGTGGGGCAGGGGTCGGCGAAGAGATGAATGACATCGAGGCATAGTGAGAAGGTTAGCGTTAGAGGAGCCAAGTGCGCAGGCAGAAGGAGAGTAGTGAGGTGAAGTAGGAGAGGGCAAGGTGATCGAATCCATTAGCAAGCCCCTCAGAGCAGGCAATTCCTGTCAGTTGAAATTTGTGCAGCTTTTCCACTCACTGTCTGAACTGATCATCTTGTAGTACAGTGGTTGGCCCAGAGTAATGCTTAATAGACACCGTTATCGTTATTATCATTATTACGGGTTGAACCTGATCTTAGACACTTTTGAAATGGTATTTGTCCGACCCTTACTGGGTGCCAGGCACTGTACTAAGCTCTAGGGTAGATACAGGCGAATCAGGTTGGACGCAGTCCACCTCACACATGGGGCTCACAGTCTTAGTCCCCGTTCGGCGGCTGAGGTAACTGAGGCCCAGAGAAGTGAAGCGACTCGCCCGAGGTCACACAGCAGACGAGTGGAGGAACCGGAGTTAGAACCTCGGTCCTTCTGCCGCCCGGGCCTGGGCTCTATCCACTAGGCCGTGCTGCTCTCTCTTGTCAGTCCCTGTAGGTCGGTGCCACCATACAGGTAAGAAAAAGCAATGGGTAGAGAACGCGACTCCCCAACCCATCCCTGTGCAGGAGAAACAATTTTAATCTAAGCGTGAGAAGGACGTTTCTCTACGTCTGGGTCGGGTTCTGCCTCCTCTGCCTGTCTGGTTGTCCGGGAACGTTCTGGTAGGTAAGAAATCCCGCTTTGTCCTCGTGCCGATCGAATATGCCAGCTGCATTTTGTCTTTCGGGCTAACAGTTTCCCAAATATGTTTTCAATCTGCTCTGGCTAAATTACATTTAGAAATTTAAAAAAAAAAAGAAAAAGCTGTTTCTGTGAGTTCGAAAACATCTTTTCAGTCATTCCGGTAGAGTCTGAGGCAGTGTTCTGGAGCCGTGTCTGTATCAGTAGATCTGTTCCTTTACCAGGTGTGTTTGGAGCATCACAAAGAGAAGGAATATTTGTATTTCAGTCTCGTAAAAATATTTTATTTTCAATATGTATTTTTCTCTTTTCCCTCCTTCCCCCTTTCCTCCTCCGCTCAATTTCCTCCCTGTTTCTTTTCAGCCACGAAGACTTTGAATTCATCTCAGGGACCCGCATGCGTAAACTGGCCCGGGATGGGCAGAAGCCCCCCGACGGCTTCATGGCTCCGAAGGCCTGGACTGTGCTGACAGAGTACTACAAATCCCTGGAGAAGCCTTAGGCCGGCGTTCCCAGCCGTCTAATGCATGATTTATTCCCAGAAAGGGGACCACCCAGTCATCGCCGCTCAGGGTGTTTGGGGTGTGTGTGTGGCTGGGACTTCCTCCTCAGAAACAGACCTTCTTTCCTAACTCGCCATCATTCTCGGCCTGCCTTGTGGGTTTTAGCGTGGACTGGCATCTAGTAAACTGCTGGTTTTAATGTCTCTTCTCCCGTTTATTATGGTTAATGCTCCTTCGCTAGCATTTTAATATCTTTTTATATCGTATTTATGCCTCTGTCCCATTGATTTTTTTTTTTCCACCGCTGTGGCGTTGATCGTATCTACTAGAATCCAAGCTAAGTTTCTACTTCTTTCCTCTAACGGTAACACTATTTGTAGCGTATGGGCGGTTTTACTTTCATAATTCAGTGGCAGGACCCCTGTGGCAATTTAGATTTGATTTCACCGATACTGTAATGCAACATTTTATGTACTGTCCCTTATTGGCCTCATAAAGCTTGCTGATGTCATATGGAACCCCAGAGTGAACTTCCTTCATGCAACGTAATTAAATGTTCTAGCTTCTTATGTGTCCTGCCTGTGATCTTATCCAGTCTATACGCTCCCGAATAGCTGTGAACAATTAGGAGCCGACAACGGGAGACAGACAAGCCTGGGGGGGGCTTGGGAAAGCCTAGGAAAATTTGGGGGTTTTACTGTTAGAGCGAATGGAATTTTTAGCGGGGGGTTAGTGGTTTTTTTTACGCTGTTTGACATCCACCTTCAGTGCCGAATGCCTCCCCCTTCGATCGGAAAGTGAATAATGGGAACTCCTTCATTGTGATGAGAAACACAGTTCTATCTGGAAAGTCCCCGCACTGAAAGCCTATGTTGTATTTGCACCACGTCAGCCCAAGTCCCTATCCACCAGTAATCTGAGTTTCGGAAGAATGACCGAACGATCAAGACACGCCTGCATTTTTATGCTGTAAATCTGGGGTAGCGATCTCCCACCCCCAGCCAGAGAATCTCGGGTCTGTAGAAGGGCTCAACGCATGATGATGATAATAATTGTGCTATTTGTTAGGTGTTTACTATGGGCCAGGCACTGTACTGAGCGCTGGGGTAGATACAGGGTAATCGGGTTGGACACACGGGGCTCATGGTCTAGGAGGAGGGAGGACAGGGATTTTTTTCTTTTCTTTTTTTTGGGGGGGGGTGAGGATTGGTATTTGTTAAGCACTTACTATGTCCCAAGTACTAAGCACTCGGATAGATAAAGGTTGGACATAGTTCTGGGCCTCACAGTCTAGGAGGAGGGAGAACAGGGATTTTTCTTTGTTTTAATGGTGTTTGCCAAGCACTTCCTATGCGCCGGTCACTGTACTAAGCGCTAGGGTAGATACAAGCTGATCAGGTTGGACACAGGCCCCGGCCCACATGGTCCTCACCCTCTTAACCCCCGTTTTACAGATGAGGTAACAGGCCCAGAGAAGCGAAGTGACCTGCCCAAGTGGTGGAACTAGGATTAGAACCCAGGCCCTCTCCCTGGCCCGTGCTCTTTCCGCTAGGCCGTGCCGCTTGTCACGTGGATATTGAATCCCCACCGTCAAGATGAGGAAACGGGCTTAGAGAAGTTAAGTGACTTGCCTTAAGTGGCAAGGATCCGAACCCAGGCCTTCCAACTCCCAGGCCGGGGTTCTTCCCATGAGGTCACGCGGAAGTAGCATGTGTTGGGGCGGGTGGCCTAAACGGGGACGCCAACTCTTTGTTCAAGAAGCAAGTGAAGTATTTATTCGATTCGAGCAACCGAGAGTGGGGAACGGGGAAAAGGAAAGCGGAGCGCTCCCCTTCGTAAAAGCAGGGAGCTTTTATGCACACGGACAAACGGCTCTTCGGGCACTTGATACTATTTTCCCTTCTCCTTAACTCACCCAACAGCTAAGGCTGGCAGCTGCGGTCGGTCGGGAGAATCCCAGTGGAATCTTCTCGTTTTGAGTGGCTCTCTGCTGGCTAAGGAATTTGACCTGAACGGGCCCATCTGCCGAGTCAGTGGATCCAAGATGGAGTTGAGCCTCACGACGGCCAGTCCTTTACTTCCACAGGCTTTTGCTTTGACAGAGATAACATGTATACTGCAGTCAGTCAGTCGTATTTATTGAGCACTTACTCTGTGCCGAGCATTACCAAGTGCTGAATTGTACTTTCCAAGCACTTAGTACAGTGCTCTTCACACAGCAAGCACTCAAGAAATACGATTGAATGAATGAATGAAGTATTTGGGAAAGTACAATATAGCAATATTCCAGACACCTTTCCTGCGCACATTTTCACTCCTCTAACGCCAACCTTCCCACTGTACCGCAGTCTCATCTATCTCACCGCCGACCTCTTTCCCGTCTCCTGCCTCTGGCCTTGAACTCCCTCCCTCTTCCTATCGAGAGGCAATTACTCTTCCCCCCCTCTTCAAAGCCTTATTGAAGATACATCTCCTTGAAGGAGGCCTTCCCTGACTAAGCCCTTCTTTCTTCTTCTCCCATTCCCTTCTGGGTGAACCTGACTTGCTCCCTTTTTTCATCCCTCCCCCCAGCCCAATAACACTTATAATAATAGTTATATACCAAATAATGTTGGTATTTGTTAAGCACTTACTATGTGCAGAGCACTGTTCTTAGCGCTGGGGTCGTTCTTGTCTGTCCATCTCTCCCGATTAGACCGTAAGCCCGTCAAAGGGCAGGGACTGTCTCTATCTGTTACCGATTTGTACATTCCAAGCGCTTAGTACAGTGCTCTGCACGTAGTAAGCGCTCGAGAAATACTATTGAGTGAATGAATACGGGGTCATCAGGTCGTCCCACGTGAGGCTCACCGTCTTCATCCCCATTTTACAGATGAGGTCACTGAGGCCCAGAGAAGTGAAGTGACTTGCCCACAGTCACCCAGCTGACAAGTGGCAGAGCTGGGATTCGAACCCATGACCTCTGACTCCCAAGCCCGGGCTTTTTCCACTGAGCCACGCTACTTCACTTATGTAGATCTCTGTAATTTTGCTTATTTATATCAATGTGTATCACCCCCTCTAGACTGTAAGCTCACTGTGGGCAGGGAATGTGTCTAATATATGGTTATATTATACTCTCCCAAGTGCTTAGTACAGTGCTCTGCATATGGTAAGTGCTCAGTGAATTGGACAAAAAATATTCCCTCCCTTTCAAACTCATTCCTTCCCTTCTCAATTGTCCTCCCTCAGTCTCAGAGTTGCTTCAGACCAATTCTTTTCCTATTTTCCATTGGCTTTACGATCAGCTGTGAGTCCCTAAATAATAATGTCGGTATTTGTTAAGCGCTTACTATGGGCCGAGCACTGTTCTAAGCGCTGGGGGAGATACAGGGGAATCAGGTTGTCCCACGTGAGGCTCACGGTCTTTCTCTGGCTCAGAGTCCGTAGACAAGGGGAAGGCTTTGCAGCCCAGTGAGAGGTGATGTCTTTTCATTCATTCATTCATTCATTCAATAGTATTTATTGAGCGCTTACTATGTGCAGAGCACTGTACTAAGCGCTTGGAATGAACAAGTCGGCAACAGATTGAACAAGTCGGCAACAGATATGAGCTAGAAGCAGCATGGCCTAGTGGATAATGTCTGGGGCTGGGAATCAAGGACCTGGGTTCTAATCCCGACTCCACCACTTGTCTGCTGTGTGACCTTGGACAAGTCACTTCCCTTCTCTGTGCCTCAGTTCCCTCATCTGTTAAAATGGGGCTTACGACTCTGAGCTCCATGTGGGACATGGACTCTGTCCAAGCTGATTAACTTATAACTTCCCCAGTGTAGTGGCTGGCACGTAGTAAGCTCTTAACAAATACCGTAAAAAAACCCTCAAAAATAAAACAAAAAGCTTTCAGGAGGGGATTCCTCTTTAATATGAGGCGCTGTCTATCTGTTCTGAAAGTGGGCAGAGAGCCTCTTCGTGGCTTGAGAAGCAGCATGGCTCAGTGGAAAGAGCCCGGGCCTGGGAGTCAGAGGTCATGGGTTCGAATCCCAGCTCTGCCATTTGTCAGCTGTGTGCCCGTGGGCAAGTCATTTCACTTCTCTGGGCATCAGTTCCCTCATCTGGAAAATGGGGATGAAGACCGTGAGCCTCACGTGGGACAACCTGATGACCCTGTATCTACCCCAGCGCTTAGAACAGTGCCCTGCACATAGCAAGCGCTTAACAAATACCAACATCATTATTATTGAGGAAAGGGTAGATTTTTGGAATACAGTTAGAACTCTAATGTACTCTTCCAAGTGCTTAGCACAGTGCTCTGTACAGAGTAAACGCTCAATAAGTACTACTGGTTCAAAATGATGGAATAGGGCAAATGTAAATATTATCCTGAATGTTTAAGCTACAGGGATTCTATCTTGTCGCATTTACGGGTGTGAGCCCAAGTTTACTTCTCCCCGAAAGAATTCTTAGCGTCAGTTGAAAAGGAGAATAGTCCCCCCTTAAAAATGAGGAAGAGACGGAGTCCTTGAGCACCACTCCCTGTGCTACCAGCTGCTTACATTTCCACACCCACCCCTGCTCGCCGACAGGCGAAGCAGAGCGTAGTTGGGGGCCTGGTGATCCCCGGGGCCTATTTGTCCATTCCAAGCGCTTAGTACAGTGCTCTGCACATAGTAAGCGCTCAATCAATACCATCGAATGGTTACGCGTGGACACTGGTGCCGGGGAGCACGTTTTATCAGCAAGGCCGTTGTAGTCGGAAGCCCATAATAACAAGTCCAAATTAAGTTTTGAAGAAATCACCCAAGACTTTCCCTGCCCAATTCAGCTGTAGGAAGCAAGACCCATTTTTATCAATCCATCAGTTGGAAGGCTCAACGGAAAAGGCGTTATTGGGGAAAAAAACCGAAAGAGTAGACGCGTAACTAGGAAGGATTTTCTTTTTAATCTGTCAATTCTTTTCAACTGCAAAATCAAGACCACGGAATCGAGTCACGTTTTTATCGGAGGGGACCGATCATTTGTAAGTAGACGTAGAAGGAAGTAGATCTGGGGATTGTCAGTATTTCGGGAGCGCTTACTGGTGACAGAGCTTGGGAGACTTTGAGTTGGAGCAAAAACCTGCTTCTCTAGAGCTGGCTGGGGTTTAAAATCGGTCAGTCGGTTGTATTCATTCATTTAATCATATTTATTGAGCGCTTACTGCTTGTTCAGCACTGAGTACAATACACTTGTCAGCCGGGTGACTGTGGGCAAGTCACTTCACTTCTCTGGGCCTCAGTTCCCTCATCTGTAAAATGGGGATGAAGACTGTGAGCCCCACGTGGGACAACCCGATTCCCCTGTGTCTACCCCAGCGCTTAGAACGGTGCTCGGCCCATAGTGAGCGCTTAACAAATACCACCATTATTACAAATAAATTTACAGGTTGTCTCCCTCTCCTTCATTATGGGCAGGAAACATGTCTGCTAATTCTGTTGTATCATACGCTCCCAAGTGCTTAGTACAGTGCTCTGCACATAGTAAGGGCTCAATAAATAATAATGTTGGTATTTGTTAAGCGCTTACTATGTGCAGAGCACTGTTCTAAGCGCTGGGATAGACACAAGGGATTCAGGTTGTCCCACGTGGGGCTCGCAGTCTTAATCCCCATTTTACAGATGAGGTCACCGAGGCCCAGAGAAGTTAAGCGACTTGCCCAAAGTCACACAGCTGACAAGTGGCGAGCTGGGATTCGAACCCACGATCTCGGACTCCAAAGCCCGGGCTCTTTCCACTGAGCCACGCTGCTTCTAAATGCCACCGATTTTTTTTTTTTTCCAGTGGTATTTTATCAGTGCCAGGTACTCTTAAGTGGTGGGGTAGATTATTTTTTTTTTGATTGTATTTTATCAGTATCCGATATTCTACTAAGTGCTGGAGTAGATTTTCTTTTTTAATGGCATTTAAGCGCTTTCTATGTGTCCAACTCCGTTCTCTGTGCTGGAGTAGATAGGAGTTCCTTAGGTCAGAAACTGTCCCTGCCCCATATAGGGCTCCCAGTCTAAGAAGGACGGAGAAAGGATATCGAATCCCCATTTTAAAGTCAAAGAAACAGTAGACAAGACTGTAAACTCGTTGTGTGTGGGGATTTTTTCTATTTGTTGCTGAATTGTACTCTCCCAAGTGCTTAGTACGGGGCTCTGCACACAGTAAGCGCTCAATAAATGTGCTTGACTACAACTAAGGCACAGGGAAGTTAGGTGACTTGGCCAAGGTCACACAGCAAGCAGTAGGTCGAGGCAAGATTAGAACCCAGGTCCTGCGACTCCCGGGCCCGTGGTCTTCCCACTAGGCCATACCCCTTCTCATCAGTAGCATCAGTTGGGGTTTGGGTGATTGTCTTTCTTAGAAGTTGACTGTGATTCCCCCGTAGATTGCGAACTCTGGGTGAGACAGGGACTGTGTCTGGTCTGACTTCACTACGTAATAATAATGATGGCATTTGTTAAGCGCTTACGATGTGCAAAGCACTGCTTTAAGCGCTGGGGGGATACAAAGTGATCAGGCTGTCCCACGCGGGGCTCACTGTCTTCATCCCCATTTTCCAGATGAGGTCGCCGAGGCACAGAGAAGTGAAGTGATCTGCCCAAAGTCACACAGCTGACAGGCGGCGGAGCCGGGCTTCAAACCCATGACCTCTGACTCCCCAGCCCTTCCTCTTTCCACCGAGCCACGCTGCTTCTCTACATCTACCCCGACGCTTAGTACAGAGCCCTTAAATACGGGCCTGGGAGTCAGCAAGTCACGGGTTCTAATCCCGACTCCACCACTTGTCCGCTGTGTGACCTCGGGCAAGTCGCTTCATTTCTCTGGGCCTCAGTGACCTCATCTGGAAAATGGGGATTAAAACTGTGAGCCCCACGTGGGACAACCCGATCACCTTGTATCCCCCCAGCGCTTAGAACAGTGCTCGGCACATAGTAAGCGCTTAACAAATACCGACATTCTTATGCTTCCCGGTGCCTCGGTTCCCCCATCTGGAAAATGGGGATTAAGACTGTGAGCCCCACGTGGGACAACCTGATGACCTTGTATCTACCCCAGCGCTTAGAACAGTGCTCGGCACATAGTAAGCGCTTGACAAATACCAACATCGTCATCATTACGATTATTATTACTATTATTAAGTCGAGTTTCCCTGGAGCAAGCCAGGGTGGGCTGGATTTGGCCACAGGGAGGCAGCATCGACCACAGCCACAACCCCCTGCTACCTAAGTGACTTTGTAATCTGAAATTCCGGTTCATTAAGTGATGCGCTGTGGTGGGGACTCAGAGGTCATGGGTTCAAATCCCGGCTCCTCCGCCTGGGCAAGTCACTTCTCTGGGCCTCAGTTCCCTCAACTGTAAAACGGGGATGAAGACTGTGAGCCCCGCCTGGGACGACTGGTGAGCTTGCGTCCTCCCCAGCGCTTAGAACAGTGCTTTGCACGTAGCAAGCGCGTAACAAATGCCATCGTTATGTGGGGGGCGGGGAGGGAGGCTTAGCCTTATGCAGGGGGACAGGCAACTGGAAAGAGCTGTCCTAGAAGAAGGGGCTAAAGGGAATCAGGTTGTCCCACGTGGGGCTCCCAGTTTTAGTCCCCATTTTCCAGATGAGGCCCAGAGAAGTGAAGTGACTTGCCCACAGTCACCCAGCTGACAAGTTGCAGATCCGGGATTCGAATCCATGACCTCTGACTCCCAAGCCCGGGCTCTTTCCACTGAGCCACGCCGCTTCTCTGAGGTATGACTGTCTGAGGAGGGCTCTCAGAGGAGTTGTGATTTTAGGGGGATTTTGATCATAATAATGACGGTGTTTGTTAAGCGCTTACTATGTGTCAAGCACTATTTTAAGCACTGGGGTAGATACAAGGTGTCTCACCTGGGGCTCACCGTCAATCTCCATTTTACAGATGAGCTAACTGAGGCAGGGAGAAGTGAAGGGACTTAACCTTCAGGTCGCGGAGCCGGGTCCAGAGCCCAGATCCTTCTGCTTCCCAGTCCGGAACTCTATCCGCTAAGCCACGCTGCTTCCCACGAAGTGGCCGAGATGTCCACAGCGACGCGGTTTACCGGCTCGCCTTAACACCGGTGCAAAGACCAGCGGGCTCCAGCCCTCAGACCTCAGCCCACTGACCCCTGGACATCTTCTTATACCCTCCAAAACTCCTTGCCCCTCCCTAGTTCCTACCGTAAGCCCATCATTGGGCAGGGACTGTCTCTATCTGTTGCCGAAGTGTCCATTCCAAACGCTTAGTACAGTGCTCTTGCACATAGTAAGCGCTCAATAGATACTACTGAATGAATACCTGAAGGTGGGCATCCTCGCGTCTGACGTCAGCGGTCTCTGAGTTGACACGGGGGATAACAACGGGAAGAAAGGCTAGGTTTTCCGGGCCTCCCTCTCCCTTCTCATTCGGTAGACGACCACTCTCCCCACCTTCCAAGTCACATCTCTTCCAAGATGACGCCCTCATTTCCCCTCCTCCCTCTGCCTTCTGTGTCCCCTTTATACTCCGATTTTTTCACCCCACCCCCATCCTCCCAGCATTTTTGTTCATATCCCCGATTTATTCGTACTAATGTCTGCCTTCCCCTCTGTAAGCTCCTGTGGGCAGGGAACATATCGACCCACTCTGTTGCTCTGTACTCTCCTGAGCGCTTAGAACGGTTCTCTGCACACACTAAGTACTCAAAAAATACCCTGGGTTATAATGCAGTGCGCGTAGCATTTCAGTGGGCGTAGTTCGAAACATAGGAACTGACGGCCCCAGGCCCGGCGAGAGAGCCCTTGGAGCAAGTTAGATCTCGAATAGGCGGTGACTCGAGCCGGCTGGAATTTTAATCTGGTCCCAATCTGGTGACGACCGTCTAAATAGCTTTCATCTAAATTCCCATGTCCGTCTTGAGGGTGGTCTAGGTAGAGGGAGAGAAGCAGTTGCTGCTCCTCAGAGCGGTGAGCGAACATCTACGCCCGCTAACCCATCAGTCAATCAGTCTTATTGATTAAGCCCTTACAGTGCACTGTACTAAATGCTTGGGAGAGTGCAATACAGTTGTTTTTTTTTAAAGACGGTATTTGTGAAGCACCTTTTGCTGCTCGTTCTTTTTTTGTGGTATTTGTTAAGTGCTTACTATGTGCCAAGCACGATACTAAGCATGGGGGTCGAAACAATGAGCTGAGTATATTGCCTGGCACACAGTAAGCACTTTAAAAAAAAAAAAGGAGCTAACAGTCTAGAGAGGAAGTTTATATCGTTTAATACTATTTAATACAGCATTTAATGCAGTATTTAATACGGTATTTGGCGCATAGTACGTGACTAATAAATTCCACAATTATAATTGTTTCGGTCCCAGCTTTGCCGCTAGACAACCGTGTATATCCTGGAGCAAGCTTTTAAGCCTCTCTGGGCATACCCTTCCTCGCCGTAAAATGGGGAGAACGTATGTGTCTCGATAGCCCACCGGGAGGCTGGGAGAACAAAACGGTGGATGTGAAATAAAAGCAGGGTAAAATTTTACAGGATTAATATTTAATTTTGGCTTGAACCTGGTACAGTCATGTAAAAAGCTGAACTCAATATTCCCCTCAAATCGCCTGGCCCGAGAGGAGGAAAAGTGACCAGAAGAATGTGGAGATGCAAGAAGAGACCTTGGCGTGGAATGCATATGTTATATAGAATATTTCATTCGCTGCTTTACTGCAATTCAAGATGCCATCATGCACGTGGACATCAGAGGTGAATTATATACGTACAAGGTGGGTGAGTTAATATCCTCGAGAGAATCTTCGTTTTTGCATTTCCTGTATTCTGGGTTTAAATTTGCATCCTGGGGGCTATATCTCCCCCCAGTTTTTACATTTAATTTCCTTTTTTTATAAAATTGCAAATGGGAAGAGATAAATAAGGAAAAATATTGTAGTCCTGCCTCTTAGAGAAGTGACTGCAGAATAGCGAGCTGCACCCAGACCTCGACGTAGTGATTTCCTTTGGTATTTTTAAAAGCCATTCCTGGAATGTGATGGCAAGCAGAGTGGCCTAGGGAGACAGCACAAGCTTGGGAGTCAGAAGGACCTGGGTTCGAATCCCCACTCTGCCAATTGCTTACTGGTTGACCTTGGGCAAGTCGCTCTTGTGCCTTAGCACAAGACTAATACTATCGGTTGGAGATAAGATTACTCGCTCTACCTCTCTCAGACCTTGAGTCGTGCGTGGGACCGGGCCTCCCTTATTTATGGCACTTGACAAGCATTTACTCGGGGCCAAGCCCCGTCCTAAGCCCTGGGATAGATACAAGTCGATCGGGTGGGACACGATCCCTGTCCCACATGGGGTTCAGAGTCTAGGTAGAAGGGAATAGGGTTGAACCCCCATTTTACAGATGAGGTAACTGAGGCCCAGAGAAGTGACGTGGCTTCCCCACGGTCACCCAGCAGACAAGTGGGGAGCAGGAATTAGAACCTAAGTCCTTCTGACTCCCAGGACCATACTCAACCCATTAGGCCGCGCTGCTTCTCTGATTTGACCATCTTCCACCTATCCCCATACTCAGAACATAGTAAGCGCTTAATCACATGATTAATATCAAAATAATAATAATAAAAGTACTAGGACTGGGAATAGGGGAAGTATCACTCTTTCTGGAGTCTCCTTGGTAGCGGTCAGCTTTTCTTCTTTCAATCCAGATGGGTTCCTTTCCACATCTCCTCCGGGTCGCCTCCGGCAATGATTAGCCCGCCTCGTCATGGTCTGGCATCACTTGGGTGGGATAATGATGTTGGTGCTTGTTAAGCGCTTGCTATGTGCAGAGCGCCGTTCTAAGCACTGGGGTATACAGGGTAATCAGGTTGTCCCACGTGAGGCTCCCAGTCTTAATCCCCATTTTGCAGATGAGGTAACTGAGGCCCAGAGAAGTGAAGTGACTCGCCCAAAGTCACACAGCTGACAGGCGGCAGAGCGGGGATTCGAACTCATGACCTCTGATTCCCCAGCTCGCGCTCCTTCCACTGAGCCACGCTTCACAGTCCTACCGTAAGAGGAGAATCCCTCCTAGAATGGTGAACTCGTGGTGGGCAGGGGCTGTGTCTGTCCGTTGTTACGTTGGGCTCTCCCAAGGGCTTGGTACAGTGCTTTGCGCACAGTAAACGCTCAATAGATACAACGGGATGAATGGAACCCCTTCGACCTGACAGAGGCCCAGGCTCGGGAGGGGCCCCAGCGGACGGCAGAACAGCCGTTGCGGCAACTGGTGATTGAGGGACGCGTTTAAGGGTTTCCGCTCAGCTGTATTGTATTACATCAAGGCAAGCCTGAGGCCACAGAGACCCTCCAATCTGGTTTTTTACTTTCCTAAGACATTTTGTCCGGCGAGCAAACTTCAGCTGGACTTCCCTAAGCCTTCTCCAGGCTGTCAGCTTGAGTGCTGGGCTTGGGCACTGGGGCGCTGAGGTGAAGGCTATTGTCCCCGTTCCCCTCCATATGTAGAACACGGGCCCGGGAGTCTAGAGGGTCACGGGAGTCAATCCTGGCTCTGCCGCTGGTCTGCTGCGTGTCCTCGGGCAAAGCACTCCACTCTGCCTCAGTTACCTGATCTTTAAAATGGGAATTGAGAACTGTGAGCCCCACGTGGGTCAGGGACTGTGTCCATCACTGATTTGCCGAGATCCACAGCGCCTGGCACGCGTAGGCGCTTAATGCCAGAATTATTATTATCATATACTCCATGCTCTATAACTTTAATTTACTTAAGTATAATTTCTTTATGTACGTATATTAACGTCCATCTCCCTCTCTAGACTATGAGCTCGTCGTGGGCGGGGAATGTGTCCGTTTATTATCTTGTAGTCTCCCAAGTGCTCTGCACGCAGTAAGCACTCGACCAAGGCAATCGAATGAACAAATGAATGAATATACGGGGCCCGCTCGGATGTCCCACCGACACCTCAGACACCGACAGAGCTCCTCCTCTTCCCGCCCAAACCCTGTTCTCCCCCTGACTTTCCCGTCACTATAGACGGCACCACCAGCCTTCCTGGCTCCCGAGCTCATAACTTTGGCATTGTCCTCAACTCCTCTCTCTCATTCAACTCACGTATTCGGTCGGTCTCGAAATCCCGTCAGGTCACCCTTCACCGCATGGCTAAGACCCTCCGTTTCCTCTCCATTCGAAGTTAATCCAAGCACTTATCCTATCTCTATCACCCTCCTTGCTGACCTCCCTGCCTCCTGCCTCTTCCCACTCCAGTTCATACTTCACTCTGCTGCCCAGATCATTTTTCTCCAGAAATGTTCAGCCCAGGTTTCCCTATTCCTCAAGAACCTCTAGTGGTTTACCATCCAACTCCACGTCCAACAGATGCATTACCATAGACTTTGAAGCTCTCAATCACCTTGCCCCTCTTACCTCGCCTCCCTACTTTCCTACTACAATCAGTCCCTGCACTTTTATCCTCTACTATCAACCTACCCACTGGACCTCAGTCTATTTCACCGCTGACCTCTTGCCCACATCCTGCCCCTGGCCTGGAATGCCCCCCCTCTTCACATCTAACAGACGATCATTATCCCCTCCTTCAAAGCCTTATCGTAGGCCCACCGCCTCCGGAAGCCTTCCCCGTCTAAGCTCTCATTTCCTCTTCTCCCTTCCTCATCATCCTAGAATCTGGATTTGCACCCTTTATTCACCCCTCCCTCAGCCCCACAGCACTTATGTACATGTCCACATTTTTATTGATTTATATTAATGTCCATCTCCCGCTCCAGATGGTAAGCTTGCTGTGAGCAACTCTGTTATAGTGTACTCTCCCGAGTGCTTAGTACACTGGTCTGCACACGTAAGCGCTCAATAAATGCGATTGATTGATGGGATTAGAACTCGGGTCCTCTGACTCCCAACCCCATGCTCTTTCCCCCAGCCTACGGAGAATGTCCTACTCTCTGAGATCCTCCACTTGAAGACTGGGACTGGAAATCTGTTCGGTAGATACCCACTGGGATATACAATAATAATGATTGTAATGATAGTATTCGTTCAGTGCTTCCTTTGCGCCGGGCACTGTACTAAGTGCCGGGGTGGTTACGAGAAAATCGGCTTGGACTGAGTCCCTGTCCCACATGGGGCTCACAGCCTTAATTTTCATTTTGCAGATGAGGTCCCTGAGGCCTAGAAAAGGGAAGTGACTTGTCCAAGGTGACACAGCAGACATGTGGCAGAGCTGGGATTAGAACCCGTGGCCTTCTGACTCCCAGCCTCGTGCTCTATCAATTACACCACGTTGCTTCTCTACCCCAGTACCAAAGAGAGAACTAGCAGTGGCAGGTATTAAATACTTACTGTGTGTAAAACACAGTACTAAACGCTGGGGAATTAGAATTAGGCACAGCCCCTGGCCCTCAAAAGACTTGCAGTCTAAGAGTAAAGTGGGGAGAGAATTTATTTATTTGGTTTTTTTTTGTTTATTTATTCTCTATCACCAGAGAAGTGAAGTTGCTTCCCCACGGTCACCCACCAGACAAGTGGGGTGCAGGACATTTATTCGGCAAAAGCTGAAACCATCAAAATTCCAGAAGAACTTAAATGACTGGGATAAAATTAAACAGCATAAGAGTATTAGGGCACCGTGGCTTGAGAAGCAGCGTTTCGGGTTCTTAGCCGCTCAGAATCCAAGCCACAGCAATCGGTCACAGCTGCGGACGTGGCCAAAAACATCGCCAGAGGACAAAATGGTCGAGAAGGCCCTCTGCTTCTAATTGCTGTGGTCCGACCGGTGACTTCTGTCTTCATTACCAGGTGCCAAAGGACCCACAGAGAGAGAAAACAGACGGCACGGTCACTTCAACGATGTTCTTTCGCCTTCTAGTAAGTTCTCGTTTGCCTCTGGAAGAGACAAGTGGGTGTATTTTTGAGTATCCAACTCCATTTACCCTTTTGCTTCTCCTTACAGTCACTCAATCAATCATTTATTGAGTGCTTACTGTGTGCAGAGCACTGTACTAAGTGCTTGGGAGAGTACAGTATAACAGATTTCATGTTCCCTTCCCACAATGAGCTTGCACTTTACAGGGGGAGATGGTCACTAATAGAAATAGATAAATTACGGCTATATACGTAAGTGCTGTGTCGGCGGGGGGTGGTGAATAAAGTGTGCAAATCCAAATGCGAGGGTGACACGGAAGGGAATGGGAGAAGCAACGTGGCTCAGTGGCAAGAGCCTAGGGTTAGGAGTCAGAGGACGTGGGTTTAGAGAAGCAGTGTGGCTCAGTGGAAAGAGCATGGGCTTGGGAGTCAGAGGTCATGGGTTCGAATCCCAGCTCTGCCACTTGTCAGCTGTTTGACTGTGGGCAAGTCACTTCACTTCTCTGGGCCTCAGTGACCTCATCTGTAAAATGGGGGTGAAGACTGTGAGCCTCACGTGGGACGACCTGATCATCCTGTATCTACCCCAGCGCTTAGAACAGTGTTCTACACATAAGCGCTGAACAAATACCAACATTATTATCATCATTCTAATCCCGGCTCCACCACTTGTCAGCTGCATGACCTTAGGCAAGCCACTAAACTTCTCTGGGCCTCAGTTACCCATCTGTAAAATGGGGATTAAGACTGTGAGCCCCTGATTACCTTGTATCTACTCCAGCTCTTAGAACAATGCTCGGCACATACTAAGCACTTAACAAATATCATCGTTATTATTGTTGTTAAATGAGGGCTTAGGGACTAATTTCTTTTAATGTCTGTATGGCCCATTTCACTGGAACCTCCTTGAGGGCAGGGATCTTGTCTGCACTCTCCACTATACTCTCCCAAGTACTTAGTACAGTGCTCTGCAAGTAAGCTTGTTATGGGTAGGGAATGTGTCCATTTCTTGTTTTCGTGTACTCTCCCAAGCTCTTAGTACGGTGCTCTGCACGCAGTAAGTGCTCAGTAAATACAACTGAGTGAATGAATTGATCGATCAGTGGTATTTATTGAGTGCTTATCATGTGCCGAGCACTGTATTAAACACTTAAGAAAGTAATAATAATAATGATGATGGGATTTGTCAAGTGCTTACTATGTGCCAGGCACTGTTCTAAGCACTGGGGGGGAGATACAAGGTAGTGGGGTTGGACCCAGTCCCTGTCCCACACAGGGCTCACGGTCTTAATCCTTCATGTAACAGGTGAGGGAACTGAGGTACAGAGAAGTTAAGTGAGTTGTTCAAGGTCACACAGCAGACAAGTGGAGGAGCTGGGATTAGAACCCATGATCTTCTGACTCCCAGGCCCGTGCTCTATTGACTATGCCTCGCTGCTTCTACAGTACAAAAATACAATACAAAAGAGTTGGTTGATTGATCCCCTCCCCACATGGAGCTTACAGTCTACAGGGGGAGGGAGATATTAAAATACATTATGGATAGGGGAAATAGAGAATAAGAATGTTCGCACAAATACTGTGGGACCTGGGTGAGTATCAAAATGCCTAAGGAGTACGCAGCCCAAATTCATAGTCATAGTGAGAAGAAGCGTGGCTCAGTGGAAGGAGCCCGGGCTTGGGAGTCAGAGGTCATGGGTTCGAATCCCGGCTCTGCCACTTGTCAGCTAGCTGACTGTGGGCGAGTCACTTCACTTCTCTGCACCTCACTTCCCTCATCTGTAAAATGGGGATGAAGACTGTGAGCCTCACGTGGGACAACCCGATTACCCCGTATCTCCCCCAGCGCTTAGAACAGTGCTCTGCACATAGTAAGCGCTTAACAAATACCAACATTATTATTATTATTATAGTCAAAAATAGAGGGGAGGGCAGATAGGTGGAATAAAGGGCTTAGTCTGAGAAACCTCCTTGGAGGAGCTGTGATTTTAGGGGACTTTTGAAGGGGGGGAAGGTGATGGACCGTCAGAAATGAAGGAGAAGGAAGTTCTAGACCTGAGAGAGAACATGGTCGAGGGATTGGGGAGAGGATAGACGAGATTGAGCACCAGAGAGTAGGTTGGTGTTTCAGGAGAGGAGTGTGTGAGTTAGGTTGTCGTAGGAGGGGATCAGCCAAGGTAGGTAGGTAGGAGGGAAAGAGGTGGTTGACTGCCTTAAAGCTGATGATACGGAATTTCTGTTCGATGCAGAGGTGGATGGGCAACCACGGGAGGTTTCCGAGGAGTGTGGAGATTTGGACTGAAGGTTTTTTCAGATTAATGTTCAGATAAATGCAATACAGACGGGAGAGATAAGATACAACTGGTCAGTGAGGAGACTGATCGAGTTGTCAAGGTGGGAAATGATAAGGGTTTGGAATCAGCCTAGTATCATTCTGGATGGAGAGGAAAGGGTGGATTCTAGGGATGTTGTGAAGGTAGAACTAACGGAATTTCAGGACAGAATTAATTTTTTTTTAATGGTGTTTGTTAAGTGCTGACTATGGGCCAGGCGCTGTACTAAGCACTGGGGTAGATAAGAGCTGATCAGATTGGACACAATCCATGTTCCAAATGGGGCTCCCAGGTTTAATCCTCATTTTACGGATGAGGTAACAGTGGCATAGAGAAGTTGAGTGACTTGTCCAAAATGTTAATAATAATAATAATGATAATGGTATTTATTAAGCGCTTACTATGTGCCAAGCACTGTTCTAAGTGCTGGAGTAGATACAAAGTAATCAGGCTGTCCCACGTCGGGCTCACAGTCCTTATCTCCATTTTGCAGATGAGGTAACAGGCCCAGAGAGTTAAGTGGCTTGCCCAAGGTCACACAGCAGATAAGTGGCAGAGCCAGTATTAGAACTCAGGTCCTCATCAAAGAGATGAGTCAAGATTGTGGACTTGTGAGACAGGGAGGTTGGTGGTGCTGTCTACAGTGATGAGAAAGTCAGGGAGAGGACAGGATTTGGGTGGGAAGATGAGGAGTCTTCTTTTGGATTTGGTAAATTTGAGGTGTCAGCGGGACATCCAAGGAGAGGCAGAGTCCCGAAGGCGGGAGGGAATGTGAGACTGCAGAGAAGGAGAGAGATCCGGGCTGGAGTGTTAGATTTGGGAGTCATCTGCTTAGAGACGGTAGTTGAAGCTGTGGGAGTCAGTGGGTTCTCCAAGGGAGGTAGTGTAGATGGAAAATAGAGGCATCACAGGCCATGCTTGGCTGAGGTTGTAGGAGGGTAGACGGTCTGGGGATGGGGATGGTGTGAGAGAAGGGCCTGGATGGGAGTGAGCTGACACGGTGGGAAGGGAATCCATTCATTCATTCAATAGTATTTATTGAGCGCTCACTATGTGCAGAGCACTGTACTAAGCGCTTGGAATGGACAATTCGCCAACAGATTGAGACAATCCCTGCCCGGTAACAGGTTCACAGTCTAAACGGGGGAGACAGCAAAGCAAAACAAGCGGTCTCGTGCAGACATCATCAAGATCAACAGAATCACAGAGATATACACCTCATTAACAAAATAAATAGGGTAATAAATAATATATACAAATACGCACAGTGCTGAGGGGAGGGGAAAGAGGAGGCGTTAGCGAACGGCTGATCGCATTTTTTCAGGGAAGTGGGTCTCCCTATCTGAACGCTCTGGAGTTTGGAACGCCTTCTGGAGCAGGGTCGGGACAACATAGGAAAACGTAGAGATCTGGGGGAATCTTCTCTCTTCGGGACAAAGGGGATCATCAGTCAAAAGTAGCCGAGAGCCCCTCGCTTTTCAGTGTGCCTCGAGCCTCACTCCGACAGGAATTTTTCTGCCTTGTGTGGCTTTTAATGGGACAACCTTCTACCTTCAACGAAAGCACTTCATCCCCGCTTTTACAGACCAGATGGTAAAAGCATCGTTACATACTTCTGATACCTCCAGGCACTCCTAGGCAGCTGGTATTAATGAATCGCAATAGTCAGTGGAATCGTGGTATGGAATTGCGAGGAAGGAATAATTTATCGCCAGGAATATTAGCGCTTACTAGGAAGGAACACACAGGGTTGGAAGGCACGTGCTATTTCTGCATTTCCTCTAACCGGGGACACCTGTACAGCTTAAGGCTACACAGTGCCGGACTGATTAGCAAGTATTAATTTTATGCCTTCTGAGGGTAAGTCTGGGAAATGGAGCCCTCGGATATTTTCTCTGATGGTTGCTGCTTTTTTCCAAGCTCCATTACTGTCATCTGTCTCCCAGTCACCTTCACAATGATGTCATTCACACGGGACCCGAAAGGCTTCGCAGAGGAAGTTCACTTTCCTCTCTCCTTCAATTCCTCTCAGAGGTGTGTCACGACCAATAACGCTAACTTAAGCCGGGAAGGGAACTGCGAAAGGTGAGGCGGTTACAACTGGATCTGAAGCAAAGATATCCCTGCTCTTTGAGAAAGCTCACGATTAAGACAAAGTCACATTCCAGAAAAGGAATTGGAGCGATTGACTCGCTGGGGAAAACAGCAAGTGAAGAGACATCTCACTTATAATTCTGCCGCACGAAGCAAATCCAGAACGTTCCCCTGGATAGAGTTTGTGCTGAAACTGGAGTTAGGCCAGAAGCCCCAAAGGGTGACAAAAGGAGAGTCAAATCTAATGACTTTGGGGTCCCAGACTGTCTGTTTTTTATTGGGTTCTGCTTTGCTTCAGTCACATGACTTAAGTACGCATAATATGAAAAGCAAGCAAAGCAGTGTGGTCTAAGTGGCTAGAGCGCGGGCCTGGGAGTCTGGAGGACCTGGGTTCTAATCCCAGTTCCTCCACTTGTCTGCTGTGTGGCCTTGGGTAAGTCACTTTACTTCTCTGGGCCTCAGTTACCTCATCTGCAAAATGGGGATTAAGACCGTGAGCCCCGGGTGGGACCGGGACTGCGTCCAACCTGATTAATTTGTATCTACTCCAGTGCTTAGAACAGTGCTTGGCACATAGTAAGCACTAAGCAGGCACCTCTGCTCCAGGACAGAGGCAGGAAGTGGGCGAGAGGTCGTCGAAGAGATAGATATAGCGAGTAGGTTGGCATCAGGGGAGTGAAGTATGTAGGCTGGGTTGTAAAAGGAGAACAGCAAGGTGATATTGGAGAGGGCAAGGTCACTGAGTGCTTTAGAGACTTTAAAGCACTCTAAGAGAGAGAGAATATATAAATATATGGCAGAGCTCATCCCTCCTCACTCTCCTCTTTCTCGTCAGACAATGAGGAGGTACTTGAAATCACCAGAATAACCAGATTTGCTTCAAATCACTTTAATAAGAAGTGGCTGATGTTCGTGGATGACCATTTCCAAGAAGACTATTCTCCTTAGATACACAGAATGAAGAAACTTCACATTCTAATCCTAAAGGACTAGATTCTCTTTCCTCAAAATGTTCTTCCTAAAATGAATGTACTCAAATAACTTTCTTCATCATAAAATTGCTTCAAGAGCAACATGAAAGTGGAAAAAAAAATGTTCCTTTTGTAAATTTTTCTTAGTGAAATGGGGAAGGGAGTGACAGAAAGTGCCTGCTATCTTTTCTGTCATTATTCAGAACTTAGCGGGGCCAGATGACTTCGAGTGGGTTTCGACCTCTCCTGTGCTTCTCTTTTAGAAGATATTTTATATTTGGTATAGCTTCAGTGTGTCTCCTTGAATCTCTTTGCTTGTAGCTTTTGTAAGCCTTGTGTGACTTATTCCATGTGCTTTTGATTCATTTACACTCAAATCATGAAAATGCTGTTTTTAAGAGCTATTTGATTTCAAAGAACTCATTTTAATAAGTATTTAAAGTCTTGTGAGGAAGTAAAATAGGTTGCCGTATTTTTCCAAGGACAAACAACACTCCTCTCCTCCCCCAGCATCCCCACTCACCTCCCCAGCTCGTAAACAATCCAAAACATCGAATTATTGTTCGGCTGTACGATTGGCTAAATATGCCACCCTTCACTGCTCCCAAACCACTGACGAGAAGGGACATGAGGAATATCACAGTATTTTTTTTAACTCACTTTTTTAAAAAAATGGCATTTGTTAAGCACTTACTAGGGGCCAAGCCCTGTACTAAGTACTGGGGTAGATATATGAAAATCAGGTTGGACACAATCCATGTCCCCCTTGGGGCTCACGACCTTCATCCCCATTTTGCACGTGAGGGAACTGAACCACGGAGAAGTGAAGTGATTTGCCAAAGGCCACACAGGAGCGAAGTGGCAGAGCCGGAATTAGAACTCAGGTCTTCTGACTCCCAGGCCTGTGCTCTTTCCACTAGGTCTTGCTGCTTTGCACTGCTTCCTCTTATGAAGGAAGCGTAGAAGCAAGGTTATCATGAACTTCTGAGCTTCTGGGACTGTAAGCTCCTCGTGGGCAGGGAATAAGTCTACGGATCTGTTTTATTGTACTCTCCCAAGTACTTAGTACAGCGCTCTGCACACAGTAAGCGTTCAGTAAGTATTATCGATTGATTTGAGTTACCGTACCCCCTACTGAACTACCGTAGCTGGCATGTCTATCCACTAGTCAATAAGTAACATTTATTGAGCATTTTCTGTGTGCAGAACACTCCTCTAAGCACTTGGGAGAGTTCAGTACAAGTTGGTAGATAATACACTCCCTGCCTAGAAGGAGTTTACAATGTAGAGGGAGAAATAGATATTAAAATCAGTTATGGTTATCTAGTAGTAATGTGCTGTAGGGAAGAGGTTGGGTTGATTAAAGGGTAATAATAATAATGTCGGTATTTGTTAAGCGCTTACTATGTGCCGAGCACTGTTCTAAGCGCTGGGGTAGACACAGGGGAATCGGGTGGTCCCACTTGGGGCTCACAGTCTTAATCCCCATTTTACAGATGAGGTAACTGAGGCACCGAGAAGTTAAGCGACTTGCCCAAAGTCACACAGCAGAGCCAAGTGCAAGAAAGGAGGAGTAGGGAAAATCAGGGCTTAGGGAAGACTTCTTGGAGGAGCTGTGATTTTAATTTGGCTTTAAATGTGGGAAGAGTGGCAGTCTGTCAGATATTTAGGAGGAGGGAGTTCCAGGCCAGTGGGATGATGAGGACAAAGGTCCAGCCGCTAAATATTGCCAAGTTATGCTTACTTTAGTTTTTATCATCAGAAAAATCATGGTATATTTAAGGGCTTCCTAGGTGCCAGCAATGTGCTAAGTGATGGGGTAGACGTAGGATAAGCAGATAATACTAATGATTATGGTATTTATTAAGTGCTTACTTTATGCCAGGCACTGTTCTAAGCGCCGGGGTGAATACCAGCAAATCGGGTTGGACACAGTCCCTGTCCCACATGCGGCTCACAGTCTCACTCCCCATTTGACGGATGAGGTATCTGAGGCCCAGAGAAATGAAGTGACTTGCCCAAGGTCATACAGGAGGCAAGAGGGGGAGCCGGTTTAGAACCCATGACCTTCTGACTCCCAGGACCGCGCTCTAACCATTATGCCATAATGTTTCCCAGATACAGTTACTGTCTCGCATCGAATGCCTGTATTTCTGCCTCATATATTTGGTCATTTTCATCTGCTTGTCTCACTGGATTGGATGCTCCTTGAGGACAAGGGTTGGTTGTGTCTTTTGCTCGTGAATCTGGAGGCCAAGAGGGAGGGGATGAGAGGAGGGGAAGAGTAACGTCAAAGAGTACCCGTTGTTTGTTTGTTAAGAGCCCTTTGTTTTTCATCCTAAAATATGCCAACCTCCTCAGTGTGGAGACAGATCGGTATAGGCTCCAAGTTATTTTCTCACCCGGCTCTCCTTTTTCCCTCTCTGTGAAGGTTTTCCATATTGTTGAATCAACAGAAATTAAAAGGAGTTTCCTTTGCCGCAGGACAAAAAGTTAGAACAAAGAACTCATGCCAGCATCTAGCCTTGGCCCTTAAGAGGAACAACCTGTCAACACCGGGAAATAAGCTTCCTCCGTCAGGGTTTCCCTCGAGGGGAGGTCGACTGCTCCCCTTTTGATATTCCAGTCCCGAGACGGGGGCTCGTCTCTTGGAGTTTCCCAAATGCTTGTCAGGAAGGTCTCTCTTGTGCGAGTCTCCCCAACCCGATTTTGCTTCATTCATTCTTTCGGTCGTATTTATTGAGCGCTTACTGTGTGCAGAGCACTGTACTACGTGCTTGGGAAAATACAATACGATAACCTGACACATTTGCTTATATCCGCTCCGGCACTTAGAACAATGCCTGGTACATAGTAAGCGCTTAACAGATACCAAAATTATTATCATTGTTAATAGTAAGTGAATCGATTATCATTTCATCCCTGGGATATCACTTGCTTTTTCCCTCCTGGCTCCCTAACTAACCCCTGAGCGTGGATCTGAAGCTCAGATAATAACCATGTGGAATCGGGGAAAGGGAAGCTTCTGGAAACTTTTGCCTGAGTCAGGAGAGGAAAGAGATATCTCGTCTACCAATATTTTTTGTGCGGTATTCTCCCAGTGACTTAGTTCAATGCTCCGTAGGCAGTAGCACTCAGTAAATAGCACTGATTGGCAGCATCCAAGCCAGCCACCTGGAGCCCATTATCACCAATATGGCCACCCTCTAGACTGTAAGCTTGCTGTGGGCAGGGAACGTGTCCGTTATATTGTTAGATTCTATTTTCCCAAGCGTTTAATATAGTGCCCTCCACACAGTAAGTGCTCAATAAATACAATTGTCTTACTTAACGGCACAACAGCAGCAATCTGCTGCTGGGCCATAAATGGCCCATAAATGGTTTTCTGGTTTTCGAGTGTAAAATTCTTACTGCATTCATTCAGTCATTCAATCGTATTTTTTGAGTGCTTACTGTGTACAAAGCACTGTACTAAGCATTTGTGAAAGTACAATACAACAACGAAGAGACACATTTCCTGTCCACTTTCAGTGACTGCTCCGGGAGGGAACGTGTCTGGTCAGGCTGAGAGAATGTGGATGCATTTTATTCACATTTCAATCAACCAATCAATCATTCTTTGGTATTTATTATTTATGCCTATTGTGCATAATGATAATAATAATAATAATGATGGTGGTATTTTTTAAGTACTTATTGTGTGCCAAGTACTGTTCTAAGCACCAGGGTAGATACAAGATAATCACAGTCTCACAGGCTCACAGTCTTAATCCCCACTTTACAGATGAGGTAACTGAGGCACAGAGAAGTTAAGTGGCTTGCCCAAAGTCACACAACTGACAAGTGGCAGAGCCGGGATTAGAACCCGCGACCTCTGACTCCCAAACCCGTGCTCTTCCACTAAGCCACACGCTGGTCTACGTGCTTGGGAGAGTACAATATCCTAGAGTTGGTAGACACAATCCCTGCCCACAAGGAGCATATAGAAAAGTTGGAGCTTACAGAAACAAGAAGCTGCATGGTCCAGTGGAGTCAGAGGATCTGGGTTCTAATTCCGGGTCCGCCACTTTGCTGTGTGTCCTTGGGCGAGTCACTTCACTTCTCTGTACCTTAGTTACCTCATCTGTATAATAGGGATTGAGGCTGAAAATCCCATGTGGGGCAGGAACTGTGTCCAACCTGATTTACTTGTATCCACCCCAGTGCTTACCATAGTTATCATTATTATTATTACTATTATTATTCCATCCCTTTTGTACTCTCTCAGGGTAGCAACTGGAGAGTTTCCAGTACTCTACCAATCTTGGCTGTGGGAGGGAGAGTCAAGCAGAGGCCTAACCATTTCGTTTTTAGCTTGTGCAGTGGCTAGGGAGTGGAAGGCCACCTGCTACAAGTCAAAACTCACACGTGCTGGGCAGCAGCGGTACGGGAGAGAGTCGAGGGTGGAGATTCAAGTTTACTGAGTGGAAGAAGGCAGTGGTAAATCACTTTGGTATTTTTACCAAGGAAACTCTACGCAGACAGTAACAGGACAATTGCAGATGGAGGCGGTGTGTTCTGCAAGACGTGCCCAAGGAGTCATTTTGGGTCGAAAGGACTAAGATGCATAAGACAAGACATCCATTTTCAAGGGGACACATGCCTTTTGATACCTCCAGTGGAGACAAAATCCCAAGCTTGTATACTGCCTGACTCAGCGTGATATTTTTATGTCCTTATACTTGCAATCACATCCTTTCTTTTTTAGCCAAGATCTGGGAGTGGTGGCGAGCCCTAGGAAACAAGATTATAAGAATTAGGGCTGTTTAGTCTGGGGAAGGAAAGGCCAATGAGAGAATTAATAACTGGCTTGAAGTATGAGGGATTTTTATGAGGGTGCCCATGTTTCTTCTCCATGTCTACAAGCAACCAGACAAAAGGAAATTGGTTTAGAATGAAGTGGGAGATTTTATGGTTGGTCCCAAAACAAGGAAGTCTTGATTTTGGGGGTGATGAATTCTGGACTAGTAACTAGGGAAGCAACGTGGCTCAGTGGAAAGAGCCCGGGCTTGGGAGTCAGAGGTCATGGATTCGAATTCCGGCTCTGCCACTTGTCGGCTGTGTGACTGTGGGCAAGTCACTTCACTTCTCTGTGCCTCAGTTACCTCATCTGTAAAATGGGGATTAAAACTGTGAGCCTTGCGTGGGACAACCTGATTACCCTGTGTCTACCCCAGCGCTTAGAACAGTGCTCTGCACATAGTAAGCGCTTAACAAATACCAATATTATCAGGGAGAATGAAGAGTCTTTTTCCGTGGATATTTTGAAGAAGCGAGCAGATGTCTATCCTTTGTGATGGTTTATTCATTTGCCTGGCTGGAAGCAGGGAGAGGGACCAAGGTGAAAACTGGAAATCGTTTCCCGCTCTGGGGCTAAACTGGAGGTCAGCGGTCAGCAGGAATAGCTAGCTTTAAATCCCAATCAGTTGAGATGTCCCCTGTGGATCTTGGTGAGCGGCGACGGGTGAGTCTGGCTGTGGGAGAGGTGGTGGGGAGGAAAGTAAATAAGAGTAAATGAAGCCATATAGCATCAGTGGGTGCCGAGGGTATGCCTGCCCTAAAACCTCACAGGAAATCCCACCAGAATCCAACCCATGACACTCCCGGAGAAGGTTGACAGCGACACTTTCCGCTTCCATGTAGCCTATCAGGGCCCCAGCTGCCCCTCAGAATTACATACCCCGTTCCCACAACCCTCAAGGCCGAGGATCAATTATCGGTGTCATCACTGCAACCCGTGGTGGGTTCGGGATTCGGTGACCCTGTGGATTAAGATGGCTTTTAACCGCCCGTGTGGTTTCGAGACCTTAGCTCTGTGGCGTTGACAGGCATAAATTTGAATTAGGTTTCTAATTTGAAGTGTTTAAGGTTATTCTTGGGCGGCGTGTAACCGGCCCATAAATCTTTATCAGAAAAATCCCATGTCATTTCCTGAGTGAGAAAACAGCTCTGAGGCAATGACCCCCTCAAATATAGGAACCGTTCCTGGCCTTCGTCTTTGGCTGCCATTTGGGTGGGAAAGAAATCCCCAAAGCAGCTGGGACAGAGGTTTCTGGAGACAACGGCACTAGTCTGAAAACTCCTTCTAGATTGTAAGCTCCCTCTAGACCGTCAGCTAATTCTGTGGTATTGTACTCTCCGGAGAGCTCACTAGAGTTCTCTGCACATAGTAACGGCTCAATAAATAGAATCAGTCGATCGATCGATTGATAGTAGGGCCCCTGGAACAGGCCAGGAAGGACTGGAGCCTAGCGAAATGGACTGGGCCTGCATCCGTCTCCACACTTCTGGCCTCCATTCTGGATGCGGAATGCGTGGGGTCCAAGGAGAGGTGGCCAGGTCCTCACTTCCCGTTCTGGGCCGATGGTCAAGTGGATTGAGCACGGGCCTGGGAGTCAGAAGGATATGGGTTCTAGTCCCGGCTCCGTCACTTGTCTGCTACGTGACCCTAGGCAAGTCATTTCATTTTATTTTGTTGATGAGATGTACATCACCCTGATTCTATTTATTTGCTATTTTAATGAGATGTTCTTCCCCTCGATTCTATTTATTGCCATTGTTCTTGTCTGTCCGTCTCCCCCGGTTAGACTGTAAGCCTGTCAGAGGACAGGGACTGTCTCTATCTGTTACCAATCTGTACATTCCAAGCGCTTAATACAGTGCTCTGCACTTAGTAAGCGCTCAATAAATAGTACTGAATGAATTTCACTTCTCTGGGCCTCAGCTACCTCATCTGTAAAATGGGGATTGAGTGTGGGCCCCAGGGACTGTGTCCAACCTGATTAACTTGTATTTACCCGGGAGCTTATTACAATGCCTGGCATATAGTAAGTAATTAACGAATACCATTCAAAAAAAAAAAGCTCCCAAGAGAAAGCAACCACTTGAGAAATAGTGAGGCCTGGTAGAAAGAACCCAGGCCTGGGAGTCAGAGGACCTGGCTTCTAATCCCAGCTCTATTTATTGCTTGCTATGTGACCTGAGCCAAATCTTCCTCCCCTGGAATTGGAGATTAAATACCAGTTCTCTTTCCTTCCTTAGACTGTGAGGCCCATGTGAGATAGGGATTGCGTTCACCTGATTAACTTGTATCTACCTCAGCTTTTAGAACAGTGCTTGACACTTACTTAATATTTAATAAATACCGTAGTCATCATCAGGACTTCCAGCTTGACACCCTAGCTGCTCCTGGATGAGGATGGGGTCAGTGTAGATACAAGTTAATCAGGTTGGACACAACCCCTGTCCCACATGAGGTTCACAGTTTAAGTAGAAGGGAGATTAGGAGGTGAATCCCAATTTACAGATGAGGAAGCTGAGGCCCAGAGAAATTAAGTGACTTCCCCAAGGTCACCCGGGAGGCAATTGCCAGAGGCAGGATTAAAATGCAGTTCCTCTGACTCCCGGGCCTGTTCCCTTTCCATCAGAGGGGGAAGTAACCTGAGGTGAAGAGAGAGTATTCAGGGAAGGTCACCTAGAGGTGATATGATTTCAGAAGAGCCTTGAAGATGAGAAGAGAAGTGAAACAGGAGGGAGTTTTAGGAAGGAACAAAGGTATGAGAGAGAAATTGGTGACGGGGAGGTGAGAACAAGGCACAGTGGATAGATTAGCTTGAGAGGAATAAAACATGTGAACTGGGGTTTGAAGGGAGAAGTGGATAAACAGGTGAGAAAGCTGATTTCATGTCCTATTTGTAAACAAATAGATATATTTTAAGCACTTAGAAGTATTGAGGTTGATTCAAAATACTCAAATTGGACACAGTTCATGTCTCACTTGGGGCTCCCAGTCTTAATCCCCACTTTACAGTTGAGGTAACTGAGACACAGAGAAGTTTGAAGGATAGCGACACGCAGGCCGAAGGCAAAGGGGAAGGACCCGTCGGTAAAAGAGCTATTGAAGATGGTGGTCAGGGAGGGAAGAAGCTCATTCGGGAGTGTTTTTAGAGGGTGTGAAGGGATCAGGGCTGCAGGTTTCAAAAGCAGGTCAGACCTCTTGCCTTGAGAGACTCCACTGCCCTATATCTTAGAATGGAAGTGGCTGGAAACCCCGAGGCCCTGGCTCATCCCAGTCACTTGGCAAAGTGGATGGTAATTTGGGGCTTCACCAGGAAAAGGGAAGACAAGAGGCAAGCAAAACCTTCATGACAGCAGTGGCAACCTGTTACTCTGGACCTATCTTTTTTAGGGAGTCCAAATAGAGACCCCAGCTCAAACTTAAATCATCAATCAATGGTATTTATTGAAGGCTTACTGTGAGTAGAGCCCTCTACTAAGAGTGCAATTCAACAGTATTAGTAGACATGATCCCTGCCCATAATGTTGGTATTTGTTAAGCGTTTACTATGTGCAGAGCACTGTTCTAAGCGCTGGGGTAGATAGAGGGTAGTCAGGTTGTCCCACGTGAGGCTCACAGTCTTCATTCTCATTTTACAGAGGAGGGACCTGAGGCCCAGAGAAGTGAAGTGACTTGCCCACAGTCACACAGCTGACAAGCGGCGAAGCCGGGATTCGAACCCATGACCTCTGACTCCCAAGCCCGGGCTCTTTCCACTGAGCCACGCTGATTTCCCTGCCCATAGCGAGCTTACAGTCTAGAATGGGACTTTTAAAGGGGTGGAGGGAATGTAATGCAAATGCAAACTTTATATTTGCATTTCAGCTCATTTTATCTTTCAACTTAAAAAAAAAAAACATGCCCTGTGCTTTCTTTCTGTAGTGATTTTTTTTTAAAAGTCAACAAAACCCAGTGTTTGCAATGACTTTTCCAAAGCTTAGAAATGTCTATCCGACCCATTTTGTCCTTTCCAGTTTGGCAAACCTGTGGCTTTGAGTGAATTTCTCATGGAATTTTTAATTATTGTGGCTTTAAAAAAAAAGTACATTCTCTTTCACATTCAGGAATGATGGTGGCCCCGCTTTCATCTGTGGGTTTATTAGTTAATATCCGAGGAAGGGTCAGCCAGGAACTAGCACTTCCTTTTGGTTCCGGCTCATGGGAAAGTTCAGCTAAATAATAATGTTGGTATTTGTTAAGCGCTTACTATGTGCAGAGCACTGTTCTAAGCGCTGGGGTAGACATAGGGGAATCAGGTTGTCCCACGTGGGGCTCACAGTCTTCATCCCCATTTTACAGATGAGGGAACTGAGGCACAGAGAAGTTAAGTGACTTGCCCAGAGTCACACAGCCGACAAGTGGCAGAGCTGGGATTCGAACTCATGAGCCCTGACTCCAAAGCCCGTGCTCTTTCCACTGAGCCACGCTGCTTCTCTGAGCCACGCTAGCTAAAGGAAGGTGCGATCCTGGAAATCAGCATCCCTCTCCCTATTCTGTTGGATCTTCTTTTGGGGAAGAAAATCTTCGGATGCTGGAAGCTCACTGTGGGCCGGGAATGTGTCCGTTTATTGTTTTATTGTATTCTCCCAAGCTCTTAATACGGTACTCTGCACACGGTAAGAGCTCAATAAATAAGATCGAAAGAATGAATGAATGAATTCCCTTTAGGGATTTTTCTCCAGCGGGAGTAACATTCTACCAATTCCATCACAGACTCTACCTCCTCAGACAAGGTAGAGAAGCAGCCTGGCCCAGTGGATAGAGCACAGCCCTGGAATCGGAAGGACCTGGGTTCTAATTCCGGCTCTGCCACTTGTCTGCTGTGTGATCTTGGGCAAGTCACTTCACTTCTCTGGGCCTCGGTTCCCTCACCCGTAAAATGGGGATTAAGACAGTGAGCCCCAAGTGAGGCGTGGTCCAACCCGATTAGCTTGTATCTACTCCAGTGCTTAGTAGGGTGCCTGGCATAGAGTAAATGCTTAATAACTCCCATTAAAAAGAAGTCAGTTCAGATGTTGTTTAGGGCAGTTTGCAAGCTTGTCAAGTGTGGTAATAATTGAAAGCAGAGAGTGAAGATTGCAGTGGCTATCCAGGCCTTCTGGATCATGGAAGCATAGCAGGGGCACAGTGCTGAAGAGTTGGCAGCCATAACTGGGCCCTGTACGTCAAAAATGTTTATATGGTTCATTGTCTCGGAACAATGGGAAAAAGAGGAAAGGGGAGATAAGCAGGGAACCATTACTGGAGAATCTCATTTATGGATAAACACTAAATTACCTTCCAATCAATCAGTCCATTAATCAAATTTGTTGAGAGCTTACTGTGTGCAGTTTTAACAACAACAACAACAACAAAAATTCACAGCTTTGACCATGGAAGTATGAGTGCCTTGTATCTTAATTTCTCTGTACTTCGGTTACCTCATCTTTAACAGGGGGATTAGGACTGTGAGTCCTGTGTGGGATGGGGACTGTGTCCAACCCGATTATCTTAATAATGTTGGTATTTGTTAAGCGCTTACTCTGTGCAGAGCACTGTTCTAAGCGCTGGGGTAGACACAGGGGAATCAGGTTGTCCCATGTGGGGCTCACAGTCTTAATCCCCATTTTACAGATGAGGGAACTGAGGCGCAGAGAAGTGAAGTGACTCGCCCACAGTCACACAGCTGACAAGTGGCAGAGCCGGGAGTCGAACCCATGACCTCTGACTCCAAAGCCCGGGCTCTTTCTACTGAGCCACACTGCTTCTCGTATCTACACCAATGCTTATCTTGTATCTACACCAATGCTTAGTACAATACCTGGCACATAGTAAGTGCTTAACAGATACCACGGTTATTATCGATTGAAGTCACTTGAGCTTTATGGCATCTGAAGGTGCTGCTGAAGAGAGCATTTCTTTTCTGCTAGGAGATGTTACTGACTCATTACCACTTTATTCAAAATTCTTAAGCAGTGAGACCGCTTAAGGACTCTCAGAAAAGCTTTCATTTGCAGATTTCAAATTAAAACCAGTGAAGTGTTACAGTATATTTTTCTAGTTAAAGGAGACATACGGTGACCCAGAATTTGACCTACTTTTTCCCATTCTTTACCCTCGCATCTGGCGGTGAATTCTTTATATTTGGTTATTCAGTAAATAACAAGTGATTCTTTGTTACTTTTGTCATCTAAAAACAGCCCCCTCCCCTCTGGAGCAAAACACGCTAACCAGTTGATAGGTACATTTAAAGTGGGGAAGGTAATTAGAAAGAGAATGGCTTACTGGAACGAACATAAATCTAGAAGTCAGGAGATTTGGGTTCTAATCTCTGCTTTGCCACCTGCCTGCTGTGTGACCTTGGACAAGTTCCCAACCTCTCGGTGTCTCAGTTTCTTCCTCTGTAAAATAGGGATTCAGTATCGGTTTTCTCCTTCTCTTAGATTGTGAGCCTCATGTGGGACATGGACAGTGTCTAACCTGATTATCCTGGATCTACCTCAGTACTCGGCACATACTATGAACTTTTCAAATACCACAATCATTATCTGTCTGTGTCTATGGATGGATTTGGAATGACGGCGGAGAGAGCCTAATTTTCTCCTCTTAAGTGGTTTAAGAAGTGTAGCAAAATAGAAAGGGATACCTTTGTGTTGTAAACACCTGATGGATTAAAACTTTTTAGTGTCTTAGTATTCAGAGGAATTAAGGGAATATGCCTATCAACTCTGTTACACTGTACTCTCTCAAGCACAATGTTCTGCGTATAGTAAGTACTTGATGAATATTATTGATTGATCGATTAAGGTAATAACCAAGGAACTGAGGTGGGTGGAGCAGAGTAGGCTCCGTAGACAGAACACTCTTTTCCTGAATGACAAGGGTGGGGACAGAAACTCCGTAACCTCTCTGTGTTTCCCTCCTGCTCCTCAAAAATCCTCTTGAGCCTTTGCTAATAAGACATTGGAGTTTAGAAACACTTCGATTCCTCCCTTCACTTAGTGAGGCTAGCAGTCCCGAAGCTGTGGCTAAAGCAGTGGCCCCTCTGAGGAAGACCAGCTAAGGAAATAAATGCTGATATACAGTGCAGGTGATGGAAAGAAGGAGAAACAAAAAGCTCTTCAAAGGCACCTTGAACGATGGAGATAGCGGTCTCATTGCGCAGGGAAGAAAAAAGGCTGTCATTTGTCACAGTTCTCTTCTCCTCTGTCGATACAGACATCTGATCGTCTCAATTGTCGAGGACCAGCTGGCTTTCTCTCTGCAAGGTGGAGAGGGCGGCTGTGGCCTTGGGGTTCGGTAAATAGGAAGGCCGCATGTCGTCTTTAATAAATATAGTTGCAGAAAATGCTCAGCTGCTTGGGAGTAGGCCACGCTTCCCCACGGACCCGCGGCTTTCCGTGCTCACTGACTGATCAACCGAACTAGTGTGGGCTGACTGAGGAATGTCTGTGGAGATACATGGGAAATTCCCAAGGACACCAGATGGATGTATTAAAATTGGTTTTGTTGCCATAAATAGCAAATTAATTCCCAGTGTAAGAGACAACTAGCTTTTTTAAAAGCCGGGTGGGGTCGGGGAGGGCGGAGGGAAGAGCAGAGGGAGGGAGGAAACGCCAAATCCAGAAACGTGTCAAACATGTTTTCCTGTTTGTCTGGGGATAGGCAGCAATCATTAACACAATCCCAACAATTTCAGGCCCAAGGCATACAACATCACACGACTGAAAATGAAATTCATAGGTTACGGACGAGTGAAGTGATTCTTTATAAAAACAAAAAACAAAAACAACAAAAAGGCAAGACAACCAATCCCAAATTTTCTAATAAATAAAAATGAATTTACTTTTCTAGACAACCTAATCTGTTTCCCCAAAGCCCATTTTTCTAAAATATTTTTTGGTACATTTTTCTTGACTCTCGGTATTATAAAAGTTAATGAGTCCCTGGGACATCATAAATATGGAGTAGATGACATTTTTAAAGAACATTTTAAATAGTTTGGTCTTAACCCAGGGAGAAATTTGTAAATCAAACAAATCCAAGTATATTGCTTTACTTTATTACTCATGTTGAATCAGTGTATTTTCCCATAAAACCCAGAGTACTGGGACCTGACATCACACCCTGGATGAAATAGACGTTATTTGTTATATAATCCATCAGGTTTCTTTAGGAGAACCATTTGTGAAACGTGCATCTGTGATAAGACAACCGATTTTGCCGTTGTATTAGAACATGCAGTGTACCAGAAAGTGTGTCCCAGGGTTTGTTGGTAAGTAAAAGACGTAAAGAATACCTCTTGATTTATCTTTCAGAGACGGCGGTTTTCGATTCCTCTCTGTCGTCTTTCTGGTGGTGTTCAAGGAGCTGATTGGAAGAGCTTCCCCCTTCTTCACTCCTGAAACTCACCTCTCAGCCTTCAGAACGCTTTTGAACCCAGCTGATTACTTCATTTTTTTAAGACCAGAGACTCTAATCTTCCAGAACCTAGTGACAGATCAGATTTAGGTCGTGAAATTTCCTCTAGCTACTAACTCAGTGGGCACAATCTTTGTCGAGATTTCCTTTCTGGAACGGAATCCGCTAGGACCTTAAGGGACTACTTCTCTGAGGCAGAAGAGATTTTGGTCCATGTCTGGTACATGGAATGGAAGGAGATGGAAATCGGGTGGCTGAGTGATACCCGTGGAAATCCACCAGCCAATCCTTTGAGGCCCGGGAACCGGGATAGCTAAGTACTTATTGGGCTGCAGACTCTTCTGCTAACTCTCATCGTTGGAGCACGAGAAGAATGATTTTTCTCTCGTGGATCATCCGAGATCTAGATGGTTCTTCACGGTTTTCAGCTCACTGAGAGTCGAAGAGTGGCGACAGACCCACTTCCCACGTGAACAAGTCACTAACCAAGCAGTCTAAACCTGTTCAAGTTGGTCAGCACCACCATAGAGTATGTGTGTTCACTGACTGTGAGTGTGGAACTGACAAGTGGGTGCAGCTGACAAGTGAGCTGGGTTGATTTTCATACCCACCTTTCATCTTTAAGAAGCTTAGCACCTTCTTGAAGGGGAGAGGTGTCCTAATCACGGGGTAACCATTAACCACAAAAATGAGGCACAGTGAGTAGGTTAGCCTGAGAGGAATGAAGAGTGGGGGCTATGGTGTAGTGGAGAAGAGAGTGGAAAAGTAGGAAGGAAAAAGCTGATTGAGTGTCCTTAAGCCACTGGGCAGAAATTTCCCTTTGGGGGTGCTGCTTCTGGCTAGTTGCCCAAATTCTCCGGTTGCCTGTTCAAAAGGCCTCTGCTAGAATCATGCCAGCAGTGAAATTCTGGGACTTCCTCCTCTTGTCTCCTGGAGTTGCCATAGCTTAGTCTCTCTTCTTTGTACTCAAAAAAGAATGCCTACAGTGGCATCTTTGAAGTCTTAACTGTAGCCTAGATCGCGGTATATCAATTTGGAAAAAAGCTGAGATGATTTTAATTTCCATCTCCAATTATCTCTTTATGAATTTATAATTAACTGTGTGTTTTGGGGAGGGGTTTGCCTACCATCTTGCTGACAGTATTCTCTGAATAGTACAATCTGTTTTTCTTTCCTTCCTCCTCTTCTTTCGTGTTGTCAGTCCGCTTTTCTCCGATTACCTGCTGCGTGATGCCGATTATGGATTGATGTTTGAACCGACTTGGCTAAGCCATTGTGATTACGCAGATTCCAGACCCATTTTAATAATAATGATGGTATTTGTTAAGTGTTTACTATGTGGCAAGCACTGTTCTAAGTGCTGGGGTAGATGCAAGGTGATCAGGTTGTCCCACGTAGGGCTCACAGTCTTAATCCCCATTTTACAGATGGGGTAACCGAGACACAGAGAAGTGAAGTGACTTGTCTAAAGTCGCACGGCTGATAAGTGGCAGAGCCGGGATTAGAACCCACGACCTCTGACTCCTAAACCCGAGCTCTTTCCACTTAAACGGTATCTGCAAAGCACTTACTGGCTTTTCAGTGTGGTACTTCCCTCTAGAGTAGATAAAAGTAATCGGGTCAAACACAGTCCCTGCCCAAACACAGGACTCAAAACTCAGCAGAAGGAAGAACAAGTATTGCATCCCCATTTTACAGATGGAGAAACGGTGGTCCAAAGAAGCCAAGTGACTTGCCAAAGATCACACAGCAGGGAAGTAGCCGAGATGAGATTAGACCTCAGGTCCTCTGGCTCCTGGGCCCATGTTCTTTCCACTAATAATAATAATAATAATGGCATCTGTTAATTGCTTACTATGTGCCAGGCACGGTAGTAAACTCTGGGGTGGATACAAGCAAATGGGCTTGGACAAGGTCCCTATCCCACATGGGGCTCACAGTCTCAATCCCCATTTTACAGATGAGGTAACTGAGGCCCAGAGAGGTGAAGTGATTTGCCCAAGGTCACACAGCAGACAAAGCGGGCCGGAGCAGGATTAGAACTCATGACCTCCTGATTCCCAGAGCCTTGCTCTATCCACTACGCCATGCTGCTGCTAGGCCAGGATGCCTGCACGTCACATTTTCCATGTCCCCTTGCCCCTTCCCTCTGCCCTGATCCATCTCTCTGATCTCACATGAGAGAACATTCGGCGTAGTATCGTCTTTATTAATCTCTTTGGTCTTCGGTGTAATAACCCTAGTACCGTAATAAAGAAATCATGTGCCGGTCATATGGATGGCATGTGTACTTTCATTGCCCATCATTAAAAATAAAATGTTACTCAGCTTTTATTTTTGTGTGTGCAGTAAATAAAACAACTTGACCCTTGGGGAAAGATTCAGCAAGGAATCAATACAGTGGGCATGCTTTATCTCCCACGAGAAGCAGTAAAAAGACGGTCTAACAAGAAACGTATGCATCGTCACGAGCAGGCAGGCCGATATTCACCGGCTCTCAGCAAGGTGCTGTAGGTGAAGATCATAAGAAAGGAAATAACTTCACAGACATCAAGGACATGACAACTGGTTGCAGAAATGCAGGCATTTTAAATAATAGAATTAATACCAGAATCCCTTCAAAGCAGACCGTTCAGGAAATGGGCGAATAATGAATCTGAATACCCCGGAGACTCCGGAAATTTGGGGCATTCAGATATACGCAAAGGGGTTCAGCTTGAACAATTATTTCATTTCCGGAAATTGCTCGCAGCCTTTTATGAAAACGATAAGAACGCATGCTCTCGTTCTCGTTGAATGCTGACTGGATTCTGTTAGGGGAGGGGCTGATGGAAAGCCACAGATATTTCCCAGGAAAAGAGCCAGTTTATGATCCTGTGCCCTCAGAATCAAAAATAAAAGACTGCCACCCACCAAACATAGGAAAGCTTGAGAAAATAATGAGGAAAATATCAAGGTCTTCTCTAGTTTTTGTGCCCTTTTGACTTGCATAGACAAACTCCACGCCTTCTTCGTTACGTGAAGTAGATCCTGACCTCTAGGCAGTGATGTCTATATTTTTAATGTTTGGTGTCCTTTTCTCTCGGTCAGGCTCTTTGATTTATTTGATTTATTATGGTATTTATTAAGAGCTCACTCTGCATCAAAACCTGTTCTGAGTGCCGGGGTTGAAACTCCTTCGGAAAGTTTCTGTGTTTGCCGATCTCCCTCATTAGGTTTTAAACTCCTCCAAGCAGGGACCCTGTCTTTACTTCTTTAGTCCATTCCCCTTATTACCCAGAACGGTGCTCTGTATCAATCAGTCAAGGGTATTCATTGAGGACTTACTGTGTGCAGAGCACTGTACTAATCGCTAGGGAAAGAACCACACAATTAAGTCGGTAGACATGATCCCTTGCCTGCAAGGAGCTTACAGTCTGCATCGAGGACACCTAGAACCATCGTTTGGTGATGAAGCGGTAGGCATTTTTCCGATAAAGAAGTGCTATAACAATAAATCATCACCTGGCTGCCTCGTTGCAAATGGAGATTGTTTTTCTTTTTGAAAAAAATTTCTGCTAATAGACTCAGAAAGCGCCCAATTCCACCCAGTTGAATTAACTGAAAGCCCTGGGGCATTTCAATTTCTGTTGAGTATTTCTGAAATGACAAAAACATGCCAAGTTGAGAGTTGGCACTCCTGCACTACTTTGCAGGTTTGTAGCACAGCATGATGCTTGCCATTTTGGTGTTCGAAACAGTTATAAATTATAAAAATAAAAAGCCTCGTTAGGAATTTCAGTTTCTGACAGCAGATTCCTCCACTAATCCATTCTTAGCTCAATATTTAGGAATGGGCTTATATAAACCCAGAATAGAGTTTAACTACAGCTTTTTATTATTATGGAAAACGAACCGCTTTCCATTTGAAGATCTCCCCTTGGAGAAATCCACCACAGGGAGGCATTGTGGACTAGAACACAAGGCTTGAGGGCTGATAGTTTGTCATTGATTGACTATGTTCCTCAGTGCAATCAAAGGTATTTATTGAGTACTTGTGTGCAGAGCACTGAGCTAAGCACTTAGCACCGTACTTGTTGTTATATCTCCCTCTTTTTAGTTTCTGTCAAAATTCGGGGGGAAGGAAAGTCTGGCCAGTGATATTTTCTGCACATTAAATGCGTTTCTGTCTTTAAAAGAAGTTAAGCGTGGAGAGTCAGATGGCCCAAATTCAAATAGATCGCTGACAGACCTTGTTAGAAGCTGTCTCTCTTGGTTATCCCATCCTTTGCTTAGTTTCACTACTTCCGTAGTCTCTGACGTTTATTCTTTCCTCCTTTTGTCTCGCTCTCCCTCCCCCTTGTTCTTTCTCGTTATCAAGATTCCAAAATTTCTCCATGGCTGACCGTTTCAGGATTGAAGAGCTCTCATTTGAATTGAAAACCTTTTGTCTGATCCTCAATTCTTTATTTATCTTAATGTTTGTTCCCCTCTCTAGACTGTAAACTCATCGTGGGTTCCGTTGCATTGCACTCTCCCAAGCGCTTAGTTCGGTGTTCTGCGCACAGTAAGTGCTCAAGGGGGAAAACCTGGGGACGGGCTCTCTCTTTTTCAATCTAATCTGTGTAGTCATTCTTGATAATGCAACAGGGAATCAGCAGCCTGGTGTTGGCATAAGATTCTGATTCTCCTGAAGCCCTTTAACAACAAATAAAAGGCTCATCGAAGATTCCCGAGTCATTTGTACATTCATTCAATAGTATTTATCGAGTGTTTACTGCGTGCAGAGCACTGTACTAAGCGCTTGGAATGTACAATTCGGCAACGGATAGAGACGATCAGTGTTGACTAGCCACGCAAGAAGCCGTCTGCTTATTCTGTGTATTCCTATCTGTGTATTCTCTCACAGGCCCGAGTATAGCGGTTCTGCACAATAAGCAGATAATAATACTAGTGACTTCCTCCCCCATCATATCTGACAGCCCTCCACCCTCTCCACCGTCAAAATCCTTCTAAAATCACATCTCCTCCAAGAGACCTTCCCTGCCTAACCCCTCACCCTGTTCGATCTTCTTTCTGCATCTCTTATGCACTTCGATACTCACTCCACCTCCAGTCTCCCTGTCTTTAATCCATTTTATTATCTTTCTCCCACTCTGGACCGCAAGCTCCTCGTGGGCAAGGATCCTCTCTACTAACTCGATTGTATTAGTCTCTCCCAAGTGTTTAGAACATGATCTGCACACAAGAAGTTCTCAATAAATACCAATCAATCAATCAAGTTTATTGAGCACTTACTGTTCGCAGAGTCCTCGGGAGAGTACAGTATAGCAGAGTTGGTAGACACGATCCCTGCACACGATTACTTATTTATTCATATTAATGTCTGTCTTCCCGCCTAGACTGTAAACTCAAATCGAGCAGGGAACGTGTCTGCTAATTCTGTTATACTGTACTCTCCCAAGCGCTTAGTACAGTGCTCTGCACATGGTAAGTCCTCAGTAAACACTTAGTGATTGATTGAAGGAGCTTAAAGTCTAGAGGGGAATGCAGACGGTAATATCATTAAATGAATTACAGATATGTGCGTAGGTGCTCTGGGGCCGGAAGGGGGGATGAATAAAGGGAGCAAGTCAGGACGACGCAGAAGGGAGTGGGAGAGGAGGAAAGGAGGGCTTAGGAAAGGCTTCTTGGAGGAGGTAAGGCCTCTTGGAGGAGAAAGGAGGGGCAAACCTTTAATTGGTAATAATTATATCATCTAATAATGATTCTATTGCTAATTGAATGGCTTCTATGGGTGCTAAATCCTGGGATGGATACCGCGCTATCATCGGTTCATGCCCATACTATCCCTGGTCACTGGGGCAACCTGGATAAAGATTCTGGCTGCCAGGCTTCTCTGCTCGTTTTTTCCTGGTTGCCATTTTGTATGGTGGAATTGTGGTAATTGTGGTATTTGTTGAGCACTTACGATGTGCCAGGCACTGCACTAAGCGCTGGGGTGGATACAAGCAAATTGGGTTGGAGTCCCTTGTCCCTGACATGGGGCTCCCAATCTTAATCCCCATTTTACAAATGAAGTAACTGAGGCACAGAGAAGTGAAGTGATTTGCTCAAGGTCACACAGCGGACAAATGGCAGAGCTGGGAATAGGACCCAGATCCTTCTGGCTTCCAAACCCGAGGTCTGTCCGGAACGCCACGCTGCTTCCCCAAAGACCATTTCTCTACTGCATTTCCTTGTTTCTCTGCCTGCTCTCCATCCACCGCCTTGAAAGTCAAAAATAATTGCGGTATTTGTAAAATTCTTATCATGTACCAAGCACTGTACTAAGCACAGAGTAGATGTAAGCTAATCAGGTCCCACCTGGGGCTCTTAAGTAGGAGGGAGAACGGGTATTGAATTCCCCTTTTGCAGATGAGGGAACTGAGGCACAGAGAAGTTAAGTGACTTGCACGAGGTCACCCAGCAGGCACGTGGAGGAGCTGGCCTTAGAACCCAAGTCCTCCAACTCCCAAGCCCTTGCTCTTTCCTCTTGGCCATGTTGCTTCTGCCCTGATTTGCCCCGGGGAAGTAGCCTGACCCTGTTAGAGGGTTGATGTGAGGACAAGAGATACTGTTCATATGGGCGAGTGTTTTGAGGTTTTCAGAAGACAGGCTATGTAAATCTATCACACCAGATTTAGTAATAGGACGAGTGATTGAGTTTGCCCAGCCCTCTAATTATTTTCCAAAGAAGAGACTTGGCAGTGCCCAAAACGGGTTCTGCCAAATGTTCTTTTTCTTAATTTTGAAACCCACGTGTTTACAGGGAAACTTCTTCCACATGTTACTGATTCTTTCACACGTAATTAATCAAAGGGCTGGTTTTAAGGGGCCGATAGATGCCTAAGGATTTTTGAAGCATTTCAAAACAGGAGCGTTGTTTTTCACCAAGGACAGGAAGTTGCCTTAAGACCAAGAGTGATCGACTGAAATGGAGTTAGTTTCAAGTGAGAATTGACTATCCAGTCTGTCCCCTATCGATAACTAATAAGAAGCTTCCCGTCTGTGGCGAACACACTCTCTCGTCAGGGTATGGGCTCTTGGATCCTCTCTCACTTCTTTTCCTTTAAGCCATTTTTCGCACCTTTAAACATCTAAGAAGCAGCATGACCTGGTAGAAGGAGCCCAGGGCTGGGAGTCCCAGGACCTGGGTTTTAATCCCGGGTCTGCCTGGGTCCATGTGTGACCGTGGGCAAGTAACTTTACTTCTCTATGCTTCAGTCGCCTCATCTGTAAAATGGTGACTCAACATCTGTTCTCCTACTTCGACTGTGGGACGGGTCTGATTTAAGGTTGGTATGTGTTAAGCGCTTACTATGTGCAGAGCACTGTTCTAAGCGCTGGGGAGGTACAAGCTAATCAGGTTGTCCCACCTGAGGCTCACATCTTCATCCCCATTTTACAGATGAGTTAACTGAGGCACAGAGACGTTAAGCGACTTGCCCACAGTCACACAGCTGACAAGCGGCAGAGCAGGGATTTGATTTATCTTATACCTACCCTAGTGCTTAGTACAGTGGTTGGCACCTAGTTAGGGCTCAACCCTTGCTACGATTATGATGACGATCAGGACGATGAAGATGATAATCAGATGTTGGGAGGATTCAGCGTGATCATTACTGGTGTTTATTGAGTGTGCAGAGCACTGTACTAAGAGCTGGGGAGAGTACAATTAAACGTAGTCGGTAGAAATGTTCCCGGCCCACGTGAGTTTACAGCCTAGAGGATGCTCAGCAAATTCACCTTTTGCTGCCCATATCGGTTCACTGGGAGATCCTCTAAACTGTAAACTCCTTGAAGGAATTGTGTCTAACCCTTCTATTGTATTCTCCTCTCCCAAGCCCTTAATACACCTCTCTGCCCACCGGATAAATATCACTGATGGATTGATTGACGGATCCGTGTCCGTGACGCCCAATCCTAAAATTTGTAATCCCGGAGAGACTGTGAATGTGCATCGCTTTCAGGTCTAATTTAGGGCAGTGGAGAAAAAAATCCAATTAAAATACAAGAAACAGGGGCTCCGGCCGGAGAACGCTTCCGAGTGGAGAAAAGCAGTGAAATGATGGTCTGGGAAATAATAGGAGCTGCAACTCGACTTCAGAGAAGGGAAATCCATCTATCCACGGATCACACGGAAGGATGAAGAGAAGGGTCTGCGCGTATGGGCGGAGAAGGGCTTCTGCAGTCCGAGCCGGAGGCTGACGATCTTTCGGGCATAACTGTCCAAAATGACAAACAGAATACTGATCCCGGAAAGAGGCGGGATGGGATTTCGATCCTACATTGAAACCATCTGCACGAGATTTGGCAGCGATAAAACGCGAGGTCTCGGAGCGTATAAATATCCCGAATACAGTTCATCAACGGTAAGTTATTCTGGTATTAAAAAAGGAGCCAACGGGAACGCACTGGAATACTGCTGGAATTCTGGCCAGTGTTTTAGTGGAAGGAAATTGCCGACCTTGAGGACGTTCAGCAGGTGCCTTGGGGGGACAGGCCGGGCTGGGAATAAGGCAAGCGTGTGAGCAGGACGGGAAAAACCTGCCCTCAACTCTGCCCTGTCTCCAGAACTAATAGTAATAATAATTGTGGTATTAATTAAGGACTTACTATGTGCCAGGCACAGTATTAAGCGCTGAGGTAGATACAAGCTAAATCGGGTTTGACACAGTCCCAGTCCAACATAGAGCTCAGGGTCTTAATCTTCATTTTACAGATGAGGTAACTGAAGCCCAGAGAAGTGAAGTGAATTGCCCAAGGTCACACAGCCGTCAAGTGACGGAGCCGGGATTAGAACCCCGGTCCTTCTGAATTCCATGCCCGTTTTCTACCCACTAGGGCACGCTGATTCTCCAGGAATTCAAGTCCCTCACACCCTGTCCCTCTGCTAATCTCATACCACCAATCCACAGCTCTAGATCACCTGGTACATAGAGAAGCAGCAGGCTTAGTTGCAAGAGCACGGGCTTGGCAGTCAGTGGTCGTGGGTTCTAATCCCGCTCCACCATGTATCAGCTGTGTGACTTTGGGCAAGTCACTTAACTTCTCTGTGCCTCAGTTACCTCATCTGGAAAATGGGGATTAAATCTGTGAGCCCCATGTGGGGCAATAGGAAGTGCTTAACAAATACAATTATTATTATTATTTCCTCTGCACCTGCACTGCAATTTTTTTAAAATGGGGTATTTGTTAAGTGCTTACTATGTGCCAAGCACTGAACTAAATGCTGGGGTAGATATGGAGAAGCAGTGAGTCTTAGTGGAAAGAGCAGGGGCTTGGGAGTCAGAGGATGTGGGTTCTAATCCCAGCTCCGCCACTTGTCTGCTGTGTGACCTTGGGCAAGTCACTTAGCTTCTCTGTACCTAATTACCTCATCTGTATAATGGGGATTAAGACTGTGACTCCCATGTGAGACAACCTGATTATCTTGTATCTACTTCAGCGCTTAGGACAGTGCTTCGCACGTAGTAAGCCCTTAACAAATACCATAATTGTTATTATTATTAGCTAATCAGATTGGACACAGTCCATGTCCCACATGGGGCTCACAGTCTCTATCTCCATTTTACAGATGAGATAACTGCGCTACAAGACAAGTGAAGTGACTTGCCCAAGGTCATACAGCAGATGACGGGTGGAACCGGGATTAGAATCCAGGTCCTCTGATTCCCAGGTTTGTACTTTTTCCTCTGGGCCATGCTGCTTATTCATGGATCTTCAAACTCGGTGACTTCCCCTACCTGTAATTTATTACAGACTTTAAAGTCTGACCCTTCTGCTTGATTAATGTTAATGTTGGTATTTGTTAAGTGCTTACTATGTGCAGGGCACTGTTCTAAGCGCCGGGATAGATACAGGGTAATCGGGTTGTCCCACGTGAGGCTCACAGTCTTCATCCCCATTTTCCAGATGAGGTAACTGAGGCACAGAGAAGTTAAGTGACTTGCCCACAGTCACACAGCTGACAAGTGGCGGAGCCGGGATTGTAAGCTGCCAGAAGGCAGGGACCAAATGGATTTACTCTGTTGTACTCTGCCCACAGTAGTGATCAATAAATGTCTCCGATTAATTGTATTGATTTGGTCTATAGTAATAATAATAATGTTGGTATTTGTTAAGCGCTCACTCTGTGCAGAGCACTGTTCTAAGCACCGGGGTAGTTACGAGGTAATCAGGTTGTCCCACGTGGGGCTCACGGTTTTGAATCCCCATTTTACAGATGAGGTAACCGAGGCCCAGAGAAGTGAAGTGACTTGCCCATCGTCACGCAGCTGACAAGTGGCGGAGCCGGGATTCGAACCCATGACCTCTGACTCCCAAGCCCAGGCTCTTTCCACTGAGCCACGCTGCTTCTCCAAGTTGTACCATCCCAAGTGCCGAGTACAGTGCTCCACGGAGAGTACGTGCTAAATAAATACCGTCGGTTAATTCGTTTACTGGGGCTAAGAGAAGAGGTTAAAGGAGTAAAGCCTATCCCAGAAGGGCAGCTGGTTGATATGTCTGTAATAATAATAATAATAATAATAATGATGGTATTTGTTAAGCCCTTCCTATGTGCCAAGCACTGTTCTAAGCACAAGGGTAGATACCAGGTAATCAGCTTGTCCCACGTGGGACTCGCAGTCTTAACCCCCATTTTACAGATGAGGTAACCGAGGCACGGAGAAGTTAAGCGACTTGCCCCAAGTCACCCGGCTGCCTGTTTCATACGGACTACTTTAGCCTAGAGAGGTCAAGCACTGAATCATTCGGTCAGTCAGTCATATTTATTGAGCATTAACCGTGTGCTACTCTGAGCCCCAACGTGGGACAGAAATGGTGTCCAACCTAACTCGTATCTTCCCAGGGCTTAGTGCGGTGCTCGGTGCAGAGGAACTGTTTAAGAAACACGGTAATATTAATGATAATAATAGTAATAATCACGTGACAGAATTGGTAGACACGTTCTCTGCCCACTGAAGTTAACACGTCTCTCAGGAGAGGGCTTGGGAACTTGAAACAGGCACTCTGCCCGCTGATTTGTCCCATTATTCTTTGGTGCTGGACGAGGCCGGGAGATGAGCTGAAATGGGTCCGTCTCTAGAGATGAGATCATGGTGTTCCGCGGAAACGGGCCTCCCGACGACATTATTACTGCTAGAACCGTAGAAGCGTTTTCCTGAATTGAAATGACTATAAATCAGGTCCAGTTATACTGGAGGCCGAGACGCGGTCCTGTATTTTCTCTTACAGCTGTGACTGTCGAGGAAGAGGAGGTGGCTGAAGCCCAAAGAGCAGTCGGTGGAACATGGCTTTTGTGAAGTCTCACTTCAAGAACACATTCCAGATGAAAAAATCGGGGAGTGAACTGCAGTCCAATCGGTACAATCTACATACTAAGCAAAAGGTTCTTTGGTACGCGTTTTTATACTCCGTTGTTTCTCCCTTGCGTGGCTCAGTGGAAAGAGCACGGGCTTTGGAGTCAGGGGTCATGAGTTCGAATCCCAGCTCTGCCACTTGACGGCTGTGTGACTGTGGGCAAGTCACTTCACTTCTCTGTGCCTCAGTTCCCTCATCTGTAAAACGGGGATTAAGACTGCGAGCCCCACGTGGGACAACCTGATTCCCCTGGGTCTACCGCAGCGCTTACAACAGTGCTCTGCACATAGTAAGCGCTTAACAAATACCAACATTATTGTTTCTTTTAATGTCTATCTCCTTTATTCTACCAGCTGATCCAGTCTCCATCAGCTGTTTCCTTTCCCCCTCACTTTCTACCCACCTCTCTCCTCCTGTCCTGTCCCTCAGTACTGTCCTCTTAGTTTCTCTACTTTGCCTGTTCCACTGTCTTCCGACTTTATGACATCATGCGAGGGTCTGAATACTCTGTACTTGAGAATGTTTCAGAACTCAGCGTATTGTTAAAACCAAGTACTCCACAAGATATGTGTGCGCTAATTAGGAAGTTTAAAAAGCCCTTTCAAAAAACGTATTCAAAAAGTCAGGGCAACGGTTGCAGTTGAACTTAGCTTTGGCAGGATTTTTGAGGATAATTTATCTCTTCGCAGTGTAAAGGCAAGACTAGAGAACATCACCCTCTCTACTTTCAAAAGTAGCTTGTGTATATACAGGGGTCGATCATATTAGAAGAAAACACTGCTGATGAGGAAATTCAACTGTGTGTGTTTGTGTGTCTTCAAAGGCCAATGAAGGATCAACAGTCCTGTTTCCATTGTGTGTACAAAAAAGATTGTGTTGTCAGGCTATGTTTTATCTTTTATGTTTTAAGTATTAACATTATCTGTAGTGCCTGATGCCGTTTCTTCTTTTGCCTCCTTGACCTCATCCCTCACCAAGGTTTTGTTCAGAGAGCCATTCCTTCCTCGATAAGTGCCCCATCCCAATCTGTTCTCAATAATTGACTCCCATTTTTCAGCTGGGAGGCAGCACTGTCAGAGGCTTGTTATCCCAAATCCTTAAAAATGCTTCCTCTGCCTGCTTTGCTTTCAGTTTCTCAATTTCAACTCTAAACAGCCGTGGTTTGGATCGTTCTCTCCACTTGTCCCATGTGTGTGGCTTTGTTAAGATGAGCACAGCGGTGATGCTGGGAGACTATGTTCCAGAACTGCCTTTTTGTGTATTTCTGACTTGCCATTTGATCTTGAGCGTGGCCTGTTAATGGGTGGAAAAAGCACGGGGCTGGGAGTCAGAGGATGCGGATTCTAATCCTAGTTCTGCCACTTGCTATGGGAAAGTCATTTAACTTCTCTGTACCTCAGTTCTCTCCCTTATTGAAAAGGGGAATTCGAGTCCTGTTCTCACTCCTATTTAGACCGTGAGCCCCATGTGGGACAGGGACTGTGAACAATCTGCTCAATTTGTGTCTACTCCACAGCTCAGAACAGAGTTGGACATATAGTAAGCACTTAAGTACCATTAAAAAAAGCAGAAAACCAAAAACTACTCACGGATCTCGAAGTGACCCATGGATGGGGGTTCAGCTTTCACAGCTGAAGAGAAATTTGAACGACATGCCAGTTCTGTAGACCTTAGTTTGGTTGGGAACCTGATGCTTCTTTGCCATCACACTCTGACCAACTCCTTAAAGGATGTGCCGGCCTTCTTCGTTTGGCCTTCTACTTCCATGTCTAACACCATATTCAATAGTATTTATTGAGCGCTTACTATGTGCAGAGCACTGTACTAAGCGCTTGGAATGTACAAATCGGTAACAGATAGAGATAGTCCCTGCCCTTTGACGGGCTTACGGTCTAATTGACGGGCTTACAGTCTAATATCATTGGTCAGTGTCTGCTCAGGCAACAGAATTAGCCTTGTGTGGCCCACGTGATTTTGAGTTTTGTGTCCGACTTCCCTGGTTCAGGCTGACGACTCAACTCATTTTTCTTCGGACTTTTTGTTAGCCTTTCACACCTGGCTGATTCGTTAAAGCGGGTTGGAACCGGGATCAGTTAAGAGTTTTGAGCCTCGGAGTCGGGGGACCTGGGTTCTAATTCCGGCTCCGCCACGTGTCTGCTATGCGACCTTGTCTTTGCCTCGGTTACAGCGTTTAAAATGGGGAGTCAGACTATGAGATCCCTGTGAGATTTAGACAAAGTCCAACTTTATTAGCTTGTATTTACCCCAGTGCTCAGTATAGTGTCTGGCACATAATAAGCCCTTAACAAATGCCATTAAAAATATGCTGCATATTCAAATTTTTGACACTAACATCTACTTTCTACCTATTTTTCAATAGGAACGTATGAAATGCCATAACTGTCGAATCAGTTACGGCTGTTCAGCTCAAGAGTGCGTCTCTGATAGCAACAGGATAGTAATAATTGTGGAATTTGTTGAACATTGTCTATGTGCAAAGTGCTGTACTGAGTGAATAATAATAATAATAATGTTGGTATTTGTTAAGCGCTTACTATGTGCCGAGCACTGTTCTAAGCGCTGGGGTAGACACAGGGGAATCAGGATGTCCCACGTGGGGCTCACAGTCTTCATCCCCCTTTTACAGATGAGGTAACTGAGGCCCAGAGAAGTTAAGTGACTTGCCCACAGTCACACAGCTGACAAGTGGCAGAGCTGGGATTCGAACTCATGACCTCTGACTCCAAAGCCCGTGCTCTTTCCACTGAGCCACGCTGCTTCTCTGCTGGGATAGGATAGGAGTGCTGGGATAGGTACAGTATAAGCAGATCGGAAGTAATCCCCGGGGTTCACATCTGAAAGGGAGAAGAGGTATTTTATTCCCATTTTGCAGATGAGGTAACTGAGAAGTGACTTGCCCGAGACCATACAACAGGCAAGTGGCAGAGCTGAGATTTAAAATCAATCATTTATATTCATTGAGCACCTGTATTGTGTGCAGACCACTGTACTAAGCTCTCAGGAGAGTACAATGTAATAGAATCGGCAGACACATCCACTGCCTACAGGTCTTCTGACTCCCGGGCCCAAGTTTTTTCCGCTAAGCTACGTGGCTTTCGGCGATATTTCTCGACCTCCAGCCTCATGGAAAGGGGGAGACCATTTAGACCCCTAGCTTTCCCTTAGTACCCCAGTCTTTGAACTGACTCAAGCCCCTCTGGAATTGGGCGATATGCTCGGCCCGTACAACTTCTTGTGGCGATTAATTCCATGTGCTTCCCATCGCCTGTGCAAGAAAGTGTTTCAATTTGCTTCAGCGGGAGTCCCCCTTGTCTCGTTGCCTATCCCACCCTCACCCAACCCCCCGCCCCCCAACAGGATTCTGCACACTTCAACCATCTCCCCATTCAGTCTTGTGTCTTCCAGTGCTTAGTACAGTGCCTGGCACATAGTAAGCGCTTGACAAATACCATGATTATTATTCCAGACTGAAGGATCCCGATCTCGGAAGTGGAAGCGTCTCCACTACCCCGATCCTCTTGGTTTCCCCCTTCCCTGAGCTATTTTCACCTCTATAGTGACCTCTCTTAAACGAGGTGGGAATACTTACCCACAGAATGCAATAGTGCAGGCATCTCTGGGTTTTTCAAATTGACCTACCTTGACGTCCAAACTATTTCCAGATTCCCCCAGCCATTTGGGTTTCCTTCATTCTTCAGAGGCAAAAGCATCCTGAGTTTTGCGACTCTAGGCTCTCTCTCTGAATTTCCACCCGTGATCCATTCATTTAATTGTATTTATTGAGCACTTACCGCGTGCAGAGCACTGTACCGAGCGCTTGGGAGAGTACAGTACATCACAGACAGACACATTCCCTGCCCACAACGAGCTCTTTCGTTTAGTACTTTGACATCAGGAAGGAGCGGTAAAATGGCAGCCCTCATGGACACCTGCAGGCCCAGTCCGTTATGGAGATGCTGAAGCAACAATAGAATTTTATTCCTACCATATGTTTTGAAGATTCAATTTATTATATTCCTTTCCCTTCCTTTCTGGAATTCCTTTCTGCATTCTAATTGCTGTATTTTTTTTTTTTCTTTCCAAACTGTGCTCATCAGTCACTTCCTCTTCGAGAACACCGAAAACCTCCACAGGAGAGTGCCAGCGACCTGCCAGAATGTGAGCTGAAACAGACGGTTCCAATTTGGTGGAGGTTGGAGGGGATCCCGGTGCCAGAGGAAGCTGTCCGTGAGCAAAATGACAAGTTCAAGATCCGCCAGGCTTCTCGTCCGAGGATATCGTTGGTGTTCTTGCTACCACGCTTTGCTTATCTGAAGTGGGGAGTGCATAAATTTAAGACACCCTGATAACAGATCTAGCAAGAATTCAGTTCCGGGAGACCGAAGCTGGAAACGGTCTGATGTTTCAGCATTTCTTTTCTTTTCCCTAATCTGCCTGAAGCAGCCGCGGTTCTTCTCCTCACTGGCTTTGTTTGCAAGGAAAGGAGAACTCGTCGATGGCTGGAAATAGTGCTCAGAGCCTCTGTCCCCAGGTGATGATTTTTCTTCTTCACTCAGTTAGGGAGGCAACGTGACTAGGTAGAAAGAGCGCAGAACTGGCAATCAGGAGAGCCGAGTTCTAGCGTGGCTCAGTGGAAAGAGCCCAGGCTTGGGAGTCGGAGGTCATGGGTTCGAATCCCGGCTCCACCGCTTGCCAGCGGTGTGACTTTGGGCAAGTCACTTCACTTCTCTGTGCCTCAGTTACCTCATCTGGAAAATGGGGATTGAGACTGTGAGCCCCATGTGGGACAACCCGATCACCTTGTATCCCCCCAGCGCTTAGAGCAGTGCTTTGCACCTAGTAAGCGCTTAACAAACGCCACCATTATTATTTACCTTCTCCGGGACCCTGCGTGAGTTGCTTCACCTTTCTGTGCCCCGGTTTCCTCATCTGTAAAATGGGAATGAAATAGCTGTTCTCCCTCCATCTTAGTTTGCGAGCTCCTTGTGGGACAGAGATGGACACTAAAGTGAATATTTTGCATCTACCTCAGTGCTTAGTACAGTGCTTGGCACCCTTCACACTGCCCCACCCCATCCCACACCTTTCCTGCCTCTCCCTCAGTCACTCAGTTGTATTTATTGCCTGCCTGCTGTGTGCAGAGCATTGGTCTAAGAGCTTGGGAGAGTACACTATGACAACGTACCGGGCCTATTCCCTGCCCGCAACGACCTTACAGTCTAGAGTGTCAAAATTTAGTATTCGCCCTAAAAACAAAAGGAGAACAAAGCCTGTTGACTTCCTTTCAGTTCTTTCATGCGATGGGTGGTATGGTCTGGTGTAAGACAATTAACTTCTCTGTAATTCAGTTTTCTCATCTCTAACATACCTCTTCTCTATGCACTTAGGTGCATAGCAAATATCACATTTATTATAAACCCAGATAACAGTTGTGAGGGATTTAAATTTTAGCCCATTGTTCATAATTTTTCTCCAGTTCCTTAGAGGCCTCTCTGCCTTTCTCCCTTCTTCTCTCCCTCGCTCTTTTTCTTTCTCTTTATTTCCATCCCTTTTTCTTTCTATTTCCCTTCCTCTAATCCCCCCCTCACACTCACGCCCGCCATATTCTCTCTTCCTTTCTGTCATTCATTCATTCATTCAATAGTATTTATTGAGCGCTTACTATGTGCAGAGCACTGTACTAAGCGCTTGGGATGAACAAGTCGGCAACGGATAGAGACGGTCCCTGCCGTTTGACGGGCTCACGGGCTAATAGGGGGAGACGGACGGACGAGAACGATGGCGATAAATAGAGTCGAGGGGAAGAACGTCTCGTAAAAACCGATGGCGACTAAATAGAATCGAGGCGACGTACAATTCATTAACAAAATAAATAGGGTAACGGAAATATATACAGTCGAGCGGACGGGTACGGTGCCGTGGGGATGGGAAGGGAGAGGTGGAGGAGCAGAGGGAAAGGGGGAAAAAGAGGGTTTAGCTGAGGAGAGGTAAAGGGGGGGTGGCAGAGGGAGTAGAGGGAGAAGAGGAGCTCAGTCTGGGAAGGCCTCTCGGAGGAGGTGAGTTTTAAGGAGGGTTTCGAAGAGGGGAAGAGAATCAGTTTGGCAGAGGTGAGGAGGGAGGGCGTTCCGGGACCAGGGGAGGACGTGGCCCGGGGGTCGACGGCGGGACGGGCGAGACCGAGGGACGGCGAGGAGGTGGGCGGCGGAGGAGCGGAGCGTGCGGGGTGGGCGGTAGAAAGAGAGAAGGGAGGAGAGGTAGGAAGGGGCGAGGTGACGTAGAGCCTCGAAGCCTAGAGTGAGGAGTTTCTGTTTGGAGCGGAGGTCGATAGGCAACCGCTGGAGTTGTTTAAGAAGGGGAGTGACACGCCCAGATCGTCTCTGCGGGAAGATGAGCCGGGCAGCGGAGTGAAGAATAGACCGGAGCGGGGCGAGAGAGGAGGAAGGGAGGTCAGAGAGAAGGCTGACACGGTAGTCTAGCCGGGATATAACGAGAGCAGCGTGGCTCAGTGGAAAGAGCACGGCCTTTGGAGTCAGAGGTCATGGGTTCGAATCCCAGCTCTGCCGCTTGTCAGCTGTGTGACTTTGGGCAAGTCACTTAACTTCTCTGAGCCTCAGTTCCCTCATCTGTAAAATGGGGATTAAGACTGTGAGCCCTACGTGGGACAACCTGATTCCCTTGTGTCTACCCCAGCGCTTAGAACAGTGCTCTGCACATCGTAAGCGCTTAACAAATACCAACATTATTATTCTGTCTCCATTCCTCCTTCCCACTTTTTCTTTACGATGAGAAAGATGGCTGGACAAGAGAGTAAGTCAGTGACCTTCAGTTTCTCTCTCAACTGGGATTCACCAGTTTCACTGACTAAAACCTTTGCCTTAGGATTCAAGGGCAGAGAACATACCAGAGGAAAAGAATGCTCGGTGAGGGAAAGGTTAAGGTAGAAATGTTTGAACCCCTTCCTATTCTAAATGCGAATTGCTCGTGTGATAGGCAGTTCCACTGGGCATTGTTGTATTGTACTTTCCCAAGCGCTTAGTACAGTGCTCTGCACACAGTAAGCGTCCAGTGTTTGATTGAATGAATGAATGAATGGCCCCCACACTTATGAAGGTGGAGGGGAGAAAGGGGAGGAAGCCAAGAGAGTCACTCTGTGGTGCCTCTCCCTGAGGGAAGAGTAACAACTTAGACAAGAAAATCAGAGAGAATGGGGAAGGAAGTAGCAGAGGCCAGTAGTTGGAGAATAATAATAATAATAATGATATTTGTTAAGTACTTACTATGTGCCAAGCACTGAACTAAGCTCTGGGGTGATAGAAGCCAATCTGGTTACACACAACCCCTGTCCCACGTGGGGCTCACGGTCTCAATCCCTATTTTACCGAGGAGGGGACTGAGGCCCAGAGAAGTGAAGCGGCTTGCCGAAGGTGACACCGCAGTCGTGAGGCGGAGCTGGGTTTAGAACCCACGACCCTCTGACTCCCAGGCCCACGGTCTATCCACCACACCAAGGGAGGAAGTGAGCTGAGCCTGGAAGAGCAGAACACAGGGAAAGATCATGCCGTGACCCCTTACTGGACACAAGTGAGGGTTAGGATACCTTGGAGATTTGGGGTCCCAAATTAGGACTCCTGCCCTGGGAAGGGGGATTAGAGACGCTGCTCCTGAAGGATGGATTCATTCAATTGTATTTACTGAGCACTTACTTTGTGCAGAGCACTGTACTAAGCACTTGGGAGAACACAGTATAACAGACCCATTCCCTGCCCACAACAAGCTTCCAGTCTAGAGGGAGAAGCAGACGTTAGGTAAATTAGAGATACGTATCTAAGTGCTGTGGGGCTGGGAGAGATTCATTTGTGGATGACTCCCTCGTCTGTAAAATGCCAGATTCAAAACTCGTTCTCCCTCCTACTTAAGATAACGAGCCCCGTGTCTGACCTGATTATATCGTATCTTCCTCAGGGCTCTAAGGGTTTAAATGCAAATTATTATGACTTGGAGTTGCTAAAATTTACAGGATTTCTCTGTGGTGCTTGATGGCGTGTGGCAAATCTGGAACCACCGCCACTGTGATGGTGGTCAGAAACGGGGCCTTGCATTTGATTTTGCAGGCCGACTTCCTCTAGAGTCACCGGATCAGACCAGAGAGAGGTAACTGAGAGAGGGAGAGCCTGGAACCTGGCAAGTCCCGAGAGAAGGGTGCTCGACCCGAGGGCTGTGACTCCCAGGGGCAAAGTATGAGATGTAGGGAAAGGCGGTTTGAACTGGATTTGTTTTCACTGTTACTGATCGAAGAAACCATTTCATGTTATTGCCATCTCAGAACTTGAGATCTGTCTCCAGAAGGGCTAGAGATACTTTCTCCAAGATGGCGGGAGTAGCCGGGAAGGGACTTGGGAAGGAGCATGGTGTAGTGGGTAGAGCGTGGACCTGGGTGTCAGAAGGTCATGGGTTCTACTCCTGGCTCCATCGCTTGTCTGCTGTGTGGCCTTGAGCAAGTCACTTCACTTCTCTGGGCCTCAGTTACCTCATCTGTAAAATGAGGATTAAGACTGTGAATCCCATGTGGGACAGGGACTGTGTCCGACCATCCCCTTGATTCTATTTATTGCTATCGTTCTTGTCTGTCCGCCTCCCCCGATTAGACCGTAAGCCCGTCGAAGGGCAGGGACTGTCTCTATCTGTGACCGATCTGTCCATTCCAAGCGCTAGTACAGTGCTCTGCACATAGTAAGCACTCAATAAATACTATTGAATGAATGAATGAATGAATTTGTTTGCGTCCACCCCCAGCACTTAGTACAGCGTCTGGCGCAAAGTAAGCGCTTAACAAATACCACTATTATTATTATTATTATTGTCACCAAACCTGTGTTAGAAGAATTGGGAGAAATGGAGGGCTTTAGGAGTGGCTGACCAGGATCAGGGCGCTTCCCAAGTGCTTCCCGGAGCTCTTTCAGCTGGGATTTTATGGTTGACAATCCCTTGCTGATGTCGCAGCTTGCCCTAGAGAAGCATTTAAATACTGCAGCTCTTCCATAGCCCATCATGTGCTGCATGATGTTGGGAGGCAGCTTGATTCAGGGGAAAGAGCCCAGAGCCCAGGCAGGAGGCCTGGCTTCTAATCCCGGCTTTTTAAAAAAATGGTATTGGTTAAGCACTTACTATGTGCCAGCTCTGCCTCTTGCTTCCTGAGTGACCTTGAGCAAGTCATTTCACTTCTCTGGGTCTCAGATTCCTCATCTGTAAAAAAAAATGTGGATTGAATACCAGTTTTCCCTCCGATTTAGACTGTGAGCCCCATGTGGGACAGGGACTGGGTTTGAACTGTTTAACTTGTATCTTCTGCAGCATTTCGTACATTGCCCTTCACACAGTAAGCGCTTAACAGGTACCACTATAATTATTATTGTTTTATTAACCCTGCTACAGGAATGCACTTTTATGAAATGAATTCTAATAATCGACCAACTTTTGTTCTCCGTGCACCTTAATGCAAGCACGTACGTGGCGAACACACATACGCCTACTCACATCTTTTCTCCGTAAATGCTTGGTAATTCATTCGTTCAATAGTATTTATTGAGCGCTTACTATGTGCAGAGCACTGGACTAAGCGCTTGGAATGGACAATTCGGCAACAGATAGCGTCATCTGTATTGAGCACTGTCCTAAGTGCCTGAGAGAGTACAGTATAACAGACGTGTTTCCTGTCCACAATGAGCTTACAGTCTAGAGGGGGAGCCAGCCCTCTGCTTGACTCTCCCTCCCGTAGCGGAGGCTGGTAAAGTACCGGAAACTCTCCAGGTGCGACCCTGACAGAGTGCGACATTAATAGTAATAATAATGTCGGTATTTGTTAAGCGCTTACTATGTGCAGAGCACTGTTCTAAGCGCTGGGGTAGATTCGGGGTAATCAGGTTGTCCCACGTGAGGCTCACAGTGACTCCCCATTTTACAGATGAGGGAACTGAGGCCCAAGAGAAGTGAAGCGACTTGCCCACGGTCACACAGCTGACTAGTGGCAGAGCCGGGATTCCAACCCATGACCCCTGACTCCCAAGCCCGGACTCTTGCCACTGAGCCACGCTGCTTCTCCGGATGGGTGTATTTATTAATAATAATAATGTTGGTATTTGTTAAGCGCTTACTATGTGCGGAGCACTGTTCTAAGCGCTGGGGTATACAGGGTCATCAGGTTGTCCCACATGAGGCTCACAGTCTTAATCCCCATTTTACAGATGAGGTAACTGAGACCCAGAGAAGTGAAGTGACTCGCCCACAGTCCCACAGCTGCCAAGTGGCAGAGCCGAGATTCGAACCCATGACCCCTGACTCCGAAGCCCAGGCTCTGTCCACTGAGCCACCCTCCTCGCTTGACTAAGCTCGCTATGGGCGGGGAACCCGTCCACTAATTCTGTTTTATTCTACGCTCCCAAGAGCTCAGTACAGTGCTCTACACACAGTAAGCGCTCCATAATTGATCGAAGCACACAAAGGCGATTTCCAGGAGCTTTGACCCGCCGCAGAAGCTCCCCAACGCCGGTTTCCAACCTCCGTCCAGTCTATGCTGTGAACGATGTCGATCTCTGGTGCCACAGCGAGACCTTCACCAGGAAACAAGTGTCTCTGTTGTGTTCACTTTGTTCGAAAGACAGCAATACGTGTCTGTTGCTAGGGGGGATCTGAAAAGCCAAGATTTCCGAAGCAGATTTTAAGGGCATTCTTTCTTCCTTAAGTCACTTTGATGGAGCTGCATATTTACCAGATGGCGGGAATTTTCTGACTGGAACAGATCACTGTCCAACACTATGGAGGCTATCACCTTTTCTGGAAAAGTAGCTCGGCTCTCGTCGGAAAGATTTTCCGTTCGCTATGGTAAATTCTCCAGGGGAGGAAGCTCATCGCCCTCATTGAATCCAAACATGTCAAGGGAAGTGTTTTCACCTTTGGAACTGAACTCTCTGAGAAGGAGGAGGAAGCTGGACTGTGACTGGAAGTTGAGCCTTCCTTCGGCTTGGTGGTTTGGAGGGTGATTTTCTTTCCTTATGGTATTTGTTAAGCGCTTACTGTGTGCAGAGCACTGTACTAAGTGCTGAAGTAGATACAAGCTAATCGGTTTGGATCCGATCCCTGTCCCACGTGGGGTTCACGGTTTCAATCCCCCCGTTTACAGATGAGGTAACTGAGGCACAGAGAAGTCCAGTGACTTGCCCAAGGTCATACAACAGACAAGTGGCTGAGCTGGGATTCGAACCCATGACCTTCGGACTCCCAGGCCCGTGTTCTATCTAGTACGCCTTGCTGCTTCTCTGTGCTCTCCCAAGCGCTTAGTACAGTCCTCTGCACTCAGTAAACGCTCAGTGAATATGATTGAGTGACCAACTGATGGACTTTTCGCCCTCCCCCTAACCTTCTTCTCCTGTCTCCCCTTCTCCCCCTCCCCACCCATCCCTCTCCACCAGGCACCAGTTCCTCTCCATTTCATCCAGCAGTACTCCATTTCAGAATTTGGAAATTACGTACAGTTTGGCTCAATTGCACACTAGTGGTGCAGACGTCATCACTTCAGGACCCAGTGTCTACTGACATTTTCCTTTGCCTTTGACCCTTCGAACATTTTCTACTCTGTCACTACGGCCCTGGTGGGTCTCTTTGCCGCTATGGGTCTACATCAAAGCTAATGATAGTGAGTAATTATGGTATGTAAGTGCTTTTAATGTGCCAGGCACTGAACTAAGCGCTGGGGCGGATACAAACGAAACAAGTTGGACACAGTCCCTGTCCTGCACAGGGCTCACAGTCTTCATCCCCATTTTCCAGATGAGGTAACTGAGGTGCAGAGAATTGAAATGACTTGCCCAGTGCCACACAACAGACAAGCGGAAGAGCCAGGATTAGGACCTTTGACCTTCTGACTTCTAGGGCCATGTTCCTTCTGGTGAACTGCTTGCCGTCCTCTGGCCAAGTGGGTCTCCCCTCCTCTTGCGGTGACACTTCTAATAAGGGTCTTGGATCACTGATGCCCAGAAAAGAGAAGCGACATGGCCTACTGGATAGAACATGGCCCTGGGGTTTAGAAGGACCTGGGTTCTCATCCCGTCTCTGCCAGTTGTCCACTGTGTGACTCTCTGTGCCTCAGTTACCTCATCTGCAAAATGAGGATTAAGACTGTGAGCTTTATGCGGTACGGGACTGTGTATTTTTGATATTTTTGATATCAAAATATCAAACCTACTGATATTTTTGGCCAGCTCAACTTCCTGTGTCACAAATTCCATTTGTCTACTACCCTTTCCGTTCATTCATATTTATCGTGCACTTACCGTGTGCAAGGCACTGTACTAAGTGCTTGGGAGAGTACAACGTAATAATAAATAGATGCATTCTGCCCACAACAAGCTTACAGTCTAGAGGAAAATAGCGTTTGTGTCCAGCCTACTCTTTTCAACGTTAAATAGCGGTCCCCTTGTCTTCTTGTGAAATTTGAAGGATAATGTTTCCATGTCACTTGCCCACACCTGTCACCGTTTTGTAGTCTTCAACCCTATAAGGCCTCTGCCTGGGTCGTACCGGACTGAGGATGCTTAAATCAATCAATGAGTGGTATTTATTGAGCACTTATGCATGCAGAGCACTGGTACTAAGTGCTTAGGAGAGTAATAATAATGTAATAATGTTGGTATTTGTTAAGCGTTTACTATGTGCAGAGCACTGTTCCAAGCGCTGGGGGGGATACAGGGTAATGAGGTTGTCCCACGTGAGGCTCACAGTGAATCCCCATTTTACAGATGAGGTAACCGAGGCCCAGAGAAGTGAAGCGACTCGCCCACAGTCACACAGCTGACAAGTGGCAGAGCCGGGAGTCGAACCCATGACCTCTGACTCCCAAGCCCGGGCTCTTTCCACTGAGCCACGCTGAGTACGATTCAACAGTTAGCAGACACATTCCCGGCCCACACAAAGCGTACAGAGTAGAGGGAGCCCAAAAGGAAGCTTCTTCAATCCCTGCTCGATGTGGTTCACTTTCTCTGTACCATTTTTAACACTATTATGTCCTTCCTAAAATACATTAACGAGAATTGCTCATGACATTCCAGTTGGGAGCTCATCGGGGCTACTAAACCCTGTCTTTTTGCTTGGTTTTCTATTCCCTTTTGGATGATCCCCTCCTCATAAACAAAATTTTTGTTTCCCCAAAGCCTTCAGTGACTGGTTGGCTCCTCAGGAAAGATACGCACAACACCCATGCTTCGTAAAAATAAACCGCTTTTGAATCCCCTTGCGGAGAACTGCTGAATACAAGGTATCAGTGTCATTTTCATGGTTCTCTCGTGGGCTCACCCACCCGGACTTTAATTGAGGGGGATTTTTAATCCTTTGAAATGAATGTGTTGCACGTTTTATGGAATCCGTTCCCAGACCTACTTGCGACCCGTGGTATGGTAGTGATTTGGTTCCCCTTTCTAGAGCTGTTGCTGAATCAAGGCTGCGGCACAATTTTTTTTTTCTTTTGAACTGACATGTTGACCACCATTCATGACCGCTTTGATCTTTTTTTATTTCTGCACATATGGTCGAGACGTAGCCACTGTCCAGGATGACTTTGGTGCACGCAGCAATGGGCAGGAGCTCTCGTTTAATGGCAACCATAGCCCCAAACCTCCCACCCGCTGCTCGGATTCTTTGGCCCGAATTACCAGATTGAACAATCCCCTGGCTAAAGAACTCCAGCAGCAAAAGAGTTTATAACCTGCTCCAGAGCGGAAAATACTCCTCGCTGAAAACAGTGGGAGTGTCTGGGAGTATCTGACATACCTCTGGTTCAGGACAGCCCTTTTTTGTTTCCTGGTCACCTTATTAAAACAGCTATGGTGAACATATGCGGCTCTCACCTCACGGCAAACTAGCGAAGAGCAAAAATGAGAATTCAAAGAAACGAGGGGGAGAAGACGGGGCGAAGGTGAAAGTCTTAAGGGGCTAAGGTGCAAAATTACAGAGTCTGCCGAATACAGTAGAACTTAAAAGCTGTAAGGAATTAAAGACGTGTACTTCACAGGGAGTTTTGTATTCAATTTATCCTGCTTCTGGTTCTTATTTTCCGTTTCACTTACTCCTTTTTTAATTAATAATACTCGCAAGGCAGCAGGAACTTTATTTTAGAAGAATTCAACAGCGAGGGATTTATAATCCTCACCTCCCCACCTCCCTTAACTTCTTGAAGCTCATGCAGGTCCTTGGCATTTCCAATGGCTAAGCTTTGGGATTTTTTTTCACAAAACAATATTACTTGAAAATAGGAAACTATTGTTCCCAGTTTGCTTGTAACATGAAAACACACTAAGCCAAAGTGTGGTTAATTCAATCTGGTACCTTGTATCTAGCGTGGGTCAGTGGAAAGAGCCGGGCTTGGGAGTCAGGGGTCAGGGGTTCGAATCCCCACTCTGCCATTTGTCAGCTGTGTGACTGTGGGCAAGTCACTTCACTTCTCTGGACCTCAGTTACCTCATCTGTAAAATGGGGATTAACTGCGAGCCTCATGTGGGACAACCTGATTACCCTGTATCTACTCCAGTGCTTAGAACCGGTGCTCTGCACATAGTAAGCGCTTAACAAATAACAACATCATTATTATTATTAGAACAGCGCGTGGCACATAGTAAGTATGTAACAAGTACCATAATTATTAATTATTAATCTCTGGTGTAAAGAGTAATATTATTCTGGTATAATAATTATGGTATTTGTGAAGCACTGTCCTAAGCACTGGGGTGGATATAAGCAAAGAGGATTGGACGTAGTCCCTGTCCCATGTGGGGGGTCTCACCCTCAATCCCCATTTTACAGAGGAGGTAACTGAGCACAGAAGTGACTTACCCAAGATCACACAGCAGACAAGTGGTAGAGACGGGATTAGAACCTTGTGACTCCCAGGGCCGGGCTCTATCCACTACGCCACGCTACTTCCTAGAATCATAACCAAAGGGTTCACCAATGCCCAGCAGGTGGACCTGCAAAGAAAAAAACTCCTCTGGCTGAGTAACCTTCTTTTATTTTTTAATCACCCAAGTTCAGTTCCACTAGGCAACGTGGCCCAGTGCGAAGAGCGCGGGGATTGGGGGAATCAGGAGACTCCGGTTTGATTCCCAGCTCTTGGATAAGTCACCTAACCTCTCTGGGCCTCAGTCGATCAACAAATCAATAGTATTTGTTGAACGATTACCGTTCCAAGCACTTGGGAGAGAAATCCGGCGATGGTATTTATTGAGCGCTTACTATGTGCAGAGCACTGTACTGAGCATTCGAAGGGTACAATACACGCTCCTTGCCCTTAACGAGCTAGAGATGAACTTACAGGATAGAGTGTAATACAATAGAGTTTGAAGAAATGATCCCTACCCTAAAGGAGCTTACAGTCTATCGGGGGAGACAGACGTTAAAATCAGACACTGACAGGGGAAGCAGTAGGATATAAGGATATGAATTTAAGTGCTCTAGGTCTCGGACGAGTAGCGAAAGTCTTAGAAATTGAGAAGCATCACGGCTAGTGGCTAGAGCACAGGCCTGGGAGTCAGAAGGTCATGGGTCCTCATCCCCGCCCTGCCACGTATCTGCTGTGTGACCTCGGATGAGTCATTTCACTTCTCGTGGCCTCAGTTCCCTCATCTGTAAAATGGGGATTAAGACCGTGAGCCCCACGTGGGACAGGGACTGTGTCCAACCTGACTACCTCGTATCTACCTCAGTGCTTAAAACAGTGCTTGGCCCACAGTAAGAATGGAACAAGTACCATGATTATTATTATCATTATTATGATTAAGGGGTACAGGCCCCGAGTGCAGAAGTGACACAGAGTGGAGAGCTAATAGGGTCGGGGAATAAGAGGTTAATCAGGGAAGGCTTCTTGGAAGAGATACGATTTTATAGGGATGCAGTAGATCGTGAGCCGCAAGTAGGACAGGCATTCCGCCTGATATCATAACCTTTCATCTACTCCAGAACCTTATAAATGCCTCTGTCTCCCTCTCTAGACTCTAAGCTTCTTGTAGTAATAATAATGGAATTTCCAAAGCACTTTCTATGTGTCAAGCACTGTCCTAAGCACTGGTGTAGATGCAAGCTAATCAGGGTGGACACAGTCCCTGTCCCACATGGGGCACACGGTCTTAATCCCCATTTGACTGATGAGGTAACTGAGGCAGAGAGAAGTTGTGACTTGCCCAAGGTCACACAGCAACGAGGCGGAGCCGGGATTAGAACCCACGTCCTCTGCCTCCCAGGTCCGTGCTCTTTCCGCTAGACCACACTGCTTCTAGGTAACTGAGGCATAGAGAGGTGGAGTGACTTGCCCAAGATCCCAGAGCAGGCAAGTGGGGAATGTAGGGAACATTTTCCCTGCAAGGTGCGTGTCTCTCTCTGTGTAGAACACGGCTGTGGTTTCGAAAGGAACAGTTTTGTGGATGCATGTGGATTCAGCCAAGGCCCAACTACTATGATGTAATTTCTCCTTAAACATGCAACATCCTCTTTATAGACTAGCTGGCTGGAGTGGCACTGTTTATGGCCTTTTTATTTGCAAAGCTCAGTAAGGCCAGAAGGACACAAAGCCCTCTTTCTGCATCTCTTCCCTGCCCGCAGAGATACATAAAACTGGGGTCCGGGGGGGGATCATAACCTAGCCAAGAATCCCTTCCCAACCCTGAGTGAAGAGGGAGGGGACTTCTCACTGCTTCCCTTCGATGTGCCCAAATGGTGAAATAATAATAATAATGATAATGTTGGTATTTGTTAAGCACTCACTATGTGCGGAGCACCGTTCTAAGCGCTGGGGTAGATACAGGGTCATCAGGTTGTCCCACGTGGGGCTCGCAGTTTCAATCCCCATTTTACAGATGAGGGAACTGAAGCCCGGAGAAGTGAAGCGACTCGCCCACAGTCCCACAGCTGACAAGTGGCGGAGCCGGGATTCGAACCCATGACCTCTGACTCCCAAGCCCCGGGCTCTTTCCACCGAGCCACGCTGCTTCTCTGAAAAACCAATGGAATGCCAGACCTAGACTGTAAGCTCACTGTGGGCAGGGAATGTGACTGTTTATTATTGTATTATACTCTCCTAAGCGCTTAGCAGAGTGCTCTGCGCACAGTAAGCATTCAATAAATACGACTGAATGAATAAGTGAACGAACGAACCTAGCCAGGGTTCCGAACAAGCAGTTATATTCTGACATTAACGTTTAAAGACTTTAAACAGTTTCAGCTATTCTTTCAGGCTGGCTTTCGATTCAAAGTGACTTTTTTTTTTTTCCTAATGGAGTTTAAGTGCTTTTACTACCACTCTCTTAATTCATATAGATCTCTCTTGTCGTAGTCAACTTCACAGTGGCTCTCTCCCGGCCCCCAGCTTCTCCCTGCTTCAGCACCTATGATCTGTTGTTCCCCAAAGCATCGTCCCGAAGCGCTGGTCGCCCCGTGTCTTCCCGCTCCTCAAATTGCGAAGAAGGGTGTCCTAGCGAATAAGGTATGGGCCTGGGATTCGGAGGAACTGGGTTCTACTCCTAACTCCGCCACTCGCCCGCTGTGTGACTTTAGGCAATCCGCTTAACTTTTCTGTGCCAGTTTCCTCCACTCGGCCACTTGTCAGCTGTGTGACTGGGGCAAGTCACTTCTCTGTGCCTCAGTTACCTCATCTGTAAAATGGGGATTGAGACTGTGAGCCCCACGTGGGACAACCTGCTTACCCTGTACCTACCCCAGCGCTTAGAACTGTGCTCGGCACATAGTAAGCGCTTAACAAATACCAACATTGTTATTATTATTAAAATGGGGATTTTCATATCCTGCTCTCCCTCCTATTTGATCTACTGATTGGGAGCCCCAATGTGAGACAGGTACTGTGTCCCACCTGATTAATTTGTACCCAGTGTTTAGAACAGTGTTCGATACCTACCATATTAAAGAGAAAAGTGCTTCAATGGCTTCCCATCCCCCTTCGGATCGAGCCAGGATTCCTTGCAAATGGCTTTTAGGTGTTCTCCAGTTCTCTCCACCTTACTTATCTGCTCTCTCGTCCTCCCCTGCCCGCAGTCTTCAAACTCAGCTCCAGAAGATACTTATTAAACTCTGTTCCATCATCTAATACATCGATCGTGCTGTCCCCAAGGCCTGAAACTCTTGTTTCCCTAAATCTGCCATATCTCCCTCTTCCCCACTTGCAGAGACCTCCTCAGATTTCACCTCTTCCATCAAGACTGCCCCAACCCATTATAAATACCTTTTACACTCAACTGCCTTCTTCACTTGGGTATTTTTTTCATTCATGTGCATCTTCAGAGTATGTGTACGTGCACATATTTGTAATTTCTATGTCTCTCTCCCCCATCAGAGTATATGTACCTTGGAGGCAGGGGACACGTCTTGGGTTTCTGTTGTATCTCCTTCATAGTTGAAAAAATGACCCTTGTGATGGAGATGTTCCTTGCAAATTTTTCCTTCAAATCATTAGGGGTTTATGTTCAGTTCTGCAAGGAATGACCTTTTTACGTACCAAGTTAAAAGGTCATTTCTACTTGTAAGAAGTTAGACAAACAGCATGGCCTGGTGATAAACCATGGGCCTGGAAGTCAGAGGACTGGGTTCTAATCCCGGCTCTGCCTCCTGTCTATTAGGTGACCTTGGACAATTCGCCTTACTTCTCTGTGCCTCATTTACCTCAACTGTAAAATGGGGATTATTACTGTGAGTCCTATGAGGGACACGGACAGGATCCAACCTGATCAGTTTTTATATACCCCAATGCTTAGTATGGTGCCTGGTACACAGTAAGCACTTCACAAATACCGTAAACAAGGCTTGTCAATATTTCCTTCTCTATTTGAGCCTAATGTTATATTGTCATCCACCTGGCTCTCTAAACCACTGGCTTCCATTCTAACCCACATTTGAATGGGTCCCAAACTTCTAGCTTTTGTTTGGAAGCAATAGCTGAGATTTTGGCTTCTTTGAATCAGCGTATCTGTGCTCTTTCATTTCAATTTACCAACACCCTTTCTGATTATATTCATCCAGCATTGCAATAATAATAATGAATAAATTGTAGTTGTATCAATGAATGCTACTGAGTGCAGAGCCTGGTACCAACCTTTTGGAAAAACACTGCATATTAGAATTGTTAGAAACGTTCACAAAGAGCTTACAGTCTAGAAGGGGAGACAGAAAAATACATTTTATATATAAATATACATTTATTATAGATAGATGTATATGCAGATGCGTATGCACCGAGGGTGGGGTGAATAAACGGTACAAATCCAAGTGGAATGGTGATGGAAGAGGGAGAGGGAGTTGGGAATAAGCTGGGGAAGGTCTCTTGAAGGAGATGTGATTTTAATAAAGCTTTATTAGAGAAACAGCGTGGCTCAGTGGAAAGAGCCCGGGCTCGGGAGTCAGAGGTCATGGGTTCGAATCCCGACTCTGCCACGTGTCAGCCGTGTGACTGTGGGCAAGTCACTTCACTTCGTGGTGCCTCAGTGACCTCATCTGTAAAATGGGGATTAAGACTGTGAGCCTCACGTGGGACAATCTGATGACCCTGTATCTACCCCAGCAGTTAGAACAGTGTTCTGCACATAGGAAGCGCTTAACAGATACCAACATTATTATTATTATTTGAAGGTGGGGAGTAATCTGTCAATTACTGAGAGGAAGGGCGTCTAGGCCGGAGGCAGGACTTGTGCAAGGGGATGATGGCGAGATAGATGAGATTAAGGTACAGGGAGTAGTTGGCATTAGAGGAGCTAAGTAAGAGTGCTGGGTTGTAGTAGGAAACCAGTGAGGTATAAGGCAGGAGGGGACAAGGTGACTGAACGCTTCAAAGCAGATGATAAGGTGATTGTGTTTGATGTGGAGGTGGATACGCGACCACTGGAGGTTCTTGAGGAGGGGGTAAACCTGGCCTGAACTTTTTTTAGAAAAATGATCAGGACAACCAAATGAAATATGGATTGGAGTGGGGAGAGGCAGAAGGCGGGGAGGAAGCTGATGCTGTATTTGAAATGCACTAAGCAGTGTACCAAGTTAACATATCCACTGCCTTCTGCGATTCCTCCTTGTCTTTTATAGCAGTCATGCTTGTATTAACCTGCATTCTATTTGGATTTACTGCTACACCATATGAAGACAATTTGAGCCCTGAACGTGACCTTCTATATTTTTATTCAGTTTCCTATTCGCTTTGCATGTATTAATGATCCATATCTATTCCTCTGCTATCAGGTTCCCTGTGTCATAACTTAAATCATTCTGTCCCATTTTTGTATCTTCTATTTCCAAAGTTATGGCACTATTTTACTGAAAACTTCAGAAGCACATGATATATTGAATGTACATACTAGCCGGCTAGATTCTTCCGTCGGTTCTTCCGAGTTCTGGAAATGCTGTCTGGAGAATAGAATTGTTTGATCCCTGACATTTCACCAAATTTTTCATCCTTTCTAGGAATGGGAAAAGTTATTGGGTTTTTTTTTGAGTTCTTTGGAATCTAGGTAAGTTCTAAATAATTTATCATTTTCTTTTTTGTCACTATCAGTTATTCAGTGAGTCATATTTATTGAGCACTTCTATGATGAGCCTTCTAAGCACTGGGGAGAATACAAGATAGCAGAGTTGATAGATACATTCCCTTCCCACAAGAAGCTTACAGTCTATACTAATAATAATGTAGGTATTTGTTAAGCGCTTACTATGTGCAGAGCACTGTTCTAAGCGCAGGGGTAAACAGGGTAATCAGGCTGTCCCTCATGAGGCTCACAGTCTTAATCCCCATTTTACAGATGAGGTAACAGGCACAGAGAAGTTAAGTGACTTGCCCACAGTCACACAGCTGACAAGTGGCGGAGCTGGGATTCGAACCCATGACCTCTGACTCCCAAGCCCGTGCTCCTTCCGCTGAGCCACGGATATGTTCTGATCCTAAGAATATATGCTCCTACTATGATTTTTCATCAATACTATTTCAGTTTGTTAGAAAATCTTGAATACGTTTTTCCTTAAAATTAAGGCCACATTTAATTGAGTTTCCATTACTGGAATATAAGTTTTCTTAATTTAAGTTTTAGAGTTTATGTGTAACTTCCCTTTATTTCCAAATACCTCATACTTTCCATCTTCAATTTTATCTATCTCTGGCAATTAGTACAATAAATCAGTTAATCAGTCGATATTTATTGAGCACTTACTCTGTGAAGAGCACTGCATTAAGCACGGGGGAGAGTACAGTACAACAATATGACAGACACATTCCCTGTCCACATCGAGTTTACAAATGCAAATCACGTTTCTAATCCTAAAATTCCCACACTTGCATTTAACATATTAAATTGTAAGAATCCATGGTGGGACTATCAAACCCACTGTATGTTCTGTATATTTACTTTGAACGTTCAGATAGTTTGATTCATATTTTTAATTAGTTGTACATATATTGTGATATACTTTTTACTTGACCACCCATTTTGAGTGACGTCTCTACTTCAGTTACACAAAAAATTAACTTCATATTCATCGTGTCTGTTTCCATTCAACTTTGCATTTCCTCAGCATCTTGACTGTTGTTACAAATTTACAGTTGTCTTCATTCTTGTACCCTGCAAATTGTGCAATTCTGCTGCCGTCATTTTTAATTTATCGTACCTGCTGTTACATTTTCATTCCTGAATTTCTCTTAGTGTAATGGATTAATATAAAATGATGATAGTCAGAGCAGTGACATATTTTTCAGAAAGTAGGAAATCCTTGTGGTCGCTGACTTCTAGTACTTTTTTTTTTTTATAATTTAATGAGTTCCATTCTTGCTCTATTGTTGTTTTCTTGTTTGATCTATGTAATTCTGCTTATCCTCTGATATATAACCTTGTCTAGTGTTATTTCCCATCAATTGCATATTTAATGTTTAAATTCAATTCATACGTCTCCTATAATTTTTTCCTTAAGTCCACATTCTTTATTCCAATCGCTATTTGATCTCTAATGAAGGCATCTGTTATAATTCCCAAATTGCAGCTTTTATTTGAATTCCTAAGGACTTTTAGCTTACAAAAGCTTCATCTTCTACTTGATACTGAACATGAAACTTAAATCATTCCATTGCCTCATGAGAATTACTAGTTTATAGTTAGTCTTTTCAGGTTCTGATAGATTAAATCAATTAAAAATTGAGACAGTCTTCCCTCATGCCATATTTAAGAATATTATAACCTTCTGAGTATCCTCTTTTATATCCTGGAACAAGTCAAACGCTTAACTGAAATCGTTTCCAGTCCCGAGTAGCATTAACCACTGCGGTTTGGTGAACTTTGAAATTAATCGTGCAGTGAGACCGTCATGTCCTTATACTCCATGTCAAATCCCTCAGAAGTAACTAAACGATTTAGTCTGCAGCATGGGTTTTCCCAGCTTCCTTGTCACACTTCGTTCAATCAATCACCACTCATATTTACTGCATGCTTGGTCTGTGCAGAGCCCTGTACATTTGGGAGAGCGCCACAGAGGAAGCCGACATGAATCCTCCTTCAAGGAGCTTACGCTCAAACATTCTCTATATTTGGCTGTTCTTCAATTACTCTTCCCCACTTCAAAGTCTTCATGAAGGTACTTCTCCTCCTTTCCTCTTCTTCCTTTCCCTTCTGCATCACCCTGACTTGCTCCCTTCATTCATCCCCCACCCCTCCCAGCCCCACAGCACTTATGTACATATCAGTTATTTATTTATATTAATGTCTGTCTCCTCCTTTAGACTGTAAGCTCTTTGTGGGCAGGGAATGTTTCTGTTTTACTGTTATAGTGTACTCTCCCAAGCAGTTAGTACAGTGCTCTGCACTCACTAAGTGCTCAGCAAATACGACTGACTGACTTCATCAAACAATTAATCAATCAGTGGTATTTTTTGAGTGCTAACTGTGTGCAGAGCACTGTATTAAACACTTGAGATATTACAATGCACTATCGTTGGTATTCATGTTCCCTGCTCACAGTGAGTTTACGGTCTAGACGGGGAGACAGACATAAATATGAATTAATTACAGATATACAGCTGAGTGCTGTGGGGTTGAGGGTGGGGTGAATACCAAGTGCCCAAAGGGTACAAATCCGAGTGCACAGATGACAGAGAATAATAAAAATACATAATGACTGTGGTATTTAAGTGCTTATTATGTGCCAGGCACCGTGCTAGGCACTGGGGTGGATACAAGCAAATCGGGTTGGACTCGGTCCCTGTCACCATGTGGACATCTATTTTAAAGATGAGGCAACTGAGGCGTAGGGAACTGAAGTGACTTGCCCAAGGTCACAGCAGAGACGTGGTGGAGCCGGGGTTAGAGGCCATGACCTTCTGACTCCCAGGCCCGTGCTCTATCAGGAGTTGGGCAAAGAGGCCTTAATCATGGAAGGCCTCTTGGAGAAGATGTTGACCTTCACGTTGGATGACGCTGTTGCTGCTGCCTAAGTATTCCCATCCGTGCTTGTGCATGTAGTTGAAGAGACGACGATGGGATTGCCGTACGCTCTAGCATGTAGCTGGAACTTTCCTGTGCTAGTGGGTTTATCCCTCGTTGAAATTGCCTTTGTTTTCCACTTGCTTCCATATTCTCTGGTCTACCAAAAGCCTCTGCTGTAGAAGAGCCAGCCTTCTCCAGATTTCCGTCCACCAGGCTGGACTATCCGAAGCAGGGATTTCCAAGAAGTTCACCTCTAGGGAGCATTGTTTGAGACATTGTTTCACTGTATCCAAAAGCATTTTTATCTGCCCTTTGGGGTTGCCTGTGTTTCCTTTCAATTCCCCACACAGCTGAGGCTCTGTGTCCTGCTATGTCTTCTCCTCCCATGCCTATCTCAGGAGATCTGTGAACGTTGCTTCAATCAATCAGCGGTATTTATTGAGCACCCCCTCTTCCTCTGAACCCCCTCCTCTTCCCATAGCTCCGACTGGCTCCCTTTGCTCTATCCCCCTCACCGCCCCACAGCTCTTGTGTATATATGTACATATTTATAATTCTATTTATTAATGTGTGTATATCTATGATTCTATTTATTTAAATAATGTTACTGATGCTACTTCAAATCAATCAATCTTATTTATTGAGTGCTTACTTTATGCAGAGCACAATACTAAGAGCCTCGGAGAGTACAAGATATCGGTGTTTGACACATCAGAGCTTTATGAATACCGTAAAAAACTGGTCAATTTTTTAAGGCAACCAAACTTGCCTAGCCATTTCCAAAGTCCTAATCTGTTGATAGGACCAGATGCTTTTGTGAGATCAATAAGATTTGGTCTAAAGTTCTTACCGTGGTGTTCTGCAGTTTCTCTGCAAAGGCCATTCAGCAGAGATCATATCTGTTGTGATTTGATCTCTTCACGTTTTGATTCCGATAGCTCACAGTTGGCTATATTCTTTAGTGGTTTGTTGAGAATAAAAATAATAACTGAGATTTTTTTTTGTTAAGCACTTGCTATTGACCAAGCACCGTACCAAGCATTGGGGTAGATACAAGGTAATCAGGTCAGACACAGTCCCTATTCTGCCTGGGACTCCCAGTTTAAGGGCAGGGGGGGGAACTATATTTAATCCCCATTTAATAGATGAGGAAATTGAGGCACAGTGATCTTGCCCAATGTCACACAGCAGGCAAATAAGTGATGGAACTGAGATTAGAACTCAGGATCCCCGACTCCCAGGCCTGTGCTCTTTCCGCTAGACCACGCTGCTTCTCTAAGGATTCTGGATAGAATCTTACCCGCGAGGAAGAATAAGGAGATTCCCTGGCATTACCACAGTCAGCTCTCCTTTCTTCTTGAAGATACTGATTATCGCAGTCTTCAAAGTCTTGTGGCGTCTCCTCAGGGATCCCGATGTTGAGGAAATGCTCCTGCAGATGTCCGAGGATTAGGTCCCCTTATTGCTTTGGATTTCTGCAGAAATGGCAGCAGATAATGACATCTTTCGTAACTTTGACTGGGGAGGTTACTTCCTCAGATGAAGGAGTTAGTGTTACGTCACCACATTCTGGCTGATTTCCTTTGGAGGTTCTTCTCCTCGAAAAATTCACTGTAGGGTCCTTGCCATCTCTGAGGGATGCACTCTTCCTGTCAGTCAGTCATATTTATTGAGCGCTTACTGTGTTTAGAGCACTGTACTAAGCCCTTGGACGACAACAGTATAACAATAAACAGATACATCCCCTGCCCACAGTGAATTTACAATCCAGAGGGGGAGACAGACATTAATATAAATAAATAAATTACAGACATGTACGTAGTGCTGTGGGGCTGGGAGGGGGGATGAATAAAGGAAACAAGTCAGGGCCAGACGGGAGTGGGAGAAGAGGAAAGAAGGGTTTAATCGGGGAAGGTTTCTTGGAGGAGATGTGCCTTCGATAAAACTTTGGGGGCAGGGAGAGTAATTGTCTGTTGGAAATGAGGAAGGAGGGCTTCTCCGGCCAGAGGCAGGGTGTGGACAAGAGGCTGGCGGCAAGATAGAGAAGATTTAGGTACAGTGAGAAGGTTAGCATTAGAGGAGTGAAGTGTGAGGGCTCGGTTGTAGTAGGAGAGGAGTGAGGTGAGGCAGGAGGGGGCAAAGTGACTGAACGCTTTTAGGAGTGATTCCTCTGAGATCAGAGAGCTTCTATCCACAGTCTTCAGGGGAGCGAGATTTGATGGGGCCGTAGAGCTTCAGTAGTGAAAATGTCTCGCTGATTTCCTACTACAAACCAGCCTGTTCACGCCTCTATCACCAACCTGATGACAGTGCCTCGATCTCGTCCCTCTCACCTCCATCCCCGTGCTCATGTCCTGTCTCCGCTCTGGAACTTTCTACCCCTTCATGTCTGACTAATTAAAGTCCTTCAAAACCCTTATTAAAATCTCATCTCTTCCCAGAGGCCTTCCTTTGACTAAACCCTCATTTCCCCTATTCCCTCTCCCTCTGCATCACCTTTGCACGTGGATTTGCACCTTTTAGTCACCCCGTCCTCGGCTCCTCCGTACTCATGTACATTTCCGTGATTGATTTTAACATCTGAATGCCCCTCTAGACCTTAATATCCCTCTGGGGAGGGAACGCATCTATCACCTCTGTTAAATGATGTTCTCCAAAGCACTTAGTACAGTACTCTGCACACTGGAAAGCTCTCGATAAATATAATTGATTGATTGATTGAATAAAAACCTTAGCTTGGTGTTGAGATGCAAATCTCTGGTTCTTTTCAGCTATGGAGATCCATTACTGGTGGGTCATGTTTCTTGACTTGGTCCTGTTGCAAGGTTTTCTAGGCCATTTTGTAATGATCCTAAGGAGCTGTGAGGTGTTGTGGTTGCATCTCCTATTTTGTTGCAAGTTGTCTGTTCACCTCCAAATCATTTCTATCAAACCAGTGGTCACGTCTTGTGTTACCCACCGCCCTAGTGACTGCTTGGCTCTTAGAAGTTCCCATTCTCTGTAGCAGCTGAGGTTTCTCGCTTGAATAAGGCTAATATGGAATTGTCGGGGATTTCTTCTCTGATTTCTTCATTTCTAAAAAGCTCTATAATCAGTATCCTTGATAGTTTGGAGGTGACTTTGCAGGGAATGAAAATAGGCCACCGACAGCAATAGCCATCTTTGTTGTAAATCTACAGATAACTGCTGCTGCTGCTGTGGTCCTATTTTTGATACCTCCTAAGCTTCTCTTTGCTCCTCCTCTTCCTCCAGCAGTTAAAGTTCAGAATCCCTGGCCCGCCCACACAGTGCCTGTGGCTAAGCCATTTTATCCCAGCATTGCTTGACCTAAGGAATGGCTTTGATGAATCAAGATCCTATTGGAAGCATCAGAAAGACATTCTAAGCTTAGATGAGATTAGATGGCAAAAATGCACCACCTCAGCCAAATCCAGTGGTGTTATTTATTGGGCCCTTTTGTCTGCAGTGCACTGTACTAAGCACTTGGGAAAGAACAATACGATAAAGTCGGTAGACATGATCCTTGGCCTCACAGAATTTAAGAAAGGAAATCGTAGTGATAACTGTAGTTTTGTTGCTAAGCAATTCATGAGCACTAAGCACCGTACTGAGGACAGAAGATGCAAGGTTAACAGATCAGACCCCAGTCCCTATCCCAAATGGGACTCATGATCTAAAGAGGAGGGAGAACAGGTGTTTAATCTCCATTTTACAAATGAGGAAACTGAAGCACGGGGAAGTTAAATGACTTGCCCAACATCGTATAGCAGGAAAGTGGCAGTTTGGGGATTAAAACCTAGGTGCTCTGACTCCCCAGCCCCATGCTCTTTCCACTAGGGCATGTTGCGTAAAGTAGTTGAATCATTTTTTGTAGCAGTGATGGTATTTATTGAAAAACTACTCAGTATAATGGCCGAATTAAGCTCTTGCGAAGTACCACAGAAGCACAAGACACATCCTCTGTCCGCAAGGAGCTTACTCTCTGAGTATAATGAGTGTACATTAAAATAAATTGAACAGGCATTTAGTCACAGACCTTTTGCCACACGCTTAGATACCCGGTGGTCACGCACCGCACAAATTGTGTATCTTGGCTGCACACTTCCTATTCATTGTCAAATTTATATTGCTAGGGTCTGTTAGCTCTTACCTATCTAACTAGGGATTTTCCCTCTCTCACCAATCTGTTATCTCTGTTTTTTCAATTCTCCGTGTGGTTTTGTGCTTCTCCAAGATGTACGCTAGTCTCTACAGGTTTTCTAAAACTATTTATCTTGTTTAAAAGCATTTAAATTATTCGTAAAGAAACTTGTATCCAGCTGTCTTTGCCTCGGACATCCATTCCGCATCACAGTTCTTGTGGGTTCTAGAACCTTTGTGTCTCAAAGGTATACCCTCCCAACAAAGAGAAATGTATTATTACCCTCGAGGCAAGAGAGGTGAAATGACTTGGTCAGAGCTCAACCCATTTCACCCATACTGAGATTTCTTTTCCTACAACACTAATCCAATGTCATTATTTTATCTCCAAAGATAGAATGTGGAAGGGGTACAGAAAGCAGTCAACCAATCAATAAATGCCATTGATTGGTTGATGGATCAATGGCATTTCTTGGGCTTTTACTTTGCACTGAGCACTGTACTAAGCCTTTGGGAGTATGTAATGCAATAAAGTTGGTAGAGTTGGTGCTCACAAGGAGATTGCTGTTTAGAAGGAAAGTTTAAAGAGCAGGAGCAAATTGAATCATCTCTATGCGTGAGAAATCTCGGGACCTCTCCACTGGCTTCCAAATGGATCTCACAGGGATGGATTTCAAAGAAACAGTTGCAGGTATGGCAGAGGACAGGTAGGCGAGAGGTTAAGACAGCATGAGGCGGGAGATTTGGACAAGATGTGAGGCTGAGCGGCAGTTCTTCAGTGGCCTAATTTCGGAGAATCATGGGACAAAAACAAACTACAAACGTGACTAGGGCTCCCAGAGAGAGAAACAGGAGAGAACATGTGCATAGCGCGGGCCCACAGCTAGAGTCAACATGGAAGCCAATGTCCGAGCTGCCTCACCCCCCTACCGTGGTGGAGACGTGAAGTCAAGGAGTTTAAGGCGCAACGGGATCTCGGGAACCTCTTTCCGGGTTCACAGAAGTGTCAGAGAGGATGTCAGCTATATCATGGTCATGAGGGAATCATCCTTTCTCCTCCCCTCAGTCGCCTTTAGACTGTGAGCTTGTTTTGGGCAGGGGACGTGTCGGCTAATTTTGTTGTACTCTCCCAAGGCTTTAGTACAGCGCCCTGCACATAGTAGGTGCTCAGTGAATACCATTGATTGGTTGACTGATTGGGCAACTTGAATGCAGTGAAGGGAGGACTGAGACCCAAGGGAAACTGAGGCCTTTCAGCAGCTGACATGTGAGGAAACCGCAACCTCTGTTTCTCTGCTGAAGCTCGAGGCCTCGGGCGTACGTCTCGAATCTGGGATAGTGAGGGCTTCTAGGTTCTCACTTGGGCTGTCATTGAGCCCACCCATTTCCTCCTTCTCCCCCACCCTTGTTGGTTCCCAACTCTAGAAACCCTGCCCTTTCCCAGATCAAGGCACCCCTCAATATACTTCCTTCCCCCCTTGCAGAAGGTGGTGAGAAGAATGGGCAAAAACCATCTGTCTGATTCCAGATGAATCAGAGGAAAATATAATAATAATAATAATAATAATAATACAAATGTTGGTATTTGTTAAGCACTTACTATGTGCAGAGCACTGTTCTAAGCGCTGGGGTAGATACAGGGTAATTAGGTTGCCCCACATGAGGCTCACAGTCTTCATCCCCATTTTACAGATGAGGTAACTGAGGCACAGAGAAGTTAAGTGACCTGCCCACAATCACAGATGACAAGTGGCAGAGCCAGGATTCGAACCCATGACCTCCAAGTCCCAAGCCCGTGGTCTTTCCACTGAGCCACACTGCTTCTCTCTGGCAGGCTCCAGACCACGAAGAAAAATAACCATAATAATGATTATTATTCACAATAACAATAATAACATTTAAGTGTTTACTATATGCCAAGCTCTTCTATGAAGCAACACCTTACCGCGGCGGGAAAGTTGGCGTATGCCAATGAAGCTTAGAGCTATGACATTGAAAGATACCCTCTCGTCAGGGTTACTCACGATGCAGCGGTCTAAATCAAAGCATCAAAGTTGGTTCGCCTGTGCTGGGCAGTGACACGGGGAAGAGTCGAAGGCGGATGATCAAGCGATCAAAATGCTGATCAGAGACCACGGCAGAGACTTAGATTTTTACCGCGCAGAAGACGACAATGCTATTTTTAACAAGAAAACGCTAAGATTATTCCATAAAGTCGCTATGAATCAGAAACGACTTGCCGGCATTTATAGAAGAAGTATACCAAGCCCGTTCGAAGAGCTTGGGGGAGATCCAGGTCATTCAGTCCTTGTCTCACGGGGGGGGGGGGGGGGGGGGGGGGGGGGGGGGGGCGTGTCACACTCTTAATGCCCATTTTACAGATGAGGTAGCTGAGGCCCAGAGAAGTCAAGTGACTTGCCCAAGGTCACAGAGCAGACATGTGCAAAGCCGGGATTAGAACCTAGGTTCCTCTGATTTCCAGGTCCATGGTCTATCCACTGGGCCTGGCAACGTGAGAAGCAGCGTGGCTCCTTGGAAAGAGCACGGGCTCTGGAGTCAGAGGTCATGGGTTCGAATCCCAGCTCGGCCACTTGTCAGCTGTGTGACTTTGGGCAAGTCACTTAACTTCTCGGTGCCTCAGTTCCCTCATCTGTAAAATGGGGATTAAGACTGTGAGCCCCACGTGGGACAACCTGATTCCCCTGTGTCTACCCCAGCGCTTGGAACAGTGCTCGGCACATAGTAAGCGCTTAACAGATGCCAACATCATTATTATTATTAACACAAATTCAGATTTCTCCTCAGGCGGACGATCAGATGGAGGAGGTACAGGAGTGGTTCCGAAGAGAAGCAGCATGGCCTAGGGGATAGGTCATTGGCTTTAATCCCTGCTCCACCACTTGTCTGCTGTATGACCTTGGACAAGTCGCTTGACTTCTCTGGGCCTCAGTTCCCTCATCTGTAAAATGGGGATTAAGAGTGTGAGCCCCTTGTAAGACGAGGACTGAATGACTTGTATCTCCCCCAGCTCTTCGAACAGGCTTGGCATATTTCTTCTTTAAATGCCGTCAAGTCGTTTCTGATTCATAGTGACTTTATGGAATAGTCTTAGAGTTTTCTTGTTAAAAATATCATTGTAGTCTATGGGGGACAGGGAGTGTGTCCAACCTGATTATCTTGTTTCTAGACCAGCACTTACAACAGTGTCTGGCACATAGTAAGCACTTAAATAGCATAATTATTATTAGAAAGACATTGCTCTCCGGCCTATTAAGCGGCCTCAGGACTGGGTTAGGGGAGGGTTCAATTGAGTTCTCCCCTTTTGGCATCTCCCCGTCAGCTCACCCACTGGCTTCCTCCAGAGTGGCAGATATAATAATACTAACTGTGGTATTGGTTATTTTGTGTCAAGGCTCTTTGCTTCGTGATGGAGATCTTCTTCTCTCTCAACAGTCTGAGAGACCTCAAGTTATAGAAAGTGAAAATGGATTTGTAATAGTTAAATTGATTGAGTACTTACCGCGTTCCAGGCTCTAGAGCAGATACAGCCTAATTGGAATGAACACCGACCCTTTTCCACAAGAAGCTGCCTGTCCAAGTGGGAGGGAGAGCAGGCGTTTTTATCCCCATTTTACAGATAGTAAATGATAATAATTATTATTATGGTATTTGTTAAGTGCTTACTATGTGCCAAGCCCTGTTTTAAGCACTGGGGTGGATACGAGGTAATCAGGTCGGACGCAGTCCCTGTCCCACAGGGGGCTCATGGCCTTAATCCCCATTTTCCAGATGAGGTAACTGAGGAATGGAAAAGTGAAATGACTTGCCCAAGGTCACACAGCAGACCAGTGGTGGAGCTGGGATTAGAACCCACGTCCTCTATGCTCTTGCCATTAATAATAATGATAATCATAATGTTGGTATTTGTTAAGCGCTTACTATGTGCAGAGCACTGTTCTAAGCGCTGGGGGAGATACAGGGTAATCGGGTTGTCCCACGTGAGGCTCACAGTCTTCATCCCCATTTTCCAGATGAGGTCACTGAGGCACAGAGAAGTTAAGTGACTTGCCCACAGTCACACAGCTGACAAGACTGTACCATTTCTGTAAGGTGTACTACGGATGAGGTATCTGAGAGATTCCATGATGGATTGGCACATTTTAGGCTATGACATGTTAGGAGGGCAAAATCCTTCAAGGTGACCCGATAAGTTAGTGGTTTATATTCATAGGCCTGTGTTAAGTTGCATCGCAAGACTAGTGGCTGTCATTGGAGAAGCAGCGTGGCTCAGTGGAAAGAGCACGGGCTTTGGAGTCAGGGCTCATGAGTTCGAATCCCAGCTCTGCCACTTGTCGGCTGTGTGACTCTGGGCAAGTCACTTAACTTCTCTGTGCCTCAGTTCCCTCATCTGTAAAATGGGGATGAAGACTGTGAGCCCCACGTGGGACAACCTGATTCCCCTATGTCTACCCCAGCGCTTAGAACAGTGCTCGGCACATAGTAAGCGCTTAACAAATACCAACATTATTATTATTATAGGAGGCAAGCTGCTTCGTTGGGTTGTAATTCAGCCTCTTCTACTGGGGGTGGGTAGGTTTCTTTCTTTCAGTGGTATCTGCTAAGCACTTACTATGCACTAAATGCTGGGTTAAATACAAGATGATCAGGTGGGACACAGTCCACACCCCACATAGGGCTCAAAGTCTTCATCCCCCAGATGAGGGAGTCGAGAAGTTGAGCGACTCACACAGCAGAGAAGTTACAGCGCCGGTATTAGAACCCAGGTCCTCCGATTCCCCGGCCTGCTCTCTTTCCGCTAGGCCTCCCTGCTCCGCGTGCTGCTTTGTTAAGATGCCGAGACACATTCTTAACCCAATCGAACACCTACTCTGCAGACTGGACCCCCCTCTGCGACCCCACCTGAGGCCTAGAGAATTTAAGTGACTCACCTAAGGTCACCCGGCGGGCCAGTGGAGGGACTGGGTTGGGAACTGGTGTCTCTCGACTTCCCACCGTACCATGCGCTTTCCACTAGGTCACGCTGCCTTCTAGTTCAGTCGCTTTAATCAAAGGAGTTAGTGGCAGAGATTTTATAATTCTCAGATTCGTGAACAGTCTTCCCTTTTATGCTTCCGAGCGCTGATATTCCAAGTGTTAGATACCCCCAACCTGGGGAGCACTGTGAAACTCCGCAAGGAACATTCTAGACCGAATTGCCAATAGGCTTAGCCGCTGTTTAGTCCGTGGCATTTCTTGAGGGATTTAGTTGGAGTGGGATCACAGAAGACCAAGAAAACTGACTAAAGAAAAGAAAAGTGGGAGTTAAACATGAATCATTTGACTAAATTGCACCCAGACATGGGAATTATTTATGTATGAAGTAGATAGAAGCAGGAATGTTGGGATGAAATCAGAGGGGAGAAGGTTTAGAGTGAATACTCCAAAGATAATCTCGAAAATACGAACTTAAAATAAAAAAGTTAATTAAGGAAAACCAGAAAATTCCATTCGAGTACATAATTAAGCTAGCAATTGATTCAGGCTAGTTGTGGCTTCAGAGAGCAAACCCAGCTGAGGAGACTTTCTCTGGCTTTGGGAGGCAGTACGGCCTAGTGGAAAGAACATGGGCTTGGAAGTCGGGGGAACTTGGGAAACCACTTAGGTTCTCTGTGCCTCAGTTTCCTCATCTGTAAAATGGGAATTGAATACCTGTTCTTGCAATCCCTTGGACTGTGAGCCCCATGTGGGGCGAGGACTGTGTTCCATCTGATCATCTTGTGTCTACCCCAGTGCTTCAGTACAGTAATAATAATAACGACTGTGGTCTGTGCTAAGGGCTTACTCTATGCCAGGCACTGTACTAAGCACTGGAGTGGATACAAGTAAATCGGGTTGGACACAGTCCCTGTCATTCATTCGTTCATTCAATTGTATTTGTTGAGCGCTTACTGTGTGCCGAGCACTGCACTGTCCCACCTAGGGCTCACAGTCTTATTCTCCAGTTTCCAGATGAGGTGACTGAGGCACAGATAAGTGAAGTGACTCGCCTAAGGTCACACAGCAGACAAAAGGTGGAGCCGGGATTAGAACCCACGACTTTCCAACTCCAAGCCGTGCTCTATTCACTATGCCATGCCGCTTCCCTATTTTGATTTGCTCAGTTTATTCACCCCTCTCTCAGCACCACAGCACTCATGTATATATCCATACCTTTTTTTTATATTAATGTCCATCTCTCTAGACTGTAAGCTCACCGTGGGCAGGTTTCATGTCTTCCAACTCTGCTCGACTGCACTTTTCCAAGTTCTTAGTACAATGCTTTGCACACGGTAAACTTGACTAGATTAGGCTGATAGCTCCCCAGTAGACTATTAGCTCACTGTGGGTAAGGAATGTGTCTATTGTAGTATACTCTCCCAAACATTTAGTACAGTGCTCTGCACATAGTAAGCACACAATAAATTGATAGATCGATAGAGTGTTTGGCACCTAGTCAGTGCTTAACAAATATATTAATAATAAAGAACAAAACAGAGATGGGGAATGAAGCAGGGTTGTGTTCTCCCATCTCTCAGTTTTGCTCATCTAGGTCTGCTTTGTTTGGGCAATAATAATGATAATGGTATTTGTGAAGCGTTTACATGTGTCGAGCACTGTTCTAAGCGCTGCGGCAGATACAAGCTAATCAGTTTAGACACAGTCCCTATCCCAAAAAGGACTCACAGTCTGTAAAACGGGGAGTGAGACTGCGAGCCCCACGTGGGACAGGGACTGTGTCCAAACCGATTTGCTTGTATGCACCCAGTGCTTAGTACAGTACTTGGCATTTAATAAGCACTTAGCAAATACCACAGTTATTATTATCATTATGCTGTTGTTGTTTGAGGCAGCCATGCAGCAGAATGGAATCTGGGGAGAGATTCTCACGGTCTCAGGCTCTAGGGAGTTGAACAAAACACACCGCCTGCCATTTTTTCTTCCTAGCAACGTGTTGATGGCTTGCGGAGGGCACTCTGGAAACCTTTAATCATTATATTTTATTTTCAGGGTGTGAAGCAAATCCAGAAAACCCCTAGTTCAGAAGCTGTTAAAGAGAAAATTCGGCATCAAAATCAATCAATCCCATGAAAGACGAAGGTTATTTTATGAGGTGGAAGATGTAATACTCAACTGATATGAAAACTTTAAGCCAGAAATAACCTTTAATTGGAATTGTGTCTCATCTGCATACAGCTGGTGAGGGAGATTTGGAATGATTCCATTGCCTTTCATGAGAGACTTCAGTTGCTGGTTATCTTTATGATGATCCAGATAAGATTTACTTTATCTTTTTTTGTTGTTGGGTGGGTTTTTTTTGTATTTTAAACCCAAACCTCAGCATTTTAAAGGTTCATCTTTACTGTGCCTGTAACACTTCTGCGGCAAATTGATGTACCAGAACATACTGAGCGTGGCTCAGTGGAAAGAGCACGGGCTTTGGAGTCAGAGGTCGTCGTGGGTTTGAATGCCGCCTCCGCCACTTGTCAGCTGTGTGACTGTGGGCAAGTCACTTCACTTCTCTGTGCCTCAGTTACCCCATCTGTAAAATGGGGATGAAGACTGTGAGCCCCACGTGGGACAACCTGATTCCCTTGTGTCTACCCCAGTGCTTAGAACAGTGCTCTGCACATAGTAAGCGCTTAACAAATACCATATTAATATTACTGAGGCAGAGGGAAGTGTGTGTATCTGCATTTAGTTTACATTCTTTCTCACAATATGCTTCTATTTTCTCTAACAGGAGCCTTCTTGTTGGATTCAATAAGCCAACACACAAAATAAACTGTCAACTACAGAGGCAAGAACACCTTTTCAAGTGATAAGGAAACCACTATTTGATTTTCCCTGGGATATTTTTCCTTAAATATATTTAATTGTGTTATTTTCTTGTTTAAAATGATTATTTAAGTAGGAGAAGCAGCATGGCATCGTGGTTAGAACACGGGCCTGGGAGTCAGAAGGTTATGGGTTCTAATCCCGGTTCTGTACTTGACCGCTGTGTGACGTTGGGCTAGTCACTTCTCTTCTCTGGGCCTCAGTTTCCTCATCTGTAAAATGCGAACTGAGATTGTGAGGCCCAAGTAGGACAGGGACTGTGTCCAATCCGATTTGCTTGTGCCACCCCAGCGGTTAGTACCATGCCTGGCACATAGTAAGTGTTTAACAAATACCACAGTTATTATTATTATTACTGTACTGAGCCCTGAGAGCCCCCCCCCTCCCTTCTCAAGAAGTTCACACTCTATCAGGAAAAACTGAAGTAAAAAATAAATAACAGATAAGAAGCAGAAGGAAAGGATGTTATAGGATGGTTTAGTGCTTACCTAACAGGGTATACAAGATATATTCATTAGGGTCACAGAAGGGGGTGAGCAATAAAGTGCTTAAGTAGAGCATCCGATCTTAGGCAGTCAGAGGGTAGTTTAGAAATTAACTGGGGAAGGCCTTCTGGAGGGATTGTGGTTTCAGAGGCTCTTTGAAACTGAGAGCTGTGGTCTGCCTAATTTTAAGGGGGAAGAAGTCCCAGGCAACAGAAAGAGCATGAGCAAGAGGGTGGCTGAGGGAGAGAAGAGAGTTTGGCACAACGAGTAAATGAGATCGAGAAGAATAAAGAGTAGAAGCTGGGGTATAGTGGGAGAAAAGAGTGGATAGGTAGGAGGGAGAGAGCTGATGGAATGCTTTAAAGTTGGAGTTTCTGCTTGATGTAGGGAGGACTGCGTAACCATTCGCATTTTAATGTCTGTCTCCCGCTTTGGGCAGGGATCATATCTACCAACACTGTTGCATTGCACTTTCCCAAGTGCTTAGTACAGTACCCTGCACAAAGGAAGCACTCAATAAATAACAATTCTTCATCGATTGCTGGATCTGAAGTTTGTGAGCCACGGGGAGCTGTCGTGAGTGACGTTTTAGAAAAAAAATGATCTGGGCAGCAGACAGAAAAATGGACAGGTGAGGGGAGGCATTGAAAAGTGGGAGGCCCGGTCGGAGGGTAAGAGTCAAGCAGCGAGATCATAAACCAAATGACCCGAGGAGTACTCCCTCGGATGAAGAGAAAGAGGAACTGACAAAATGCAGTGACAGAATGATTATGAAGGTTGAAAAAGAGAGAAGTCAAGAATAATGCCAAGGTGGCAGGCTTTTTTATGGTATTTGTTAAGCACTTACTTTGTGCCAGGCACTGTACTAAAATTTAGGGAAGATACAATCTAATCAGTTTGGACACAGTCCCTGTCCCACGTAGGGCTCACAGACTCAGTCACCATTTTACAGATGAGGTACCTGAGGCCCAGATAAGTTAAGTGATTTGCCCAAGGTCACACAGCAGGTAAGTGGCAGAGCTAAGATTAGAACTCAGGTCTTTCTGTCTCCCAGGCCTGGGCTTTATCCACTAGGGCACGCTCCTTCTCAGAGATCAAGAGGCTCACGAGACAGAGAGGATGGTGTGGTTGTCAACTGCGTTGAGAAAGTTAGGTGGAGGAGAGGATTTGGAAGGGAAGACAGAGAGTTCCGTTTTAGACACATTAAGCATGAGGAGTTGGTGAGACATTCATGTAGAGATGTAATAGAGGCAGGAGGAGGAGATGAATTTGCAGAGTGGGTGAGAGATCTGGGCTAACAATATAGACTTAAGAGTCGGAGAAAGGATTAAAGACTGAGAAAGATTGGCCATGAAGAGAAGAGGAGAACCAGGAGAGGACAGTATCAGTAAAGCCAAAGTCAGGGAGTGTTTACAGGAGAAGGGCGTGATCTACAGTGACCAAAACAGTTGACAAGGTGAGGAGGATTTGAATGGAGTGGAGACCATTAGATTTAACGGGGAGGGAAGTTATTGGTGACCTGAGAGAAAGTTGTCTCAGTAGAGTGAAGGAGTGAGAGGATCAAGTTGGAAATTGGAGGAGAGGAAGTAGAGATAGCATGTGTACACAACCTATTAGAGTAATAATAATAATGATATTTGTTAAGCCCTTACTATGTGTCAAACACTGTTCTAAGCACTGGGATAGATACAAGCTAATCAGGTTGGACACAGTCCCTGTCTCACATAATGATAATGATGGTATTGGTTAAGCGCTTACTATGTGCCAAGCACTGTTCTAAGCTCTGGGGTAGATAGAAGGTAATCAGGTTGTCCCACAAGGGGCTCACAGTCTTAGTCTCCATTTTACAGATGAGGTAACTAAGGCACAGAAAAGTTAAGTGACCTGCCCAAAGTCACACAGCTGCTAAGTGCCGGAGCCGGGATTAGAACCCACGACCTCTGACTCCCAAGCCCGGCCTCTATTCCCCAGGCCCCGCAGCTTCCTTAGAAGCTTTGGACAGGAATGGAAGGTGAGAAATGGATGATAGCTGAAAGGTGGAGTGGGAGCTGAGATTTATTTAGGATAGGGTAGAGATGGGCATAATTGAAGGTGGAAGGGGAGGGGTTCAGGGAGCAAATCAATAAGTGGTATTTACTGAACACATACTGTGTGCAGAGCACTGTACTAAGCCCCGGGGAGAGTCGAATACACTGGAGTTGTCAGCTACGTTCCCTGCCCTCAATGTGCTTTCAGTTGAGAGGCAAATGAATGATGGCAAAGATGTTCTGTAGGTGCAAAGGAATTGGGTCAGACGCACAGGAGGAGGGGAAGGATTTCAAAAGCAGGCAAGCGATTTGCCATCAGATTTATAATAACATTAACAATAACGACAAAAAATACCTCGGGCTATGTGGCACCTGTCCTAAGAAGAGTCCCGAGCACTTTCCCATCAGTCATCTCTCTTATCCTTTCAGCATCTGTCCCCTTGTGAGATAGACAGGGGCAGGTGTGACTTTCATTTTACAGCTGAGATACTGAAGCCACAGAGAGGCTAAGTGATTTGTTCAAGGTCATGAAGAGTCAAAGCCTGGGACTTCTGACTCTCGATCATTTTCAAAAAGACAGTGACTTCACATTCTTCCTACACTCAATCCTGGGGCAGAGGGAAGTGCAATTAACTTTTTTTTAATGGTTTTTGTTAAGTACTTATCATGTGGCAGGCACCGTACTAAGCGCAAGTTACGGGGTTGGTCACAGTCCCTGTCCCACATAAGGTTCTCAGTCTCAATCCCCATTTTTCAGATGAAGTAACTGAAGCCCAGAGGAGTGAAGTGACTTGCCCAAGGTCACATGGCAGACAAGTGATTGAACTGGGATTAGAACCCAGGTCTTTCTGACTTCCAGGTCTGTGCCCTATCCACCGGGCAAGACTGTTTCTTGTGGAAATACAGGGCTCAGCCAGCGGTATTAAAGTACTATTTCTAAGACGCCACAGAGGCATGGATGGCCGAGGCTGAAGGTTGTCATTTCCTGATGTTTTTCCTCTTTCCACCGCTTCTCCCTCTCATAACCGGTCTTTAGCGTCTACCTTGGATTGTACGGAAAAGAACGGGAAGAAGGGAAGAGGTGACGGGAAGCCTGTCGAATGCTATTTCTTTTGTCTGCAGACTGAGATCCAGGGATCTCCACTGTTAGATTGTAAAGTCGTTGAGAGGAGGGATTGTTTTGCAGTTTACAATCTCAGTTGATTAATCCAATGGTCTGCACCCAGTCAACGCTGGATAAACAGATTAGTCAATTGATCTGGATTGTTTCCTTTCAATTTTTGCCTCGATTACCTTCAATTCATAGGGAGTTTTAAGAATATTTCTTAAAATTCTCCCAATGCCGCTCTTTTATCTCTACAAGTTTACATTTAAATTTAGAGATCAGGCAATGTGAGCTTGGGGTGGGCAGGGAATGTGTCTGTTTATTCTTATGTTGTACTCTCCCAAGCGCTTAATTCAGTGCTTTGCACACAATAAGTGCTCAATAAATGCTACTGAAGGAATGAATGTTGGCTTGCATCTAAGCCGGTGTTTTCCCTCCAAGATGAATCTCGTTTTCTCCCTGAGGCCAGCTCAGGGCTTTTATTTAGCCCATGCAGAGTGAGATATGACCACTCCATAAAAGATTCATTCAGTAGTATTTATTGAGTGTTTACTATGTGCAGAGCACTGTACTAAGCGCTCGGAATGTACAATTTAGCAACAGAGACGATCCCTGCCCATTGACGGGCTAAGATGTGCAGCGAAGAGCCTGAGAGTGGACTACTACTGTTTCGTCTCTGCTCTCCTCAGGTCTAGCACCACATAGAAAGCCATGGAGCCTGATGAAAAGAGCTCGGGACTGAAAACCAGGAAAGTCACTTGCCCGGGCCCTGTTGCATGACCTGGATCGAGTCACTTAACCTCTCTGGAACACAGTTCTTCATCTGTTCAATGGGGATAAGTTGTTGTTATTCTTTTTGGTGTTTGTTAAGCGCTTTCTCCTTGTCAGGCACTTACTATGTGTCAAGCACTGTTCTAAGCACTGGGATAGAGACAAGCACTGGGATAGATACAGGTTAATCAGGTTGAACACACTCCATGTTCATTCATTCAATAGTATTTATTGAGCGCTTACTATGTGCAGAACACTGTACTAAGCGCTTGGAATGAACGAGTTGGCAACAGATAGAGACAGTCCCTGCCGTTTGACGGGCTTACGGTCTAATCGGGGGAGACGGACAGACGAGGACGATGGCGATAAATAGAGTCGAGGGGAAGAAGTCCCACGTGGGGCTTACAATCTCAGTCCCCATTTCACTAGAGGGGTAACAGGCACAGAGAAATTAAGTGACTTGCCCAGAGTCACACAGCTGACAAGTGATGGAACCGGAATTAGAACCCACGACCTCTGACTCCCAAGCCCACTGAGCCACGCTTAACAAACACCACAGTTATTATTACTATCACTACTAATATATCTTATCCTGGTACCGAGGCTTACAAGCCTTCGGGTCTTCCACCTCGGCGGGAGACGGCTGTACTACAGTTTGCTCGATGAGAGAGCTGGACCTTCAAAGTCATTGTCAATTTGACACATTAGGTTATGTATCTGCTTGAGTCCAGAGCATCTCTTTCAACAGACGTTGACCATTTACTCACCCATCCTGCCTAATGATTCAGAATTCTCTATGTATCTTCTTGGACGTATGATTCCAGAGCACAGTCCCCTGTACGGAGCAGTTGGTGGATGGGTGGAACAGTTGCGTGTGGAGAAAATTCCACAATCAGTCGATCACCTGTATATATCGAGCACTTTCCATGAGGGACCTGAGAAGTTAAGCGACTTGCTCAAGGTCTGCACTTTCCATGTGCAGAGGACTGTATTAAGTACTTGGGAGAGTACGCTTCAGCAGAGTTGGTAGGCGTGTTCTCTGCCCACAAAATGCTGCTGATCACACTCTGGTGCCTGGTGTCTCACCATTTTGAGTCTTGGGATTCTCAGAATGACCTGTGCGCCGTGGGCAACCCATGTGAACTTGAGTTGCTGCTGATCATGCCCCTGGACGGCTCCACCGGTTGGCCGCAGGTACTGTCCATCCACGGAACTGCCCGTCCCCCCATTGCAGATCTCACTATCCTCTACCTTACCTCCGTGCCGCCTCGGCAGGATCCCGCACCAGCTCTCCTCCACTTCACTGAAGAATCTCCATCTTACCCCGGCTTCCCCCTTCCCAGCAGGACAGCGAAGAGCAACCACGGTTGATGTGGCCTCCATGAAACCTCAGGAATAATAATAATAATATTGGTATTTGTTAAGCGCTTACTATGTGCAGAGCACTGTTCTAAGTGGTGGGGTAGATACAGGGCAATCAGGTTGTCCCACATGAGGCTCACAGTCTTAATCTCCATTTTACAGATGAGGTAACTGAGGCACAGAGAAGATAAGTGACGTCCACAGTCACACACAAATGACAAGTAGTAGAGCTGGGATTCGAACCCATGACCTCTGACTTCCAAGCCCGTGCTCTTTCCACCGAGCCACGCAGTGGCGTTCATGTGGCTGTGGCTATGAAATCCGAACTGTGAGGAGCTCCGCATTCTGCTCCTTTAGCCATGGTGCCCTGCTGATCTTTGCTTACATCTTTGTGTTTTTTGAATTTCTCCTTATGTATCTGTCTCCTCTCCCCCCTTAAATGATTAGATTCAGACCCTCTGAGGAACGGACACCATATTTAATTCCTACCTGTATATTCTTTCTTAGCTTTCTGCTTGCTGTCAGTGCTTAATAATGATGACGATGCTGGTATTCGTTAAGGGACTGTACTAAGCCCTGGGGTGGATACGAGCAAATTCATTCATTCATTCAATCGCATTTACTGAGTGTTTCCTGTGTGCAGAGCACTGTACTAACTGCTTGGAAAGTACAGTTCGAGTTGCACCCTGTCCCCTGTGGGGCTCACAGTCTCTATTCCCATTTTACAGATGAGGTAACAGAGGTACAGAGAAGTGAAGGGACTTGCCCAGGGTCTCACAGCAGACAAGTGGCAGAGGCAGGATTAGAACCCTGGACCTTCTAGCTCCCAGGCCTGTGTTCTATCCGCTCTGCCAATCCTGCTATTGCTCTTTGTCCTCCATTACTTGAAGATGATATTATTGATGGTGAGCTCCTAGCTCTATGAATAGCTGTGATTGAAAAGACGTCTGGTGGCCCAGAAACTTGAAGATAATTCTTTTTGCTACGTTAATGCTTGTGGAGCCTGTCTCAGCTTTTAGTCTGCCTTCTTGTACCCTGATTTGCAAGGCCCCGATTCAAGGAGAGCAACTCTGCTTGTGATTGCTTCCTTCCTGCTTCGATAATAGACCTTTTTTATAACCCACAATTTGAACTGGTTCTCTGATTAAAAATACACAGCTTATCTAAGTGCTTTAGGCTTTTATGGGTCAACAGTTGGTGGGGATGAGAAGGAAGACCCGGAAGGATGGAGGGCAACATTTAGTTTTTTAAATAAAGACTTGTGAAAGGAATAAATTTTCAAGGGAAATAAAGAGTGGTTTCCAAGAGAGACTGCATGACAAACCAAAGGAAATCTAAATTCTCTTACATTCAACATTTAGTAGACAGTGGACAGAGATGCTTTAAAAGCAAGGCTCCAGATCACTTTTTGGATGAGATTCGTTAAGTGCTTTATATGTGTCAAGTGCCGGGGTGGGTACAAGCTAATTAAATTGGACACAGTCCCTGTTTTACACAGGACTCACAGTCTTAATCCCCATTTTACAGAGGAGGTAACTGAGACACAGAGAAATGAAGTGACTTGCCTAAAGGTCATAGCAGAAAAGTGGTAGAGCTGGGATTAGAACCCAGATCCTTGGACTCTCAGGTCACACCTGGGAGTGTGCTCTATCCACTAGGCAACCCTGATTCATTTAGTTTATCTTATCACTCTATTTATGGGTGTTACTTCATTTAACTCTCCTTCTTTGCTTCAGGGAGTGAAATCCGACAGAGGAGAATGCCTACAGAGCGATAAAGCGAAAGAAAATCTAGTGTCTCTCAATTGGTAAGGTCTTTTAAGGGGCAGGGACCCAAATTCCCTTCTGATTCTACAAGCTTTTATTAATAAGGGCTCAAGAATCTGAGCTCCGTTTCAATTAAAGATTACTTCACGAGTGTGCGAGTGATAATAAATGAAATAATAATTGGTATTCGTCAAGTGCTTATTATGTGCCAAGCACTGTACTAAGCACTTGGGTACATAGAAGAGCCCACCTGGGGCCCACAGTCTAAGTAGGATGGGGAACATTTTATAGATAAGAGAACCGAGACACAGAAAAGTTAAGTGACTTGCCCAAGGTCACACAATAGGTAAATGCAAGATCTGGAATTAGAAATTGTACTTCTCAAGCGCTTAGTACAGTGTTCTGCACACAGTAAGTGCTCAATAAATATGATTGAATGAATGAACCCAGATCTTCAGACTCCCCGGCCTGTGTCCTTTCCACTAGACCACACCAGAAAGTCAATATTTACAACAAAAGTTTGGGGTTTTGGAATACTTTTGCAATCCGATCCATCATTGCTCCACTGAAGGAAAAACTGATGCCATGAAGACACAGTTGATTTAGATTATTCACATTGAAGTCCCAGCATTATTTACGGGGTCTGATTTCCATTCCGTTGAATCGCACCGCTAAGTTCAGAGGAAGTTAAGTGACCCGTGAAAACGGGAAGCCGATTATAAAGACCGAGACACGGTTTCCAACGAAAGGGTCCTCTAAAGAACGATTGGATCAAGCCAAGGGATAAGCTACCTGACAAACAAGTGCTCTGGGGTGATACTCCTTGTTTCCAGGAGTTCTGAAAGGACATTCTTTTCTAAGGGCTTAATGTCCCAATACCACTGTTGAGAAGCTGTATTTATTGGTATAATTAAGCGTCCACATTTTTAATCATTCAAGTACTGGAGGGATTTAAAACATGGAAGAATTTCAAATAAAGCTTGCCAGTAATTAATTTTTCTAAAGGGAAACATTTAATTGTGATTAAAGCTATTCTTCTTTAGATGAAATGGCATGTAATTCTCATTAAGCAGTTTCCAGGTTGGGGCTGAAATGCACATGTGGGATTCATCAACCGGCCGCATGAATAAGTCCTGGGAAAGGCCACCAAGAAAGCTGGAACTTTTCTGTCCTCCTGGAGGGTTTTAAGAAAAGAAGAAGAAATCATCTTCCTGAATTTCTTGGAGGCCGGAGCTGGACCAACATTTTGGTCTTTGATTATTTAAATTTTCGATCTTCTTAATGGGGATGAAAATGGGATCCAAATTGGTGTTTTAGTCTTTCAGAACCCAAAGCTCTTACTGGTCAACTAACTTTACTGTTGTCGCCATAGCACTTATTCATTCATTCCTTCAATCGTATTTATTGAGTGCTTACGGTGTGCAAAGCACTGTGCTAAGCGCTCCGGAGAGTACAACAACAAACAGAAACATTTCCTACTCACAGTCTAGAGGACTTAGTAAAGTGCTCTGCACCTAGTAAAATGCTGGATAAGTATTTTTGATTGATTGATTGATAGCCAAAATGAGTAAGCCTGAAAGGGGGTCGGACCTGTGGTCTTTTGGTAATATAATAACAACTGTGATATCAGTTAAGTGCTTACTATGTGCCTAACACTATGCTAAGCGCTGGGGTAGCTAGAAAACAATCAGGTCCCACATGGGATTTCATAGTCTAAGTAGGAAGGAGAACGGGTACTAAATCTCTGTTTCGCAAATGAGGGAACCGAGGTCCAGAGAGGTTAAGTGACTTGTCCAAGGTCACACAGCAGGTAGAGCCGGAATTAGACCCCAGGTCCTCTGACTCCAGGCTCATGCTCCTTCCACGAGGCCACGCTGTTTCTAAGATGGAGCGGCACTCTAGTCCGGGCAGGATATCATATCCACCCACTCTAGGAGAAACAGTGTGGTCAAGTGGATAGAGAACAGGCCTGGAAATCAGAAGGACCTGGATTCTAATCCCAGCTCTGCCACTTGTCTGCTGTGTGACCTCGGGCAAGTCACTTAACTTCCTTACCTCATATCTACCCCAGTGCTTCAAACAGTAGGACTTAGTAAACACTGAAGAAATATCATAAAACACCAAAAAAAGAGACTCCATTGAATTGTACTCTTCCAAACACTTAGTACAGTGCTCTGTACCCAGGAAGAGCTCTATAAGTACCATTAATTAATTGATGGATTAGCAAATGAGACTAAATACCAGGTAGAGAGGAGGATAGGACAGTATCTCGTACTTCAGTTCCACTGCAATGCTAAAAGAAGATTTGTACCTTCTTCTTAACTTGCCATCATGCACTTAACGGGGAAGCAGCGTGGCTCAGTGGAAAGAGCCCAGGCTTGGGAGTCAGAGGTCTTGGGTTCGAAGCCCGGCTCTGCCACCTGTCAGCTGTGTGACTGTGGGCAAGTCACTTCACTTCTCTGGGCCTCAGTTCCCTCATCTGTAAAATGGGGATTAAGACCGTGAGCCTCACGTGGGACAATCTGATTACCCTGTATCTACTCCAGCGCTTAGAACAGTGCTCTGCACATAGTAAGCGCTTAACAAATACCATCATTATTAACCAATACAAATAATCGGACCAATGAAATGTAGAGATTCTTTCTGGGTCTTTCGGAAATATTATACTGCCTGGCCTGTTAGTTTCAGGGGACTATATGGTTTAGATTCAAAAGCTTCTTTTACATTTGAAAATGGACGAGGAGTTGATGATCATCCATTCATTTATTCAATCATATTTATGGAGGACTTACTGTGTACAGAGCACCGTACTAAGTGTTTGGGAGAGTACGGTATAACAGACAGTGAGCTTACGGTCTAGAGTGGGAGACAGATATTAATATAGTAAATAAATGACAGATATGTTCAGAAGTGCCTTGGGGCTGGGAGGGGATGAATAAAGGGAGCAAATCAGGACAACACAGAAGGGAGTGGGAGAAGAGATTACTGATGCTAATCTTCAAAGCCTAAATATCTTAGAGGCCAATCAATTAGTCAAGTGATCACTGGTATTTATTTAGCTCTTACTGTGTGCAGAGCACTGCTCTAAGTCCTTGAGAGAGTATGACACAATAGAGTTGTATCCCCACAAGTCACTTCACTTCTCTGTGCCTCAGTTACCTTATCTGTAAAATGGGGATTAAGACTGTGAGCCCCACGTGGGACAACCTGTTTCCCTTCTGTCTACCTCAGCGCTTAGAACAGTGCTCGGCACATAGTAAGCGCTTGACAAATACCAATATTATTATTATTGTTAATCAGGTTGGACACAGTCCCTGTCCCTCACAGAGATCTCAGTCTAAGTAGGAAGAAAAATAGGTATTGAACAGCAGATACTTCAATTTTGGCTTCCCACCGTGTCAAGGTCTTCTGTTTATGGATAATCGCCGTAGAATGCTAACGTCAACTGAGAATCTAAATTAGTTGGTGAGAGTCAACCAGTTTGCTGCTGCCACTGTTTTTGATCAATCAATCTGTGGTATTTATTGAGTGCTTACTGTGTGCAGAACACTGTACGAAGTGCTTGGGATGGTACAGTACAAAGTAGGAATGTTAGTAGGCATGTTCCCTGCCCACAAGAAGAAACAGAATGGTCTAGTGGAAAGAGCCCGGGCCTGGGGTCAGAGGACTGGGGTTCTAATCCTGGATCTCTCTGTTGCTTCCTGTGTAACCCTGGGCAATTCACTTAACTACTCTGTGCCTTAGTTTCTTCCTCAACTGTAAAATGGTTAATAATAATAATGATGTTGGTATTTGTTAAGCGCTTACTCTGTGCAGAGCACTGTTCTAAGCGCTGGGGTAGACACAGGGGAATCAGGTTGTCCCACGTGGGGCTCACAGTCTTAATCCCCATTTGACAGATGAGGTAACTGAGGCACAGAGAAGTTAAGTGACTTGTCCAGAGTCAGGTTCTCCCTCCTATTTAGACAATGAGGGACAGAGTTTGACTTAATTATCTTTTATCGACCCCATTACTTAGAACAGTGCTTAACACATGGTAAACACTTAACATATACCATAAATGAGCAGTTAACGGTCTAGAGGAAAAGCTTACAATTTAGAGGTTACAGTCTGGACTCTAGAATCTACAGGCCTGTTTTCTCCAGGATAGTTTGTTTTGACTTCCTTTATCTCCTGATCAGGTACTCGAACTTGCTGCTTTAGTAATTGTGGCATTTCTTAATAATAATCATAGTACTGGTAAAGCACTTACTATGTGCCAAGCACTGGGGTAGATGCAAGCTAATCAGGTCGGAAATAGTCTCTGTCCTACATAGGGCTCACATTCTTATTCCCCATTTTACAGATGAGGTAACTGAGATCTGGAGAAGTGAAGTGACTTGCCCAAGGTGACCCAGCGGACATGGGGTGGAGCCAGGATTAGAACCCATGACCTTCTGATTCCTAGGCTCATATTCTGTCCACTAAGCCATGCTGCTTCTCTTAAGCACTTGCGTTATGCCAAACACAGTACTAAGCACTGGGGTAGATACAGAATAAGCAGACTAGACACAGACCCTGTCCCACATGGGCTTATAGTCTAAGAGAGAGGGAGAACAAGTATCTTATATATATACGTATATATACGTATGTATACGCATATATATATATATAATGTTGGTATTTGTTAAGCGCTTACTATGTGCAGAGCACTGTTCTAAGCGCTGGGGGATACAAGGTGGTCAGGTTGCCCCACGTGGGGCTCACAGTTTTCATCTCCATTTTACAGATGAGGTCACTGAGGCACAGAGAAGTGAAGTGACTTGCCCAAAGTCACACAGCTGGCAAGCGGCGGAGCCGGGATTCGAACCCATGAACTCTGACTCTCAATATATATATGTATATATACTTTTTACAGTTGTGGGTATTGATGTGCCCAAGTTCCCAAAGTAGGGAAATGGTAGATCCAGGCTTCTGCTTCACGGACCGTGATTTCTCCCATTAGGCCATACTGCTTTTCCACTGGTCATTAAAATAAATCACAGAAAGGAGGAAGAATGAAAAGAGAATCTCTACATGATTAAGTACTCAAGTACTAAAAGTATAAACGATACATACAAAAGCACTACAGAAGTTTTATTAAATCTATCATTGCTATAATAATGTTGGTATTTGTTAAGCGCTTACTATGTGCAGAGCACTGTTCTAAGCGCTGGGAGAGATACAGGGTCATCAGGTTGTCCCACGAGAGGCTCACAGTTAATCCCCATTTTACAGATGAGGTAACTGAGGCACAGAGAAGTTAAGTGATTTGCCCACAGTCACACAGCTGACAAGTGGAAGAGATGGGATTTGAACTCATGACCTCTGACTCCCAAGCCCAGGCTCTTTCCACTAAGCCACGCTGCTTCTCTATTTATTGAGCACTTTCTGTGTGCAGAGTACTAAGGTCTTGGTAGGCACATTCTCTGCCCACAAGGAGCTTACAGTGGAGATAGTCACAGAAGCACCATGGCATAGTGGATAGAGCGTGGGGCTGGGAGTCAGAAGGTCATGAGTTCTATCGCCCCTGCCCTCCTCCCTTCCTTGACTTCTATTTTTAACCACTCAATCTCCAACGGCTCCTTCCCCGCTGCCTTCAAACATGCCCACGTCTCCCCCATCCTAAAAAAACCTGCTCTCGACCCCACTTCCCCCTCCAGTTATCGCCCTATCTCCCTACTACCCTTCCTTTCCAAAATCCTAGAACGAGCCGTCTACGACCGATGTTTAGAATTCCTTAACTCCCATTCTCTCCCAGACCCCCTCCGATCTGGCTTCCGTCCCCTCCGCTCTAACGAGACTTCTCTCTCTAAGGTCACCCGTGACCTCCTTCTTGCCAGATCCGATGGCTCCTACTCCATTCTGATCCTCCTCGACCTCTCTGCTGCCTTTGACGCTGTCGACCGTCCCCTCCTCCTCCATACCTCATCTCACCTCGGCTTCACGGACTCCGTCCTCTCCCGGTTCTCCTCTCACCTCTCTGGCCGGTCGTTCTCGGTCTCCTTCGCCGGCGCCTCCTCCCCCTCCCATCCTTTAACCGTTGGAGTTCCTCAAGGGTCAGTTCTCGGCCCTCTTCCGTTCTCCGTTTACGCTCACTCCCTCGGTGAACTCATCCGCTCTCACGGCTTCGACTACCATCTCTACGCAGATGACACGCAGATCTACATCTCCGCCCCCGTCCTCTCCCCATCCCTTCGGGCTCGCGTCTCCTCCCGCCTCCGGGACGTCTCCACCTGGATGTCGGCCCGCCGCCTAAAACTCAACGTGAGCGAGACCGAGCTCCTCATCTTCCCTCCCGAACCCGGTCCTCTCCCAGACTTCTCTATCGCCGTGGATGGCGCGACCGTCCTTCCCGTCTCTCGGGCCCGCGATCTCGGTGTCGTCCTCGACTCGTCTCTCTCGTTCACCCCACGCATCCTATCCGTTACCGAGACCTGCCGGTTTCACCTCTACGATATCGCCAAGATCCGCCCTTTCCTCTCCACCCAGACGGCTACCTTACTGCTACGGGCTCTCGTTATATCCCGGCTAGACTACCGTGTCAGCCTTCTCTCTGACCTCCCTTCCTCCTCTCTCGCCCCGCTCCGGTCTATCCTTCACTCCGCTGCCCGGCTCATCTTCCCGCAGAGACGATCTGGGCGTGTCACTCCCCTTCTTAAACAACTCCAGTGGTTGCCTGTCGACCTCCGCTCCAAACAGAAACTCCTCACTCTAGGCTTCGAGGCTCTCCGTCACCTCGCCCCTTCCTACCTCTCCTCCCTTCTCTCTTTCTACCGCCCACCCCGCACGCTCCGCTCCTCCGCCGCCCACCTCCTCGCCGTCCCTCGGTCTCGCCCGTCCCGCCGTCGACCCCCGGGCCGCGTCCTCCCGCGGTCCCGGAACGCCCTCCCTCCTCACCTCCGCCAAACTGATTCTCTTCCCCTCTTCAAAACCCTACTTAAAACTCACCTCCTCCGAAAGGCCTTCCCAGACTGAGCTCCTCTTCTCCCTCTACTCCCTCTGCCACCCCCCCTTCACCTCTCCGCAGCTAAACCCTCTTTTTCCCCTTTTCCCTCTGCTCCTCCACCTCTCCCTTCCCATCCCCACGGCACTGTACTCGTCCGCTCGACTGTATATATTTCCGTTACCCTATTTATTTTGTTAATGAATTGTACATCGCCTCGATTCTATTTAGTCGCCATCGGTTTTTACGAGACGTTCTTCCCCTCGACTCTATTTATCGCCATCGTTCTCGTCCGTCCGTCTCCCCCGATTAGCCCGTGAGCCCGTCAAACGGCAGGGACCGTCTCTATCCGTTGCTGACTTGTTCATCCCAAGCGCTTAGTACAGTGCTCTGCACATAGTAAGCGCTCAATAAATACTATTGAATAATCCCGTTCCCCCCTCTTGTCTGCTGTGTGATCTTGGGCAAGTCACTTCACTTTTCTGAGCCTCAGTTCCCTCATCTGTAAAATGGGCATTGAGACTGTGAGCCCAACCTGGAACAGGGACTGTGTCCAACGCTACTTGCTTGTATCCACCCCAGTGCTTAATACGTGACTGGCACATAGTAAGCGCTTAATAAATACCATTATTATTATCATTACTATATTCCAGTCAACTCAAACTGCCCTAAAATTGAGAGACAATTCCAGTTCAGGTTTAGGCAACTGGGAGACTTTTGGGCTGTAAGTCTGCCTCTCTTTATTGCTTTATTGTACTTTCCTAGCTCTTAGTACAGTGCTCCGCACACAGTGAGTGTTCAATAAATCCAATTGAATGAATGACTTCTGACTTGCCCTGAAATTCTAATTCTGCCCTTGGATTCATTCAAGAATGTGCAGAGGAAGTGACACCTTCAAAAGGCCAGGCCTGTTTAGTAGGTCTCTTGGCCACTGAGAAGATTCAATAAATTGAAGTTTTGTGTTTTTTGGGGTTTTTTTAAACATTTACTATGTGTCATTCACTGTAATAATAATAATTGTGATATTTGTTAAGAAGTGCTTACTATTTCTACTAAATGCTGGGCCCAAAGAAGTTCAGTGACATGCCAAAGGTCACACAGCAGACACGTGGTTGGATTGGGATTAGAACCCAGGTCCTTCTGACCTCCAGGTCTGTGCTCCTTACACTGAGCCCACACTGCTTCCCTTCATCAGATGTTACATCTGAATTCTCTTAAGCCAACCTAAATATCGACTGACCTGATCCGTGACAAGGAATGATCCTAAATCTTTCAGAGCCAGAAATTACTTTGCAGTAACTATTAGGCACTTTAGGAGGACCAGTTGATAACTTCTGCTTCATCAATCTTTCAGTCAATCATATTCATTGAGCACTTGAGTGTGTAAAGCAATCAATCAATGGTATTTCTGGAGCGCCATTTAAGTGCAGAGCACCGTTCTAAATGCTTGGGAGAGGATAGTATAACAGAGTTGGTAGACACATTTCCTGCCCATAAGGAGATTACAGTCTAGAAACAGAGTATGCAGCATCATATTAAACCATTTCCCTGATCTAAGTTGACATTATCAAAGGAGGCAGATTCACCAGCAGGGAGGAATTTTAGACCCTGAGAGAACTGGGCTTGGTAAAGCTAAAATTAATTAAAAAAATGTTAATAATGTTGGTATTTGTTAAGCGCTTGTCATGGGCAGAGCACTGTTCTAAGTGCTGGGGTAGCTATAGGGTAATCAGGTTGTCCCATGTGAGGCTCACAGTCTTAATCCCAATTTTTCAGATGAGGTAACTGAGGCACAGAGAAGTTAAGTGACTTGCCCACAGCCACACAGCTGACATGTGGCAGTTATTTCAGAATCTAGTTTGGTCTGTTGTAGTCTTTCATACAGGCAGCGAGAGCTTTCCCTGCTTAAGCAGGAAGAGAGAGTTGTTCTATGACCGACAGTTGACTCTCCCTGGTCATATACAACACTGATAAGTTATAAACAATTTATAATGATTTTTAATTAAAACCAGAAGACAAAATTGGACCACTGTAAAGGTGGAAAAAAGTGACTTTCAGAAATGTAGTGTCTTAGGCTGCCTTTTCATATGGAATATCAAAACTCCTCGAGTTCAATTTTTGCTATGATCTTTGAGAGAAATTGCAGGGGTTTTCATTTCCATTTTAGAACAATAGAAGAAGAGCTATTATGTGTGTGCACATGTGTGCATTTGAAGTTATTTATATTTTCATCTTCTACATTGTCTTTAGATGAATAATTTTAGATAGTTTAATTAAAACGGTATCTCAAGTCCAGAGCAGATTTTGAAATATGAACAAAGAAAAAAGATAAAAAGAACAAAAGAACCCAATATCCCATGGAATTCTGCCTTGCACATGGTGGTTTTATAGGTTTGAAGATGACACTGCGGATGATTTCAATGATGGTGATATTTGATCTCTGCTAGTGGTTGTGGCTGAAAAGTCTCAAGTGCAACTTTTTTAATGGTATTTATTAAGCATATTGGGAATGTGCCTACCAACTCTGTTAAACTCTACTCTCCCAAGAGCTTAGTACAGTGCTCTGCACAAGTTAAGTGCTCAGTAAATATGAGTGATTGATAGTTTCACTCTAATTTTTAATTATTTTGTTTTCGAAAGACTGCATCCCTATAAGAGGTGAAATAAAATGGGATCAATTGTAAAGCTCTACTTTGTTGGTGATGGGGAAAGAGTCCAACAGGTAACCTTCACTCTGACATTGATCTATCAGTCAATGATATTTATTGAGCATTTACTATTTACAGGGCACGGTACTAAGCGCTTGGGAAAGTGCAGCAGAACAGAGTTGGCAGACGCGTTCCCTACCCGCAACGAGCTTACAGTCTGACTTGATGGAACATGTCATGGAGCAGACTTGAGATCTTGATACATTTTCACAGTAGCCAAACTGTTAAATAACAACCAGAACCCAGTTTTACTGTTGACATTCATCTATGATTATTCATTCATTCATTCAATAGTATTTATTGAGCGCTTACTATGTGCAGAGCACTGTACTAAGCGCTTGGAATGTACAAATCGGTAAGAGATAGAGACAGTCCCCGCCTTTTGACGGGCTTACGGTCTAATCGGGGGAGACGGGCAGACGAGAACGATGGCAATAAATAGAGTCGAGGGGAAGAACATCTCATTAAAACAATAGCAAATAGATAGAATCAAGGTGATGTACATCTCATTAACAAAATAAATAGGGTAATGAAGATATATACAGTTGAGCGGACGAGTATGGTGCCGTGGGGATGGGAAGGGAGAGGTGGAGGAGCAGAGGGAAAGGGGGGAGAAGAGGGTTTAGCAGCGGAGAGGTGAAGGGGGGGTAGAGGGAGCAGAGGGAAAAGGGGAGCTCAATCTGGGAAGGCCTCTCGGAGGAGGTGAGCTTTAAGTAGGCTTTTGAAGAGGGGAAGAGAATGAGTTTGGCGGAGGTGAGGAGGAAGGGCGTTCCGGGACCGCGGGAGGACGCGGCCCGGGGGTCGTCGGCGGGATGGGCGAGAACGGGGGCCGGTGAGGAGGTGGGCGGCGGAGGAGCGGAGCGTGCGGGGTGGGCGGTAGAGAGAAGGGAGGAGAGGTAGGAGGGGGCAAGGTGATGGACAGCCTTGAAACCTAGAGTGATTACAGTATAGGAGGTTTTAATAGAAGGGTCAAGTCAGGTAACAAAATAATTGTCATAGTATCATGTAGCAAATTAAAAACACTGTAATTCACGGAAGGCGAAGTTAACAATCTTCTTTATTAGCCAGTCTAAAAGGACTGCATAATCATCCACTTCCTTGCCTTTCTTTTTGAAGATGACGTTTGAAATCCTGGATCATTTTCTCCATGTTTCAGGTGTTATCTTTAAACTGTAAGCTTCTCTCTAGATTGTCAGGTCCTTGTGGGCAGGGCACATGTCTAAAATTCTGTCACAGTGTATTGTCCCAAAGGCTTAGTAGAGTGCTCTGCACACAGTGGGAGTTCAATTAAATACATCCACCATAGAGTAGATCACAGCAAATGTGCCTTGAGCCCTGAACGTTTGCCTTTCTTTGTTGCTTTAGCTCTAGCAGTGGTTTCCTTAAAAGTTGCATTGAAAAGTCACACTACGGTAAGTTCTCCAGTCTTTGGAGAGGCTTTTCTTTGATGTTGAAGGGGCTATGAATTAACATTTTGAAGTGTTTTTGCCAACTCTAAAAAGTGCTGCGTGTAGCCACCTTACCTCTTATTTAGACTGTAATGCCCCATGTGGGACAGGGACTGTGTCCAACTAGATTATCTTGTAACTACCCCAGTGCTTAGTACATAGCAGCGCATAGTAACCCATTCCATTAGTAATAATGAATAATAATTATCATTACTATTGTTATTATTATTTTCACTCTTCAGAATACCGGGTTGAAGAAAAGTATCGACTATAATAGGTCCTTCAGGGATGTGTAGAAGATCTTGGCTTGGAGTTAGTCTTTATTTCTGTCTTCTCACCCCCTTTAACTTACCTGCCTGTCATACATTAGGTCAGTCATACTTATTGAGTGCTTCCTGTATGCAGACCACTGTACTAAGCGCTTGGGAGAGTACAATATAACATTATAACAGACACATTCCTTCTCCCCAGCGAGCGTACAGTCTAGCGGTCCTTCAGGGTTGTGTAGAATACTTAGGGTTGGTGTTAGTCTTCATTTTTGTCTTTTCACGTGCCTTAACTTCATCCGCATGTCCTACGTTAGGACCTTCAGCGATGTGTGGTTGACTTTAGTTTGAAGTTAGTCTTCATCTTTATCTTCCCACCTTCTTAATCCAATCTGCGTGTCATATATTAGATCCTTCAGTGATGTGTCAAAGACCTTGGCTTGGAATTACTCTTCATATTTGTCTTCCCACCCCCTTAACTTAATCTGCATGTCATACATTAGGGAAGTTCTCGAAGAGCTTCCAGGAACATGAACTGCATTTAGTATCATGCTCCGCACACACAGTAAGCGCTCAATAAATACCACTGATAGATGGATTCCTAATTCACAGATTGAAAAATTAGGGTCCAGAGAAGTCAAGTGATTATCTGCAAGTCACCCAACCCCGACGATTTCGCTCCAGGTGAGCTTCTCAGACTACATCAGTGTGCCCTACTTAAAAAAACAACAACAAAACCAGCTAATATGTATTTTGGTGTCCGAGCTGAGAGAAGTCACAGAAGAACGTAATTTGTGTGATCGTGTTTACGGCATAAATAAATTTGGCTCCTTTTCGAAATAGAAACCGGTCAGACTTTAACCCAGAATGTTGTCACGGTAGCATTGCAGGACTAGAACAAAACAAAAATGTGTTCAAATAAAGAACTGGGGCACTATCCTGAATATTGAAAATGAAGACTACCGAACGACTAAGATTTTTCTATCTTGGCAGACTAAGGAAATATGTGATGGCCAGAGTCCTCCGTCTTGCTGAATGTGGAGAAAGCGGCTCAGCGAAAGAAAGCTGAGGAGATCCTTTGGAGAACTACTTCAGGGGAAGAGTGCCTCTCGGCATGAGTAATTAAGGAAAGAAGCTAGTCCCCTTATCCATAATGTTAATGAAAAGAAAATCCCAGGAGTTAGTTTGAATAGATTAATGGGCTGTGGTATGATTTCTAAGTCTGCGACAGATGGCTTTGGCACTTCCAGAAGCTCTATAGCATTCGTGAAGTGTAAATCATGAGAGATCAGAGATCATCCAATTTGGAAGAGGCTAATATGTATTTTGGTGTCTGAGCTGAGAGAAGTCACAGAAGAACATAATTTGTGTGATCGTGTTTACAGCATAAATAAATTTGGCTCCTTTTCGAAATAGAAACCGGTCAGACTTTAACCCAGAATGTTGTCACGGTAGCATTGCAGGACTCGAACAACACAGAGAGGCCTTTCCCGTTCTAATTTGCACCAACCCATGTGATGCCCTTACCAGAAGCTGCTCTTCATTATCTGCCAGATGATCCCCGGGGTTTGTTTGTTGGTTGACGTGTCGGTTTTCCTAGGACCAAAACAAAGCGTAAAATAGGGTTCCTTAAAGCTTCGGACCCGGGGTGGGTACATTTTGGGGGCCTCTTCCAGCCTGTAGTCTAAGGGCCCTATCTCCCCAAGCTTTCGTTACTCTAAAGGATCGACACTCAGTCAGTCCTCTGAAATGGAAATCTGCCATCCAGAAGCTTTCTATTTCTGAGAAATTATACTTCCCATTTGGTGCTCCCTCCTGCGCCTATGGGATCTGGAAGAGTGGCGATGTTATCTGACCCCCAAACCTCAAGCCTCCAGACTTCACTCTCTAGACTTTTGCTTCTAGACTTCACTGAAATGTCTTCACTAAAAAAAAAAAAGGAAGAAAGAGATAAAGAAAGAAAGAAACCAAGGCTGCTTGGCCTCAGAATTCTAGATGATCGTGAGTGTGGAAAGCTTTTATCTAGAAAGTATTGTTAGTCTCCAGGGATCCAGCGTCAGTCTGGAATGGACTTTGTGAAATTCCCTCCCCTGAAATTTTCCTCCAACTGGCCTTCTCAGACTAAGACCCCCCAGCCTTACTCTTCTCCCACTCTCTTCTGCCTTGCCCTGACTTGCTCCCTTTGTTCATTCCCCCTCCCAGCCCCACAACACTTACATATCTGTCATTTGAGAAGCAGCATGGCTTAGTGGATAGAGCAAGGGCCTAGTATTCAGAAGGATTTGGGTTCTAATCCCGGCTCCACCACGTCTGCTCTGTGACCTTGGGTAAATCACTCAACTTCTCTGTGCCACAGTTACCTCATCTACAAAAGGGGATAAAAGTGTGAGCCCCATGTGGGACAGAGACTAGATCTGAGCTGATTAACTTGCATTTACCCCAGGGCTTAGAACAGTGATTGGCACATAGTAAGCCCTGGACAAATACCATAATTATTATTGTTAATAATTTATTTATTTGTACTGATGCCTGTCTCCCCCTCTCTAAACTGTAAGCTCATTGTGGCAGGGAATGTGTCTGTTTGTTGTAATAATAATAATAATGGTGGCATTTGTTAAGCACTTACTATGTGCCAGACACCGTACTAAGTGTTGGAGTGGAAACAAGCAAATTGGGTTGGACTCAGTCCCGTCCCATGTAGGGCTCACAGACTCAATCCCCATTTCACAGAAGAGGTAACTGAGGCCCAGAGAAGTGAGGTGACCTGCCCAAGGTCACACAGCAGCCAAGTGGCCGAGCCGGGATTGGGACCCCTGACCTTCTGATTCCCGGGCCTGTGCTCTATCCACCACGCCACGCTGCTTCTATTGTATTCTGTCAAGCGCTTAGTGAAAGAGCTCAATAGATACGATGGAATGAATGAATGCTACGGTCAGAAAGTGTTGTCAGGATATTTGAGAAGCAGCCCAGTAGGGTTCCATTAAGGATTAGCATCATTTTCAACTTCGACCTGTTTAACAGGCAACTAAGTCCTTCAAAGATGATCTTTATCTTGTCTCCTCCTTCACTTTCTTACTAGTTTAAAGCATGTAGTTAGTGGCCTAGTGGCAAGGGGGTGAAACTGGGGAAGAAGGGTGATTTTCACTTCTCCCTTTCTTGCAGTGACTCAGTGTCCGTCCCCCCCCCCAACTCCCCATCTTCAGGAGGAGCAGCGGTGGTGATATGACACCTCCGGGGACCTCTCTGCTCCTCCTTCCTGGCTTCTCGAGGGGTGGAAACCTTAAAAGCTTGGGAGTTATGTAGGGGAATTCAGATGCGAAACCCCTCCCGAGTACTGTGAGGCACGTGTGGCGTTCTGGCCTAGAATTTCTTCCAGCCAACTCTAATGACAAGCAGCCATGGGAGAAGAAACATTTAGTGCCATCTGCCTGTCGTGTGAACTTAGAAAAATCACTTACCTCCTCTGACCCTCGGTTTCCTCATCTGTGAAATGGGAATTAAATACCTGTCCTTCTCAATCAATCAATCAATCAATCAAGGAATCATATATACTGAGAGCTTACTGCATGCTGCTGAACACTTACTATGTGCAGAGCACTGTACTAAGAAGTTGGAAGAGTACAACACAACAGTATAACAGACACATTCTCTGCCCACAACAGGCTTACAGTCTAGAGGGGGAGACAGACATTAATATAAATAAATGAATAATATGTAAGACTGCAAGCCCCATGTGGGAAAGGGACTGTATCTGACTGGTCTTTGGAATATTCATTCATTCAATAGTATTTATTGAGCGCTTACTATGTGCAGAGCAGTGTACTAAGCGCTTGGAATGGACAATTCGGCAACAGACACCATCCCTGCCCATTGACGGGCTTACGGTTTAATTGGGGGAGACAGACGGACAGAAACAAGACAACTTAATCACTATAAATAGAATCAATAAGTATGTAACAAATCCCACAATTAGTATTATTTTTAAGTTTAATTCAAAGAGTTGTGGGTCAGGGCTGGGTTCAGTGACATCACTGTTCCCCATTCACCTCCTCCTTTACTTATTCCTTTTCCTTTTTCAGCAGGACACAGGACCACAGGCTTCAGTTACTGCCGCAGCTACTCAATAAGTGACGGTGGAAGTGCCGATGGAAAAGTCGGGAACTGCCTTCCAGCCGATCAATTAATCAACGGTATTTATTGAGCGCTCACTGTGAGCAGAGCTCTGCGCCGAGCGCTTCAGAGAGCGCAGTACAAATGAGTCTGTGGACATGCTCCCTTCCCACAATGAGCTTATTAATAATACTATTACTACTAATAATAATAGTATAGTGCCAGGCCCTGTACTAAACCCTGGGGTAGAGTGATTATCGGTCAGCTATGAAGAAGGAGGGTGTTCCAGGTCAGAGACGGGACAAGGGCGCGTCATCAGCGGTGAGATAGACGAGATCGAGGTACAGTGAGTAGGTTGGCATTAGAGGAGCAAAGTAGAAAAGCCGCGAGGAGGGTAGGAGGGGGCAAGGTGATCGAGTCCTTTAAAGCTGATCATAAGGAATTTCTGTTTCGTGCTGAGGTGGATGTGCAGAGCCCTGGCTTGGGAGTCAGAGGTCATGGGTTCGAATCTCAGCTCTGCCACTTGGCAGCTGTGTGACTGTGGGTAAGTCACTTCACTTTTCTGTGCCTCAATTACCTCATCTGTAAAATGGGGATTAAGACTGTGAGCCTCACGTGGGACAACCTGATTACCCTGTATCTACCCCAGTGCTTAGAACAGTGCTCTGCACATAGTAAGCGCTTAACAAATACCAACATTATTATCATGCCTGGTCAAAATGGCCTCTCTCATTTTGCAATTTATACCTCTTTCTCATGATCTTTCATTCCTTCTATTATCAATCAGTGGTTCTTATTGGGCACTTACTGTGTACAGAACACTGTACTAAGCACTTGGACGCACAGGCCACCATTAGAGTGGACAAGTGTGTGAGCAGTATTTCACATAAGTGGACATAGATAAGAGCCCACTGGCTCTGTGTGGGGGAACCTTGGAGGAATATTGGTCCTTGGATCCTATTTTCTCTTGATCAGAGCCTTCTAGGACTACTGTCTACTTTCTCAGTCCTAGGGATTCACCTTGTCTTAATTGAGGCACTAGATTGAGGCTTCCCGTCTCGACTGAGGCATTTTGGCTCTCTGCCCCTAAACGGAGAGAGAATCTCCTTCCTTGTGAGGAGTCAGGATTCTCGCCCGGTCAGTGGTATTTACTGAGCACTTACCATGAGCAGAGCACCGTTCTAAGCACTTCAGAGAATACCGTATAACAGAGTTGGTAGACACCTTCCCTACTTTAAAGGAATTTGCCGTATAGAGGGGAAGACAGACATTAAAATAAATTATGGATACGTACGTAAGTACTGTGGGGCTGAGGATGGAGTGAATAAAGGCTAAAAATCCAAGTGCAAGGGTGACACAGACGGGAGAGGGACTAGGTACTGGGGTAGATACAAGCTAATCAGTTTGCACATAGGGAAAATGAGGGCTTAGTCAAGGAATGGCTTCTTGAAGATGTGATTTTAATAAGGCTTTGAAGGTGGGGAGAGTGGTGGTCCAGGAAACCTGCCCGAGTGGGGATGGATGGGTTGGGACTGATGGGGCAGGGATACTTTTCTGCAAAATTTGCTGAAGTGGAGAGGCAGGCCTCAACTGCTTCAAGAAGCAATCTCCACCCAGTTGATATGGAACTGATTTACTGAGCACCGATGGAGAGTCAGATACCTTACTAAGTAATTGGCAGATTACAAAAGAAGCCAAACACAGTTTCTTCTCAAGGAATTTACAATCTGGTGAGTTTTCCAGGAGGTTACCACCTACCTGCCCTTCAAAGAAAATGACAGCAGATGTGTTAGTCACAAAAGTGGAGAGACATCAAAGGACTCTTAATGAGGGAACGAAAGTGATGATACGCTGTCTGATCCATTGTCTACATCCTCCTGAAAACCAGGAAGAATATTCAGCCACCATGGGCTTGAAATCTTGGTTAGTTCTTTCTAGACTTTATCTCCATACCAACTCTCACCATAATAATAATAATAACTGTGGTACTTTTTAAGTGTTTACTATTTGCCAAGCACTGGGATAGATACAATAAAGCAGATCTGACAGAGTCCACATCCCATTTAAGGTTCTCCATCTAAGAGGGAAGAAGGATAGATATGTTATCCCCATTTTAAAGCTGAGGAAACTGGAGTCCGAAGAAGGTAAAAGACTTGACCAAGGTCACCCAGCAAACAAGTTGCAGAGCTGGGCCAGGTTTCCCGACTCCCAGTCCCATGTTCTTCCCATTAAGCCTTTCTGATTCTCTTTTCTGCCCCTCTTTGTTAATCCAAATTCCTTTCACAAAGCTTTCTGGTAACCTCTGGCTTAGTTCCTCTTGAAGGAGGAGAGAGCAAATTTTTAATGCAATAATATCATTTGCATCACCTCTTACTGCCTTTGAGCATTTCCTGACAGCCTGGAAATAAAGCAGAAAGTGTGAATTACAGTCTAGACAAAGGCCTACCTCACCGGACAAAGTGTTAAACTGGAGTAGCCGTTGAGCAAAACATGGAGATATACTGGAACTCAGAAATTATAGGAAAATAGGAACAGAGAGTCTCAGGGAACTGGGAATTAAAATATCAGAAGTCTTAGACATCAACTCAACAATCAATAGCATCGATTAAGTGCCTAAACAATCAATCAATCAATGCTATTTATTGAGCACTTCTTTATGCAGAACACTGTATTAAGTGCTTGGGGGAGAACAATAGAATTGGCAGGCATGATTCCTTCCCATAAGAAGCTTTCAGTCTACAAGGGGAGACAGACATTAAAAATAAATTCTAGATAGGGGAAATGGCAGAGTATAAAAATAGGTACATATTTGATGCAGAGCACTGGACAAGGGAGAGTGAAATAGAGGGACACAGTCACTTAAAAATTACAGCTAGAATAAAGTAATGGAAGAAATAAGATAAGTACACAAGTACAGTACTAAAGAGCATAAGTGATAGGTAAGGACTGAAGTGGAAGCTGGAGGAAATTAAGTGGGAACAGTCTATTTAATCTGGGTTGACCTGTTGGAGGAGTTGTGATTTCAGAAGGGCTTTGGAAAAGAGGTGAGCATTAATCTGTCAGACGTGAAGCTGCTTCAGCCAGGGGTTGAGGGGTTGGTCATGAACAAGGAATTCGCCCAAACATTCCAAACTTGCATCTACCTCCCGAAAACCCCCAATATCTCTGACTTCTCCTTCTCTCACCCTTGAAAGACCCTGCCATCTACTTCACTGATAAAATACAAACCAGACTTGGGCTCTTCGAAATCTTCCCTTCACCCCGCAGCTCTCAAGATGCAAAAAAAAGAGGCAGAAACCTTAGCCAAGGTACCGGCATCTCCCTTGGGAGATTGGCCATGTGGTACAAATACAGTGCCAAGATACAAACCAAAGTCTTAAAAGCAATCGTAGGATCCAGACTTCTCTGTAGCTGGGAATTCTGGAAATCATTTTTGAAATCTAGAAGAGTCTGTTATTGTCACCTAGGTGTCACAATGAACATCAGAAGACAACAGAGTTTGACACACCTTGAGTGCCTGCCCATCGACATCGAAGTAATTCTGGTCTCATTGTGCCTTCGCTGGGAGGCTGGGAGGAAAAATCGTGGTCTATGCAAAGATACCCAAGAAAAGGTTATGTGGAGAATTCAAGTGGGAGGACTGTATACCTGGAAAGCTGGAGAAATGTTTTCAAATTCACAGGAAAGCCAAATCCTACACACTCGTTCTTGACTGTGGACAGCTGGGAGACAACAGCCAAAGGCCAGTAGGCGGAAGGGAAGTGGGATGACTTGTGTGGAGTCACAACTTTGAGAATATCCCTTCAGAAAGAGTGAGACACAGAAATGGTCCCCGGTACCTTAGCTACAGAATGTGACATTCCAGCAAAGGAATGATCTCTCCACCCACAGATGTGAAAAGGATTGTTTTGTTTTTTTAATCAGTCACACTTGCACCTATGCATAAAATTTTCCTTAAGGAAAGCTATGTCTCTTTATTCATATTGTTATTTCGGTAACACCTCTCAGCAGGGATAGTATCTCTTTCTGGCATTAAGCTTTGTACATTCTTAGTAATCGATGCCAGCAAGATACCAAGCCTGGCGGGGTAAGGTTCTTCCTAAAGATTTAACTACACCACTGGACTTTAAAATTTCATTTTATAGCCAACCTTTTCAGAAAAGAAACCGAGAACGGCCCACTGACAAACCACAGACTCTATTTTACCACAAGGATGTCGTTGCCCCATCCGTTGAATCCACCCGATTTTGAGGAGGGTCATACGACAGCCTTCTGAAAGCAGAGCCATTGCCCCATTCTCTCTGCCTTTTACTGGTACGCTATGACATCATTCTTTACAAAGGGAGAGAGGGAGATTATCGTACACACATACCATAATGGATTTATATGAGATATAGTGACTATCCCATGAGTGAGGGAACAAGACATAATTTGGAGCTGGAGCCTAGAGTGATTTATGAAGGCCATTGTCTTACAAGTTCAGATGCTTTCCATATGCGTTAGAGAAGCCCCCTTATGTTCTGTATGCATAAAACATATGTAGCAAATTAGTTTCACTTACATTTTTTTCCTAAATATGCTTTGCTTTAAAAAAGACAGTGTCTTTTGTTTATCTGATCTGCAGTGCACTACTTTATTTCTCCAAAGGTACCATAGTTAATAAGAACGGATTTTTTTTTTAATGAACAAGAATGATTTCGGTGTTAAGTCCTCTGACTCAGGGCCCAAGGTTCCCCAGACAATCCATCTCGTCGGATTTATTGCTTAACCTTTCTATCAGGTTCTGTTTATATCTGCCCCAGTGTGTTCAGCACTGTGACCTCCTCTGGTCAGGGAATAGACAATCATTCTTCCTCTACCTATATGAGATTCTATTTCTATCTAATCGTAGAGACGCAAGTGCTTCTGGCTCAAGTAAAACGAGTTTCCAACAAGAAGGCTGGAGGCCCCGAGATATTCAGATAGCAGTTCTAGTTTGGAGTGACAGAGTAGCCAATTTCGTCACATTATTTTCACCGTTTGACCCTTTCCTGCTTAAAAGGCACATATGGGATTGGAGGATGGCACGTTAATAGCACCGTGAGCCTCTCAGAGCAACTGGCAAACGTTTGATGGGACAGAGGTCTAAGCTACAGTACCTGCTGAAAGGGACAGTTGGTGTTCCTGATGAGTATAACTCAGCTTCCAAAATGGCCCGGCCAAGAATTCACATACCTCATCGTTATTCCATCAGATCTTCCCGTAGTCAACGAACACGATGATATTAATTCCAATTGGATTATTTTTCTTTTAGCAAAAGAGAGGGAGAATCTTGAAAAATAAGACCCCAGAAAAATCTGATGTGCTTCCCTAGTGAGTGCTCTGAGAAGGTAATCAGGAATTGTAGGCCGGGGAATTGGGACTTGGAGTCAAAGATGGTCTCCTCCAGGTTATTGGTTCGGAGACAGCCGGGTCAGCACTGACCTGAAATTGTTACCAGGTGACGGATGTTCTGAGTTAGATAGAAAGATTCCACCTATGTGAATTGGGCAAAAGCCCAATATCACCTCAAACCCGTGAAAATCCTCAAGCGGAACCCCATGCGGCCCTCAGCGGCAGGGCTGCTCTGAGGCCCGGCAAAACGGCTGAACAGAGAAAGAGGGCGGTGTGCAGAAGGAAGCGTTCCAAACCAGGTCCATTCTGGAGACAAATGGGGGTCTCTGGTCCTTGGGACTGCCCAACCAACACCTTTGAGCATCGTTTAAATTCACCTATGGAATTTGGGTTTTCTTTTCTTCCAAGAGAGCAGGCGGGTTTTGAACTCAGCATAAATCTTCCTTCCTCACTTGTTTCTTCTTCAGGCAGACAGCACACAGCTGTGCAGTCTATCTCCATAGCAAAGTCATTTACAGCCTACAGCAGTGTGATTCTGGGTGTAAGTAAGTAGTACAGTAGCAGGTCCTTTGGATGTCTTTCTCCATGCAACATGGGTTCTTATTGTGTACGCCGCATCGCACTGTAGATTTCTGGGGATCTGAGTTGGCTTCTGAAATGGAAGAAGAACAGAATGTCTCTGGAAAGTTTTCCCATCTGCTTGAGTCATGAATGGCCCTTGGGGATGAGATCATCAGCAGGTAGATGACCCAGCAATACAGTGCTGTTTTCGTCAGCCAAATTCACAACTGTTGGTCCACGGAGACCAGGGCTCAGAGGATCCAGGATGGGCCAGCCGACCGAGTAGGGATGTTCCTTCTGGCAATGGGTACAAGGAACACTTCCAAGAGCATCCGTGAGTGTAATTCCTACACTGAACGAGCACCGAGTCGGTCAGTCAGCCAGTCGGTCAATCATATTTATTGAATACTTACTGTATGCAGAGCACTATAATAATGATAATAATAGCAATGATGGCATTTGTTAAGTGCTTACCACGTACAAAGCACTATTCTAAGCGCTGGGGTAGAGACAAGGTGATCAGACTGTCCCACATAGGGCTCACAGTCTTAATCCTCATTTTACAGATGAGGTAACTGGGGCACAGAGAAGTTAAGTGACTTGCCCAAAGTCACACAGCTGACAGGCAGCTGAGTCAGGATTTGAACCCATGATCTCCAACTCCCAAGCCCGTGCTCTTTCCACTGAGCCACGCTATACTGAGCGCTTGGGAGAGTACAATATAACCGTATAACAGACACATTACTTGCCCACAGCAAGCTTACTTTCTAGAGGGGGAAGATGAATTTTGATCGGTTCTTAGGTCTTTACTCCTAGACTCCTGGGAGATGGAGGGTCCATGGATGGATGGGAGTCGGAAAATCTGGGATTTTGATACTGCCTCTCTTCTGCTTCTCTGGCTAACCTCTTAGGACTTAGTTTTTCCCTCTGAATAGTAGGTTCGATCATTCTAGCTCCCAGCCAGTCACAGAGAGAGCATTCTTGAGATGGTCCCAAGAGACGGAGATTATGCCCCTTCAATTTTTTTTTTTATTAGTACCAGACTCAACAACCTGTGCACGCGGGGATTTAATGTTGACTCCATGATTTTCTTGTTGACCTCTTCCCTCTCCCTTTGTGAAAGAATCAATCATTGATATTTATTAAGCACTCACCGTGTTCAGAGCACTGCATCCAGTTTTCACTTCACCTGGGATTTGCATTTTCTATAATGTTGGTATTTGTTAAGCGCTTACTCTGTGCAGAGCACTGTTCTAAGCGCTGGGGTAGACACAGGGGAATCAGGTTGTCCCACGTGGGGCTCACAGTCTTCATCCCCATTTTACAGATGAGGGAACTGAGGCACAGAGATGTTAAGTGACTTGCCCACAGTCACACAGCTGACAAGTGGCAGAGCTGGGATTCGAACTCATGACCTCTGACTCCAAAGCCCATGCTCTTTCCACTGAGCCACGCTGGTGCGTCCACTACTTGTAGTCAAGAGGAAGAGCAGAGCTGAGAAGCAGCATTGCCAATTAGAAAGATCATAGGCTTCTGAGTCAGAGACCTGATTTCTAATCCTCGTTCTGCCACTTGCTTGGTTTGTGACCTTGGGCAAGTCATTCGATTTCTCTGTGCCTCATTTCCTCATCTGTAAAACAGGGCTTCACTACTTGTTCACCCTCCTACTTAGACTGTGAGTTCCTTATGGGACTGTATCCAACCTGATCGTCTTGTATCTACAGCAGCACTCCAATAGAGTGCTTGGCACATAGTAAACACTTACCAAATTCCACAATGATTATTATTAAACCTTTAAAGGGGAAGATTTTAGAGACCGTGGTTAGGAATGGTGTTGCTTCAATTTTTCAGCGAGCATTTTTTCCCAAATAGCCAGCTTTGTTTCTTCTAAGTTCGCAAATTTTTCAAGCGTGTCCATTTTCACTTGTTTTTGTGTTAATGTTTTTCAGAAATGTTCATTAAACGGATCAATTTTTCCACTCCTTTCAACACTACAAAACAAAACAAGTTGAGTCATGTCAAATGTAAGCAGACCATTCTTTTCTTGGGTAGAGTGCAAGCATATTTTGCTTTCTGGATACAATTTACATTTTTGAAGAGTGTACCACTTTGAGCACTCTGCTTATCTCTCCGATGAGATAACTGCCTGGTAGGCAAGACCAAATCGCCGTTGTCCTAGAAATTTTAGTGCTCTTGCAATGAAATGTACCCCATGAAAGGGAATAACAGAACAAAATGAAAAAAAAACCCTGTAGCTTTCATATTAGGCAATCGAATCATTTGAGAGTGGGAGTTAGCTGAGTTGAGGGACCGCTAAATACACTGAATAATTGGATACAGTAAAGTCCTCTGGGCTTTAACTGTCTTTTATGTATGAAATCTGTCACTGTGAATTTTCCCTTTCATTCCATATTGAACAACTATCTTAATAGACGTCATTGTCCTTGAACTGTGCCTTTAATTTGGCCCCTGCCTACAATTGAGCATAGGCTGCTGACAAGCAGACAAAAAATCTCTGACCAAGGCCCAGAAAGATGCCAAACCCCCTTCTTTTCCCTTAGTAACAGAAAAGACTGGCCATTTTTAAAGGGTAGCCCTTCCTATGTTAGAAAAAACCAGGTGGTCTAAAACCAGAAAGCAGATTGCCAGCTACCAAGCTTTTTACAGCCTCAAAACCCAATCTTTCATTGGTATTTACTGAGCGATTGTGTGCAAAACACTGTATTTGGTGCTTAGGAGAGTGCAATACAATAGAGTTGACACAGACCATCTCTGCCCTTCCGGGACTTGACAGTTTAGAGGAGGAGCTTTAGGTCTAGGGTAGGAGTTTATCTTTTTTTCCTCTTGCTCTTATGTCCTCAATTTAGCCCCGTGTTCGAGAAAGCACTCCTAACCTCGATGATCTGAATATGGCCAGTTCAGTTTTATTATCCTTAACTTCCTTATTTCCTGTTGTCCTCATCTCCTTCCATCCGGATTTATCTCCCATGTTTCCAATAGCCGAGGGAACTAATATTCGGAAAGATTGTTTAAGTCAATCAGTCAGTCAGTGGTATTTATTAAGTGATTACAGTGTGCAAAGCACTGTACTAAGCATTTGGGAAAGTGCAGTATAATAGAGTTGGTAGCATTTTCTCTTCCCAAATAATAATGTTGGTATTTGTTAAGCACTTACTATGTGCAGAGCACTGTTCTAAGCGCTGGGGTACATACAGGGTAATCAGGTTGTCCCACGTGAGGCTCACAGTTAATCCCCATTTTACAGATGAGGTAACTGAGGCACAGAGAAGTAAAGTGACTCGCCCACAGTCACACAGCTGACAAGTGGCAGAGCCGGGAGTCGAACCCGTGACCTCTGACTCCGAAGCCCAGGCTCTTTCCACTGAGCCATGCTGCTTCCCTGCTTCCCAAGTAGCTTATAGTCTACAGGTAAACCAAAGCTAAACATTCCTCTGATTCCTTCTGTCTGGATTTGGGGAGCAGAAACAAACACAACTAATTGTGGATGCAGTGAACTGTTTAGAGAGGCTTTAGGACCTGGAGTTCAATCAATCAATCAATCAATCAACGGCATTTATTGAGTGCTTTCTTTTTTCAGAGCACTCTACAAAGCCCTGGAAAGAGTGCAATACAATGGAGTAAGCAGGCATGATCCTTGCCAACAAGAGGCTTACAGACTAGATGGGGGGAGAAATTACAATTAATTACAGTAAATTACAGATGGATATGTACATAGGTATTGTGGGGATGGGCTGAAAATCAAAAGTACTCAAGGGTTGCAGATTCACATGAACAGGCGTGGCAGAAGGGAGGGCAAATGAATTCTGTTGGCCGATAGGGTGGTTGGAGAATGTGAAGGGGTATTTATCAACAGATCAATCGGCGGTATTTATTGAATGTTTGCTGTCTGCAGGGCCCTTTATGAGGCATGTGGGTGAGTACAAGGAATACTCCGTGCTTAGTGACTGGTCTTCTTTCTTCCCCTCAAGCCTCATGAGAAGTGAGCTAGTGGATAGAGCACAGGCCTGAGAGTCAGAAGGACCTGGGTTATAACCCCAGCTCTGCCACTTGTCTACTGTGTGATCTTTGTCCCATCGCTTCATTTCTCTGTGCCTCAGTTAATGCACCTGTCAAAGGGGGATTCAGATGGTGAGTCCCATGTAGGACGTGGACGGTGCCTAGTCTGATTGGTCTGTATCCACCCTGGCACTTAGCACAGAGCCTGACACATAGTAAATAATAATAACGATGGCATTTGCTAAGCGCTTACTATGTGCAAAGCACTGTTCTAAGTGCCGGAGAGATATAAGGTGATCAGGTCGTCCCACGTGGGGCTCACGGTCTTCATCCCCATTTTCCAGATGAGGTAACTGAGGCACAGAGAAGTTAAGTGACTTGCCCAAGGTCACACAGTTGACAAGCGGCGGAGCGGGAATTAGAACCCATGACCTCCGACTCCTAAGCCCGGGCTCTTTTCCACTGAGCCACGCTGTTTCTCTTAGCCACGCTGCTTCTCTTAAGCTTAACAAATATCATTATGGAAAAAAAGAAAGCCAGTACGTTTCCCTTTGCTCTTTCGGTCTCAGATTGGCATCTTCTGTACTCCCAAGCTTGGCACTGGAGCCACTGGAGACATTAGGATGCAAACTTCTCGAGGACAAGGAACCTCTTCTTTACTTCTACTGTCCTCTCCAAAGGGCTTATTACAGCACTCAATAAATACTCCCAACTGACTGAATGAATCCCCTCTGAGGATTGCATCTGGAGAGTTTCCAGTCCTCTATCAGTCTCAGCTACGGGAGGGAGAGTCAAGCAGAGGCCTGTCCGTTCCATTCCTAGCTTGGCCAGTGGCTAGAGAGTGGAAGGCCACCGGCTACAAGTCAAAACTCACCTGCGCTGGCCAGCAGCGGCACAAGAGAGAGTCGAGGAGAGAGAGGGTCCAATTTACTGCGTGGAAGGAGGCAACGGTAAACCACTTTCATATTTTTACCAAGAAAACCCTATGGATCCACTACCAGAACGATTGCAGATGGAGGTGGGACATTCTGGGAGAGCTGTGTCCGTGTTGTCGCTATGGGTCGGAGATAATAATGTTGGTATCTGTTAAGCGCTTACTATGTGCAGAGCGCCGTTCTAAGCACTGGGGTATACAGGGTAATCAGGTTGTCCCACATGAGGCTCACAATCTTCATCCCCATTTTACAGATGAGGTACCTGAGGCACAGAGAAGTTAAGCGACTTGCCCACAGCCACACGGCTGACAAGTGTCAGAGCCGGGATTCGAACCCATGACCTCTGGCTCCCAAGCCCATACTCTTTCCACTGAGCCACGCTGCTCACGGAGATGACTCGTTGGCGTAAAACAAGATAATACTGAATGGAGTCCTCATTCCCCTACCCTATACCCCAGCTCCTTTCTTCCATGCTGAGGGCTGGGCACAGATTAGGAGGGCACAATATTGCCTGCACAGGAGAACCAAATTTCCAGTTGCCAATTTGAAGCAAAATTTCAATAGCTCTGCCTCTATCTCTTAAACCTTCACCATCAATCGATCAATGGTATTTTTTGAGCACTTACTGTGAGCAGATCACTGTACTAAACGTTTGGGTTACCTGTTCCTTGCCCACAAAGAGCTTATGGTCTAGAGGGGGAACCCTGGTCTGAGTTCGGGTCTCTCGGAATAAAAACTTTCCTTAGAGAAGATCACCGTATGTTGGGTTGACCAGTTGACCTGTTGGATCAGGGCGATCTTGAGTTCTCAGGGGGAGCCCAGCATCCTCAAAAATAGCAGTGAATGTCCTGGGGTAACCTGAAATGTCCCAGGTTTTCAGGCTACTCGATATCAAAGTAAGTGTGCCTAGGACTTGTTGTTCCAGATTGTGTTAGAGAAGCAGTGTGGCCTAGTGGATAGAGTACAGGCCTGGGAGTCAGAAGGACCTGGGTTCTAAAACCGGCTCAGCCACTTATCTGCTGAGTGACCCTGGGCAGTCACCTCACTTCTCTGAGGCTCAGTTACCTCATCTGTAAAATGGGGATTAAGACCGTGAGCCCTATTTAGGACAGGGACTGTGTCCAACCCGATTATCTTGTACCTACCCCAGTGCTTAGACCATTGCTTGGCACAAAGTAAGTGCTTAACAAATGCCACGGTTATGATTACGTTCGCAGTCCGAGAGATATATTCATGATTGTCTTAAGATGGAAGTTTTCCCCAGGAATATTGGATTCTTCAGGGTGATCCGGAGTTTTGTGGGTGACTTAGTGCCCCCAAACGTTCTTTTAGCCATAGTTTTCCAACTTATCTTCCAGGTGAGCTGATGCGACCAGAGAACGTGGCTCACTGAGCCTTACTTGTTGAAGAATAAGGGTGGAATGGAGAAATCCTCCTCAGGTCCAAAGGTCGAGAGGATTTCTCAAGTGAAAACACGCAGTTTTCAAGTTAAAATGAGAACCTCATCTCCTGACCCCTGGAAAAACCCTTCCGCCAGCAAAGAATTACTCCAATTCCTAGAGATTGGGACGGATAGGCATTCCTGAGCTTCTGAATCTGGGCATTGGGTTAACGGATAATATGTCGTGTCCAGAGTTCTGCTCTGCGGCCACAATTCTTATGGGTCAGAGTTCCGTTTACCCTCGAAAAATTCCAAATCCTAAAATAGGAGCCTGGAAGAGGCTCATAAGAAAGGCTCAAAGGTTTCTTGGACATCCCCTTTTTTTTTTTATAGACAGCATTTTACAGTGATCTAAGTATAAACAAATCAGAGACACATGGATTAAATTTCCCTTGGAATACACATGGGCTTAAAAATGAAGGGAAGAAAGGCTTGGCACCGTGTGGTTAGGGTATTATTGAACCCAAAACATTTGGAAAAAATATTGAGAGTTATTTTGACAAACACCAAAAGTGACCAAAATCACCCATCTGCATTCTCTCTCTCCCCTTTGCCATTCCGAGGCCCGGAATCTGAGGGTTTCTAAGGTCAGAGGATAAAGGGTGTTCAGTTTCTCAAACCCAGGAAGCATAGCTTCTCCAACCCTACTCTCACCTCGTCTCCCACCTCGGCGCCTGCCAGCTGGAGGATGTCTCTTTTTCCAAGCCACCTGACTTTCAAAAAGGACATGGAAATAATCCCCCTGACCAAACCCGGGGGGAGGACACCGATGAAGAGGTGGTATGGTTAGAGAAGCAGTGTGGCCTAGCAGAAAGAACATGGTCCCGGGAGACAGAGGACCTGGATTCTAATCTCGGTTCTTCCACTTACCTGCTATGTGACCTCGGGCAAGTCACTTGCCTGGGCCTCAGTTCCCTCATCCGCAAACTGAGGATTCAATACCTGTTCTCACTTCTACTTTGACTGTGAGCCCCACGGGGGCCTGATTATCTTGTATCTAACCCAGTGCTTAGTACAGTGCTAGGCACAGAGTAAGCACTAAATAAATACCGCAGTTATTATTATGGTGGCTCCACCCTTTGCCGCATTTACAGGATAATTCGACAAGCCTGAAAAAGTGTGGGAGTGACTTTCTCCAAGGAGTGGGGAGTTCATTCATTCATTCATTCAGTCGTATTTATTGAGCCCTTACTCTGTGCAAATCACTGTACTAAGAACTTAGAAGCGTAAAATGCACAAGATTCCTGCCCTCAAGGTGCTTACAATAATCATAATAATAAGTACTGTGATATTTGTTAAGCACTTACTATTTGCCAAATACTGTACTAAGAACTGGGGTAAATACAATCAGTCAGATAGGACACAGACTCGGAACCACGATAGGGCTCTATTATTTGCCAAATATTGTACTAAGAACCGGGGTAAATACAATCAATCAGATAGGACACAGTCCCCTTACCACAGTAGGGCTCACAGTCTAAGGAGAATCATGTTTCTAAACCTTTTTTATTCCATGATCACGTTGAGGAGCCCCCTTGCACACGTGACCCTTACTTCACCCCATCGCCAACATCAGGGAATTTGTTCTTTATAAATAACTTTGAGGGGAGATGGAGAAAGAGATGGCAAATAACTCTTCTTTGGAAAAATGTAACTATGTGGTTTCGAGGACTTTTGCTTTAATTCCTGTGGAGGTTCACTCTAAGCAAAAAAAACAGTGTGCGGTGAAGACTTCTCCTCTTCACTGGCCCTAGTTAGGGAGAGAGATGATCTGGGTTCAGGCACTGCAGCAGTTGCGGTTTCTTGCACTCTGAAATTGCAAGTTGTACGTCCAAGCTTGCCCGTCCCTCCCTCCCCATTGCAACCTACCTAATGCAGCAAGCGCTGACTACACCTATCACAGCATTGTATTCTGCCACTGCTATCCAGTCCCGTCTGCCACAGGTATGAAATAAGATGCTTTTCTATCTGGTTTTTAATTTTCGGCATCGGATCCCCCTCAGCCACGACTTCTGCCACCTGCGTTTCGTATATGGTGCCCAACTTTGCATGGCTCTGGGAAGGGAATGCGAACTTGTTTCGGGCAGGGAACGCGTCTACCAACTCTTATATTGTACTCTCCCAAGCACTTAGTAATCATAATAATAATGTTGGTATTTGTTAAGCGCTTACTATGTGCAGAGCACTGTTCTAAGCGCTGGGGGAGATACAGGGGAATCAGGCTGTCCCACGTGAGGCTCACAGTTAATCCCCATTTTACAGATGAGGTAACTGAGGCACAGAGAAGTGAAGTGACTTGCCCACAGTCACTCAGCTGACAAGTGGCAGAGCTGGGAGTTGAACCCATGACCCCTGACTCCAAAGCCCAGGCTCTTTCCACTGAGCCACGCTGCTTCTCAGCAGTGCAGAGAAGCACAGATTAAACGCTCAGTAAATACGATTGTTTCTCGGGACCCCGCGGCAGGAGGGATTGTCAAGGTATTGTGGACAAACATTCTGGGTTAGGTGAATTTGGACTTAGTGGGGTGAAATTCTATAGAAAATGGTGTCTAGGCGACATCATGTTACGCTACCTGCCAGTTTCACATAATAATACGCTACCTGCCAGTTTCACATAATAATCTAATTTTAATTTGGTAGTTTTTAAGTCCTGCTAGATGCCAGTCGCTATGCTAAGCACTGGAATGGATACAATCAGGTCAGACATAGTATCTGAGAAGCAGCGTGGCTCGGTGGAAAGAGCACGGGCTTGGGAGTCAGCGGTCGTGACTCCTTGTCAGCTGAGTGACTTTGGAAAAGTCACAACTTCTCTGAGCCTCCGTTGCCTCATCTGTAAAATGGGGATGAAGACTGTGAGCCCCACTTGGGACAACCTGATCACCTTGTATCTCTCCCAGCGCGTAACAGTGCTTGGCACAGAGGAAACGCTTAACAAATACTATTATTATTATTATCTGTTCCACACAGGGCTCACAGTCTAACAGGGAGGGAGAAAAGACATTTAGGCCCCATTTTACAGAGGACACAGCTGAGTCACAGAGCAATGATATGACTTGCCCAAGGTCATACAGCAGGCAGGTGACTGAGGCAGGATTAGAACCCAGGTCTTCACATTCCCATGACTGAGCTGTCTCCACCAGGCAACACAATAATATTGTATGCGATGAGTGATATCAATTAAGAGAAGCAGCGTGGCTCAGTGGAAAGAACGTGGGTTTGGGAGTCAGAGGTCATGGGTTCTAATCCCAGCTCCGCCACTTGCCAGCTGTGTGACTTTGGGCAAATCACTTAACTTTTCTTGGCCTCAGTTACCTCATCTGTAAAATGGGGATTAAAACCGGGAGCCCCACGTGGGACAACCTGTTCACCTTGTATCCCCCAGCGCTTAGAACAGTGCTTTGCACATAGTAAGTGCTCAACAAATACCACAATTTATCTTGAGAGCCATTTTCCTGCGGTCCTACCATGGGGGCTTCCAAACTTTCAGACACCACGTCCTGCGAATCAAGAGTCTGCTGACATGGAGCAAAGTGGGTTTTGGTCTTCAAGCATCATGTTGGCTAATTGGTCACTGCAAAGGGTGGAGGTAATGGTGCCTTCTCCCTGCTGAGCCACACAGAGGACGCCGCAATCACACACTTAAACACGGAGGAGCAGTGTGTTCTAATGGATAGAGCACGGGCCTGGGAGTCAGAAGGACCTGAGTGCTAATCCCAGCTCCGTTATTTGTCTGCTGTGTGATCTCGGGCAAGTCACTTTACTTCTCTGTGCCTCAGTTACCTCATCTGTATCTTGTCTTCTCTCACGCCATCGAATCATCTCGGACCCATTGCGACGCCATGGACCCCTCTCTCCCGGGAACGCCCCACTTCATCTGCGGTCGTTCTGGCAGTGTATCCATAGCATTTTCTTTGTAAAAATGCAGAAGTGGTTTACCATTCCCGCTTTCCGCACAGTAAACCTGAGTCTTCACCCTTGATTCTCTCCCATGCCACGGCTGCCCAGCACAGGTGAGTTTTGGCTTGTAGCAGATGGCCTTCCATTCGCTAGCCACTGGCCAAGCTAGGAATGGAATGGATATGCCTCTGCCTGTCCCTCCCTTCTGTAGGCGAGTCTGGTAGAGGACTGGAAACTCTCCAGGTGTGATCCTGAGAGGTTCCTCATCTGTATAATGGAGATTAAGTCTGTGAGCTCCATGTGGGACATGGACGGTGTCCAACCTGATTAGCTTGAATCTACTCCAGTGCTTAGTACAGTGCATAGGAGTAAGTGCTTAACAAATACAACCCCTCTTCCTCCAAAAAAAGCAACCCACACAGGGGTTGAGGATGGATGGGGATGGAGAGATTCTCAAAAATCATAATAATATTGATGATATTTTTGTTAATAATATGAATTAGTATTAGGTTATTCGTTAAGCCCTTACTATGTGTCAAGCACAATACTATCCTCTGGGGTACATGTAAGTTAATCAGATTGGATGCAGTCCTTGTCCCACAGAGGGCTCAGAGTATAAGTAAGAAGGAGAACCGTTCTTGAATCCTCAATTTACAGTTGAGGAAACTGTCACAGAGAAGCTAAGTCACTTGTCCAAGATCACACAGCAGGGAAGTGGTAGAACCTGGATTAGAGGCCAAGTTCTCTGATCCCCAGGCCCCTGATCTTTCCACTAGGACAAGGTGATTCCGTGATTCCGGAATTATCAGATTATCAGAAGATTATTAGAGATGCAACCTGAGATTGTCTCATTTCTAACAGGGAAGTCGGTAGTGTAGAGGAGAGAGAAAGTAGAACAAAAGAGAGAGGATGTATCAGGAGGAAGAAAACGGGAGGGAACAAAACTAATCTGTGTTGGCAAGAATCCACAGATGCCATTCTGTGAAAATACCATTACAGATATTTGAACGTAGGTTTTGTCAAGTGTAGTTTTAAACGTACTGTAAGAGTTCTCCTTTTTACCAGTTAAACGAATGAAGAGGTTCTCCCATGGGAGAAGAATTTGCTCTCAAGCTTGCCTCGAGTGTGTCCAGATACCTCAGACATCTCCAAAGTCTTCCACACCTGAATGTCAACAGGAAACAGTCAATAATGGGCCAAGATTCAAGGTGAGATAAGGAGTTGAAGTCAGGAGGAAGAGACTTCAACACTGACCATGCTGAAGTAAAATAACTGGTCAGGTGGGGATTCATTTCTTTATTCACTGGTATTTTTGGAGCGCTACCGTGTGCAGAACACTGTACCAAGCACTTGGAAAGTACAGTACAAAGATAGAGACAATCGCTGCCCACGAGGCCTCACGGTTGGGGTGTGGGGGGAGACAGACATCAGTACAGGTAAACAGGCATTAATATAAATAAATAAAATTATAGATATATATGTAAGGGCTGTAGGGTGAGGAGAGGGGGGAAGAGCAAAGGAAGAGAGTCAGGGTGATGTGGATATTAGTGGGAGATGAGGAAAAGTGGGGATTAGTTTAGGATAGGAAAGAGAATGTGGGCCAGCGAAGAATATTACTGAAACTTTAGGTTTTCGTAGATTCTGGGCATCCAGAAAGATCTGACAAGATGTGCGCTGTGCCGGGCAGTACAATGTGATGAAGTCACATTTATTCATTCATTCAGTCAATCGTATTTATTAAGCGCTTTCTGTATGTAGAGCACTGTACTAAGCGCTTGAGAAAGTACAATACAACAATAAACAGTGACATGCCCTGCCCACAACGAGCTCACAGTCTAGATAGACGAAGGCAGTCATCAAGACAAATAAATAAAATTACAGAAATATACATAAGAGCTGTAGGGCTGACGGGGCGGGGGCGGGGAGAGCAAAGGGAGCAAGTCAGGGTGACATAGAAGGGAGTGGAAGATGAGGAAAATTGGGGTTTAGTCTGGGAAGGCCTCTTGGAGGAGATGTGCAAATGGAATGTTTTAATACTACTATTGATAATAATCATGGTATTTGTTAAGCGCTTACTATGTGCCAAGCACTGAAATAAGCACTGGGGGGAATACAAGTAAATCAGGTTAGACACAATCTCTGTCCCACATGGGGCTCACAGTCTTCATCCCCATTTTACAGATGAGGTAACAGGCACAGAGAAGTGAAGTGACTTACCCAAGGTCACACAGCAGACAAGTGATGGAGCCGGGATTAGAAACCATGACATTCTGACTCCCTGGCCGTGCTCTATCCACTAAGGCAAATGTTTTGTGGGTGACCCCTCTCCAAATCTAGAGCATTTCTCTTGGGAGATCCCTGAGCTGCCCAGCTTTGCTTCCAGAGAAATTTGAGTCCCAAGTTGCAGGAACTGGCAGGTGCTGAGGTGAAAGCAGAGTCGACACTCAAAATACTGAAGGTGTTTGGGCCAAAATCATGCTGAACCAGGGAATGACCGACTGAAAGCTAGATGAATGGCCACTCCAGTGGAAATTGGAATACCCGTCCAGTGATCCTGCAATTCAGGCACTGTGCCTCTAGATTATCCAAGGTAGAGGACTACGGATCCACCAGCGGCTGCTAGAGGAAGCATAGAAATGAGGCAGATTCAATCAGGGAGGAGAGAAGGAACATTTAAAGTAGGTGGAGTATTTGGACTGGAAGCTCTTAGGGGCAAGAATGGTGTCTACCAACTCTGTTATATTGACCTGTCCCAGGCGCTTAGTACAATTCTTTGGACACAGCAATCACTCTATAAATACCATTGATGATTGATTGATTCAACAACATGGCGTGGAGGTAGATGGCTGGGAGGAAACGCCAGCAGACGGAATAACCTAGTAGGTGGTAAATAGGAGAGCAGACAGAAAGCAAATTCACTATCACAACACAGTCACCGCTCGTCGTTACCCCACAGTGTTTTCTTCAGCCGCTCCATGCAAATAGACGGGCTCTTCCCTGAAGCAGCAGCATTTAAAAAAATGGAAGAGGTATAAGTGTGTGTGCATGTATGTAGATGTATGTTTATCGCCTTTTATTGTCAAAAAGAATTAAAGATTTAACCTCAGTTTCCAAGGTAAGTAAATTTTATTATAATGAAAATGGTATTTGTTAAGCACTTCCTATATGCTAAAGCATTGTGCTCAGTGTTGGGGTAGATATATCTGTAATTTCATTGATTTGTATTGATGTCTCTCTCCCCCCTTCCAGACTGTGAGGTTGTTGTGGGCAGGGAATGTCACTGTTTATTGTTTTATTGTACTTTTTTTCCATAGTAAGTGCTTAATAAATAAGATTGAATGAATGACTACAGACGATCAAATTAGACAACAGTCCCAGGTCCACACCTGACTCAGAGTGCTAAGAAGTGCATTAAAACTTTTTTGTGTGTGTTTAAATTCCACTTTTCTTAAACTAGTACTTTTTAAAATTTAGGAAACAACAGAGGAGCAGTGTGGCCAAGTGGAAAGAACAGGGGCCAGGGAGTCAGAGGACTTGGATTTTAATTCTGGCTCTACCACTTGACTGCTCTGTGACCTTGGGCGAGTGACTTAACTTCTCTGTGCCTCAAATACCTCATCTGTAAAATAGGGATTAAGACTGTGGGATGGGGCTGGATCATTTTGTATCTATACCAATAACTGGCTTGTAGTGCTTAACAAATATCATGAAACAAACAAAAAATAATGATGCTAATAGTGACGGTATTTGTAAAGTGCTTACTCTGTGTCAACCACTGTTCAAAGCGCTGGAGTAGATACAAGCTAATCAGGTTGGACACAGTCTCTTTCCTGCATGGGGCTCACAAACTTAATCCCCATCTCACAGATGAGGTAACTGAGGCCCAAAGAAGTGAAGTGACTTGCCCAAGGTCACACAGCAGACACAAGTTGGAGTTAGGCTTAGAATCCAAGTCATTTTGACTCCCAGGCCCGTGCTCTAGAAAAGTAGTTTTTTCCAAAACAGTGTGACATTGTGATTGGTATGAGAGAAGATGAATCGCTTTTTTACTCATTCAATTTTATTTTGTTAGATTCTGAAAGAAAGTCTCCAATATTCAGATTAGCAACTCTTGGGGAAAGAAAACTACTGCTGAAATTAATTGCACTAGAAAATAATTTTACCAGTTGAATTTGAATTTTCATCCCGCTATATGAGTAATTGAAACTGCTTTTTGGAATTCCTCACAGCTGGCATCCTGGCCTAGACAAATGGCTCAAAAAAAACAGAGCAGCCAATAAAATGTGATCTTATTTATGTGAAGTGCTTCTGGTTTTGAATAATGCCTATGAAGTATTTATATTCTCATATGACAGTAGGAACATGGTAATCGAAATGTAATTAGGTGTTTGAAATGCGAGGCTCATCTGTGTTTTATTAACAAATCAGATTGGTCGTTGGCACTCCACAGGACAAAAAACCCACCGGATTTTGAATAAGATGGGTTGCTGTTTTCTCAGAGAAACAACCAAAATTTGATAAGAGAATATTGGCCACTTGAAGTTAACATTTTAAGTAAGTTCCCAATATTTTTATCAATACTGAACCTGCTTTTCCCCAGGATCGCCCCTGTGGTTAAAACAATGGACAGGTCTTTACTTTTGTTGCAGGCCGACTGGTGTTGAACAGGAAGGGTTGCCTTCAGTACATAGCACTCTACACTGCTTAGTACAGTGCTAAGCACTTAGTACAGCACTCTGCACACAGTCAGCGCTTGATAGATACTATGGAATGAAAATATGTATACTGGGAGATACTGGGAAAAGCCTCTCCCTCCCCCTTCCTCATTGACCCCCCGTGTTTGCCAGTATTTTTTTTTCTTAAAACAATGTTCTGGAATTTTGAGGGTCATACAATACACTAATGATGTTTGAGACAATAAAGCTTTCAGAGGTAGTGGAAACATTCCTTTTTAAATCTTTAATGGTATTTGTTTAAGTACTTAGCACTTATGAGTCAAGCACTCTTCTAAATGTTGGGGTAAATATAAAATAATCAGGTTGGACACAACCCCTGTCCCACATGAAGCTCACAGTCTTAATCCCCATTTTACAGATGAAGTACCTGAGTCACAGAGAAGTGAAGTGACTCTAATCTGTAAACTCATTTTTGGCAGGGAATGTGTCTGTTTATTGTTACTTTGTACCTTAGTACAGTGCTTTACACCCAGAATTGCTCAATAAATATGATTAAATGAATGAATGAGTGAATTTGCCCAGGGTCACACAGCAGACAAGTGGTGGAGCTGAGATTAGAACCCAGGTCTTCTGAGTCCCAGGAATAGAACCCAGGTCCTCTGACTCCTTGGCCCGCGCTCTATCCATTAGGCCATGCTGCTTCTCTTCTGTGGAGATTGCACTAAGAGCTTGATTTGTAACTTCTGGTTTTCTATGTGTCTGACCCCGCCGTGAGCCCCATTCGGATTGTGTGTTCATTGTTTATTTTGTATTTACCCCAGAGCCTAATACAGTGCTTGGCACAAACTATGTGAATAATAATAGGACTTAGGTGTTATGTACCAAGTACCGTTCTAAACCCTGGGGTAGATATAAGGCAATCAAGCTGGACTCAGTCCCTGTCCCACCTGGGGCTCACACTCTAATTTCCCATTTTACCGAGGAGGGAACCGAGGCCCAGAGAAGTGAGTTGCCCAAGGTCACCCAGCAGACGCGCGGGGGACCGGGAATTAGAACTCAGGTCCTTCTGACTCCCAGGAGCGTGCTCTATCCGCTAAGCCATGCTGTTTCTCTAATAATGATAACGAGAACTGTGGTGAGCCCACAACAAGCTGCCTTACTAGTGACTGTGATCCTCCAAACGACAACAAGGAAGAGATTGGAAAAGCCACTGAGGCACCCTATTTGAGGCAGGTGATTGTGGGCCTGAAGGGGAGGAGAATGGAGGGAAGTATGGTCTTCTCTCCCCCGTCAGTCAACCCAGTAAAGGGCCTGGATCAATCTGTGATCGCCTAAGGCAGATGAAAGGCAGCTGCTCTGAATTGTGAGGAAGCATCGGGAGAAGAAGCCTGCGGAGGAGAAGCGAGGCAGTTGAGCAGCCCTCGAAAACAGCAGAAGGCAGCGGTACTCGGAAACGACACTCAAGAAAGAAGGCTAGCGGAGCGGTAGTGGACCCTTGGTGGAGTGAGTGAGAATGTGGATATGTCATTCCCTTGCACATTAGTAAAACTAAGTCAAAAAAACTTTCCACGGTAACGGTGGTGTTCGGTGGCCTGGTTTGACTCTCCCAAGTGTCAGTGAGGCTCCCCCGGTCGAGGAAGGTCCCGGTTGGTATGAGCGAGGAGGCCTTGTGACGAGAATGGTGGATGATGATAGTACTAATGAAGGACAAAAGTTTGTGGGATGACAGAGATCTGGCAAAATCGCAGGGTGGAGGTTTAGAGGGTTGAACTGAGGTTGTGAGGTAGCCTGGGTCATCCCATTATATGGTCTGCCGTCCTCAGCTACGGAGATGGAGAAGATGGGCCGCGTCCCCACGTGTGGAGTTTCCGGGCACTTTCTGCTCCACTACTTCACACCCTCTCTACCCCTCAGGCAGATGCACTGGAGGATGAGAAGCAGGATGAGTGCATAGAGTGTGGGCCAGGGAGTCAGAAGGTTATGGGTTCTAATCCCGACTCTGCCACTTGTCTGGTTTGTGACAAGTCACTTCATTTCTCTGGCCCTCAGTTATCTGTAAAATGGGGATTGAGATTGGGAGCCCACGTGGGACAGGGACTGTGTCCAACTTGATTTGTTTATCTCCACCTCAGCGGTCAGTGCAGTTCCTGGCCTATAGTAAGTGCTTATCAAATGTCATCATTGCTGTTTTTCTGGAACCTTCCCTCCTGCACTGTTTCCTAAATGTAAACTGAGAACCCTGGATGAGGGAGGGAAAGGGAACTGACCCCCACTGACCCAATTCCAGCTTGAGGATACAATTTTAGCAGCCCTCAGGGACCCACAAGTACATCAACTCCTTGGTCCACTGCTCCGGTTTTTGCTGCCCTGCATAATAATAATGTTGGTATTTGTCAAGCGCTTACTATGTGCCGAGCACTGTTCTAAGTGCTGGGGTAGATACAGGGCAATCAGGTTGTCCCATGTGAGGCTCACAGTTAATCCCCATTTTACAGATGAAGTAACTGAGGCCCAGAGAAGTGAAGTGACTTGCCCACAGTCACACAGCTGCCAAGTGGCAGAGCCGGGATTCGAACCCATGACCTCTGATTCCCAAGCCCAGGTTCTTTCCACTGAGCAGGGCCTGGAATCAAAGGCCAGATCTGGGCGATGTAAAGGATCCCCCAACGGACTGGGGGCAAACGGTTCTCATTAACTCTTTGTGTTTACTAGGCCCTAGCAGAAATATGGCCCTTCTGCATAAAGAACCTCCACTCTAACAGAAAGGGCCCCCAGACTGAAGAAAATCCATCCCTTTCAACAACCCAAGATGGGCCTCTCCAGATAAACTCTTTCTCACTGTACAGGTCAACATGCCTGTAACAAAACTAAGGACTTGTCCAGTGTTTCAACTGAGAAGAGATATAGTGGGCGGAAAAACTTGTCTTTCCCACTTTTTACTGTAGAACGGCCTCTGTCAATTTGTCTCCAAGATTTTGGAGGGGATGTTTTGTTTTGCTTGGCTTTGACTTTATTTGGCTTAATCTTTTATCAGTGATTGATTAGAGGATTTGAAATCTCTATGAACATCTTCTAGATGAGTCAGATGGAGTTTGACTGAAAAGCACGTTTGCCAAAGTATCGAGAGCTATATCCTGATGTCACTAAAAACACATACAGCTTGCAAACAGGCATTTGCCAAGTGCTGCAGATTACATATGGATAATGCACGTTGCTTATCGGAACATTTTAATTTTTCTTGCCTACCCAGTAACAAGCTCTGTTCTTTTTGGGAAAAAGAAAATGGTGCTGGGGGGTGGGTGGGGCATATGCTCTTATTGCTTCTTATTGGGGAAACAATGGAACTGGGAGATGATCTGCCAAATATTGAGGATCAGAGTGGCCTGGGGGAGGGAGCATGGGCTTGGAAGTCGGAGGACCTGGGTTCTAGTCTTGACTCCACCACCTGCCAGCTGGGTCATCTTGGGCAAGTCACTTAACTTCTCTTTCTTCATCTGTAAAATGGGGATTCAATATCTGTTCTTCCTCTTAAACTGTAAGCCCCATGTGCAACAGGGACAATCTGACCTGATTACCTTGATTACCTGATTACCCAGCACTTAGAAGAGTGCTTCACACATAAGTGCTTAACAAATGCCATAATAAAATCGCATATCTCCTCCCCTCGCGCCCCCCCAACCCCATCTGCACACTTGGCTCTTCTAAATCTAACCTTCTCACTGTACCCTGATCTCACCTATATCGCTACCCACCTCTCTTCCATGTCCTGCCTCTGGCCTGGAATGCCCCTCCTCTTCATATCCAGAATTACTCTCTCTCCCCCCCGACCCCTCCTTTAAAGCCTTATTGAGGGCACATTGCTCCTAAGAGACCTTCCCTGGCTAAGCCCTCTTTTCCTTTTCTCCCACTCCCTCTGCATCACCCTGACTTCCCCTCTTTATCAACCCCCTCCCAGCTCCACAACACTTATGTACCTATCTGTCATTTTATTTTATTATATTAATGTCTGCGTCCCCCTCTAGAGTGTAAATTAATTGCGATCAGGGAATGTCTGTTATAGCGTTATACTGCTCTCTCCCAAGAGCTTAATACACAGTAAGTGCTCAGTAAATACGACTGATCGACCACCTCGTTCATGGGGACGGGAGAGCAGGAAGGGGATGGGGGGAATATTCTGAGAATAAGAAATGTTACAGGAAAATTTGGTAGAGAGGATATATTTACAAAGAAAGAAGATGGTTGGTTTCCAATCCCCTTCAGAATACATAAATACCAACCGCATTTCTTTGTAAAAGTAGGTGGATTTGATACAAACATGAGCCGGCTTATACACACCTGAGTTTCCAGGTCTCTCGGAGAGGGAAAACTCTGACTAGGCCGTGGTAATAATGATGGTTGTGGCATTTGTCAAACACTTAGTACATGTGAGGCACAGTACTAAGCGTTGGGGTGGATGCAAGCTAATAGGGGTGTCCCACCTGGGGCTCACGGAGAAGCAGCGTGGCTCAGAGGAAAGAGCCCGAGCTTAGGAATCAGAGGTCATGGGTTCTAATCCCGGCTCCGCTACCTGTCAGCTGTGTGACTTTGGGCAAGTCACTTAACGTCTCGGTGCTTCGATTCCCTCATCTGTAAAATGGGGATTAAGACTGTGAGCCTCACGTGGGTCAACCTGATTTCCCTGTATCTACCCCAGTGCTTAGAATAGTGCTCGGCACATAGTAAGTGCTTCAATACTAAAATTATTATTATTATTTAATCCCTATTTTACAGATGAGGTAACTGAGGCAGAGTGAAGTGACTTGCCCAGGGTCCCACAGCAGGCAAGAGACAGAGCTGGAATTGGAACCCTGTTCCTTCTGATTACCAGGCCCTTCCCACTAGGCCACGCTACATCCTTAAGTGATCGGCTAAGGGTGTGAAGCGTAGGGCCTTGGCAGAATTGGAAGTGTTGGCGACAGAGTGAAGACAGACAGGAATCTTTCGGATTCAGCTGCCCTGACAACAGGAAAGTGAGGAAAAAATGGTGGAAAGAGAGACGGAAGCGACTGGACGGTATTTGAAGAAGTAACAGAACAAATAGTATTTATTAAGATCCTACTGTGTGCAGAGCACTTTATCGGGAAAGAATCCCCAGGGGCGAATTAGATAGAATGTCTTTACCTTGGGGGCTCAATCTAAAAGCACACTACCTTTTGGGAATTAAAAAAAATCCACGAAATCCAAATCTATGTAGAAAGAATCCATACAAAGCAAGGCAGTCCTGCATTTTCCTTGAAGCCGTGCTTTGTAAAATTCTCCTACGTTGCCACCCATAACTGTCATGGAAGAAATCAATGCGTGGAACTCACCCGAATGTACAATAAGTCCATCTGAGGTAGAAGTCATTCGCCTCAGGGTCCCTGAAGTTAATTCCAGAAGTCACAACCCTTTGGCTTCTCCATTTGACTACTAGTATGAGAGATATTCAGGGAGGGAAGAAGCCGGCCATGCTGATTCTCGTTTTTAGAAGAGCAGAGTACCACGGTGCGTTTGGACGAAGGGGCAAGGGTGGTTTTTGCTGTTTCTTTGATCCAGTTATTTCTCTGCAGCTGTCAGGCTGTTTCTTTTTCTGCCTGGGTGACCTTTTTTACCCCCACTGATTAATCCTCTACAAGCACTGTGATTGATTCATTCAGTAGTATTTGTTGAGCGCTTACTATGTGCAGAGCACTGTACTAAGCGCTGGGAATATACAATTCTGCAATAGATAGAGACCATCCCTGCCCAATGACGGGTTTACAGTCTAATCGGGGGAGACAGATGGACAAAAACAAGACAACGTAATCACGATAACTAAGATTATGTGCACCTCTGCCAAACTAACTCTCTTCCCCTCTTCAAAGCCCTACTGAGAGCTCACCTCCTCCAAGAGGCCTTCCCTGACTGAGCTTGCCCTCTGCTCCCTCCAGCTTCTCCCCTTCACCTCCCCTCAGCTAAGCCCCCTTTCCCTCTGCTCCTCCCCCTCTCCCTTCCCCTCCCCTCAGCACTATGCTCCTTTGTATATATTTTTATTAGCCTATTTATTTTGTTGAGGTGTACATTCCTTTGATTCTATTTATTATGATTATGTTGTCTTGTTTCTGTCCGTCTCCCCCCGATTAGACTGTGAGCCCGACGATGGGCGGGGTTGTCTCTACCTGTTGCCAAATTGTCCATTCCAAGCGCTTAGTACAGTGCTCTGCACATAGTAAGTGCTCAATAAATACTGTTGAATGACTGAGTGCTTTATTTGGTTCTTTCCTCCCACCCATTAAAGACCGGGAATTTTCACCTCCCCTTTTTCTGGTTTCAAAGGGCCCCGGGTTCCTCTGAAATCAGTTTTCCTCGGAACCAGCAGATGGAGCAGGATAATCTGAAACCTCTCCTTGAGAGAAAACTCACCCTCAACCCTCTTCCCCAGTACGGGAGTCATGGCTTTCCATGGTGTAGAGGTGGAAACACGGTGTAAAGTGATGTCGTAGTCACCCTAAGAATGATAATAACGGCATTGAAGTCCTGACTCTGTGTCGAGCCCTTTTCTAAGCACCGGGTAATAATAGTGCTAGTTTTTGTTAAGTCCTTACTATGTGCCAGGCACTCTACTAAGCGCTGGGGTGGAAACAAGCCAGTCAAGTTGGACACAGCACTTATCCTTTCTCACCTTGACTACTGCATCTGACTCGGCGCTGGCCTCCTTGCCTCTTGTCTCTGCCCACTCCATTCCACACTTCATTCTGCTGCATGGATCATTTTTCTAAAACAAAAAATTCAGTCCACCTCTCCCTCCTCCTAAAGAACCTCCAGTATTTGCCCATCCACCTCTGCATCCAAGAAATACTCCTTAATATTGGTTTTAAAGTGCTCCATCACCTCACCCCCTCTTACCTTACCGATCTCCTACTACAGTCTTGCCCACTCACTTTGCTCCTCTAGCGCCAGTTTATTCACTATGCTCCAATCTCCCCACCGAACACTTTCCCACCTCCTCCCCCTAACCTGGAACTCCAACTCCTCTCCAGATAAGCCAGATCAACACTCTGGCAGCCTTCAAAGTCTCCTAGAGGTCACAGCTCTTCCAAGAGGTCTTCCCCGATTAAGCCCTCCTTTTCCCGGCCCCTTCTCCCTTCTGCATCATCTAGGCACTTGGATCTGTGACTTTTGGGCATTTGACATTTTGTCCCACCCGCAGTCCCACAGCACTTACAAATTATAGAGTATAAATTATTTATTCATATAAAGGTCGGTCTCCCCCTTCAGACCATAAACTCATTGTGAGCGGGGGATGTGTCTATCATCTCTATTGTGTTGTACCGGGCACTTAGAACAGTGCTTGGCACATAGTAAGCACTTAATGAATACCATCATTATTACTCACAAGTGCTTAGCATGATGCTCCGGACACAGAAAGTGCTCAAAAAATACTAGTGATGATTGTAGCACCAGTCAGGGGACAGACTCATTCTTTCAATCGTATTTATCGAGTACTTACTGTATACTAAGCCCGTGGGAAAGGACAATATAACAATAAACACATTCCCTGCCCACGATGAGACACGGTAAAAACCACGCTGTCCAGTATGAAGCCAGATAAATGTTTCCACTGACTAGAGTCCTGAAATATTACTTCCTACTGGGTCCTGGGATTTTCTCAGTACCCAACACTCAGAAGAAAACTAAGAACGGGGGTGATGGGTGGGTGGATAATTATGGCAATAAATAAGTGGTGTTGGGGCCCAAGTGTGACTCAACCCAACAGACTATTTTAAGGCTGATTAGAAAAACATTTCATTCCATAAAAACCTGTTCCAAAAAGGACGGGAAATTAAACAGAAGAATACGCTCTCATTTATTGGTTTCTTTCAAAAGTAAAATTATGATTCATTCCGTCACTTAGTTGGTACAATTCTGAATTTGTAACTTTGTTCGAAGCTTTTTGACTTTGTTTCCAGCTTGAATCATAGGCTGGAAGTAACCCGAGGGGTCCCGGGCTCCAACCCACTGTCTCCAGGTAGGACATTTGCACAAGCATCTAAGTTTGATAATAATGGCAGATTATGTTAAGCACGTACTATGTGTCAACCACTGTACTAAGCGCTGGAGTGGGTAGAAGCAAATCGGGTTGGAAACAGTCCCTGTCCCATATGGGGTTCACGATCTTCATCCCCATTTTACAAATGAGGGAACGGAGGCACAGAGAAGTAAAGCGACCTGCCCAAGGTCACACAGCCGACAAGTGGCAAAACTGGGATTAGAGCCCAGCTTCTTCTGGCTCCCTGCTCTGTGATTTATCCACTAAGCCATGCTACTTCTCTGGTTGGGCTTTCTTTTCTTATACGTGTTTAAGAATGCATCTGCTTGGACAACCTCTTTAGCCTATTTTGAGGTTTTGTTCTTTCTGCTCACCAGAAATCTTTCTCATGAAAGTTCATTTTGTCTTATCTAATCCTCAGTGGAGAGCGAGAAGAAGTCGGCCTCGTAAAAGTGCTTCAGATACTGGAACGTGGCGGTAAAACTGTTTCTTAGTTTTCTCTTCAACAGCCTAAATAACCTCAATTCCCTTCCTCATAGGACCTATTTTCAGGCCTTGAGTCATTTTTATCACTTTGTGGACCCTTTCCAGATTCCCTGCGTACCTCCCAAAATAAGGTGAATCTGGATATGATAAATCTCTCAGGAAGAAGGACTGGCGACTTTAGGGAGGACAGTTTTGGTGGAGTGAAGGGGGCGGAAACCAGATTGGAGGTGATTAAGGAGAGAATTGGAGGAGAGGAAAGGGAGACAATGGGGGTAGAAAAAATTCTCTCTGGAAATTTTGAGAGGAATGGTAGGAAAGACAAGGAGTGGTGACTGGAGGGAGCTATGGAGTCAAAGGAGGGTTTTTTAGACTAGAGGTTATGTGATCGTGTTTGAAAACATTAGGGAAGAGGCCACTGGAAAGTGAAGAGTTGAAGATGGCAGTCGAGGAGGGAAGAAGGGACAGGGCAAGGGTTTAATAAGGTATGGGAGGATAGGGACAGAAGCTCAAGGATGAGGAGGCAGGAATCTTCAGGAGAGTAGGAATAGGGACTACCAACTGTATTGTACTCTCCCAAGCACTTAGTAATAATAATAATAATAATTTTGGGATTTGTTAAGCGCTTACTATGTGCCAAGCCCTGTTCTAAGCCCTGGGGTAGATACAAGGTAATCAGGTTGTCCCACGTGGGGCTCACAGTCTTCATCCCCATTTTCCAGATGAGGTAACTGAGGCACAGAGAAGTGAAGTGACTTGCCCACAGTCACACAGCTGATAAGTGGCAGAGCCGGGATTAGAACCCACAACCTCTGACTCCCAGAGGTCTTTACACTGAGCCACGCTGCTTCTCTAATAATAATGTTAATATTTGTTAAGCACTTACTATGTGCAGAGCACTGTCTAAACGCTGGGGTAGATCCAGGGTAATCAGGTTGTCCCACGTGAGGCTCACAGTCTTAATCCCCATTTTCCAGATGAGGTCACTGAGGCACAGAGAAGTTAAGTGACTTGCCCACAGTCCCACAGCTGACAGATGGCGGAAGCGGATTCGAACCCATGACCTCTGACTCCCAAGCCCTCGATCTTTCCACTGAGCTACGCTGCTTCTTAGTACAGTGCTCTGCACCCAGTAAAAGCTTAATAAATTCCACTGATTGATTAACGTGGCCAAAAGCACAACAGTGGCTTGGGAGAGAGTCGAGGACGGAGTTTACTGCGCGGAAGAAGGCGATGGTGAACAGTTTGCGTACTTTTTAGCAAGAAAACTCTAGGGATACAAGAATGATTGCAGCTGGAGAGTGGGAAATTCTGAGACAGATGTATCCAGGGAGTCACTATGGGCCGGAGACGACTCAACAGCATAAGACAAGATCATTTTATGTATATACATATATATATATATATATATATATATATATATACACACACACACAAATGAATATAAGTAAATGCATAAATACTAGAAGTTCCTGTTGAGTTGATTAGACCTGGAGTGTTGGATTCAAGAAGGTAGTATTTGGGGAGGATTTTGAAGATAGGGAAGATGGAAGGGTATGTGTGCCAGAGAAGAGGAACCGGAGACTATCCACAGTTGGGGATTTGTCAGTCAGTTGTATTTATTCAGCTCTTACTGTGTGCAGAACACTGTACTAAGCATTTGATAGAGTCCAGTATAACAGACACATTCCCTGCTCACAGTGAAATTACAGGCTAGAGAAGGAGTCTAAGAGAGACTGGTGCAAGAGCGATGGAGAGTTATTGGGCAAGGGATCTGGATTTAACGGAAAGGGTAAAATTCAGGGCTTGGACATTGGCATCAAGAAAGAAGGGTAAAGGGTATCAAGAAGGCAGGGCTCTATATAGTGGCAAAACCACAATTTTTCTATTGTTTTCTCGTCCCTACCTGATGATGTCCAGTAATTTATTGGGCTTGATGATCTGCTCCTGCTCACTGTCGCTGAGTAGACAGTGATTTCAACAATGATTCCAAGATCTCTCTGTGAGCTACCAGGTGCCAAGTTAATAATGTTAACACGAGAAGCGGTGTGACCTAGTGGGAAGAGCCTCTGGGGACGAATTTTGCCACTAATCTGCTGGGCGACCTGGAGCGAGTCACCTGATGTCTGTCTCGCCCTCTAAATTTTAAGCACATTATTGGCAGGGAATGTGTCTGCTGATGCTGACGTATTCTACTCTCCCAAGTTCTAGTACAATGCTCTGTACTTAGTGCTCAAGAAATGCCATTGATTAATTCACTGACTCTTTTGTGCCTCAGTTTCCTCATCTGTAAAATGGGGATTAAGTACCTGTTTTCTCTCTCCCTTTCACTGAGAGCCCCACGTAGGACAAGTGCTGTGTCTGATCTGATTTGTATCATATTGACCCCCGCCTGAACAGTGCCTGGCTTATATTAAATCCCTAACAGATACCACCGTGATGAATTATTATTAGGAGGCTTCCTCTGCTTGATGGCCATTTTCTTACTATAATCACTTATTTACAAACCCTCACTGTATCTCCACTCCCTAAGTTGTCAACGCCTTTAACGGGTCAATTTAGTTACAGGGAGAATATAACCTCATGCAGTTCTCTTGGGTTTCTCTGTTGCTTGGTAGATAGAAGAAATTGGATTTACAACCGAAATATCCTTCCAAGGAAGTTCAGCTCTTTGCTCTTAGTTTCCCGGGCAGCCATGAACCAGGAGTAGATCTAATCTGCCAGCAACCGTCCTTTCCGTGTGCAAGATTTAAGCACTTCTGTAGTTTCCAGGGACTATCTACACTACGAGCCGTTGAGGTTTTGGGAGCCAGAGCCAGTAAAATCCAGAACGTAATGGTAATCGAGGCAGCCAGTTTTGACACAGTACGGTGCCTTCATATTGTTTTGATTGCAAAGGAGAAGACAAATGACTTGCCGGATGGCTTACTTTATTCTGACTCCAGACCGATCTTCCTTTTTATGTCTCCAACGCCCCGCTGGCTGGGCGTGGTGCAGTAGGGAAGGGGGCGATATGTAAATTCGCTAATCAGAAGACATTCCACTATGGGGTCTGCAGGACAGCTGGGGAACGCCGTTTCCACCTTCCTACGATTGGGGCACCCGCTCGGACCAATCCGGCCCCGGGATTTCATCCCGTTTGTGTTTCCGTTTTGATTCCCCTCTCTGTTTTGGCCGCCGGCCGAATACATATGGGAGAAACCGACGCTGCAGACGCAAGAGGTCGGTCCCGGCTGCTCTATTTGGGGCCTTTCGGCTTCGGAGGCTCCGTTCCAACGGTTTAGTTGCAAAACCACAAGGCTCCGTGCTTTTGTGAGGTTTCCTTGGTTTCGTGCACAACTGGAAGTGGGGGCTGGTGATGGGACCAGTTGTCACAAAGGTTTCATTGGGAAACCATGAGTCTCGGTCTCCGGAGAGAGGAAACAGATTTGTTTCAAGATTTGATAAATCATTTGAGGTCAACAAACTCTGATGACATCACCCCCCTCCCATCCCCGGGTTAGAATTGGGTTGGTTCCTCTGGTCACTTGAGGTCTGCTGTGGCAAAATGTGGCCTCCAAAAAATAAACAAGGAAGGGCAGGATCAAATCTCTCCCCGCCTCTCCCCTGGCTCCCAGGAAAACCCGAAGAAGAATATCGGTCTGTCTGGGTGCTTATCAGAAGTGTAGAAATTCTCTGAGTCTAGAGGGAGGTTCACAGGGAAAGGGAAGAGGAGGAGAAGAAAAGAGCAAAGAAAGGGACCCTAACTCATCCTTTATGATCGACACTAAAAGCCAGAAGAGTCAAATGTAGGATGAAGAGAGATAGGGCCTTTTTACTGTAATTCAGAGTACAAACCCTAGAGTCTGAGAGCTAGATTGTAAACTCCCTGTGATCACTGCAAGTTTCTGTTTATTGTTATATTGTACACTCCCAAGGGCTTAGTTACAGTCCCTCCTCCCACAGACTGGGAGGGAACTGGAGTAGATGTCCTCTTAAGTAAACATTCAGCATCCTTGGCCTGAGGTAGAAGCCGTCTTGAGGAAGAATGGGGAAAAACAGGAATAATGATAAAGATGGTGGTAACCAAGTGATCACTACATGCCAAACTCTGTACTAACCACTGAGGCTGAGGTTAATCAGGTTGGACACAGTCCCTGGTCCACATCTGGCTCAGAGACTAACCAGGAGAGCACGTATCAAATCCTCATTTTACAGGTGAGGTGAGACAGAGAAATTGAATGATGATTAAAAGACGAGGTCACCCACTCCTCTTAGGAGCGTACCTGAAGAGCTTCTAGTACCCTACGAGTCGCGGCTAAGAGAGGGAGAGTGAAGCAGAGGCCTACCCGCTCCATTCCTAGCTTGGCCAGTGGCTAGAGAGTGGAAGGCCATCGGCTACAAGTCAAAACTCACCTGTGCCGGGCAGCAGCGGAACGGGAGAGAGTCGAGGGCAGAGTCAAGTTTACTACGTGGAAGGAGGCAACGGTTAACCACTGCCATATTTTTACCAAGAAAACTCTGTGGATCCACTACCAGAAAGATTGAAGATGGAGGTAGGATATCCTGGGAGAGATGTGTCCATGGTGTCGCTGTTAGTCGGAGACAAGAATGAATTCAATAAATCTTTCATCGGTATTTATTGAGTGCTTACTGTATGCAGAACGCCGTTCTAAAGGAAAAACAAACCATCCCTTCTCCCAAGAACCAGTGTGTCCTACTGCACGGAACACGGGCCTGGAAGTCGGAAAGACCTGAAGTCTAATCTCAGCTCTGCCACTCACTTGTTTGTCTTCTGAGATTTATTAAGCGCTTTCTGTGTGTCAAGGACAGTTCTAAGCGATGGACTAGATTTAAATATACCGGGTTGGACACAGTCCCTGTTTCACATGTCTGCTGTGTGATCTTGGGCAAATCACTTAACTTGTCGGTGCCCTCAGTTACCTCATCTGTAAAATGGGGATTAAGACTGTGAGCCCCATGTGGGACAGGACTGTGCCCAACCTGATTATCTTATTTGTACCCCAGTGTTTAGTAATAATAACAGTAATTGTATTTAAGCACTTAAAATGTGCCGGACACTATACTAAGCCCTGGGGTGGACACAAACAATTTGAGTGTCTGGCATATAGTAAGCACTTAACAAATACCACAGTTATTATTATCATCCAACCTGATTTGCTTGTATCTTCCCTAGCACTTAGTACAGTGCCTGGCACATAGCGCTAAACAAATACCATTTTTTTTTTTAAAAAAAGCTTAGCTTCTCCTGGGGGAAAGCATTAGTAAATGATTTACTGTTAAGAAGCGACAGGGAATGGAAGAATGGGAAAGTGAATAAGCTGATGCTTAAAGAGTAGAGAAGCAGCATGGCATAGTGGGTAGACCACAGGCCTGGGAGCCAGAGGGTCATGGGTTCTAATCCTGGCTCTGGCACCTGTCTGTTGTGTGACCTTGGGCAAGTCACTTCATTTCTCTATGCCTCAGTTACCTCATCTTTAAAATGAGGATTGAGACTGTGAACCCCACATGGGACAGGGACTGTTACCATCCCAATTTGCTTGGATCCACCCCAGTGCTTAGTACAGTGCTTGGCCCATAGCAAGCCCTTAACAAATACCATTATAATTATTATTATTACAGTAGGCAAGCTAGTGTGTTCATAAATGCAAAAGAGTCTATGGATGCATAGGTACTGTAGCTGTGTACCTATAGATTCATTCATTCATTCATTCAATAGAATTTATTGAGCGCTTACTATGTGCAGAGCACTGTACTAAGCGCTTGGGATGAACAAGTCGGCAACAGATAGAGACGGTCCCTGCCGTCTGACGGGCTTACGGTCTAATCGGGGGAGACGGACAGACGAGAACGATGGCAATAAATAGAGTCGAGGGGAAGAACATCTCGTAAAAACAATGGCAACTAAATAGAATCAATATAATGTGTTCAGGTGTAGTGGAACTTGGTAAAATGGGGATTGAGATTGTGAGCTTCAGTTGGGACAGGGACTGTGTCCAACCCGATTTGCTCGTGTCTAACCCAGTGCTCAGTACGGTACCTGGCCCATAATAAGCTCTTAAATACCATACTATAGTAATGAGAAATTATCTATGCATGTGCAGATGACAAGAAAAGACCAGTGTGGGTGACATACATTCCTTGCAGAGGTAAAAATCTTTGTCGATTTATCGGGTTTTTGGAGACTATCTGTATAATCATCAATAAATCATATGTACTGAGCACTTACTAATTGCAGAGTACTGTACTAAGTGCTCGGAACAGAATTAGCAGAACACATTCCTCTCCTATACTTTCCAAGTGCTTAGTACAGTGCTCTGCACATAGTAAGTGCTCAATAAATACAGTTGAATGAATGAATAAATGAATGAAGGAGCTAACATCTTTAACCGTTTGCTCTCCAATGGCTTCTTCACCACTGCTTTCAAACATTCCCATATCTCTCCTATCTTAAAAAAAAAAAGCCACACCAGCCTTGACCCCACAACTCCCTCCCCTCTGTGATGCCTGAGCACTTGGCTGCTGGGTATCTCTTAAGCCCCAGAGTACTTATATATGCATATGGTTATATGCTATTATTTCCCCTATCTCTAACTTATTTTAATGTCTCTCTCTCCCCCTGCAGACGCGTCGGCAGGCATCTGTACCTACCCACTCTATTGCACTATACTTTCCCAAGCTCTTAGCACAGTGCTCTGCACACAGGAGACGCTCCATCAATACCATCACGTGATTCATTGATCTCTCCACAGCTCTGGCCTTCCAACCCTCCACCATTACTTCAAAATAATGGAGACAGCGCTTCACTGGGGCTTAAATGCATATTCTCACCCCCATGCCAGCACATTCTATCCCCCATAACCGAAGTGATCCTGCCCAATATCCACTGGGTGCAACTTTTTCAGCTGGAGCAAAGAGCAGTCGGAAACAGCCAATGTTGACATTTCATTCGAACAAATTCCCCTTAGTGATTTTAGTTGGCTACGAGTAAAAGAAGTCCACTTCCCCCTCCCCTCCCCAGTTTAAAAGCAATTTAGAACATTTTTGTGCATCCCTCAGGATTTCTGCCCTTCTGCCCCTACACCCAATCATTCAGTGATCTCATCTCCCATGGCTTCGGCTACCATCTGTTTGTGGAGGATCTTTCCGACCTCATCCCTTTGGTCCTATCCTACATCTCTAGCTCTCTACGGGACATCTCAAACTCACACGCAAAGAAAAGGCAGTCATCTTCCCCGCTAAACCTTCCCCGACAGTGCTCTGGGTTTTCAACTCTCAGGAAACACTTGTCGTCTGACTTGTTCATCACTAAGAAATACTCCTTTCGCACCGTTTCCCAAACGAGGAAGTCTACCGCTCTCCTTTCCTCCCCACACCTAATCTGTTGGTCAAAAATCTTCCATTCATTTAATTGCCTTTCGATCGTATTTATTGAGCACTCTACCACCTGGTTCTCTAACGTCTCTTGAGCTTAGTCCTTTCCTCTCTCTGTCCCTAACCAAAACTCTGGTCGGGGAGACCACCTTCCACCGGGACTGCTGCCACATTCCTCTCAACAAGGACACCTGCCATATAACCCTTTCCCAGTACACTTGCCAAACACATTTTTACTGGCCATTTGGACTGTGAATTCGCTCTTCTGAACATCCTGTAATGGCGCCTCAGCGCAAGGTGAGAAGTAAGGAAGAGCTTTCTTCTTTTCTCTGTCATCCCCTCGACTCTCTCCCTAGAGTGAAAGCTAGATTGTTTGGAATCTTCTCAGCCTTCCCCTCTTTCTGTCCTTCCCAGGGGTGGCTCTTCAGGATATGGAAAACCCAATCACCGCGGTCCAGGAGCATGGAATTTTGGTTTTCCAACAGAGAGTCTTGCCCTCCCTCAAGTGTCCGTCTGGAGAATGGAGCAATGGGATCCCCTTAAAGAGACTTAAATAGCATCTCCCTTCCTTCATGGAAACTATCTTCCCTGCTTAGTACAGTTCTCTGCACATAGTAAACGCTCAATAAATACCGTCGATGGATTGATTGAATGCAACGTTTTCAGTTTGACATTTAGTCCAGGAGTAGTAATAACATTTTTGAATAGTTGTTATATGTACTAGGCACTAAGAAATATTCACTGTGGGCAGAATGTGTCTGTTTATTGTTATATTCTCCCAAGTGCTTAGTACAGTGTTTTGCACACAGTAAGCGGTCTATGAATGCGATTGGATGAATGAAATGCATGGATGAGCTTTAAACATTGTTTCTGAGCGCCAGAGAATTCAGTCTAGGAATGAAGAGGGAGGGTGGTGATGAGGGGAGGGGAGGTGAGTGACAGGTTCATAAGGAAAGGTAAAGAAATGGACAAGCAGCGTGGCTTAGCAGAAAGAGTATGGACATGGGAGTCAGAGGACCTGAGTTCTAATCCCACCTCTGTCATTTGTCTGCTGTGTGACCTGTGCCAGTACCTTAACTTCTCTGTACCTCAGTTACCTCATCTTTAAAATGGATATTAAATCCTACTTCTTCCTAAGACTATGTTCTCCCCTGTGCGACAGGGACTACATCCAACCTGAGTAATTTGTATCTTCCCCAGGACTTAGTTCACTGTTTGTCACTTACAAATATCATAAACAGTTGTTCCAAAGACAACAAAAGTGAATGTAGCGGTGTGGTTGCAGCTTCCCAGATTTAATGATCCTTCAGAACGGTAATTTGCCCGGTATTTTTAGCAACACAAATGCCTTTTCAGGCCACACTGGCTTTGCTCCCGGCCCTGTCTACAATAATTATATTTACTGTTCTCTAGACTGGAAGTTCATTGTAGGCAGGGAACTACGTGATGTTGAACTCTTCCAAGAGCTTTGTACAGTGCTCTGCACATACTAAGTGCTCAATAAAGGTGATTGTTTATTTGTTTTATAGTTCTAAGTGTTGGGGACCCTCTCAACCGGGAGAGTTTCTAGTAGTCTACCAGTCTCGACTACGGGAGGGAGAGTCAAGCAGAGGCCTGTCCATTCCATTCCTAGCTTGGAGAGTGGCTAGTGAGTGGAAGACAATATGCTATAAGTCAAAACTCCCTGGTGCTGGGCAGCAGCGGCACGGGATAGAATCGAGGGCAGACACTCGAGTCGACTGTGCAGAGGGAGGCAATCGTAAACCCCTTCTCTATTTTTACCAAGAAAATTCTACGGATCCACTACCAGAATGATTGCAGATGGAGGTGGGGCGTTCTGGGAGAGATGTGTATATGGTGTCGCTATGGGTCGGAGATGACTCTATAGCATAAGGCAAGTGTTGGGGTAGACACATTTAATCGAGTCAGACACAGTCCCTTTCCCACATTGGGTTCATAGTCTAAGGGTGAGGAGAACGGGTACTGAATCCCCATTTTTACAGTTAAGGAAACTGAGGCACAAAGAGAAGCAGCACGACGTAGTGGCTAGAGCACGGGCCTGGGAGTCAGAAGGTCATGGGTTCTAATCCCGGCTCCGCCACTTGTCCTCTGTGTGACCTTGGGCAAGTCACTTTACTTCTCTGCACCTCTGTTACCTTACATGTAAAATGGGGATTGAGACTGTGAGCGTCACATGGGACAGCGACTGTGTTCAGTCCCATCTGCTGGTATCCACCCCAGTGCTTAGTACAGTGTCTGGCCCTTAGCGCCTAACAAATACCACAGTTATTCCCCTTCCAGAGTGTAAGCTCGTTGTGGGTAGGGAATGTGTCAGTTTACTGTTATATTGTACTCTCTCAAGTACTCAGTGCTTAGAACAAAGTTTGGCACATAGTAAGCGCTTAACAAATACCATCATTATTATTAGTAGTAGTAGTACAGTGCTCTGCATACAGTAAGTGCTCAATAAATACAATCGAATGAGTGAGTAGTGAAGTGACTTGATTAAAGTCACACAGCAACCAAGTGGAAGAGACAGGATTAGAACCCAGCTCTTCTGACTCCCAGGCCTGAGCTTTTTCCATTAGGTGACACTGCTTCTCTATGACAGTTCTGTGGAGTTTTGTGGACTGGGCTACTTGAAGCAAGCAAGTGTATGGAGAAATCCCCGCTGTGGCTCTGGAAAGGGACTGCAGGTACTCATTCATTCATTCAATGGTATTTATTGAGCGCTTACTATGTGCAGAGCACTGTACTAAGCGCTTGGAATGAACAAGTCGGCAACAGATAGAGATGGTCCCTGCCGTTTGACGGGCTTACGGTCTAATCGGGGGAGACGGACAGACGAGAACGATGGCGATAAATGGAGTCGAGGGGGAGAACGTCTCGTAAAAACCGATGGCGACTAAATAGAATCACGGCGATGTACATTTCATTAACAAAATAAATAGGGTGATGAAAATATATACAGTTGAGCGGACGAGTACAGTGCTGAGGGGATGGGAAGGGAGAGGGGGAGGAGCAGAGGGAAATGGGGGGAAGAGAGGGCTTAGCTGAGGAAAGGTGAAGGGGAGGGTAGAGGGGGAGCAGAGGGAGCAGAGGGAAAAGGGGGAGCTCAGTCTGGGCAGGCCTCTTGGAGGAGGTGAGCTCTAAGTAGGGTTTTGAAGGGAAGAGAACAAGTTTGGCGGAGGTGAGGAGGGAGGGCGTTCCGGGACTGCGATTGGACGTGGGCCAGGGGTCGACGGCGGGATGGGCGAGAACGGGGGACGGTGAGGAAGTGGGCGGCAGAGGAGCGGAACTTGCGGGGTGGGTGGTGGAAAGAGAGAAGGGAGGAGAGGTAGGAGGGGGCAAGGGGATGGAGAGCCTTGAAGCCTAGAGTGAGAGGTACTCGTCAGTGGACAGACCGGGAAGTGGTTCTTAAAGCATCTAGGGGGACAGTGACTCCCACAATCCCGAGTTACTTCTAGAGGGGAGAGATCTTTGAGACGGGGGAGATCGTGAGAGAAGGGAGCCGGGGGTCTGCTCCCTTGAGTCCCGTGGCCACTGGTTAGCTGTGTGATCTTGAGCAAGTTACTTAACCTCTCTGGTCCTCAGTTTCCTCATCTGTAAAGGGAGACATAAGAGACTGTAATCCCAGTGAGGAACTGTATCCCATCTCAGAACCTGGTATCTACCCCAGAAGCATCACGTAAGTGCTTAATTAATGCCACCGTTATTATTAATAATGTTTTTAATGGATCAAACTATTATCTGGTATCTACCCAAGCACTTAGTTGAGTCTTTGGCACATAGTAAGTACTTATCAAGTACCATAATTATTCTAGGCTTAAGCCCGGTGTGGGCAGGGATTGTCTCTCTCTGTTGCTGAATTGTACTTTCTGAGCGCTTAGTACAGCCCTCCCCCTCTCAGGGTGGCACCTGGAGAGTTTCCAGGCCTCTACCAGTCTCGGCTTCGGGAGGGAGAGTCAAGCGGAGGCCCGTCCGTTCCACTCCTAGCTCGGCCAGTGGCTAGCGAGTGGAAGGCCATCGGCTACAAGTCTAAGCTCACCTGTGCTGGGCGGCAGCGGCACGGGAGAGAGTCGAGGGCGGAGACTCGAGTTCACTGCGCGGAAGGAGGCAGTGGTAAATCGCTTCTGGATTTTTACCAAGAAAACCCTGTGGATCCACCACCAGAACGATTGCAGACGGAGAGCGGGGCGCTCTGGGAGAGATGCGTCCGGGGTGTCGCTATGGGTCGGAAACGCCTCGACGGCCTAAGACAAGAAATGTATGATGCTCTGCACACAGTAGGCACACGATAAATGATTGAATGAATATTAATTATAATTGAAAACGGACTGAAGGTTAGGAAAAAAGGGTAAGGATAAAGTGGTTCTTTATGAGATGGTCAGTGGAAATAGCGGATCTCTCGTGGATTGTTGTCCAAATTGATTCTGTTTCAAACATTTTCATAAATGATTTGGAAAGGGACTGCCCGTGAAACCTTCAAGATTGTAGATAACATGAAACTGCTAGTATTAGTGGTAAATAGAGGAAAATAAACTACAGGACTACCTCATGAAGTCAAATGCTGGTCAGAAAAGTGGCAGACGAACTTTATTGTCAACGAGGAGAAGCAGCATGGCCTTGTGAAAAGAACAAGGCCCCGGGAATCAGAGAACCTGGGTTCCAATCCTGGCTCTGGCACTTGTCTGCTTGTCCGACCTAGGGAAGATCACTTAGCTTCGCTGTGCCTCAGTTCCGTCATCTGCAAAATGGGGATTCAATACCCATTCTTCCTCCCTGTTAGACTGTGAGCTCATAAGTGACGGAGACAAATAAGCATTACGGTATTTGTTGAGTGCTTAGTAGGTGCCAGGTACTGTACCAGGTGCTGGGTGTGTGGGACACAGTCCCTGTCCCACGTGGGACGCACATTCTCAATCCCCATTTTACAGAGGAGGTAACCGAGGCACAGAAAAGTTAAGTGACTTGCCCAAGGTCACACAACAGTCAAGTGGCAGAGCCGGGACTGTGTCAGACCTTGTATCCAGCCCAGTGTTTAGTACGGTGAGGCAGCGTGGCTCAGTGGAAAGAGCAAGGGCTTGGGAGTCAGAGGTTATGGATTCAAATCCCGACTCTGCCACTTGTCAGCTGTGTGACTTTGGGCAAGTCACTTAACTTCTCTGTGCCTCAGTTAGCCCATCTGTAAAATGGGGATAAAGACTGTGAGCCCCACGTGGGACAACCTGATCACCTTGTATCCTCCCCGGCACTTAGAACAGTGCTTTGCACCTAGTAAGCGCTTAACAAATGCCAACATTATTATTATTAATATTATTACAGTGCTTGACGTAGAGTAAGTGGTAATAAATCCCACAATCATTAAGAAGTTCAAGGTCACACTTCCAAAAGAAAAATAGCTCAAACGGTAACCAAATGATGAAGGACTCTAAGTTCAGGCAACATAGTTAATCTCACTGCCAAAGCTGACTGCTGGGCTGGATGGAGCAGTGACCTCTATTTAGGTTATGATCTTAAAACTGAAAATGTGTCTCCAACCATTTTGACACTGAGATTTACCCAGAGAGAGTCATTTATGCCTTTATTTCCTCTATTATGTATTTACTCTTAAGGTATTCTTTCAGAAGAATATCAACTTCTTTCCAGAATTCAATTCCAGAACTGAAAACTACCCCATATTAAGTCATTGCTTAAATTTGTTTCCGATTTATTGGCCTCCCCATAACCGAGAAGCTTTGTTTTAGCAGCTTTAATTACATCAACAGCCTGTTCTCAAAAGGCTCCTTATTTCTTTGTCTTGTTCTATTCTCAAAAGCCCCTGGCTGTGAAACAGGATATGATATAATTTCTGGGGTTTTCACCTCACTGAATTCCACACACTAGGTGAAGAGTTACCTTCTTCATAGTCCTATATTCCTAAGTATGTATGTTTTCTGTCTTTTTGGTGTGAAAAAAATCAAGATTTTTGTTTCTCCTACAAATCCAACAAAAAAACCCCACCCTGCTTCTAAGGAGAATAATCACATTCTATCTTTTCCACAAGATGCAAATTATTATTAAATGATGATCATTTAATAAAAATTTATCATTATCATTCAATTGTGATTTAGTAATAATACTCATTTAACAATAATCATGATAATAGTTAAGCACTTACTCTGTGCAGTGAATTATATGATCTCTGAAGTAGATTCAAGATCATTAGATTGGACAAAGTCCCTGTCCCAAATGGGGCTTACAGTCCAAGTAGGAGGGAGTAGGATTTAATCTCCATTTTACAGATGGGGGAACATCCTACTCTTAGTTTAGGATTTCAGTTTTAATTCCTTGAATAATCAATCAATAGATTTTTTTAAAAATTAAGTGCCTACTATGTGCAGAGTTCTGTTCTGAGCATTTAGGAGAGTAAAATAGAAGGACTGGACATGATCCTTATCCTCAAGGAGTTTCCAATCTGGCAGGAGAGACAGATCCTAAAATAACTACAAATAGGAAGAAATAATAGACTAATAGATCAATCAGTCAATCGAACTATTGTATTTTTTGAGTGCTTACTGTATGGAAAGCCCTGCGTAAATATTTGGGAGTGTATAATAGAACCGGGTTGGTAGATATCTTCCCTATCCACAAGAAGTTCACCCTTTAGAGGGGGAGAAAGGAATTCAAAGAAATTACACCTATGTAAAAAAAAAATGCTGTGGGGCTGAGGGTGGGGAGAATATCAAGTGCTTGAAGGATATGGATCCTTGAAGAGAAGCTGAGAAAGATTAGATTTACTGAGAAAGAGGTCACTGATGATCTTGGAGTGAAGGGTCAGAAACTGGAATAAAGAGGGTCAAGACTGGAGTTTTCTCCACCTCCATCTTGCCTCTGGAATAAAAGCTTTCCTCTAGGGTTTCTCTCCCCTGCCTTCCTGCCTACCTGCCTGTCCCCATCCCCGTCCTGGCCCATCTCACAAAACGCCTCAGCCTCCATATTGCCCCATCCAGCCCAAATCAAAAGACCTTCAGAATAATTAATAGATCTGAAAACAAAACCAAAAACCTCCCTCAATTCTCTGCTCCACCGCACTGCCTGACCTCACTCTCTGTTTCTGCACCTCCATCTTGCATCTAGAATAAAACTCTTCCTCCAGGATACTGGCCCATTTCACCCCTAACAGCCTCCAAATTGCCTCTCTGAGACTGCAAGACTGAAGGCAGAGTGAGGATCAATGGAACCATGAATCAATCGATAGCATTTATCTAATGCTTACTGTGCAGAGAACTTTACCTGCTTGGGAAAAAATAATATGAGAGTCTGTAGAAATGTTTCTGGCCTACAATAAGCCACCAGTCCAGAGATGGACATAGGCATTGCTAGAAATAAATTAATAAGGGCTACGGGGCTGAGAGAGGAGTAACTAAAAAGCAGTGGCAAGGATGACATACTGGGGGAAGAGGAAATGAGGGCTTGGGGAAGCCTCTTGGAGGAGATGTGCTTTTAATAAGGTTTTGCAGGTGGGGACGGTGATTGTCTATCAGAAATGAAGAGGGATGGCGTTCCAAGCCAGAGGCAGGATGTGGAGGAGCAGTCAGGGGCGAGATAGATGAGATCGTGGTAGAGTGAACAGGTCGGCATTAAAAGAGTGAAGTGGGCAGGGTGGGTTATAGTAGGAAATCAGGAAGGCGGGGGGCAAGGTGATTGAGTGCTTTGAAGCAAATGGTGAGGAATTTGATATAGAGCTGGATGGGCCACCACTGGAAGTTCTTGAAGAGTCGGGGGACATGGACTGAACGGTTCTGAAGAAAAATAATGGACTGATGTGGGAAGAGACAGGAGGCAGGGAATTCAGAAAGGAGGCTGATGCATTAATCAAGACAGGATAGCATAAGTGCTTGGATCAATGTGTAGCAGTTTGGAGAAGAAAGGATGAATTTTAGTTATGCTGCGGAGGTTGAACCGACAGGATTTGGTGACAGATTGAATAAACTGGTTGGAGCGGGGGGGAGATGAGTTGAAGATAATGCCAAGGTATGGATTGTGAGACAGGGAATATGGTGGTGCCATATCTATAGTAATAGGAAAATCAGCGGGAGGATATGAGTCAGAGGTCATGCGTTCGAATTTCAGGTCTGCCACTTGTCAGCTGTGTGATTGTGGGCAAGTCACTTAACTTCTCTGGGCCTCAGTTACCTCATCTGTAAAATGGGGATTAAAACTGTGAGCCCATGGGGGACAACCTGATTTCCTTGTATCTCCCCCAGCACTTAGAACAGTGCTCGGCACATAGTAAGCGCTTAACAAATACCAACATTATTATTATTATATAATTTGGGTGGGAGGATGAGGAAGATGATCAATATTGTTATACAACTTATTGTTTTATTGGATTGGCCTCTTCACAGTTCTCTCTGCCTCTAGCCTCTCCCTCTTTTATTCCCTATTCTACAATTCTGCTTGTTTATCTTCCTGAAATGTTAGTACACATCTCTACACTCTCCCTACTGCCTCAAACTGAAGCTCCTTACCACTGGCTTCAAGGAACTCCACAGTGCTGAACTGAAACGTAATAGACTGGTATTTAATTATTCCTTCATTTAATTGTTTTAATTGAATGCCTACTGTATGCAAGGCACTGTACTAAGCACTTGGGAGAGTACAATATAATAATAAACAGACACATTCCCTTGCCAACAAATAGCTTACAGTCTAGAGGAGGAGACAGGCATTAAAATAAAAGAATAAATTACAAATATGTTTTCATATTGACATTGGTTCATGAGCTATCAATTTGGCCATTTATAAAATATGTGGATTCTCTCATATTGTTTTGATGGGCCATTCTGTTTTCTCCATAGTTACTGTGCCTATATATTGTTTTTTCAAAAATCTCAGTTTTCCCTAGATCCAGCTGACCACTTTCAACTGCAAGATTTAGCACAAATACTCTGGCATGTCCTGAGTCCAAGAACCCACTATTTAGTAAAAATGACCCCATCTTGGAAACACTTTTTAGGACAGGAATATGTTGTACTTGAAAAGAATTCAGTAAACTATTTAAGTTCCATCAAGGGATGCTAAATTCACTGTAATGGTGAGCTGGTGCTGTGAATGTGGATGCTAAAAAGTCAGTGCTTTAAGAACATTTCACCAAGATCTTAAAAAAAACAACAACCTAGCAACGCATAAAAATATTGCCTGCCAATGCATTTTTTAAGACAAAGTCTGTAAAGGATTCCTCCACCCCTAAAACGATATCTATGCCAAAAGTCACATGTGTGGCCCTGTGGTATCAAAGTATCTGGATTATGCATCAGTATTCGGAATCGAATTAAGACTCAGATGATTCTTACAAAAAAGTGAATATACTTCAAACTAAATATAACCCTCTCACCAACCAACACATTGCACAGAATGAAACACAATTGAAATTACAAACTCACCACAAATCCCAGAAGCTCAAATTCCCCAAAGGAGTGCATTCCACTCCATAGCAAACAAAAATAACTTTTCGACAGAAGAATGCATCTGGACTTTAGGGAAGTACTCAGACTGGAGATTACTCTTGCAGCAAGAAAGTCAGTCGCTAGATACTTCATCCTGCACACCCACTTCTTTGATGGAGGTCAGTAAACATTATGCGTGGATGGCAGTGGAAAAAGAAAAGAGTGATTTCATCTTCTCAGTGGGACAGATTCCTCTTCACCCCCAATTCAGTGAAATAAAACCTTCCCCTCCCCTGAGAAAAGGGACTTGGTTACCTTTTTTCCATGCCAACTGTAAAGAAATACAACTGAGTTCCTGTCTTTCATCTCTCCAGAAGCTGGGCTAAATGATAGAATGCAAACCTGGTCCGGATCAAGCTATTTGCCTTGCACTTTGGAATGGCAATAATATGTCCCAAATGTGTTTTAAAAAAAGCAGTAAATGGTAGATTGATCATTTTGCTCCTCAGAGGCACTAAACTACTACTTCCCTTTGTTTAATTGATACTGTTTAAAAAGGATGAAATGTTATTTTTAAAAAAATATGTTTATCAAGTATCCACTAGACTGTAAAACCCCTTGTGATCAGGGACTGTGTCTATCAACTCTACGGTTTTCAACTTTCCCAAGTGTTTAGCTTTGTCATGCACGCAATAAGCACTCAGCAATAATAATGTTGGTATTTGTTAAGCACTTACTCTGTGCAGAGCACTGTTCTGAGTGCTGGGGGAGATACAGGGTCATCAGGTTGTCCCACGTGAGGCTCACAGTCTTAATCCCCATTTTACAAATGAGGTAACAGAGGCACAGAGAAGTTACATAGCTGACAAGTGGCGGAGCCGGGATTCGAACACATGTCCTCTGACTCCCATGCCTGGGCTCTTGCCACTGAGCCACGCTGCTTCTCTAAGTAAATACCACTGATTCATTGATTGAAGCTATTGAAAATTTAGCCAGTATTCGTCACTTTCCTTTCAGCAAAGGAATGGTGCCTTGGAAGAATGATGACAATTCAATTCGGACACATCTTTCTCTGCCCCTCTTTTCCCTTGGTATGTGTTTTTTAATAATGAATCCCACTTTAACCTCTCTCTTCCAACATATATCATCAAAATTGATACACAAAAAAGTACATTTCTCACACCTGTGTTTTTTTATAATGAATCCCACTTTAACCTCTCTCTTCCAACATATATTATCAAAATTAATACACAAAAAAGTACATTTCTCACACCATTGACCACTTGTTCCTGAAATGAGCTCATTCTTGAGCTCTAGGGGCCATTCAATGATCTACTGTTGTAATATGCTCCGATAACCTGCAGAACACTAATTGCCAAACTCTGGGACCCCTTCTATTAATGACTCTGGTATTTAAGTGCTTACTATATGCCAAGCCCTGTCCTAAGTGTTGTGGGAGAAACGAGATAATGAAGTCCACATAGGGCTCACAGTCTTAGTAGAAGGGAAAGAGGTGAAGGAACTGAGGCACAGAGAAGGGAAATGACTTGCCCAGGGTCACACAACCAGAGGGTGGCAGTGCTGGGATTAGAATCCAGGGCCTCTGACTCCTAGGCCTGTGCTCTTTCCACAAGACCAAGCTGTTTTTCAGTCTACTTTTAGTCTACACTCACCATTTTGAGAGCTTATCTATGCCCATCGTTCAATTAGTATCTCCATACAGATAACTCTCAAATCTACTTCACCAGCCATGAACTTTCTCCTCACCTGGAATCTTGTATAATTACAGCTGTGGTATTTGTTAAGTGCTTATTATGTGCCAAGCACCCTACTAAAGGATAGCTGCAATATAAACCGATAGGACATAGTCCATGTCCCACCTGAAGCTCACGGTCTGAGAGAGAAAATTGATATCTTACCCCCATTTTTACAGATGATGAAACTGAGGCACAGAGAAGTGAAGTGACTTTCCCAAGGTCTCACAAAAGAAGTCAAGAGATGGAGTCAGGGCTGGAACCCAGAGTTCTTAACTCCCCAGGTCTGTGCTCTTTTCATTAGTTCAGACTTCTTCCGTCTCCTGCAGGACAACGCTACACGACTGACCTTCCAGCACCTCAAGTCCAGAATTAAAATCCTCATCTTCTGTCCCAAACTCTCTTCTCCACCTAGCTTTCTCCTGACTGATAACAACACCACCACCCTCCCCATCTTTCTAACCCGGTACGTTGTTCTCAACCAGAGCAACTTTGCTCTCTCAACGAGAATAGTCAGTCTTTCACCCGATCCCAACTCTTCTTCGTCTACAACATCTCTTCAATCCATCCATTTCTTTCCAGCCAAACTGCCCCTATGCTGGTCCAAGCCATTGCATATCTCAACTAGCTTATGCATCAGCCTTACTGCAGAATTCCCTGCCTCCAGTCTCTTCTATTCCCACTTCACTCTCCTCCCTGTTTCGGTTTCCTCAAGCATCGTGCTGCCATTGCGATTCAGAATGGTCGAGCTCTCTAAGGAACGCTTTCAGCATTATTTGATTTTTTAAAAATGGTATTGGTTAAGCGCTTACTGTGCGCCAGGCAATGTACTATGTGCCGCGATAGGCACGAGTTAATCAGGTTGGACGCAATCCATGTCTCACATGGAGTTCCCAGTATTAATCCCCCTTTTATAGATGAGGCAACTGAGGCACACAGAAGTTAAGTGACTTGATCAAGGTCACGCAGCAGGCAAGTGGCTTTGCTGGAACTAGAACCCAGATCCTTCTGACTCCCAGGTCTGTGCTCTACCCACTAGGCCATGCTCTTTCTCATTTATTGATTGGAGAGGAAGTCGGCGATTCTCAATTGGCTCCCGACAGGTCAAAATTTCAGGATGGGAAGCCCCGATTCATCACGCGAACCTTTCCAGGTTGGATTGGCAGAGGAGGAGAAAGATCTGACTGAGAGCCCCGGTTTAATGATACTGACCAATTTTTCTAAGTTGTCTAGGGATAGAGTATTACAGTGTTGGTGTTGCATCTTGTTCTGTCTCTTAAATTATTAAATTGATGCTGCAAAAATTCTCTCTGAAGAACTGCATTTTAACCTGAAGCTATCAATTTTTTTCATGGTAGTTGTGAAGCGCTTCCTATGTACCAGGCACTGTACTAAGAGCTGGAGTAGATATAAGCTAATCAAGTCGGACACAGTCCATGTCCCACATGGGGCTCGCAGTCTTAATCCCCATTTGACAGATGAAGTAACTGAGGCATAGAGAAGTGAAGTGACTTGCCCAAGGTGGGCAAGCAGTGAAGCAGTGTGGTCTAATGATTAGAGCACAGGTTTGGGAGTCAGAAGGATCTTTGTTCTAGTCCTGGATCTACTACTTGTCTGCGGTGTGACCTTGGGCAAGTGACTTAATTATAATGATAATGGTGGTATTTGTTAAGCACTTACTATGTGCAGAGCACTGTTCTAAGTGCTGGGGTAGACACAAGGGATCAGGTTGTCCCACGTGGGGCTCACAGTCTTAATCCCCATTTTACCGATGAGGTAACTGAGGCACAGAGAAGTTAAGTGACTTGCCCAAAGTCACACAGCTGACACGTGGCAGAGCCGGGATTCGAACCCATGATCCCCGACTCCCAAGCCCGGGCTCTTTCCACTGAGCCACGCTGAGAAGCCATTTAACTTCTCTGCGCCTCAGTTACCTCATCTGTAAAATAGAGAATAAGACTGTGAGCCTCACGGGAGACGGACTGTGTTCGACCTGATTAACCTGTATCTACCCCACTGCTTAGTACAGTGCCTGGTACATAGTAAACACTTAACCGATACCATAAAAAACTGTCAAGCAGCCGACAGGAGGCAGAGGTGGAATTAGAACCCAGTTCCTTCCAACTCCCAGTCCCTTGCTCTATCCACTTTGCCAAGAGTATGACCATATTCTCTGTCTGAAAGGACTTTGGATAATACTTTCGTGGCAGTCAATCATTCAGTCGGTCAGTAGCGTTGTAAGAGGAGCTTGAAAGTTTACAATAGAATTAGTAGACACACTCCTTGCCCTCAAAGAGTTTACAATAAGAGACAGGCTTTGAAATGAAGTCCAGGTCAGGGGAATCCAAGCGTAAGGATCGAATATAAATGCTACGGTTGGCGGGAATGAGGGGAATGTTGGGCCGAGACATGTCTCCTAATTTCCACAATCAGCTCTCTCACCTTTCTTAAAGATTAGATCACTTTACCTCTGATAGGCAGAGGCTGGAAGGGAACAGAATCACGAAGAGCAAACAGAATTGTGTTCTTCTGAGTACCACAACTCTGGGATTGAGGGCCATCCATTCAGGTTTGAAGGCATTAGGTTCAAGACAACCAAAAAGGAAACATTTTTGTACACAGAATCTTAGGAGTAATAGTAATACTAGTTTAGTATCTATTAAGTGTTCGCTGTGTGCGGTGTTCTGCACCGAACATCAGAAGGAGCTCGCCCTCTGGAGTGTCAGCTCGTTGTGGGCAGGGAACGTGACTGCTAATCCTGTTGTATCGTACTCTCTGAAGGATTTAGAATAGTGCTCTGCTCAGTGTAAGCACCCAATAAATACCATAGATGATGATAACGGCTGAGTGTTGCAAGCATAAGAAATTTCTAACTGTAGCAGGTTTTGCAGACTTGAAATGTTCTGGTTACCAAGGGCTTGGTACAGTGCTCTGCACATAGTAAGCGCTCAATAAATGCCATCGGTGATGATGATGATGATAACTAGCTAAGTACTTGCCGTGTGCTAAGCGCTGTATTAAAAACTGAAGTAGATACGAGACAGTTTAAAACACAGTCCTGTCCCACATGGGGCTCACAGTGGACACATACATCAGCAGGTTCAAGATGGTGACTAGAAGGAGGGTTAGGGTTGTTAGATGCTCCATCGGAAACAATTAGGATGGGGGAGAAGGAGAGTGGCCATCTTATTGTTCTGCGCTTGGCTTTTTTATGGCTTCGTTGCTGTTGGTATTACACTAAGTACTTGGAAGAATATAATGGCATTAGTAGCACGCACTGACCTGGCAGAACATGGGCCTGAAAGTCATGGACAGGGATTGTCTCTATCTGTTGCCAAATTGTACCTTCCAATCGCTCAGTACAGTGCCCTGCACATAGTAAGCGCTCAATAAATACTATTGAATGAATGAATGAATAAGGTCCTGCGTTCTAATCCCAGAACCGCCACGTACCGGCTGCGTGACCTTCGGCAAGTCACTTGACGTCTCTGTGCCTCAGTTGCCTCATCAATAAAATGGGGCTTAAGACTGTGATCCCCACGTGGGACAGCGACCGGGTCCAACCTGATTAACTTGTGTCTACCCCAGTGTTTAGAAGAGTGCTTGGCACAAAGTAAGTGCTTAACTAGTACCTTAATTATTATTATTAGATCAAGCCTCAGGTGCATCGGTGGAAAATTTGCAAAAAGGTCATTATGATGTTGAAGCTGACGGACTAAGGGTACTTACCAGAGTGAAGATCAGTTTCCAGTAAAAGACGTACGTCGTTCGTTAGAAATAACAGAAGGTGTGAAAGACATATCTCTGAGACGAATAGATGTACCAAGAAGGTGGGAAATGCATCGAGTATAAAAATGAGGGCACCGTCCGAGCACTCTCTGTGGGGAACCTCGCAGTGCAGAGGGCAGAGTCAATACGTCTTCGTGTGATCGACAAGGGAACCCGAATTTCCCAACTGTAGAGTCGAATGAGCCGTACATCGGCAAGTATGTCCGCGGATACATATGGCAAACAGACATGGAGCTGCACCATCTCGTCCATTCGAGGACCCACCACAAATTTCCAGAAAGTTCAGTTTACTTCCTAGAATTAGCAGAGCAGTACCAGATTGCTGCCGATGCTGGCCTGGACGTGGAATCTCCCTGGGAGCCTCTGCCTTCGAATAGGCAGCCTGAGGGAGCCAGGGTCCATTAGTGTGACAACTTTCCAACATGGTCCCAGTTCACCCTCTTCCCCCTCAAATAATCAATCAGTGGTGTTTATCGAGTGCTTACTATGCCTAGTGCTTGGGAGAGTACAATACAACAGAGTTGGAAGACACATTCCCTGTCCGCAAGGAACTTACGGTCTAGAGACATGCGAATAAATACATACGCACGGAAGTGTTCTAAGGTTGGGGGTGGGGTGAATATAAATCTGATATTGGTATCCTACCGATATCAGATTAATATCAGATATCAGTGTTGTTGCAAGTACTTATCCTATTATATCCGACTCCTCACTGACTTTCCCCCGTTTAGACTGTGAACCCGTCATTGTGCAGGGATTGTCTCTATCTGTTGCCAAACTGTACATTCTAAGCGCTTAGCACAGTGCTCTGCACATAGTAAGCACTCAATAAATACTATTGAATGAATGACATCCCCATCGTCTGTCTCTTCCCACTTGAGTCAAACTTGTTTTTATGGTGTTTGTGAGCGCTTACTCTGGGTCAAGCACTGTTCAAGCGCTGAGGTAGATGCTAGTCAATCAGGTCAGACAGCCCCATCCCTTACGGGGCTCACAGTCTAAGTAGGTGGGAGAACGGGTATGGAATCCCCATTTTGCATTTGAGGAAACGGAAGCACAGAGAAGTTGAGTGAGTTCCCCGAGGCCACACAGCAGGCAAGAGGCGGAAGCAGGATTAGAACCCAGATCCTCTAGTCCTCTGGCTTATCCATGGTTTACCCACTAGACCATGTGCTTCCCTGACTTGCAAGCCCACTACCTTGGCATTATCCTTGTACTCATCTCTCTCATTCCATCCACATATTCAACCTGTCACCAACTCCTGTTAGTTCAACCTTTACAGCATCAGTAAAATCCACTCTTTCCTTTTTTTTAAAAATAGTATTTGTTAAGTACTTACTTTGTGCTAAGCACTCTGGGCAGGGAACGTGACTTCCAATTCTTTTGTATTGTATTCTCCGAAACAGTACAGTGCTCTGCACATAATTTGCTCACAGTAAATACCATTGATGGTGATGATGATGATGATATATGAGTGTTGCAAGTAAATGAAATTTCTAACTCTAGCAAGCTTTACAGACTGGAAGTGTTATTACCAACTGCTTAGTACAGTGCTCGGTACATAGTAAGTGCCTAATAAATACCATTGCTGATGATGATGGGGCTCGCAGTCTTAATCCCCATTTGATAGATGAGGTAACTGAGGCACAGAGAAGTGAAATGACTTGCCCCAGATCACACAGCAGACAGGTGGCGGAGCCGGGATTACCTCTGACTCCCAGACCCGTCCTCTGTCCGCTAGGCACCCTGTATCTTCACTCTAATTTCCCCGGTCATTTTTTTTTTAAAGCTCAGTTCATGTCTCCCCACTCCTCAAGAACCTCCAGTGGTTGCCCTGTAGAAGATCTTTGTTCTCTGGGCATTTGGTTTTCACCCCACCCTCAGCCCTGTAAGGTCTATGCACACATTATTTATTTATGTTCATTTCTGTCTCCCTCTCTAGACTGTAAATTAATTAGGAGCAGGGAATATAATAATAATGTTGGTATTTGTTAAGCGCTTACTATGTGCCGAGCACTGTTCTAAGCCCTGGGGTAGACACAGGGTAATCAGGTTGTCCCACGTGAGGCTCACAGTCTTAATCCCCATTTTACGGATGAGGTAACTGAGGCACAGAGAAGTTAAGTGACTTGCCCACAGTCACACAGCTGGCATGTGGCAGAGCCAGAATTCGAACCCATCATCTCTGACTCCCAAACCCATGCTTTTTCTACTGAGCCAAGCTGCTTCTCTATATGTCTACCAACTCTGTTTTATTGTACTCTCCCAGGTGCTCTGCCTACAGTAAGTACTCAGTGAATACCATTCATTAATTAATGGATATCAAGGGTAAAAAAGGTACACATGGGAAGCAGCATGGCTTAGTGGAAAGAGTGTGGGCTTGGGAATCAGAAGACATGGGTTCTAATCCCGCCTCCACCACTTGTCAGCTGTGTGACTTTGGGCAAGTCACTAAACGTCTCTCCGCCTCAGTTACTTCATCTGTAAAATGGGGAATAAGACTGTGAGTCCCACGTGGGACAACCTGATCAACTGTATCTACCCCAGTGCTTAGAAGAGTGCTTGGCACATTGTAAGCGCTTAACAAATACCATCATCATCATCATCCAAGTGCAGAGGTGACACAGAAGGGTGGAAATGAAGACTTAGTCGGGAAAGGCCTTTGGGAGCAGAAGTGATTTTGATGAGGAGCCGAAGGTGTCAAGAGTGATGACCTTTTACATACGAAGAGGGAGAGAGTTCTAGGCCAGAGAGGCAGGATGTCGGCAAAGGAGCTGCGGCGTGACAGAGGAGGTGGAAGTTGAGGGAATAGGTTGGTGTGAGAGAAGAAAATTATGAGGGTTGGTTTGTAGTAGAAAATCAGAAAGCTAAGGTAGGAGGAGACAAGGAGATTGAGTACTTTAAAGCCAGTGGTAAGGAGTTTCTGTTCCAAGTGGAGGTGGTAGGTAACAACTGCAGGGTTCTGAGGAGTGGGGAAACACGGCCTCAACGGTTCTGTAGAAAAATGATCCAGGCAGCAGAGTGAAGTATGGAGTGAAGAGGGGAGGGGCAGGAGGCATAATATAGAATTATATACCATTACTACTACTAATAATGATAATAGTCATCTGCTTACCACATACCAAGCACTGTAGATACAAAATAAACAAGTCCCACATGGGACTCATTTTTTAAATAAGAGGGAGAACAGGTGCGGAGTCCCCATTTCCAGATGGAGGAACTGAGACACAGAGAAGTAAAGTGCCTTCCTCACGGTCACCCAGCAGGTGAATGGCGGAGCCAGAATTAGCACCCAGGTCCCTCTGACTCCCAGGCCCAGGATCTTTCCATTTAGGCAAGTCTGCCTCCCTTTCTTCATGCAGGAATCGAGGCGGGATAGGATGAGAACCTGGATTAATGTGGTTATAGTTTGAATGGAGAGGAAAGGGCAGATTTCAACAGCGTTGTGAAGGTTGAACCGACAAGATTTGGTAAGGGGATGGAATATGGAATACGTGGGTTGAATGAGAGAGATGAGTCAAGGGCGATGCCAGGGTTATGGATCTGTGAGACAGGGAGGAGGGTAGTGCTGTTGACAGTGAAGGGAAAGTCATGGGGAGGACAGGGTGTGGGACAATGAGGAGTTCTCTTTTGAGCTTGTTAAGTTTGTGGTGATAATAATAATAATGTTGGTATTTGTTAAGCGCTTACTATGTGCCGAGCGCTGTTCTAAGCGCTGGGGTAGATACAGGGTAATCAGGTTGTCCCACGTGAGGCTCACAGTTAATCCCCCGATTACAGATGAGGTCACTGAGGCACAGAGAAGTGAAGTGACTCGCCCACAGTCACACAGTTGACAAGTGGCAGAGCCGGGAGTCGAACCCATGACCTCTGACTCTCAAGCCCGGGCTCTTTCCACTGAGCCATGCTGCCTCACCGGTGGGACATCCAAGTATAGATGTACTGAAGGCTGAAAGAAATATGAAACTGCAGAGGGGAGAAAAATCAGGGTTGGAAATGTAGTTTTGGAAATTATCTGTATAAAGAAGGTAGTTGGAGCCATGGGATCCAATGAGTTCTTCAAGGGAGTGGGTGTAGGTGGGATACTAAGCACTTAACAAATAGCATCATTATTATTATTTTTATTACCATAATTATCATTTTGTGTTAGGTGCTGGATTCCCCACCTGATGCATTAACACATCCCTTTGAGCTAGGGATTCTTCAGCCTCTTCATTTAAACAGAATTTACAGGCCCAAGCCGGAGCTTTTGAAATGCATACGTCAAATGGCTCGATTGATCATTTTCCTTTATTGATGAGGATGCTCGTTCCCTTGGAAAAAAAAACTTTTGCTCAACTAGTGTACATCCAGCTTCAGGCAGCGACGTTTGCCAGAACATCTTTTATCTGACCTCTAGATTGGGCATTATTAACTCATTATGGGCAGGAAATGTGTTTGTTATACTGTTATATTGTACTCTCCCAAGTGTTTTGTACAGTGCTCTGCACACAGTAAGTGCTCAATAAACGAGATTGACTGACCGATTTGACCTTTTGGGTGTTTGGGGGCTATCAATCCTCTGAGGAAACTGTGACATGACATTAGACTATAAGCCCGTCAGTGGGCAGGGACTGTCTTATCTGTTGCCGATTTGTACATTCCAAGCGCTTAGTACAGTGCTCTGCACATAGTATGCGCTCAATAAATACTATTGAATGAATGAATTAGATCAAGAGGGTCACCAGAATGGGAATAACAAAGATATGACAGACTGAGGAGAGGGATTCAGCAGCTACCCAGTGTGATTTCCATTTCCTTTTCCAAGTTCTCTCTATTGAGAAATAACGTTTGGCTGGAGAGATGACATTTGAAAAAAATATTGGAAGTGACTCTGTTTCTTGAAGCCCCCCCAACTTGGGAGACTTCAAGCCACTCGTCAGAGCTCGTTTTTTCCTTTCAGGTTCTATCCAAGGTGGAATCTATTTACGATTTACACTGTATTGAGTTCAGAAGATTTACAGGGCGGGTAGTCTTACACAGGATGGGTTAGTAAGGCACGTGAAATTTCTGCCAGTATAGAAATTCAGTTTTATAAGCTTGGGCATCCACCAATCAATCAGTCACTTGTATTTATTGAGCACGTACTGTGCAGAGCGTTGTAATGAGTGCTTGGGAGAGTAAAATACAATTCATCCATCGTATTAATTAGCACTTACAGTGTGCAGAGCACTGTACTAAGCACTTGGGAGAGAGCAATATAACAGAGTGCGTAGGCAAGTTCCCTGCTCACAGTGAGCATACAGTCTAGAGGGGTAGAACAGAGTTAGCTGGCACGTTCCCTATCCCCAACAAGCCCATTCTACAGGGAGATGTCTTTTTTAACGTCCTTTTTCTACTTCTTGGCACAGTGCTCAGCGTGCACGGTTAGATGCTCAAGACTGATTGGTTTTGTCATTTTCTCGAACTAGTCTGTCCGTCTCCCCCCGATTAGACCGTAAGCCCGTCAAAGGGCGGGGACTGTCTCTATCTGTTACCGATCTGTACATTCCAAGCACTTAGTACAGTGCTCTGCACATAGTAAGCGCTCAATAAATACTACTGAATGAATGAAAGTTTCCTCAAACTCGATAATTCACGGTGGAACTAGCTAAAGGAAAATCAGTGAGGCCTAATCTCATAAACAGTTACTCCACTGCAGTCGAACGGGAAGGGCGAGTCCTTTATACTTTTCTCCACGAGAGAACTGTAGGGCAAGTTCATTTATCATTCAGGGTGCTGGGCTTTGATACTCCGGGTGCTGATTGAGGAACTTCTTGTAAGCGCTTGATACGGGACGTGTAGACGGATCTGGTATGCGTTATAATCGGCTGGTTGAGAAGAAATCCTGTCTCGGATGGTCTGTTCTCTCTGGGTTGTTTAGGAACAGGGTGCCTAAAGATGCAACAGATGTTTTAGATGCAGAAATGACTAGAAAACACAGCCTCTGGGTACCTCCAGGTACTGTAACCATCTGGTCTTCAAATGCAAAGCCTGGATTTCGATTCCTCGTCATAGGATGGTCCCCATGCTGGTTGAAGGAATTTGCTCGAGGCCTGTGATGAATATATTCTGGCCGCAACAAAGTGAGAAAGCTCTTGGGTTCAGATTTTTCAGAGTACATGTTTTCATCTTGATAAGCGCTTAGTGTTCAACAAAGTGCTCATTTTGTGCGAGGCGCTGTACTGAGCGCTGGGGTAAATACAAGATAATCAGGTCAGGCACAGTCCCTATCACATGGGGCTTATGATCTAAGTAGGAGGGTAATGCGTAAGCGAACAGTAAGTGTTCAATAAATGCCATTAATTGATTGATGACTGATTAATTCAAACCAGTAGATTATGATTTTCAGCAATAAGGCCATGTTTCCCAATGCAATTAATAGTAGGACAGAAGCAATATTAACATATTATACAGCAGTTATCCGATTCTTTCTGTGACTGTCCCACCTGAGACTCAAAGTCTAAGTAGCAGCGAGAACTGGAATTGAATCCCTATTTAACAGATGAGGAAACAGAGACGGAGAAGTTAGTCGTCTTGCCTAAATTTACGCAGCAAGAAAGTGATGGTTGGGATTAGAACCCAGGTTCTCTGCCTTCCGGGCCCACGCTCTTTCAAAATAGGCCACTATGCTGCTCTGTTGATAATTTTTTTTTTGGTCCATTCCCTCATCCATTCATTCAGTTATTCAGAGGTATTTATTGAGCAATTACTGTGTGCAGAACACTGTACTAAGTGCTTGGGAGAGTACAATACAATAATAAACAGACACATTCGCTGCCTAAAACAAGCTTACAGTCTAGAGGGGGGAGAGAGACATTAACAGAAATAAATCACAGATATGTACATAAATGCTGTGCGGCTGGGAGTGGGGAAGAACAGAGGGAGCGAGTCGGGGTGAGGCAGAGGGAGTGGGAGAAGAGGAAAGGAAGGGAGGCTTAGTCAGGGAGGGCCTCTTGGAGGAGATGTGCCTTCAATAAGGCTTTGAAGTGGGACGGTAATTGTCGGATTTGAGGAGGGAGGGAGTTCCAGGCCAGAAGCAGGACATAGGCAAGGGGTCGGTAGTGAGACAGGGGAGATCAAGGCACAGTGAGAAGGTTGGCATTAGAGGACTGAGGTGTGGAGGCTGGGTTGTAGTAGGAGAGTAGAGAGGTGAGGTAGGAGGGGGTAGGAAGGTAGGATTTTATGCCCCTTGAGGGCAGAGATCGTACCTACTGCCTCTATTGTCCTTCCCGTCCGGCTTAGTATAGTGCTCCGCAACAGAAGGTGGCTAAGCAGCGTGGCTCAGCAGCAAGAGCCCGGGCTTGGGAGTCCGAGGTCATGGGTTCGAATCCTGGCCCTGCCTCTTAGCTGTGTGACTGTGGGCAAGTCACTTCACTTCTCTGTGCCTCAGTTACCTCATCTGTAAAGTGGGGATTGACCGTGAGCCTCACGTGGGACGACCCGATTCCCCTGTATCTACCCCAGCGCTTAGAACAGTGCTCTGCACATAGTAAGCGCTTAACAAATACCAACATTAAAGAAGCACTACAGATTGATTCCTGGGTTGTCACCCTCCATGAGAGACCCATTGGAATCTGAGCACACAAGGCCTTCTCAGCTTTTAGCCACGTGTGAACTTGATGGAAATAATCACTTTCCTAATTTTTACTTTTCCACTGAAATGTTTTCTGATCCCACTGAGATTATCTTCGCACCTAGTATCCAAAGTCTTTTGATTTCCAGGACAATTTTAGTTCCACGATCACCTTAAGGATGCACCGGAGTGCTTCATCGAAACAATCACTGTCGTCGTAATGGTGCTGTGTGTTTGCATGAGTGTTCTGGTAGCCCCCCTTCTAGACTGTGAGCCCGTTGTGGGCAGGCATTGTCTCGATTAGTTGCTGAACTGTACTTTCCAAGAGCTTAGTAATAATAATGTTGGTATTTGTTAAGCGCTTCCTATATGCCGAGCACTGTTCTAAGCGCTGGGGTAGATTTGCAGGGTAATCAGGTTGTCCCACGTGAGGCTCCCAGTCTTAATCCCCATTTTCCAGATGAGGTAACCGAGGCACAGAGAAGTGAAGTGACTTGCTCACAGTCACACAGCTGACGAGTGGAGTGCTCTGCACAAAGTGCTCGATAAATACTAATGAATGAATGAAATTAGTACCGGTAGTAATCATAACATGGGAAGCGGCATGGCGAAGAAGATAGAGCACGGGCCTAGGAGTCAGAATTTCATGGGTTCCAATCCCCGCTCTGCTACTTGTCTGCTGTGTGGCCCTGAGCAAGTCACTTCACTTCTCTGTGCCTCAGTTATCGCACCTGTAAAATGGGGATTGAGACTGTGAGCCTCAGGTGGGACAGGGACCGTGTCCAACCCGATTTGCCTGTGTCTACCCCAGAGCTCGGTACGGTACTTGGCACACAGTAAGCGCTTAACGTGGCATAATTAATTATTATTAGACTTTATAGATCACCTACTTGGTATGGTGTACTGTACTAAATGTCTGGCAAGTGCAGAAATGCAAAGTGGCATGTTCTCTACCCACAAGGAGCTTACACTCTACCAGGGGAGATTCAGAAAAAAACACTAGACAGGTCAGAATGAAAGGGCAGACATATGTACATGAGTTTTAATGAGGGGTAAATAAATTCATAAGTTATATGTTATGTTACACTCTCAGGAGTGCTTATTTAGTACAGCGCTCGTCACCCAGTAAGTACTCAATAAGTACGATTGAATGATAAGTGCTGAAGCTGGCTGAAACGATGTGACTCAGGTGGTGGTGAAATTAGTTGGGAAAAACTTAGAAGGGATTTGAATTTGGGGAGAGCCGCGGTCTGTCTGTTGTGGAGTGGAAGGGAGTTGGAAGCTGAAAGAACGCCTGGGTTTCAGAGGCAGGAGAATATGGAGAGCTCTCCTATATCCCAGCCGTCACACTCCGCTTCTCTGGGGCTAACCTTCTAACCGTGCCTTGTTCTCGCCTGTCCCGCAGTTGACCGCTGGCCCACATCCTACCCCTGGCCCGTAATGCCCTCCCTCCTCCTATCTGCCAATCACTCTTTTCCTCTTCAAAGCCCTGCCGAAGGCTCACCTCCTCCAAGAGGCCTTCCAAGACTGAGCTCCCCTTTTCCTCAGCTCCCCCTCCCCTCCACATCGCCCTGACTCACTCCCTTTGCTCTGTTCCCCCTCCTCCACCCACAGCACTTGTGTGCCTATATATGTACATATCTGTAATTCTACTTATTTATATTGATGCCTGTTTACTTCTTTTGATGTCTGTCTTCTCCCTTCTAGACTGTAAGCCTGGTGTGGGCAGGGATTGTCTCTCTTTATTGCTGAAATGTACTTTCCAAGCATTTAGTACAGTGCTCTGCACCCAGTAAACGCTCAATAAAAATGATTGAACGAATGAATTAAAGTTGACTTTGGAGGAATGAAAACATCAAGTTGTGGGCAGGGAACATGTCTACCAAGTCTGTTGTACTGAACTCACCCGAGAGCATTGTACACACAGTACACAACTGTAGTACACAACTGTAGTACACAACTGAATAGTTGTCTACTGCACACAATATACAATTAGTACGGTTGGTTGATGGATAATGGGTGAAGACAGCAGAGAGGTAAGGGAGGTCCAGGAGATAAGGAACTTTGCGTTTTTTGTCTGCAGCAGAGAGACACAGGGAGCCAGAGGAGGATTTTGAGGAGTATGTGTGTGCTTCAGAGAAGCAGCGTGGCTCAGTGGAAAGAGCCCGGGCTTGGGAGTCAGAGGTCATGGGTTCGAATCCCGGCTCTGCCACTTGTCAGCTGTATGACTGTGGGCAAGTCACGTCACTTCTCTCTGCCTCAGTTCCCTCATCTGAAAATGGGGGTTAAGACTGTGAGCCTCACGTGGGACAACCTGATTACCCTGTATCTCCCCCAGCGCTTAGAACGGTGCTCTGCACATAGTAAGCGCTTAACAAATACTAACATGATTATCAATCCCATCTCTCATTATCCTGGGACATGGATTGCTCAATATATGTGTCTGCATTATCCACCGTGCATTTGCTACCACAGGGCAGAGGCTGGGTCTTTTATTTTAATCACGTATTATCAGCCCCACAGCATGTGTGTACTTAGGCAAGCAGTAAGGCGTAATGAATAGAGTCCGGGCTTGGGACTAAGGCCCTGGATTCAAATCTCGCTCCACCACTCGTCTGCTGGCTGACCCTGGGCAAGTCACTTCACCGCTTTGTGCCTCAGTTACCTCATCTGTAAAATGGGGATTGGGACTGTGAACCCCATGTGCGACAGGGACCGTGTCCAACCTGAGATATACCTTAGGGCTTCAAATAATGCTTGACTCATTGTAAGCATTTAACTTGTCTTACGCTGTCGAGTCTTCTCGGACCCGTATTCTGTGGATACATCTCTCTCAGAATGCCACGTTCTCCATCTGCAATCGTTCTGGTAGTGGATCCCTAGAGTTTTCTTGGTAGAAATAGGGAAGTGGTTTACCTTTGCCTTGCTCCACGCAAGTACTTAACTAAAAACATTATTATTATATATCTGTAATTTTTTATTCATATTAAGTCTGTCTTCCCCGCTAGACTATAAACTGGATGTGGGCAGGGACTGTATCACTTATACTGTTATAATTATACTCTCCCGAGTGCTTAGTACAGTGCTCTGCACCCAGTAAGTGCTCAATCAGTACACTTGATGGATATGTACAGCACAATAGTGCTGTTCCACTTAATAAAGCCACTAAAGTGTTTCCTCCGCAACCGACGCAATGAAAAATGTCGTTATGTTGCTCACCTCAAAGGGATGTCTTCCATTTCGGCAGAATGTCCCAACTATTCCCCAACTCAGCCCTCGGAGCTACAGCCAGGACCTATCAAGGTCAGCAAGCAATGCCAGGGGTCTATCTGCACAGCGGCAAACCACAGATCTCCCCCTGTGACTCTATATCACTCGGTATGAATTGCGTGCTGACAGGATCCTCAGCTCTCTGCACAAACAGAAAGCACAGCCCTTATCTGGTGAGGTTTCTGTCCACTGACGATAAGAAATGTCAGTGACACATAGGTGGTTAGGCTGCAGAGAGCTTGGCTTTACAACTTGTATGATTTTGATGCATCTGCCAGTGGAGAGCATCATTAAAGAAGAGGATTTTTAGAGGAGAAAAGGAAAAGGTAGTCTGTTGAAAGACAAAATGACTCCTTCCATGAGCTGTAGGAACCGAGAGGGGAAAGAAGGGACCGTCCAAAGAGCGGCAAGGATAAAATGATAAAATCTGAAGCAACTTTCCTGGATTCCACCCAGTCTGGCTCCTGGAAGGGTATGAGGGCGTGGGGGGCATTCCAGGGTCAGGATCGGGGGAGAGTTGGCTGGTAATCCCGCTGCTCTTTAGGAGATACGATGCAGCCCCGGTTCAGAGACCTGTGAGCTTTCTGTACTCACCACAGGGCTACAGGGCAAGTCCCCAAACCCCAGCACATTTGCCCCCGCAAACCCCGTGGCACATCGCATGCCTTGCAACCCCCAACTCCCTATAACACACATTCTTAAAATAGTTTTAAATGTCTGGCCGGTCCCTTCAGACTGGAAACTGATTTTTTTTTTCTGCACTGTGCCTATACTGGAAAATAACCCAGAGACATTATCACTGTGAATCACCTGAGTCACAACAGACTGGTCCAAACAGACACTGCTGGTCCAAAGTCACATATACCTTGATGGGTTCTGAGTTCTAAATCTTAGTGATTGTCTTAAACAAAGCCTTTTTGTTTTAAGTCTTCCTCTTCTCGTATCACAGAAGCACCAACGATATTTCTTCAAGGCTCTCCATCACCTTGCCCCCTCCTACCTCTCCTCCCTTCTCTCTTTCCACCGCCCACCCCGCACGCTCCGCTCCTCCGCAGCCCACCTCCTCACCGTGCCCCGTTCTCGCCCATCCCGCCGTCGACACCCGGGCCGCGTCCAGCCGCGGTCCCGGAACGCCCTCCCTCCTCACCTCCGCCAAACTCATTCTCTTCCCCTCTTCAAAACCCTACTTACAGCTCACCTCCTCCAAGGGGCCTTCCCAGACTGAGCTCCCCTTCTCCCTCTACTCCCTCTACCGCCCCCCTTCGCCTCTCTGCAGCGAAACCCTCTTTTCCCCCCATCTCCCTCTGCTTCTCCCCCTCTCCCTTCCCATCCCTTCAGCACCGTACTCGTCTGCTCAACTGTATATATTTTCATTACCCTATTAATTTTGTTAATGAAATGTACATCGCCTTGATTCTATTTATTTGCTATTGTTTTAATGAGATGTTCATCCCCTAGATTCTATTTATTGCTACTGTTCTTATCTGTCCGTCTCCCCCGATTAGACCGTAAGCCCGTCAAAGGGCAGGGACTGTCTCTATCTGTTGCCGATTTGTCCATTCCAAGCGCTTAGTACAGTGCTCTGCATATAGTAAGCGCTCAATAAATACTATTGTATGAATGAATGAATTTCAGCCGTTCCTTGCTAGATAATCACCGGTATGGGCTCAGTCTTGAAAATCAATAAACAAACATGGTTTGGATTGCACACACTCCACAAGCTTTTCCTCCACGACTATCTTAGGTAGACACACTAGCCCAAGAATGCTCCCTGCGTGCCCATAGAAAACCATGGCCTTAATCGATCAAACAATTATTTAATGGTATTTTTTGAATCTCCTCTCAGGGTCACAGCTGGAGAGCTTCCAGTACTCTACCAGTCTCAGCTACAGGAGGAAGAGTCAAGCAGAGGCCTACCCATTCCATTCCAAGCTTGGGCAGTGGTTAGCTAGTGGAAGTTTGAATCCTGGCTCGGCCACTTGTCAGCTGTGTGACTTTGGGCAAGTCACTTCACTTCTCGGTGCCTCAGTTACCTCATCTGTAAAATGGGGATTAAGACTGTGAGCCCCAAGTGGGGCAACCTGATTCCCCTGTGTCTACCCCAGCGCTTAGAACAGTGCTCGGCACATAGTAAGCGCTTAACAAATACCAACATTATTATTATTATTAAGGCCATCTGCTGCGAGTCAAAACCCACCTGTGGTGGGCATTAGCGGCCCGGGAGAGAGTCGAGGGTGGAGGCTCGAGTTTACCATGCGAAAGGAGGGGATGATAAACCATTTCCATATTTTTATGGAGAAAACTCTATGGATCCACTACCAGAACGATTGCTGATGGAGAGCGGGGCGTTGTGGGAGAGATGTGTCCGTAGTGTCGCTATGGGTCGGAAACGACTCGACGGCATAAGACAAGATTTATTGATTGCTTACTGTGTGCACAGCACTATATTAAGCACTTGGGAGAATACAACAGAGCTGGTGAAGGTGTTCCCTGCCCTCATTGAGCTTACAGTCTAGAAGGGAAGCAGAACCAGTGCTTACAGACATCCTGTTTGGACTTCCTTGGACATCCACCACACGTGAGACACCTAACCTACTTCCTTCTTTCCTTTCCTTTTCTCTCCTTTTTCCTCTCCTTTCCTTCTTTCTTTTCTTCTTTCTCTTTCTTTCTCTCTCTCTCCCTTTCTTTCTTCTCACTCTCTCTCAAAACAGACTAATCTTTGAGCCAAGCCCAGGGGGTGAAGGGGAATAGTTTTGGAAAGATCCGAATTCCTCCAGTGAAGAATGAAGATGAACCAATTTTATCTAGTTGCTCTCAACAAATGAAATGCACCACTTTTGTGAGGTTGATTCCTGTTCCTCAATATTATCTTGGTCAATTATGTTTCAACTTCCTAGTCGAACAGTCTGTGTTCTGAGAATATTTCCCAATGGATTATGCCATGCTCCCTTACTATGTTTTCTTAAATTTCATCAGCAACGAAGGGGGCCCACACCTTTAGCGGAAGTCTCCTAATCAGTCTCCTAATTAGCCCGAGGTAGAATAACAAGTATCACTTATGGAGGCATGTGTTCTCATGGATTAAAGCCTTCCAATTGAGGATGCTACTCGTTGCCTATCCGAGGAGAATATTTTGCTCCCCTAGGAACTTCAGAAGCTTGTCTTGTCTTCTGCTGTAGAGTCGTCTCAGATCCATTAGCCACTCCATGGACACATCTCTCCCAGAGCACCCCAATCTCCATCTGCAATCATTCCGGTAAAGTACCCACAGAGTTCTCCTGGTAAAAATACGGAATTGGTTTACCATCGCCTTCTTCCGCGCAGTAGACTTGAATCTCCACCCTCGATTCTCCTGCCGTGGCTATCCAGCACAGGTGAGTTTTGACTTGTAGCAGCTTGCCTTCCTCTCTCTAGCCACTGCCCAAGTTTGGAATGGATTGGACAAGTCTCTGCTTCATTCTCCTTCCCGTAGCCGAGCCTGGGAGAGGACTGGCAACTCTCCAGATGCGATCATGAGAGGGGACTTCAGAAGCTACGAACCTCGGTCAGAGTATCTAATAAACTGGCATAGGGATATAGGCAGGAAGAGGGCTAAAAATCCTGGAGAGTCAAGGGACGATAGGTGTTCATCTTAAATAAAGGGAGGTAGAAGGCCACAGAACCAGAAGGGAAGACAAGACATCAGGTTGTGCTTTTGGGGTTTCCCTGGATATCCCTCCCAGGTACAGGTTTGGCTGGATAGAAAAGCTGAGGCTAGTCCAAACTGGAATGTGGGGAGAATTCATCAGATGAGGTCTTAGGAAGAAGGAGAGGTGCTAGGAGACTAAAGAGAAAAAGGTTTAAATGCTAAGGAGTAGAAGTAATTTGGGTATTTATTAAGAATGTACTCTGTGCCAAGCACTGTACTATACACTGGGGTAGATCCCAGATAATTAGGCTGGACACAGTTACTGTCCCACATGAGGTTCACAGTTTAGTCAGAGGGAGAACGGGTAAAAATCCTTAATTTACAGCTGGAGAAACTGAGAAATTGTGACTTGCCCAAGATCACACAGTTGACACGTAATAATTCATTCATTCATTCAATAGTATTTATTGAGCGCTTACTATGTGCAGAGCACTGTACTAAGCACTTGGAATGAACAAGTCGGCAACAGATAGAGACGGTCCCTGCCGTTTGACGGGCTTACGGTCTAATCGGGGGAGACGGACAGAATAATATAATGTTGGTATTTGTTAAGCGCTTACTATGTGCAGAGCACTGTTCTAAACGCTGGGGTAGATACAGGGTAATCAGGTTGTCCCACGTGAGGCTCACAGTTAATCCCCATTTTACAGATGAGGTAACTGAGGCACAGAGAAGTGAAGTGACTTGCCCACAGTCACCCAGCTGACAAGTGGCAGAGCCGGGATATGTAGTGAAGCTGCAGTTAGAACCCAAGTCCTCTGAATCCCAGACCCCTACTCTTTCTACTCAGCAGATGATCTGAGTCTTCTCTGGTCCTTAGTTGAAAGATTCAAAGCACTGGAGCTGGGAACAGAAAAGGAAACTGCCGGCTGCAGGCCTATTGACCAAGGATCAATCAAAGAAAGTAAGGAGGCTTGAATGAGAAGGAGAATTTGTTCCCCGGGTTATATAGACCATTTAGTACCAGGCAGTTCTGATTCAATTTTCGCCTGATGCTTATGTAATAATAATAATTATGGTATTTGTGAAGCGCTTACTATGTGCCAGGCATTGTACTAAGCGCTGGGGTGGTTACAAGCAAATCAGTTCACAGTTCCTATCCCACATGGGACTCAGAGTCTCAATCCCCACTTTACAGAGGAGGCAACTGAGGCACAGAGATGTTACACAGCAGACAAGTGGCGGAGCTGAGATTAGAACCCGTGACCTTCGGACTCCAAGCCCCATGCCCTATCCACTCCGCCATGCTACTTCTCTATGTAGGAATTCTGTAGGAAGTACTTTTTTTTTTTTAAGTATCTGTGGTAAATTAAGTCCTTTTCCATCTATTTATCATGCCATTTTTTTTATTTGGGTGAGTGGGATTTGAGCTCTGGAGAGTCACATTTCAGAGAAGGGAAAGAAAGATTTATTGTCACTATTAACTAAAAGACTCAGCCCCTGGGAGTTGCCTTTGGGTTCAACTCCCTTGACCCACTCACCTGGCGGGGACAATTTTTAGACTAGCGATGGTAGCCACTGTAGGAGAAATAAATAGTTGTTATAGACCATAGTCTCTATGGTCCGGGTGCCTAGAGGCAGGCCCAGTTCTGAAAAGATGAAAAAGCCTCGTTTTGCGGCTGACAGTGGCTACTGATCAAGTGCCGAAAGGCATCCCAAAAGGGTCCATTCAGGAAGGGATTTGGCTAAGAGGACCTGTGCCCTTGTGAAGTCAAGGTGGGAAGGATTCCTGTTCAAATACAGTTACAGTCACCCAAAAAGTAACACTTGGAGCGAAATTATCTTTAAATGCAGATGAGCGAAAAAGTAGAGGTACCTGACAAAAACCAAACCAAAGTCTTAGGTTCAAGTAAAGTGTGGCTTTTGAATTTTTGCAAATTCAAAATAGGCAGACCACAATAATGCCATAATCTTAACAGCTTATTCCCCTGTCTGCAATTCATTATAATGTCTGCATCCCTGATTAGATTGTAAGATGCTCGTGGGCAAGGGTCATGTCTACCAACTGTATGTATTCTCCCATTCTCTTAGAACGGCGCTCTGCACGTAGTAAGCACTCCATAATGGTACCGATTTATCAGTTGCATACTTAGGCGAGATTCCAAACATTATCTCTTTTTATCCAAGTATATATATTTAAATATATGTGTGTGTGTTTGTGTGTGTGTGAGAGAGATATTTTAAAATATACGTTCTGGGGTACTCACCTAGAAAGGCAAGAAGCAGCAGAGATACATTTTGCTGTTGATTCTGTGCTGGGCTGTGGATTTCGATATCTGTAGATTTTAGAAATGCTGATTCATAAATCTCCAGTGGAAAGCGAAACCCGAGAAAGGAAATGATTTATGATTCCTCAGAAAAGTGATCTTCGATGGCTGTTTTTCTAAATGGGCTTCATTGAGCGGATATATATCTTTAAAATTGAATATTTTTGAAAACGGTTCTTGTAAATCCACCGGTAGGTGCTCGGTATGTTGTAATTTATAGCTAGACCGAACAGAGGTTCTTTTCTTGTTTAGCCACATACCTTTCCTCACATATTGGTTGGAATAGTTAAAGAGGATAAGTTGATTCTTATTTATTGTAGCAAAAAATTAAAAGTGTCTGAAGTCCTTGATTTCAACTGGCTTACCTCTCAGTAGTCAATTTTTGCTTACAGAAAATCATTTCATCTATGTCATCATTTTATAAGCAGGATCTGTTCCCATTTGTATAAATTAAATATTATTTTTTTCTTATAATACTGGTGTTTTTCAATTGCTTTGGATCAATGTCAGTTTCAAAAATATTTTCCTTATATTGAAATTGACCTGGGTGTCATTAATAAAGAAATGATCACACTGCAAAGACCTTTAAACAGTTCATTATGGGTTTATGTTCTAGCCAGCATCAGATTGAAATTAATCGATCAATCCATCCATCAGTGATATTTCTTGTGAGCTTATTATGTCCAGGGTGCTGTCTGAGCTCTTGGAAGATGATAAGGATAATAATAAGGATGGTATTTGTTAAGCGCTTACTATGTGCAGAGCACTGTTCTAAGCGCTGGGGTAGATACAGGGTAATCAGGTTGTCGTCCCACGTGAGGCTCACAGTTAATCCCCATTTTACAGATGAGGGAACTGAGGCACCGAGAAGTGAAGTGACTCGCCCAAGGTCACACAGCTGCCAAGTGGCAGAGCCGGGATTCGAACCCATGACCTCTGACTCCCAAACCCGGGCTCTTTCCACTGAGCCACGCTGCTTCAGTATAACAAGAGTATAACAGAGTTAATAAACACAATCCCCTGCCTTCAAGGGACTTACGTTGTAGCGGGAAAATAGGCACCTAGAATGTGTGCGCCACGAGGAACTGGGAATGAGTTAAATTCCTATCGGTGTATTTTTTCCCGGTGCTTATCACACTGTTCGTCACACGAAACAAGATAGAAACAGAACTATTCTGGTTCTCCTATATTTCTATGGCTGCTCACTTTAAGTCCATTGCAGGCTCCTCTCCTGCCTTCCACCCCCTAAAAATGGCTCAGTTCTGGGTCCTCTTCTGTTCTCCATTTACACCCACTCCCTTGGAGAACTCATTCGAGTCCCGGATCTGCCACTTGTCAGCCGGGTGACTGTGGGCAAGTCACTTCACTTCTCGGTGCCTCAGTTCCCTCATCTGTAAAATGGGGATTAAGACTGTGAGCCTCACATGGGACAACCTGATGACCCTGTATCTCTCCCAGTACTTAGAACAGTGCTCTGCACATAGAAAGCGCTGAACAAAAACCAACATTATCATTCATTCCCCTGGCTTCAACTAATAATGTTGGTATTTGTTAAGCACTTACTATGTGCCGAGGCACTGTTCTAAGCGCTGGGGTAGACATAGGGGAATCAGGTTGTCCCAGGTGGGGCTCACAATCTTAATCCCCATTTTGCAGATGAGGGAACTGAGGCACAGAGAAGTTAAGTGACTTGCCCACAGTCACACAGCCGACAAGTGGCAGAGCTGGGATTCGAACTCATGAGCCCTGACTCCAAAGCCCGTGCTCTTTTCACTGAGCCACGCTGCAATTCCCAAATCTCTATCTCCATCTCTGATCTCCCTCTTTCTCTGCCATCTTGTATTTCCTCTTGCCTTCAGGACATCTCTACTGTCCTGCAGAAGCAGCGTGGCTCAGTGGAAAGAGCCCGGGCTTAGGAGTCAGAGGTCATGGTTTCGAATCCCGGCTCTGCCACTCGTCAGCTGTGTGACTGTGGGCAAGTCACTTCACTTCTCGGTGTCTCAGTTCCCTCATCTGTAAAATGGGGATTAATTGTGAGCCTCACGTGGGACAGCCTGATTACGCTGTATCTACCCCAGAGCTTAGAACAGTGCTTTGCACGTAGTAAGTGCTTAACATATACCAACATTATTATTATTATTATTACTTGGATGTCCTGCTGCACCATCTCAAATTTAGCATGTCTGAAATAGAGCTCATCTTCTGGCCCAACTCTTGTCCTCCCCGTGACCTTCCCATCGCTGTACTCGGCATCACCATCCTCCCTTTCTCGCAAGCTCATGGGCATGATGATCCTCGACTCACCTCTCTCATTCAATCTACCAATCTATTCAGTGTCCATCAGATCCTGTCGGTTCCACCATCACGTGGCTAAAATTCGCTCTTTCCTCTCTAACCAAATTGCTACCTTACTGATCCAAGCACTTATCCTATCCCACCTTGACTACTGCATCAGCCTCCTTGCTGACCTTCCAGCCTCCTGTCTCTCCCCACTCCAAAAAGCGCTTAGTACGGTACTCTGCACACAGTAAGCGCTCAATAACTATGATCGAGTGAATGAATGAATGTATTCTTCACTTCTCTGCCCGGCTCATTGTTCGAAAAAAACATTCAATCTCCATTTCTCTACTCCTCAGGAGATTCCAGTGGCTGCCGAACCACCTCTGCATCAAACCGAAACTCCTTACCGATGGCTTTAAAACACTGACGTAGCCCCCGCCTGTCTTATCTCAGTGATTTCCTACGATGACCCGCACGTTCACTTCGCTCCTGTAACAGCAGCCTACTCACTGTACCTTGATCTTGTCTATCTCACCCTCGACCCCTTGCCCGTATCCTGCCTCGGACCTGAAACTCCCTCCCCCTTCATATCTGAAGATCCACACTCTCCCCACATTCAAAGCCTTATTAAAACACCTCTTCCAAGAAGCCTTCCCCTACTGAGCGGTCATTTCCCCTACTCTCTCTCCCTTCTGGGTCACCCTCGCACTTGGATTTGTACCCTTGGCAGCTGTGTGACTGTGGGCAAGTTACTTCACTGGGCCTCAGTTCCCTCATCTGTCAAATGGGGATTAAGAGCGTGAGCCTCACGTGGGACAACCTGATTACCCTGTGTCTACCCCAGCGCTTAGAACAGTGCTCTGCATATAGTAAGCGCTTAACAAATACCAACATTATTATCATTATTACCCTTTATTCACCCCACTCCCCGGCCCCACAAATCTTATGTACTTAGTAGTGTATTTTAATATCTCCACCCCCCTCTGGACTGTAAGCTCCTTGTGGACAGGGAACATGTCTATCAACTCTTTTAAATTTCACTCCCCCACAAAAAATTCTTGATTAATCTTATCGATTGATAAGTGCTCAATCAATACTATCGCTACTACTACTACTAATACACGACTAGTATAAAGCAACAGAGTTTAAAGACACAAAACAGAGAAAACGTATTCTGTAATCCTGCATTTCAGGGAGAAAATTCCGTAGACGCGGTAAATTCTCCGATGTTTACATTAATGATGCATATGGACACTCCATAGCACTTTAAATACAAATCTTTATTCTCTCCTGTTTTTTGTGATTTATCATAATGTCTCTTTCCCGCACTAGATCTTAAGCTCTGGGAGAGCAGGGATTGCATCTACCATCTCTAATGCATATATCTCTCCCAGCGTGGCTCGGTGGAAAAGAGCCTGGGCTTCGGAGTCAGAGGTCATGAGTTCGACTCCCGGCTCTGCCACTTGTCAGCTGTGTGACCATGGGCGAGTCACTTCTCTTCTCTGCGCCTCAGTTCCCTCATCTGTAAAATGGGGATTAACTGTGAGCCTCACGTGGGACAACCTGATTACCCTGTATCTATCCCACCACTTAGAACAGCGCTCTGCACATAGTAAGCGCTTAACAAATACCAACATTATTATTATTAAGTTCTTAAACCTCATTCTCTGCACACAGCAAGCACGCATTAAATACTAATGACTATCTGTCCCTCTCCATTTCCACCTATTCTGGGTTAATAATAATAATAATAATAATGTTGGTATTTGTTAAGCGCTTACTATGTGCAGAGCACTGTTCTAAGCGCTGGGGTAGACACAGGGGAATCAGGTTGTGCCATGTGGGGCTCACAGTCTTAATCCCCATTTTACAGATGAGGGAACTGAGGCACAGAGAAGTGAAGTGACTCGCCCACAGTCACACAGCTGACAAGGGGCAGAGCCAGGATTCGAACCCATGACCTCTGACTCCAAAGCCCGTGCTCTTTCCACTGAGCCATGCCGCTTCTCCAGGGTTGGCACCTGAAGATTATCATTAACCAAATACTTTCAGAACCAGAATTTGGATTGGAACTGCTGAGAGGCATAGTGGATATTATCTTCAATCAGTGGTATTTTTGAGCACTTTTTGTCTGGCACTGTTCTAAGCGTTTGGGAGAGTACAATACAGCAGAGATGGAAGCCCTGTTCGCCTGCCCGCGAGGAGCTTACAGTCTAGAGGGAAAGATGTAGTAAATTAATGTAAATAAACAAATTATGGATGTCTACAGCTCTCTACCTACTTTCTACCTTCTACCCACTCCCTCTATGCCAAATCACCATTCTCTCCAACTTCAAACCATGCTAAGGTCATATCTCCTCCAGGAGGCCTTCCCTGATTGATCCCACTTTTTCCCAGTTCACTCTCCCTCCTGCATCCCCTGGGCACTTCAGTCTGCGACCTTTGGATAGTTGATATTCGTCCCATCCCCAACCTCACAGCACTTATGCACATATCTTCAGGTTATATATTATAAATTATTTATTCATATTACTGTCTGTCTCTCTCTCTGGACTGTGAGCTCAATATGGGCAAGGAACGTGTCAGTTAATTGTGTTGTATTGTACTCTCCCAAGTGCTTAGTACAGTGCTCTGCACATAGTCAGTACTCAATGAGTGCAACTGATTGATTTTTGTGTATAGAAGAAGTGCAGGAAACAGCAGCGTGAAATGTACTACCTCCTTTTTGACTTTGGCCGTAACTACTAACTGACTGGTGGTTAGTATCAGACCGGAAGGATTTTTGTATTAAATTTCCCCTTTCATTAACGAAGGAAAGCAAGGACCTTATGTATCTTTCCCACAACCGCTGACGACACCACTGTCCTCCATGTCTACGAAGCCTGAAACCTTGGTTTTATCCTTGATTTTGCACTTTCATTTAACCCTCACATTCAGTCTTCTATTAAATTACATCAGTTTTTCTCCACATTTCCTGGTTCCCTCTCCACCCCACCGGTTTTCACTCTGGTGCAAACACTCAGATCCCAACTTGACTTCTGTATCAATCTCTTGCCTCCAATCTCTCTCCTCTCCAGTTTATATTTCACTCGGCTGCCTGGATCACTTTTCTCATCAGATACCAAAGTGTGGTATCTGATGGGATTTGCATACCTTTAAAAGAGGGGATTACTCCCATCTTTCAAATCCCTCCCCAAATCACATCTCCTCTAAGAGGCCTTCCCTGTCTTAGCCCTCATTTCACCTATTCACTCTCCCTTCTTCATTACTTATGAACTTGGATCTGTTCTCACTTAGCCCTTGATATTTACCCCAACTTCAGCCCTACAGTATTAATATTCATATCTTTACAGTCTGCCATTTACCCTATCTGCAGTAATAATGATAAAAACAGTAATTGTGGTTTTTGTTAAGTGCTCACGATGTGCCGGGCACTGAATTTAAAGCTGAAGTGGATACAAGAAAATGGGTAAGATGTAGTCCCCGTCCCACGTGGGGCTCATAATCTTAATCCCCATTTTACAGATGAGGTAACTGAGGCTCAGAGAAATGAAATGACTCGTCCAAGGTCACACAGCAGACAGGTGGCAGAGCAGGGATTAGAACCCTGGTACCTCTGACTCTCCAGCCTGTACTCTATAAGTTGGTATTTGGTATTTGTTAAGTGCTTACTATGTGCAGAGCACTGTTCTAAGCACTGGGGTAGTTACAGGGTAATCAGGTTGTCCCACGTGAGGCTCACAGTCTTAATCCCCATTGTACAGATGAGGGAACTGAGGCGCAGAGAAGTTAAGTGACTTGCCCACGGTCACCCAACTGACAAGTGGCAGAGTCGGCATTCGAACCCATGACCTCTGACTCCCAAGCCCGGGCTCTTTCCACTGAACCATGCTGCTTCTCTTCCACTAGGCTATGTTGTATCTTAATGTCCGTCTCTCCCTCTAGACTGTGAGCTCTACGTGGGTAGAGGTCATGTCTTCCAACTCTGTCTTATTGTATTCTCCCAGTGCTTAGTACGGCAGTCAACAAATACCATTAATTGCTCTACTGATTGAGAAGACATCACACAATACAAACAGAAGAAAAGATTTAGGTCCGCTCGTAAATAGTTTAAAGATACGATCAAATAAGTTATTAATAATGTGTAGTTTGTTTTTCAGAGAAGTTACATAATATATCAACATAACTGAATTAAGCAGAGATTCAGGAAATCTCTCTAGTTAGCACCCAGCTAAAGCCCCTAGCATTTAAAAATGACATTGAACATTTGCAGGTTTGGAAACGTTTATGTAAGAATTTGACATGTTCTTGAATACAAGTGGACTTAGGCTATAAAAATATCTTTAGAAGGCTGAGAGGTGTGAGTATGACCAGGGAAAATGATGTTTCATTAAGTTAATAGCATCAATCTATCAGACCCTGGAAAAAAATAACCATAACCTACTAATTGAGAGATTTCAGGACTGTTTTAAACAATAAAAGGGATAACAAGAGCATGGGCAGATCTGAATTGGAAAGGAGATATGAGGTGGAAATTTTGGAACTTAGCTAATGATTCTTCACGTTTTTAGTCAAAGCTGTGCTTTTTGAACTCTAGTCTGTCTTTTTAAGAAAACAAAGAGTGATTAGAATAAGAAATATATATATATGTGGAATAAGCTGCTATAAGTGAACGTATCTTTTGAATTCACTGCTTCGCCTTTGCGCTTGAATTTGCACCCTCCATTCGCCCCGCCCTCAGCTCCACACCACTTAACGTATATGTCTGTGATTTATTTACTTATATTAATGCTTGTCTCCTCCTCTAGACTGAAAGCTCGCTGTGGCTAGAGAATGTGTCTACCAACCCCTTTATATTATGCTTCCCCAAACACTTAGTATAGTGCTCTGCACACAATGAGCGCTCGATAAATACAAGTGATTGCTTGATTGAACCATGCTCAAATATTGAAGTTGATCCTTATGCATGTGATTGATGAAAACCAACAATTGATGAAGGTGTAGGGCAGAGAATAACCAGAATTGGATTTGAGTTTGGCCAAATAAGATAGCATGACAATAGAGTAAGAATGGAAAAGACATTAAATTGTAAAAAATGCAGCGGGAGTGTTCCGCTGCAAATGCCTTGCTTTATGGAAACATCTATTACTGTTGGGATGGAAAGAATCATTGTTATGGCCAAAGGAGTACAAGACCCTAACGAAGCAACATGTAGAATCGATTACAAAGGACAGCAGCACCCTTTGGCAGCTTACATTGAGCAAGGATTTGGATTTGTTAAGGCAGGAAAGAAAAATCCAAAGGCTTGATCCTAGATCAGGATAAAGCCATAAAGCTAAAATACAAGTTCAGGTTGGACACAGTCCCCATCCCAAATTGGGCTCACAGGCTAACAAATTCCAGAATAAAAAAAGGAGGGAGTAAGATTCAATCCCGGTTTTACGGATAAGGAACTGAGACAGAGAAGTTAAGCGACTTGCTCAAGGTCACACAGCAGATCAGGTGACAGAACTGAGACTAGAACCCAGGTCTTCTGACTCCCAGGACCGTGTTCTTTCCGGTAGGCCACGATGCTTCTCAGTGTTGTGATGTTTGCTGGATTTCCTCCTCTGTGGTGAAGGTAGATCCTTTCTACCCCAAAGAGATACTGCGGGAGTGTGTTTGGAACAACAGAATCTTCAGTATTGTTACTGCGGTTGAAAATATATTCATATAATAAAGTGATAATATAATCAGAAGACTTTTAAAATTCAGTCCCATCAATCAATGCTATGTATTGAGCGCTTACTGTTTGCAGAGCACTGTAGCTAGCATTTTGGAGAGTACAGTAGCTCCCTGCAGTCTAGATGGGGAGACAAACATTAAGTAAACAAAATATGGAAAAGTTCCTAAGTGCTGGAGGGCTGAGATTGGGGTGAATATCAAGTGTTTAAAGACTACATTCCTTGGGTTTTAGGGGAAAAAAGGAAGACGTATTGTCTTAGAGCAATTTTAGGTCAGTCTTTGTTTTGAAAAATTTAAGCAATAATGAATTGAGGTCACATACAGGTCTGTGGGTGTAAAATTGACTTTAAGGTCAGTGTTTATACAGATGTGTGTACGCGATAAGGAATGGAATGTATTCAATTAAGATTTTGGTATCAGGAAATACGCATTTATAGACTGTGTGGGAGAAGGAGGTGAGAAAAAGGAAAACACTATTATTTGGATCGAGTAACATCCTGGGACTAATCGTTCAATTTTCAAATTAAAAAGAGAGCCAATATTGGGAGTGATTAACTGATGAAATCTTAACTTATTACATATAAAATCCTCACTTTGACTGATTCGACTTGTTTTTCTTTTTAATAACACATATTCCAGGTCTTTTTAAATACACTAAAAAACAAGAGCTATATCCCAGAAAGATAAATCAATTGATAGCCAGAGAAGTAACTTCCTTGTCATGGTTTTCCCTGTATGGCAATGGGCTCTGGAAAATTTTTCTGTAAAAGCCCAAGTTGAAAAGGCATGTAAAATGGAATCAACCTTCAGCATGATCAAATGGAAGAGTGTTCATTTAAACCGAGAGTCGACACACATCTTGGAAGTTATTAGTGCAACAGGAAGATTCATAAAATAATCATAACAAAACTGCAATTAAAACCACAGACTAATGCGAAGAAAATTGAAACCATAACTAAGGACTGCTACTCAGTCATGTAATTTTCTGGGGTGCTCAATGCTTGGGCACATTTTCTAGAAGTAGGAGTTTCTGGGATTGAAGCCATCCTGAATGGCATCACTAGATGGCAGGGTTAATGGTGGATCAATCACCCAGTCAATTGATCAGTGATATTTTCTGATCACTTACTGGGTGCATAATACTGTATTAAGTGCTTGGGAGAGTAAAATACATTGGAGGGGGTAGACAAGATCCCTGACCACAAGAAGTTTACAGTCTAGAGGTTCAAAATGCTGGTCTCATTCTCCCCTTCTCTTCCTCCTCCTCTCTTTCTCCCCTCTCCCCCTCCAGCCTACTCAACGCCTTGGCAAATGCACAAGAACAAAGATATAGGGGAGCAGAATTGGGTCAAATTTGACATTCATGTCCAAAGATTTTATTACATTCCCCTCATTTTCACATTTCAGTCAAAATGTGAGTCACACGGGAACCAACTATAAATCGGGGGTGGGAAGGTAAATAAAGTCCCTTAGGGTTTAAGCCTTCTACTATTCCAACTCTCAGCTAACCACTGAAAAGCCTCAATAATATCAATCCTAAATATGATTCATCTTCAAATATGAGTCAGGTAGAAGCCAAAATTTTGTCTATTTAACTTTCCTCTGAATATTTGTAGAGATGATAGATCGCAGTGTCCACTGTTAGACTTTCACTCATAATTTCTTTTAATGTTTGCCTTCCCTGCTTAAATGCAAGCTTCTCGAGGACAGATATCATATCTACCAACTCTACTGTGCTCTCCCGAACACTTAATTCGGTGTTCTCTACAGAGTAAGCATTCTATAAATACTACTGTTTGATCGATGATTGATAGATTCTATAGGTTTTTAGAGCCTTGCAGGAAAGGAATCTATTTGAAGATAACAAACATAGTGATTCCTGTCCTTGGGAAACTTAAAATCTCGTGGGGGAGATACAGAACAATATAATGTACAGCTGTGGATATAATAATGACAATAAGAATGGTATTTGTTAAGTGCTTGCTATGTGCCACGCACCGTTCTAAGTGGTGGGGTAGATACAAGGTCATCAGGTTGTCCCACATGGGGCTCACAGTTCTTAATCCCCATTTTACAGATGAGACAACTGAGACACAGAGAAGTTAAGTCACTTGCCCAGGGTCACACAGTAGACGGGTGGCAGAGCTGGGATTAGAACCCATGTCCTCTGGCTCCCAAGCCCGTGCTCTTGACACTAGGCTAAGCTGCTTCTCTGAAATCAATCAGTGGAATTTATTGAGTCCTTACTGCGTGCAGAGCACTGTACTAAGCACTTGGGAGAGCGCGGTACAATAAAGTTAGTAGACACTTTCCTTGACCACAAGGAACTTACAGCCTAGAGGGGGAGATAGACATTAAAGTAAATTACAGATAGGGAAAATGAAAGAGCATAAGTCTTATGGGTCTGGGAGTGTTGCGAATATCACACTCGATATAAAATCCTCACTTTGACTCATTCAACTTGTGTTCTTTTTAAAAACACAAATTCTAGGTCTTTCTCAATATGCTAAAAAACAAGAACTATATCCTGGAAGATAAATCAATTGATAGCCAGAGCAGTAACTTCCTTTCATGGTTTTGCCTGCAAGAGAACGAGCTCTGGAAAATTCTTCTGTAAAAGCCGAAGTTGAAAATGCCAGTAAAACGGAATAAACCTTCAGCATGAAGTGTTTAAGGGGTTGAGCTCCAAGTGCATAAGGGATGCAGAAAGGAGGTTGAATAGGAGAAATGAAGGCTTAGTCAGGGGAGGGTTCTTGGAGGAGATGTGATTTTCCGAGGGCTTTGAAGGTGGGGGCGAGCGGTGGTCTGTCAGATGGGAAGCGGCAGAGAGTACCAGGCCAGAGGGAGGACGTGGCCAAGGGGATCGGCATCAAGATAGACGAGATTGAGGTACAGTGAGTAGGTTGGCATTAGAGTAGCCAAGCGTGTGAGCGGGATTGTAGTAGGAGATAGAACCGTTAGGAGTTCAGCAAGGTAAGGTAGGAGGAACAGTACAGTGTTTAAGTGCTTTAAAGCTGAAGGTAAGGAGTTTCTGCTTTATGAGGAGGGGGGTGAGTAAGAGTTGGAGATTTTTGAAGAGTGGGGAGATGTGGACTGAGCACTTTGATAGAAAAATGATCCAGGTAGAAGAGTGAAGGATGGCCTGGAGTGGAGGATACAGGAGACAGGGAGCTCAGCTAGGAGACCGATGCAGTAATCAAGGAGAGATAGGATAAGTGCTTGAATCAGATTCTAGAGATGTTGGGAAGGTAGAACTGACAGGATTTGGTGACACAATGAATATGTAGGGGCTGAATGAGAGAGGTGGGTCAAGGATAATGCTTGTGGGACAGGGAGGATGGTTGTTATTGTCTACAGTGTTGGGAAAATCTTGGGGAGATCAGGTTTTTGGTGGAAAGATGTGTTCTTTGGACACGTGTACTTAGGATAGCAGACTAAGTAAATCAGTACATTCACAAATGTTGTCGGGTTGTGAGTGCTGAGGGTGATAGTTGGGAGGATACGAATGGGGGATGATAAAAATGAGGTGGGGAAGACCTCCTCAAAGAGGTTTAGCTGGGTGAGAACGTCAAAGGTAAATGTTCAGTAGTGTCGTGCACACGGTAAGCACTCAGTATAATAATGTTGGTATTTGTTAAGCGCTTACTATGTGCTGAGCACTGTTCTAAGCGCTGGGGTAGACATAGGGGAATCAGGTTGTCCCACGTGGGGCTCACAGTCTTAATCCCCATTTTACAGATGAGGGAACTGAGGCACAGAGAAGTTAAGTGACTTGCCCACAGTCACACAGCCGACATGTGGCAGTATATCAAGTGATGATGAAAAATGGGGAGAACAGTGATCTGGTCAATGAAGGCTTGGATCCTAGGTGTCAAAAGAGTTCAGAGATTCTAGGGAGGGTGAGGGTTGGCAGTGAAAAGGTTTCAGGGAGCTAATAGAACTAATATAATCAGAAACCCACCATTTTGGGTCCTTTTTACCCTGCCTGGAAACACTCAGGTGCTGTGAGAGAGCTCAATTGATCAATCAATCGGTGGTAGTTACTGAACACTTACTGTACGCAGAACACTATACTAAGTGCTTGGAAGAGTACAAAATAACGCAGTTTATTAATAATAATGAATTATGGTACTTGTTAAGCTCTCAGTATGTGCCAAGCATTGTTCTAAGCGCTTAAATAGTTACAAGTCAATCAGATTGGACATAGTCCTTGTCCCAAATGGGGCTCACCTTCTTAATCCCCAGTTTTACAGATGAGGTAACTGAGGTCCAGAGAAGTGACGTGACTTGGTCAAGATCATATAGCATTCATTCATTCATTCAATAGTATTTATTGAGCGCTTACTATGTGCAGAGCACTGTACTAAGCACTTGGAATGTACAAACTGGTAACAGTTAGAGACAGTCCCTGCCCTTTGACTGGTTTACAGTCTAATCTAATCTACAGCAGACATACAGATGGAGCTAGAATTAGAACCCAGCTCCTTCTGACTCCTAGGCCTCTGCTCTATCCACTAAGCCACGCTGTTTCTCTTCTACCAACACAATTGGTGGACACATTTCCCACTCACGATGATCTTACAGTCTAGAGGGGGAGAGAGACATTAATATCAGTCAATCGGAATGTCCTCCCTCCTTACCTCCGCCAAACTAATTCTCTTCCCCTCTTCAGAGCCCTCCTGAGAGCTCACCTCCTCCACGAGGCCTTCCCAGACTGAGCTTCCCCTTTTCCCTCTGCTCCCCTCTCCCTTCCCCTCCCCTCAGCACTGTGCTCATTTGTATATATTTTTATGACCCTATTTATTTTGTTAATGAGGTGTACATCCCCTTGATTCTATTTATTGCTATTAAGTTGTCTTGTTTTTGTCCGTCTGTTTCCCCCGATTAGACTGTAAGCCCATCGATGGTCAGGGATTGTCTCTATCTGTTGCCGAATTGTACATTCCAAGCACTTAGTACAGCGCCCTGCACATAGTAAGCGCTCAAGAAATACTACTGAATGAATGAATCAGTGGTATTTAGTGAACTGTTACTCAGCAAGGAAACCTGTACTAAGCACTAAGCTGGGATAAACAAGTCTGGAAGTCCAGTTCGGACAGTTGTGCGAGCTATCACCCTTTCATCCCCATCAACACTACCTGAATACCAAGATTTAAGCATTTTTAGTTTACTCAAGAAGACCTCTCACAGTGAAGAAACAGGTACCTTAGATGCATGTTTCATACAACCTGCTTCGGTGCCCATTATTGTTGAACCGCTTGGTTTTGTAGTTCTATTTCTCTGATACTGAAGATTTTCCCACTCTTCTCCCCACTGCACCTGGCATTACAGCATACAAAGAAGTACAACTTTGATCTAGGGCACATCCTCCTTTCTTGATGAAAGACCCAGGCCAGACCCCATCCTTTTCAAGATGGTTCCAACGTTTCCTCATCAGAGAAGCTAAGCATGAGATTGGAGATTTACAGATGTGAAGAACAATTACCTGCCCTACGAAAACCTATCCTTTACACAGCTGTGGGGCTGGGCTGAAACAAGATGGCCCCACTCTTTTGTGCACCAGTCCCGTTTGGGCTTCCCTTCGTAAATATTCTTTGTGCACTTGGCAACTCCCAAGATGTAACCTTTCGTCTCCCTCTTTACAATTTCCTTCAAAATGAGAGAAGTCCTTGCCTTCTCCTCATCTAGAAATAATTATTTAACCGTTAGGATCAAAAGAAAAAAAAATCAAAGATCAAGCTTGCTACCGTAAGAGTAAAAATGATGACTGGTAAATAAACCTTGGTAGCAACTACAGAAACTGTAAAACTAGAGAAACAGACATTCTGTTTTTAGAAATGTAAACTAATAGCCTCACTTCTCTCTTTTCCCTTCTTTTGGCTTTGAGAAGACCATAGACTGTAAGCTTACTGAGGACAGTTTGGTTCTTTGTGCGTGTGTGTGTGAGAGAGAGAAATTTAACTTTATATATACTCTTGATGAGAATGATGGCATTTCTCGACTGTAGGCTAATTGCGAGCAGGGAACATGTCTACCAACTCTTTTGTACTGTCCTCCTCCAAGCATTGAGTACCATGCTCTGCATATGACAAACACTCAAAAATACCACTGGTTGCTTGATCGATTAATTGGTGCTCATAAACACCATGTTCTCTGGACAAAACCAAACATTTCTTCGGCTTTCTCACTAGTCTCCCTCAAGGCAGTCTGTCCTCCCTTCAGTCTACACTACACGCTGTTCCGTGAGTGACCTTTCTTGGAACTTGGCTCAGCAATTGCATCTCCATTCCTAATAGTCTCCAATAGCTTCACAACTCCCTCCACATTAATCAAAAACTCCTCCCAAAGGGCTTCAAGACTCTTGGCTGGCTCTTCCTATCTTAGAAGTAAACTCTCTCTACTTGGTCCTCCCCAAGCTCACCATCTTTGCTCCTCCCAAGCTCCTCATCTGTCTGAGTTATCGCTCTTGACTTTCTTGCTTCTGGCCCCTTACTGACACGCTTCCACTGGCCCGGAGCTCTCTCCCCGCAACAATCCTCTGGATCGTAGCTCTCCCCATGTTCAAAGTTCTACTATTAATAATAATGTTGGTATTTGTTAAGCGCTTACTATGTGCAGAGCACTGTTCTAAGTGCTGGGGTAGATACAGGATGATCAGGTTGTCCCACGTGGGGCTCACAGTCTTCATCCCATTTTACGGATGAGGGAACTGAGGCACAGAGAGGTTAAGTGACTTGTCCACAGTCACACAGCTGACAAGTGGCAGAGCCGGGATTCGAACCCATGACCACTGATTCCCAAGCCCGGGCTCTTTCCACTGAGCCACGCTGCTTCTCAATCCTACCTCATCTGGGATGCTTTCCCCATGTAATTCACCACACACTTCATCATCCCAAACTTACCTTTAGCACATTTATATTTATATATATTTATATATAGCACATATATATTGTAATTACGGGATATGTGATTTGGGTTTTAGTGTTTTATTCCCGGCTCCACCACTAGCCTGCTGCGTGACCTTGGACAAGTCACTTATCTTCTCGGTGCCTCAGTTTTCTCATCTGTAAAATGAAGGTTCAGTGCCTGTTCTTCCTTCTTAGGTAGAATGTCAGTTCTGATTATCTTGTATCGATCCCGGCGATTAGTACAATGCTTGGCGCACAGTGAGCTCTTAACAAATACCATAATGAATATCTAAATCTTACTTTTAACTTTTCCATTCCTTTTCCAAGTGAACGATTTAAGAACAAGAGTTCCCCAGCTCTGATCTAGCCCGAGTCTGGAGTAAAAACCCACTTTATCTCCGAGTCCAAACTGTGGATGGGGAAAATGTAGAAATAAGGGATTGGTTTCCTAGTTTTGAGGCTGATTGTTCTGGGCTGTAGTTTACATTTTAGTTTATGGCTTTATCTGGATTGCCTCTTGCCTGCTTTTTGATTGCACTTTTGATTAAAAATGAGTGGCCAGCAACCATTTGATCTGGGGAACCTTCCTCTCTCTCCGGCATGTACAACCAGGCTTCTGAAGAGCTGCCATTCTAACCCTGGCTGAACTCCTTGTCTCCCTGCTTTATTCCTTCTGAATAACCCGGAAGGGAGGCGTGTCGTTATCCCGCTCCTAATTCCATGCACATCAGCAAGAAATCTGAACCTTACGGAAGGAGAGGGCGGGGGCCATGCCTCGCTGCAAGGCATCGATCCGGAAATGGGCAGGGAGGAACTTAGGAGTCAAAGATGTTTTTGAAGGCTCATCTCCTCCTCTCTTCCCTGCCTAAATCCTCCTTCCCTCTTCTCCCCCTCCCTTCTGCGTCACCGGGACTTGCTCCCTTTATTCATCCTCGCTCCCAGCGCCACAGCACCTATGTCCATATCTGTCATTTATATTATTGCCCGTCTCTCCCTCTAGGCTGTGAGCTTGTTGTGGGCAGGGAATGTGTCTGTTTATTGTTATATTGTACTCTCCCAAGGGTTTAGTACTGTGCTCTGCACACAGTAAGCGCTCAATAAATTCAAATGAATGAATGAATGAACTTCCTCTCTTCTAGTCTCCCGTTCTCCTCTACCATCTCACCATTTTTACTACCACCAGAGCAACCGTGCCCAACCCTTTCAAAAAGTGCCTGTCCCGTTCAGTCCCTACTCACCACTCTCTCCCTCTCACCATCTTCTTATTCAGACATACATGGCCCAAGGCCTCCCACTAAATGTCCCACTCTCTCTCCCTCAGTATGGAACTTGGACAATCTTCCAATTCCCTGCCAAATAGAGAGAAGCAGGGTGGTCTAGTGGAAAGAGCACGGACCTGGGTGTCAGAAGACCTGGGTTCTAATCCCGGCTCCGCTTCTTGTCTGCTGTGTGGCCTTGGACAAGTTAGTTCACTTCTCTGGGCCTCAGTTACTTCATCTGTAAAATGGGGAGCAAGAGTGTGAGGCCCTTGAGGGACAGGGACGGTGTCCAAACGGATTAACTTGTATCTACCCCAGAGCTTAGTACAAGCCTGGCACATAGTAAAGCCCTTAATACCACTCAAAAAAAAGCGGGGTGCTCAGGAGTTGCCCTGGAATATTGCTACAGGTTTGCTGGAAGTCCATATGCTTCCAGGAAATGGCACCTCTGACGGCTTCATATTCTGCTGCGTGTCCACTGTCGTGCGTGTGACATCGTTTACATTTCCCATCCCGATCGGGGAAGGCCATCAGCGGCCACCCTGCCAACCTTTCCGTGTCCAGCATGCTGTTTTTAATTTTACAGTTTTTGTTAAGTGCTTACTAATGTGCCAGATTCCATACTAGGTGCTTTAGTACAGTGTCATCAGGTTGGACACAGCCCCTGCCCCACAGTGGGCTCAGAATCTCAACTTTATATATATGATAACTGAGGCCCAGAGAAGTCAAGTGACTTGCCCAAGGTCACCCAGCAGACAAGTGGCAGAGCCGGTATCTGAATCTAGGTCTTTCTGGAAACGGCACGTGGCTTAGTGGAAAGAGCACGGGCTTGGGAGTCAGAGGACGTGGGTTCTAATCCCGGGTCCGCCGCTTGTCTGCTGTGTGACCTTGGGCAAGTCACTTGACTTCTCTGGGCCTCAATTACCTCAGCTGTAAAATGGGGATTAAAACTGTGAGCCTGACAACCTGATCACTCTTTATCTACCCCAGCGCTTAGAACAGAGCTTGGCACATAGTATGTGCTTAACAAATGCCATTATCATTATTATTACTGACTCCAGGCCCCTCCTCTATCCACTAGGCAGAACTGCTTCTGGGTGTGAGGCTCCTGGTTGGGAGACACTCACCACCTCCGGCTCGGCTAAGGCGTCCCGCAGATAGGGATTATTCAAAGTTCTGTTGCCACGTCTGAGTGCCAACCCTCTGCCTAAGTCGGCTTCACGTCTCATCCGGGTAATAGAGGGGAGAAGCATCCAGAAGTAAGAAAATGCCAGCTGGGACTACGCCATCTGTGCGGAAGGATCCTTCCAAGGCGACATAAATAATAATGCCGGTATTTGTTAAGCGCTTACTGTGTGCAGGACACTGTTCTAAGCTCCGAGGTAGATACAGGGTAATCAAGTTGTCCCACGTGAGGCTCACAGTTAATTCCCATTTTGCAGATGAGGGAACTGAGGCCCAGAGAAGTTAAGTGACTTGCCCACAGTCACACAGCTGACAAGTGGCGGAGCCGGGATTCGAACCCATGACCTCTGACTCCCAAGCCCGGGCTCTTTCCACTGAGCCACGCTGCTTCCCAATAATAATGTTGGTATTTAAGTGCTTACTATGTGCAGGGCACTGTTCTAAGCGCTGGGGGAGATACAGGGGAATCAGGTTGTTCCTCGTGAGGCTCACAGTCTTCATCCCCATTTTCCAGATGAGGTAACCGAGGCCCAGAGAAGTGAAGTGACTTGCCCACAGTCACCCAGCTGCCAAGTGGCAGATCCGGGATTCCAACCCACGACCTCTCACTCCCAAGCCCGGGCGAGAAGCAGCGTGGCTCAGTGGAAAGAGCACGGGCTTTGGAGTCAGGGCTCATGAGTTCGAATCCCAGCTCTGCCACTTGTCGGCTGTGTGACTGTGGGCAAGTCACTTCACTTCTCTGTGCCTCAGTTCCCTCATCTGTAAAATGGGGGTTAAGACTGTGAGCCCCACGTGGGACGACCTGATTCCCCTGTGTCTACCCCAGCGCTTAGAACAGTGCTCGGCACATAGTAAGCGCTTAACAAATACCAACATTATTATTATTATTATTTCCGCTGAGCCACGCTGCTTCTCTAAGTGGGCGGGTTCGGCGGGAATCCTGAAAGGATCTGGCCAACACGGGCAGCAAAGACCACGATGGCCTTTGACAGTGACAACCCTGCTGATGGTCTCTAATCCCCAGGAACCCCTTCACCTTCCTCTTGTTCAGCCGTGCTTGGCAAGAGGCTTTCTCCTCCAGCCTGTTGCGGCGACTGTCCCAGCTGAATCTTACTGGCAGGGACAAGACTTCTGAGCGGCCTTTCCTTAATTAATTAATTCATTCATTCAACTGTATTTATCATGCTCTTACTGTGTGCAGAACACTGGACCAAGTACATGGGAGGGTACAAAACGACAATAAACAGACACATTCCCTACCCACAATGAACTTACAGTCTAGAGGGGGACACAGACGTGAATAGAAATAAATTCATGACAGATATGTACGTTAGTGCTGTGGTGCTGGGGGGCGGGGGGGGTGTATAATGGGAGCAAGTCAGGACGATGCAGAAGGGAATGGGTGAAGGGGAAAGGAGGGCTTAGTCAAGGAAGGCCTCTTGGAGGAGGTGTGCCTTCAATAAAGCCAACCACCAGCACTGTAATAATTTCCTTCAAAAGAGTTCTTGGTCAATCAATCGTATTTATCGAGCGCTTACTATTTACGGGGCACTTTATTAAACCCATGAGAGCGTATAGTGCAACAGAATTAGCAGACACATTCCCTGGCCTTGACCAGATTTCAATCCAGAGGGATAGACAGACATTAATCCTCCAGGAGGCCTTTCCTATACTTCAGTCAGTGCTATTTGTTGTGCCTTTATTCTGTTCAAAGCACTGTGAGAAACCCTCGGGTCG